>NC_080545.1:30601373-31232623 GCF_028640845.1 Ahaetulla prasina
ACAGCCCCACCCGTGGAGATGCATCACAAACTAACACTAATGGCAACGTGCCATTGTATTGAATAAGGAGGCTATCGCTAGATAGGAGGTTTTTCACCCCTTCGAATGCCCTAGCTTCCGCCTTCCCCCAAGACCACACAGCTGTCTTTGCTAGTAATTTGTGTAGCGGTTCGGCTATTGTTGCCTTATTTTTTAAAAATACCGCGTAGAAGTTGACCAGACCTAAGAATGCCTGTAACTCCGTTTTGTTTTGGGGAGCTGGGGCCTTCCTGATGGCCCGTACCTTGCTCTCAGTGGGGTGGATCCCTTCCCTGTCTATCCGGTAGCCCAGGAATTCCACGGATCCTACCCCGATCTGGCATTTGTTCAGTTTAACTTTGAGTCCGGCGGACCGGAAAATGCCCAAAACTTTTCTCAGCCTTACCCCTAATTCCTCTAGATTCTCAGCGGATACCAATACATCGTCGAAGTATGGTACCACCCCGGGTAGTCCCTGCAATAGCCGCTCCATTAGGTTCTGAAATAACCCTGGAGCCACACTAACCCCAAACTGTAACCGGGTGCATTTAAAGGCACCCCTGTGCGTGACAATTGTCTGCGCTTCGGCCGTGCTGCTATCTACAGGTAACTGTTGATAGGCTTGGGCCAAGTCTAGCTTGGCAAAAACCTGCCCTTGCCCCAACGAGTGCAGTAAGTGTTGTACTACTGGGACGGGGTAAGCACTCTTTTGCAATGCTTTGTTAAGCGTTGCCTTGTAGTCAGCGCAAATCCGGACCGACCCGTCCGGTTTGACTGGGGTGACTATAGGTGTCTCCCACTTCGCATGGTCAACTGGCACTAGTATTCCCTGGTTTACTAGTTTGTCCAGTTCCCGGTCAATCTTGGGCTTTAGGGCGAATGGGACCCTCCTAGCCTTTAACCGGATAGGGGCAACTTGTGGGTCTAGGTTAAAGGAGATAGGGGTCCCCTCGTACTTGCCCAGGCAGTCTTTGAAGACGTCCTCGAACTCCTTCATTAGTTCGTCTTTTAGGTCGACTTCGTTTCGGAAGACTCCGGTCACTCCCATGCCCAATGCTCGGAACCAGTCCAGTCCCAACAAGCTCGGCAAGGTTCCATCAACTATGGTGATGGGCAGGGTTTTCTTGTATTGTCCATACTTGACGTGGACGGACGTTACCCCTCGAACAGGGATGCGATTCCCTTGGTAGTCCTGTACCTTTAGCTTCTGTGGTTGCAGCTTGCGCTTCGCGATGGCGGGTAAGTCTTTCACGAGAGTGTCCCAGGACATGATCGTGATCGATGAGCCGGTGTCCACTTCCATTCGGCACGGCACCCCCTCAATGTGTGTTTTAGTGAAAATCTTTTTTTCTAGGCGCGTTGATGCGTGACCCACTCTCACGGCAGTCTGATTCAACTTCGCGCCTTTTTTGAATTGCCCAATCACGGGCCGCCGCCATTCAGCGCTCTGATTGGTCGGTTTGAATTTTTGGCGGGAAGGTTGGGGCGCTCGACAGGCCTGCGCTATGTGCCCCTTCCTTTCGCACCGCCGACAAGTCGCATCCTTAAACTTGCAGTGTTGTCGTTGGTATTGCCCTCCGCAACTCGCGTATTCGCCGCGGTCTTCTTTCTCCGGCCTCCCGGTGTGGAAGACTCTTCCTCTTCCTCACCTTCCGACTCGGCCTGGACTTCCTCATTGTGGACGGGGTTGTTTCGCTCCAGTCCCTGGCGCGATCGGCTTTTGCAGGGTTTCTGCCGCTTGGGTGGACATCTCGTGAGCCCTGGCTTCGTCCAAGGCGATTGCCAGCGTTAGGTTGCTTCTAGACAGCAGCCGCCGTCGCAAACGGATGTCCCTGACCCCACAAATGAGCTGGTCGAGCAATGCGTCTTCCAAGTCTCGATACTCACAATGGTTCGCGGCTTTTCTCAGCGCCGCCATGTACACACTGATCGACTCGCCCTCTCTCTGTACCCGCTGCCTCAACTCGAACCGTTGGACGAACTTTGAGGGCGTCGGTGCGTAGTGTGCCCGAAGTGCCGTTTGCAGTGTTTGCCACGGTACCGACTGTACCGGCGTTGGCTCCGAAAGCGACTCTGCGGTGTCGAAAACCTCTGGACCGCAGTGGCTTAGGAAATACGCTCGCTTCCTGTTGTCTGAGACTCCTTGGAGTTCGTTCGCCTCGAGGAAACACTCGAAACGAGCCATGTATGACCCCCATTTCTCCTTGGCTGGGTCGAATGGCGCTGGCGGTGTGTAGCTGGACATCGCTGCTTTCCGCCCCTTATTTGCTGGGTTCGATAATTCCTGGTTAGTTCAGCTCTTTCCTGGCGCTCTTTTGCCTCGAAATCCCACCTTCGTCGCCAATGTTAGATTCGGGCAATAAAGAGGCAGGAGACCAGTGAGTGACAACAGCTCTTTAGTTTATAGTGAACCCAGCAACCAACACTCGGAAAAACCCCTCTTTATATACAGTTTAGTCGGAGGCTTCAGCCAATCAGCAACGTGCTATTTCCCGCTCAATTTTCCCTCCAAAACTTTTAAAGATACATTACAGCAGGGGTGTCAAACTCAAGGCCTGGGGGCCAGATGCGGCCTGTGGGGTGCTTAGCCTGCGGGTCCACCCTGGAAACAATGAAGGACCTCTCATGTGCCTCTGCCAGTGAAAACAGAGCTGCAGACGGCCTTCCTGAGCTCTGTTTTCACTGGCAGGGGGTTGCAGGAGGCCATCGCAGCTAAAAACGGAGCTCGGGAGCCCATTTTCATTGGCAAAGCACACGCACCCCAAAAAAGATCTGGTTCTTGCTGCTGTTCTCAGAAGGGTTGAAGATAAACACCTGCAGCGTCTCCATTTATTGCGCCTTTATTATTGCACAAAACAACCTTTCATTACCACACGGAGCACTTTCCGCTCTTCCCTGGCGAACCCGCAGTTTTTGGACGGGCGGAGAACTTCAGCGGAGCTGGGCGGGGGCGGGATAGAGGCCGAGGGACAGGGGGAGGGTGGAGAGACAGAGCTGACATCGGCTGAGCGAAGATATCATCAGTTGCAGGTGCAAATGCTCGTTTTGCCCGGCGCCCCTCTTGCTCCTGAGCGCAGCCTTCGGGTCCTTCGTGCTGCAGGCTGCGGGGGTGAGAAGCGCGAAAGGAAAAGAACGAGGCTCCCGGAGGCCTTGACAGAAAGGGCCCTTGCCCAAACACGCGCCCATCCCGTTCAGATCATCGACCGCCACCTTCTGCCAAAAGGTTCCCCAAAGCAGGGGTCTCCAACCTTGGCAACTTTAAGCCCGGTGGACTTTAACTCCCAGAATTCTGGGAGTTGAAGTCCCCCAGGCTTAAAGTTGCCAGGGTTGGAGACCCCTGCCTCAAAACCCTTTGGGGCGAAGGTGGGGGGGAATCGATTGGAGAGCCTCGCAAGAAGAATTAGCGAGGAAAGCATCGCAGAGGCTGCGTTCAGACAACGGGGGGTAACCAGGACATTTGAGCTCTCACGTTACCCGATTGTGGGCGCCGTCTCCCTGGGACCCCTCCCTCCCTCCAGGACCCCCGGAAAAAAAAAACCAAGGGAACAGCGCTGTTTTCTCTTCTTGGACCGGGGGTGGGGTGGAGAATTTTGGCAGAGTGGGACATTTTTGCGGATCCAGATGGGACCCGAATGGGCGCGGCGTCTAAGCGACTTGTCCTTAGCGGAGGGCAGGTGTCTTCGGGGGCGCGTGGCTGGAAAGCGGTGCTGGTGCACCGGCTGCCCTTCCTGCTTTTGGGGGCGGTGTGGCGTCCTCCGGGATTGGGGCCTTTTGCGGTGAGTTTCTGGAAGGATTTACGACGGGGAGGGGAGGGGGAGGAAACAGAAGGGGAGGGGGAGCATGTCCTGGGCTGGGTCTTTCTCTTCCCCACCATCCCTCCTCAGTCCCAAACTTCTTTCCCAGAAGGAAAAAATCTTCCTTCTCTTGAAGCCTGGTTTAAAAAATAAGTAACTGATTTGTAATCAGCTCCCATTTATTCCTTGGAGAAAAGATAGTAAAATTAAAATACAAGTTTTACACTTTAGCCCTGCCCTCCCCAAGGTCAAACACAACCCTCAGTGAAATCAAGTTTGACACCCCTGAGCTAGAGGGTAGCTGTTAATGCACAGAAAATACTCAAAACTTTCTTTCTCAACAATGTTTTTTTTTCTTTTTAAGTTGGCTCAGTCATAAGGAGAAACACCTACACAACAGCAGGGCTCCTATGCACCAACAAAAATGTGTTCAATATAAATTGATTTTTTTTAAATGGTAGTCTTACTTTTTTCTTTAAACTACAATGATTTCTGAAGGTTTTAATTGACTACTATGTGAGGTTGGCAGTGACTGCATTGTAGCTGTTAAAGTACATCTATAAACCTATTCATATGTGGTAATGTGCTTCATTATCTTACTTATCCTCACAATAGTAGTCTTATTTTTAAAAGATCATGCCAAGAGCTAGTAATTGATCAAAATCAGGAAATGGTAGAATTGGAGATAAAAAAGATAAATGTATATAACATTCCATTTTAATCTTTGCCATCTTTTGTTTCATTAAGATTTTCTAATATCTACCTCATCGATGGATATTGCAATCAATCAATCAATCAGTCAAACCTTTATTATGACCATAAGGCCACCAAAGTAAAACAGATAAAAAGAACAGACTAAAAATATATAGAACAGATTTTCAAACCCAAGGTGAAGTGGACAATCCCTTGAGCAAAACAGAATTATCTCCCAGAACAATATTTAATCAGAAGTCACATTCTCTGCCAGGGAATATTTTCATGATAGGGTAAATATTTTTTTATTTATTTTATTTTATTTATTTGTCACAAATAAATAATTTATTTAATAATTTATTTATTTATTTTATTTTATTTATTTGTCACAACTGTATAGATAAGCATAAGCAAGAAATAACTATACGATATATTAGCATATGTATAAGCATAAACATGAAATAACTACGTATATATGAATTGGATATAATCAAAGGGAACATTAGGACAGGAACGGTAGGCATGCTCCTTACAGACCTTTTAGGAATGGGGTGAGGTCAATAGTAGATAGTCTTTGGTTAAAGATTTGGGGGTTTGGGGAAGAGACCACAGAGTCAGGTAGTGCATTCCAGGCATTAACAACTCTGTTACTGAAGTCATATTTTCTGCAATCAAGATTGGAGCTGTTCACATTAAGCTTAAATCTATTGTGTGCTCGTGTATTGTTGAGATTGAAGCTGAAGTGGTCTTCAACAGGAAGGACGTTGTAAAAGATTATTCTATGAGTTAAATTCAGGTCATGTCAAAGGTGGCGGAGTTCTAAATTTTCTAAACCCAGGATTTCAAGTCTGGTGGCATAAGGTATTTTGTTGTAATCAGAGGAGTGGAGAACTCTTCTTGTAAAATATTTCTGGACACGCTCAATTGTATTAATGTCCGAAATGAGCTGTGGGTTCCAGACAGGCGAGCTGTATTCAAGAATTGGTCTAGCAAATGTTTTATATGCTCTGGTTAGTAGTGTAATCTTTCTGGAGAAGAAGCTACACAAGATTAAGTTTACAACTCTTAAAGCCTTTTTGGCGATGTAGTTGCAGTGGGCTTTGGCACTTAGATCGTTTGATATGAAACTCCAAGGTCTTTAACGGGGTGAGGATCATCTACAAGGTAATGTCCATCAAGCTTGTATTTAGTGTTTAGATTCTTTTTTCCAATGTGTAAGACAGAACATTTGCTGGTTGAGATTTGGACTTGCCAAATTTTTGACCATTCCGACACAAAGTCAAGTGAAGGATAGCCGTATTGTTGGTAGCGTTAAATAGTTTAACATTATCAGCGAAGAGAACACAATTACTTATAATATGGTCACAGAGGTCATTAATGTATAATATGAAGAGTGTTGGTCCTAGAACGCTGCCTTGGGGGACCCCGCTATTGACAGGAGCAGGATTTGATAGGGCACTGCCTATTTTGACCACTTCTTGTCTGTTTGACAGGAACGCTGTTATCCAATTATGGAGGGGTCCGGAGATGCTGTAGGATTTTAGTTTTAGAAGAAGTTTGTCATGAACCACTGAGTCAAAAGCTTTACAGAAGTCTATGTAAATTGCCTCTATTGCTTTGCCCTGATCAAGATTTGTAGTCCATATGTTTTTGCAGTGGAGAAGTTGTAAATTATAGGATAAATTTTTTCTGAAACCAAATTGTTTATTAGAGAGTAGGTTGTTTGTTTCTAGATGGAGGGTGATGGATTGGTTGATGATTGATTCCATTACTTTGCAGGTGACACAGCATAAAGAAATTGTTCTGTAATTTTCAACTAGGCTGGGATCTCCTTTTTTGAAGACAGGGATGACCGTGGCTAATGACCATAGTTTGGGAAGGGAGCTAGTCCTGAAAGATTTTTCAAAAATTATGGTTAGGGGTTCTGCTATAATAGTGGAAAGCTTTTTTAAGAAGTATGAACAAGTCATCTGTGAGGCCCATGCCAAGATATGAGACAATGAGGTCCAATGGAATCCAATTCTTGATTTGCATACAACTAATAGAATTTTGACAAACTAAACTGGTAAGTTTCTAAACCAGTAGATATATCCAGAGAGATTCTAGAATCTAGGGTGTGATTACCTTGAACCCCTTCTCCCTTTCCCCCTCCCTCTCCAGTTTGGAATTATGCAGTCTCTTGACTCAGGTCTCTTTCTGAGAAAACTCTGAGTTGTCCCCACCTCCTCTGCTTCTGTAAATGCACATTCCATCACATACATCCCCTGCAGAGAAGGCAGTGAAAGAAAATTTATCCAAGGACTCAGTCTGGTGAGCAGTCTCCATAAGGGTATATATGCTGATATAATGAAATATTATTAGAGCACCCCAACAGGACAGCATAAGGCAACCCAGCTTGGACAAAGTGAAGACCTGGTAGAATTTCAGAACTGTGAGATAGAAACGTTAAGAGGCTAGCAAATATTTATTTACAAAATTCCACATGCTGCAAGATTATGAACCAGACTTAGGTTGATTTGAAAAACCATATCCTAAATATGTTGTCTAAAATTACTTCTGATGTTTCCAAGACTTAATCAGCAAAAATTCTCCAACAAGAATCTTACAGAATGATGCTTCCCAATAACTTTTTTTTAATCAAGTGGACTTAATGTGGTCTTTAAGAACTTGTGGGCCTAGTTGCTCTTGGAGGAAAGATAATTCTCCCTTTGATAAGCCTCTCTTTCAGAATGGGAACAAAAGCATCAGGCAACAGAAAATTGAATTCATCCTATTTTCTTTTTATGTTAAGTCTTAGATTCTCCCGAATTTACTTAAATAATTTTCCTCATGTAGTTAAGAACGGATAAGTGTAGACTGGAGTATTATGGCAGTTGATTTTATTTTATAGTATTGGAAGAAATATCCATCTGGTTCAGTTCCAAGCCAGGAGAAAGGCACTGGAGACAAAATGGAGACTGGAGGCTGATTGGAAAGAGGGTCCATTTATTGATGAAACAGAACCACCAAGCATGTGTGATTCTGGGTAGCTGACCAAATGGAGTTGAGAGTGAGGGGCTTTTATACCTTTTCTTGGGCTTTAAACTTGAGCTTCCTGTTCTTGTGCAAGAACATGTATTCTATTGGCTGTTGTAGTGGTCATAGCTGGCTCTGTAGGTTGTCTGAGCTACGTTTGGTTAAAGCCTGGAGGGTGATGCAATGTCCCCAGGAGATTGTGCAATGTGGTGAGCTCTGCTTTTAGACGGTAGAGGATTAATCCTATTATGTCCTGAGGATTCATATCTTAATCCCATCATCCTGGAGTTGGAGATCTTTTGTTTTGTAGATAGGCTGGCCCAATCTTTCTCAATGGCACAAAATATCTGCTGGAGGCTATTTAGAAAGACTTGGGGGCTGCTTTCTGTCTCCAAGAGCATGTTTCTCTATTTCTCCCTTAGGGAAATATATATTCTACCTTTTAAATATTTCTCAAAATATTTCATTCTTCTAAGAGAGGGGTGGGTGCTAACTTTCTACAATAGTTTTATGAATGAGATTACTCATGCAAATATATTCCATTATTATAGCAGTATATGTAACACATTAAGTCAAAGGATATACACATTTAAAACAAGCATTTTCAGATTCCTGATTTACCATTAATAAACAGCAAGTTGCATAGATCACATGATTTCCTGTTTGATGTCACCTGCCAACAGGAACAAATCAAGGCAATTCTACCTTGTGCTACTCTTAAATCACAGCTAGAAGTTACACTTTGTTTTTCTGTCAACATTTCCGATTTGTTGGAAGAACTGATTTCTCAGTTTGAACATCCTAACAAATCATCTAAAAAGCTTCAGTTTGTTTAAGAATTGAGTGGAGATAACTGAAACATTATTTCACTGAACTTGAAGAACACATCATGCAAATATGTATGGTATATATTCAAATCCATGGTCGTTTATGCTGTGAATTAAAATGAAACATAAAGTATTTAAATTCTTACATATGGAAGATTATTCCTTCATTGTGCTGATGTTTCAAAGAACAACTAGTAATGAATCAAAGAATGCTAAAGTGGTGTAGGTGCTGAATCGTCCTACTCAAAGCTATTTTTAGTGTATGAGTCAACGCTTGTGACAAATGCTTTCTCAATTGCTTTTGAAATATGCATGGTAAAAGTTTATTAGAATTATATTAGTCTTTGAACTAACTACTTAAAAACATTAATGGATTATTATTATTATTATTATTATTATTATTATTATTATTATTATTATTATTATTATTATTATTATTATTATTATATAAGTAGAAAAGCTATAAATTTATAGAAATGATTTATAACATAATTTTAAAAATCCTTGGTTGATGAACTTTTGATTATGTACACATATGTTCTTTTGAAATCTATAATTTAACAGCAGATATAATGTTCTGAACTTTGATGTAAAAAAATACTGGAATTTCAGAAAATCTATAGAAAAAAAACAGTTTCATATGTTAATTTACACCGCCGGATATGGAGGCAGTTTCTTCCCTGAAGATGTTGCTACCAAATGATTCATCACATGATGGAAAAAAATACACAAATTACTTGCTTGGTGGGTGGGTGGGTGGGTGGGTGAGAGGAAGGAAGGAAGGAAGGAAGGAAGGAAGGAAGGAAGGAAGGAAGGAAGGAAGGAAGGAAGGAAGGAAGGAAGGAAGGAATCTAGACTGGTATACTGGTTAAGGTATCTAGAAACCAGATGGTCCCACTTTAGATATGAAGTTAGCTAGATGACCTCAGACCAGTGATGGCGAACCTTTTCGGCACTGAGTGCCGAAATTGGAATGCATGCATGCATGCCAGAAACCCAAAAACCAGCTGGCCAGTGTGCATATACGTGCCAGCCACCTGGTCCTCAGGTTTCCTGTGCACCAGCTGGTTTTCACATGCACCAGGGTGCCGGAAACCCAAAGACCAGGTAGCTGGCGTGCGCATGTGCGCTGGCCAGCTGGTCTTCGGGTTTCCGCCACTCCGATGCATGTGAAGACCAGCTGGCTGGCGGGTATGCATGCACCAGAAACAAAAAGAACAGCTGGCAAAGGCATGCATGCCCACAGAGAGGGCTCTGCATGCCACCTCTGGCACCTGTTCACCATCGCAGCCTCAGACCAATAATTCTTTCTCAGCCGTAGGAAAAAGCAGTGGCAAAGCCACTGAACAGCTTGCTGAGAAAGCTGCAGGGACTAGTTGCCCAGAGTCAACATGTGTTTTCTGTCATATAAACATTTTCTTAATCCATTAAAATCTTTGCATTAGATCTGAAATTTATGTTTTTTTAAGAGTTGTTTATTTATTTATTGTTTATATTTAGAGTAGAGTCTTTTCTGTTTTAACATTAAACATTTGAAGTACAGCTGAAGGGCACCATGTATGTATGTATGTATGTATGTACAGAATGTACAGAATGTATTTCTTCTGTTCCGTCCAAATGTTGAAAATTGTACAGACAAGTCTCTGCAGTTTTCTTGACAAGGTTTTCAGAAGTAGTTTATCATTGTCTCATTCCTAAGGTTGAGAGAGAAGGACTGGTCTGAAGTTTCCCAGCTGACTTCATGCTCAAAACAGGACTAGAACTCATGTCTCCTAGGTTTTAATCTGATGCCTTAACCACTATATCAGGCTGGCTCCCATGTATGTATATATGTGTGAATATACTGTATATGTATCAGTGACATAGGTGTGTCTGTGTGTGTCTGTCTGCATTCTGCTAATAATTATGGAAAATATTTATAGCATAATATTTTTATTTTACTTATTAAGAACTATTTTATATGACTATCCAAAAGGTGACTCTGGGCAACTTACAGAATATATCTCTCTCACAAAGCATTCTGGAATTTTACAAGTTTCCCTAAATTAGGGAAGGAAAATCTGGGGCCCCTAGATACCTACTATAATTCCAGCCAGCTTGGCCATGGCCACTGAAAAAGGCAATTCTACAATTCTTAGA
Source organism: Ahaetulla prasina (assembly GCF_028640845.1). NCBI lineage: Eukaryota > Metazoa > Chordata > Lepidosauria > Squamata > Colubridae > Ahaetulla > Ahaetulla prasina. Next base: position 30,611,860 of record NC_080545.1, read on the forward strand.
GCATCATGGGTTTACTATTTAATCTATTACGCAAGATAGAAAGTGCCAATTTCTTCCCCACCCCAGCATCACTGCAGACATCCACAGAAGGAAGCTTGATTTGGATGGACCTCTCCCAAAATTAAGATCCTGGAACAGCAGTAAAATTACTTTGAATATTAATATAAAGCACATATTTCCTCAAATATGTGTTTACCTAAGAAATTCGTCCTCTCTGTTTTCTTTCTTACATAATTACAAAGAGTATTTATGCTCTGGTACAAGTATAGCCTTGCATGTGATAATACAGAAAAACTGAAGTAAACTTAATACTAGTGTTTTTGAGAATGTGAAATTATTTCTTATCTTTATGTTGTAACCTTTACTAGAAGATATTGTGAATTTGATTTATTTTTGTTGCTGGTTTTTTGCTTAACAGCATGAAACAGAAGATTAATTTGTAGAGGTGGCATTTGTTTATCCTATTGCTTGAAACAATTTATGCTGTCTGGTTAGAATTATTACCTTAAACTTTGAAGAGGGTCCCCCTACCCCCAGTGTGGTATGCATTTCCACAGCATGCATTATATCTGACAATCCTAAAGTCCAATAAAACAAAATATGAACAAGGCACTATTTGCCACTCAGCTCCTATTCATAAACCAAAATATACTTCTGCATAGTGCCAACTAATAACTACCAGTTTATTTTTAAGCTAAAGAACAAATGATAATGCTGCAGTAAAAAAGAAAAGATAGAACCTGAATGGACCTATTTTCCTATGCGATCTGTGCCACTTTTTACTTCATGAATCCCATTGTCAGATTGAGAAACAGAGGCACATATTTCACAGAAGCCATTTTATTTTTCAGGAAAGACTTAGAAACCACTTCTCTATGCCAGATATGAAGACCTTATTTCTTGTTTTTGCCAAGATTTCTGTATAGGGGTAGGCCAGATATGAAGAACCAAATGTTATTTCAGTAGCACTGATGCCCAGAATTGCCTTACGAGGGAGATGGGCAATATATAAATTTAATAAACAAAGAAGCAAATACAGTTAGTCTTTGACAACCACAATTGAGCCCAAAATTTCCATTGCTAAGCAAGGCAGTTGTTAAATGAGTTTTGCCCCATTTTATGACCTTTTTTGCCATAGATGTTAAGTGAATCATTGAATTTGTTAAGTTAGCAATATGGTTGTTAAGTGAATCTGGTTTTTCCATTGATTTTGCTTGACAGAGGGTCACAAAAGTTGCTAACATGACCCTGGGAAACTGCAACCCTCATAAATAGGAGTCAGTTGCTAAGAGTCCAAATTTTGATCAGATGACCATGGGGATGCCGCAATGGTTATAACTGTGAAAAATAGTCATAAATAACTTTTTCCAGTGCTGTTGTAACTTCAAAAAGTCACTAAATAAACTGTATAAAATCAAGGACTGCCTGTAAATAAATAAAATATTTTGCGTTTTTGCTGGGATTTCTGTTTAGAGATAGTGCAAGAGTAAAATATTATGAGGAGAAACTCTGTTCTGTGTCAGAGTGTCTCTGACTTAATCAGTGAAGCTTCACAATAAAAAAGGTAGCATTTTAAAACATAAAACGGACTGATACAATCATACCTGTCCTGTCCTTTTATCATCCCTTCTCCTATCAGTAGTGAAGCCAGTGAGGAATCAATGATCTTACCAAGGTGTTTCTGAAATGTTTAGATTTTTAAAAATCCCCAGTTGATGGAGATCTAACACCTGAAAAGTAAGATATATCTGAGAAAATTCAGACATATTGTAACCCACCTCTCTTTGCAATGTTATCTTTTCTTAAATATAAAACAATCCTCAGGACCAAATAGATGTTGAAATTATTTGTTATTCTTTTTTATTTTATTCTGATTTCAGTCTTTGTGCCATTTTAAACATGAATCCTGGTGGTGGCTGAATCATGTTCAGGTTTTGCTATAAATGGCTAATATGAGAATTGATTGCCTCAGATGTTTTACTGAAAGCTGTTTTTTTCTTATGGTTCACCATTCATGCTTCTTTGCAGCAATAATATATTCCTCCTGAGAGTTACGCCCAATAAGAGGAAAGAGTAAACATTCTCTCCAATGGGATCCACTGTTGAAAGAAATATCCATCTAGTTCAGTTCCTAGTGGGGGAAAAGACACTGAAAACATGAAGGCTATTTGGAAAGATGGTTTATTGATGGACAGGACCACATGGGTTTGAGGTCTTGGGCAGCTGACCACCATGGAGTAGAGAGGGAATGTTATTCATATCCTCTCTTGGGTCTTGCCCTTGAGCTTCCTGTTCCTGTGACAAGGACATCTATTCTATTGATTGCTGTTAGACTCTCATGGGGCTATGCAGGGGTACAAAGCTAACTTTTTAGGTTTTTTGAGTCAAGCTTGGTTGAAACTTGGGCTGATGCGATGCAGTTCCAATTGTGGCTGAATGGCTTTGCCCTGAAGGATAATCCCATCATCCAAGACATTTGTAGCAGGGGTGAAATGTTCCCAGTTCGGACCGGATCGCATGATCCGGTAGCAATGGAGAACCGGTAGCAAAAATCCCTACCCACCCCCACCCCGCTCATGCCCACCCAATCGCCTGGTCCTCACTTGCCTACTTGCTGCTTCTTTCGGGCTTGCTCCTGCCTTGCTTTGCTTCGGCTGCTGCAATCAATTGCATCAGCTAGCAACTGAACCTGCCTGCCTGCAATCCATTTTATCAGTGAGCAACTCAATCTGCCTGCCTTTTTCCCTTGAAATGGGTAAGTAAGGGGCGGAGCTTTAAAAAAAATAGTTAATTGGGGATTTTTTTTTAGTTTTTTTTTTTTTTGACATAACAATTTAAAGTTAAGGAGGTTTCAAATTCAGCTGCTTTTATCTAAAAATATAAATAAAATAATAATAATAATAATAAAATAAAATAATAAAAAAATAAAATAAAATAAAATATTTGTGCAGCTTTCTGAGCTTTGGTGTGTTTCTGTAGTGTTTCTCTTCACCCAAGTGCCAATCAAAGAAGCCTTAACAACTATCCAAAACAAATATAACCCCCCCAAGCACATCCTAGATCCGACCAACCATATCCTATCCAACACATACTTCATCTATAATGGACAAAAATACAAACAAATAGAAAGAGCACCCATGGGATCACCCCTCTCACCTGTCATTGCCAACCTCTACATGGAACACTTTGAAACCCAAGCACTAGAAAAATCTGATCACAAACCCAAACTCTGGCTCAGATACGTAGACGACACCTTCATAATCTGGCCACACGGGAAAGAAAAACTTGACAACTTCCTCATACACCTCAATAGCCTACACCCCAAAATACAGTTCACCATGGAAACAGAAGCTAACAACCAACTTCCCTTCCTGGATGTCTTAATCTACAGGAAACCCAATGGCTCCCTAGGACACACCATCTACCAGAAGAAAACGCACACAAACCGCTATCTGCATGCACTCTCACACCACCACCAGCACAGATCAATTTTACGCGGGAGAAAACCCGAATAACCAAAGACCTACATGCAAACACCTGCGAAAACCTCAGAAAACAAATATGTATGTATGTATGTATGTATGTATGTATGTATGTATGTATGTATGTATGTATGTCTTGGCATTTTTGGGTCTTTTCCCGTGTAAGGTTGAGAGTATCTTGGCGACATTTCCATGAGGTCTCACTCATCATCTTCAGGCTGGTGAGCAAAGCGTGGTCGGAGCTGCCATCTCTCTATAAATACTGGTGGGTAGGTGGGGAGTGTTGCTGTGAGCGAGTTGGTTTGCTGTGTGGTTGCATCTTGATTGATAGATTGAGTGGGTGTTTGCAGATTGGTCGGCTGCCTCGCAGCATCATGTATGGGTGTGGTCCTAGTCTTTTATTCCTGAGCTTTGTGGCCTCTGGAGTTCTGTGATATGATGTCTTAGAGAAGCAATTTCCATTGACCTAACTGGCGCAGAATCAGTCCAAACTAGACTTGTTTATATCACAGTTGCAATAATAAAAAATCCCAAAATTTAAAGTTTTGTATGTATGACAGTTTTATACATATTCTTAATAGCACAGTGCTCAATTGTTCTAATATTATATTGCTTTTTAGTATTGCTTGGGGAATAGCAATAGCAGCTGTGTATTAAACAATAATTTCAAATAGAATTAAGCAGAATTTATATTTTCAAAACTGCTGCCTTGATTTTGCTCATTTGTAAATCTGTTGTTAAAGATTTATATTTAGGGCTTAGAAAAAGATTTTAGGGCTTTCCTTCATTATATTTAGGAAATAGATTTTTGAAATTTAAATCTCCTTGTCTCAGATTGCAGTCTATTTATTTGGAAGTTTGTCTATTTGAAATAGGGATGGATTACTTTAAAATGTATAGGATAATTACAGCACTACAGACAAAAGGTTGTAATATCACACTTTATTATTAAAATTGCAGATTTTATTAGAAAAATAAACTGAAATTGATCTTACCATTATTTCTACTATTTAGCTACCCTAACTAATATCATAGTCAAATAATAATATATTTTCAGTCAAATAATATTATGCAAGATTTATCTACTTCAGTTAAGAAAATGTTTCCTCTAAAATTCTGCTGCTAAGATCTTACTTTGCCTCTAATTATGCAACCAAAACAGTTACTACCCTGCATGCTTACTTTTTGTTTAATACAAAATAATTGCCTAAATGGTAACTATTGCAATACTTAGGTATGGTTTTCATAATTATGAAGCTTTTATAAAATTGACTGGGTTACCGGACTATTTAGTTACCTAAAGCTTTATTGACAATATTGTTTATTGTCTAAATATGCACCTGTTTGTTTGGCTGAAAAGAGACCCATAAAATTACTTTGTCATCATTTCTCTGTCTCTAATATTGAGTGATAAGATTCAAAATAGGCAAAATTCTAGAAACTGCATTGGTGAAGTGACATTGTATAGATGACAACAGACAAGCATCTGAATTAAATGCTTAGCTCTTGTTCTTTTAGGAGGTTATAATGATTAGTATAAAGATTCTGGCTTTATACCAAAATTCCTTGTTATATCTGCACTGTAGAGCCTTTGAAGCCATATATGGTAAGATTTACAGCTAATAACAGCAAGTCATTCTTTGCATAGCATATTATACACTGCTCAAAATAATAAAGGGAACACTTAAACAACACAATGTAACTCCAAGTCAATCACACTTCTGTGAAATCAAACTGTCCACTTAGGTAGCAACACTGATTGACATTCAAGTCAACATGCTGTTGTGCACATGGAATAGACAACAGGTGGAAACATAGGCAGTTAGCAAGACATCCCCAATAAAGGAGTGGTTCTGCAGGTAGTGACCACAGACCACTTCTCAGTTCCTATGCTTTCTGGCTGATGCTTTGGTCATTTTTCAATGCTGGCAGTGCTATCACTCTAGTGGTAGCATGAGATGGAGTCTACAACCCACACAAGTGGGTCAGGTAGTGCAGCTCATCCAGGATGGCACATCAATGCGAGCTGTGGCAAGAAGGTTTGCTGTGGACAGCGTAATGTCCAGAGCATGGAGGCGCTACCAGGAGTCAGGCCACTACATCAGGAATGTGGAGGAGGCCGTAGGAGGGCAACAAGCCAGCAGCAGGACCGCTACCTCCGCCTTTGAGCAAGGAGGGACAGGAGGAGCACTGCCAGAGCCCTGCAAAATGACCTCCAGCGGGCCACAAATGTGCATGTGGCTGCTCAAACAGTCAGAAACAGACTCCATGAGGGTGGTATGATGGCCCAACATCCACAGGTGGGGGTTGTGCTTACAGCCCAACACCGTGCAGGACGTTTGGCATTTGCCAGAGAATACCAAGATTGGCAACTTCGCCACTGGTGCCCTGCACTCTTCACAGATGAAAGCAGGTTCACACTGAGCACATGTGACAGACGTGACAGGGTCTGGAGACGTCATGGAGAACGTTCTGCTGCCTGCAACATCCTCCAGCATGACTGAATCGGCAGTGAGTCAGTAAGGTGTGGGGTGACATTTCTTTAGGGGGCCGCACAGCCCTCCATGTGCTCGCTAGAGGTAACCTGACTGCCATTAGGTACCGGGATGAGATCCTCAGACCCCTTGTGAGATCATATGCTGGTGCGGTTGGCCCTGGGTTCCTCCTAATGCAAGAGATGTTAGACCTCATGTGGCTGGAGTGTGTCAGCAGTTCCTGCAAGATGAAGGAATTGATGCTATGGACTGGCCCGCCCATTCCGCAGAATCCAATCTGGGACATCAGGTCTCGCTCCATCCACCAACACCACGTTGCACCACAGACTGTCCAGGAGTTGGGGGATGCTTTAGTCCAGGTGTGGGAGGAGATCCCTCAGGAAACCATCTGCCACCTCATCAAGAGCATGCCCAGGCGTTGTAGGGAGGTCATATAGGCACGTGGAGGCCACATGCACTACTGAGCCTCATTTTGACTTGTTTTAAGGACATTACATCAAAGTTAGATCAGCCTCTAGTGTTGTTTTCCACTTTAATTTGATTTCCATTGATAATTTTTGTGTGATTGTGTTGTCAGCACATTCAACTATGTAATGAACGAAGTATTTAATAAGAATATTTCATTCATTCAGATCTAGAATGTCTTATTTTTATGTTCCCTTTATTTTTTTGAGCAGCTTATTTGCTGACCCTGAATGTGGCAACAATCACCAATTTAAATGGTTTTAAAAGAGCACTAAACAAATTGATGGTGACAGAACTATCAATTCTTACTCAACATAATGGCCATGTGCATGTGTTAAATTTTGCTGTTGCAGGGAAGAGAAGCCATCATTCAATATTCCACTTGGGAGCTTCCTGCGTGCATCTTGTTGCCCTTCATATAGGCCTTCCTTCATGGCTGAGTTGAAGTGCTCTCCATACATCCTTAACTCAGTATAAAACTACCAGCATGAAATTGGCTGTCCCTATGGTCAATCCTTATGCTTGGTTATTGCCTCTGTTTCAAGTCACTACAATCATCTCACTGCCCTCCAAAGTAATGGCTGATAGAATGTATAATATATTCTGGATGCCTGGAGGCTGCCCTTGCACTGTGGTGGAATGATAAATGATTTGATACTGATGCAGCTAAATATTATTGAAGCCTATCTCCATTCATGGCTGGGGATGAGACAAAGTTGCTGAAAGATGGCAAAAAAGGCAAGTTTTTCCCATGGTGCAGGTCAAGAAGAGCTCCATTATTCCTGGTACCCAACTAAATGGGCCTCTGGCCCAGTCCTACAGAGTTATTTTCTGATTAGGTGATTCTGGAAGTCAAAATCATCATATTTTATGAAACCCTTAACAATGGGCAAGTAAAGACACTGAGTGAAATTTTGACAATTAAGAAATTATGTGTCTTATAGTGGCCAATGTCATTTCTTAAAAATTAAAATTTGCATTTTAGCATCTTTATAGATTAACCTTTCCTTATAATCCCACATCCGTTTTGTTGTTTTTAAAAATTTATAATATTGAAGTTGAAATTTATTTATTCATCAATGATCAGCAAAATAAAAAGAGAGGTAAAAGACAGGAAATACAATCATGATCAACAAAGAGAAATAGGTACAGTTATATATTGGCAACTGTAAAATAAATCAAATATGTAAATACAATAATACCATGTTTATTTATCTAACACTAATAGAAGTAATATAATAAAACTAAACATTAAAATATATCTTCTAAACTCTAAAGTGTATTATTGTATAATTTAATACTACTGTACTTGGAGGCTTTGATACGCTGAACTTTTTACAAATGCATCTTACATATTCTGTTTTTCATTGTTAGTGAAACTAGGGAAAAAAGGCTAACAGTTTCAAAGGTATTTTAGCTCACTGATCATACTATTTCTTTATTTAATAAGTGGCACTTCCAAGATCTTTTGTTTTTTTTAATTGGTCATGTCCCATGTTTTTCAGGCAACTTCCCACTGCATGCTCTTTATTTCTGTCTTCTTTTCTTGTTAGTTTAAGTAGCCAGACACACCTTATTGGTGGCTAATTCAAGAAAATAATTCTCCCAGCCATTTGTTCTTTTCAAACGGGCATGAAGGGCTGGCCAGATTAATAAAGGAATACTGTAGTTAGGCAAAAAACAATGATATGTTTGAACTTCACAGTAGACGTAGCTGTCCAAGAACTTTTCTCCCTACTATCCCTAAAGTCAATATCAGTTTCCTCAACTCCCTCAATTGTTTGGAAGATATTATGAAATTTTGATTATGACATATAGCTCATTGGTAACTTCAGGTTACCACCAAATGATGGTGGAATTTCTATCAGCTGGCTTCTATCCTTTGAGACAAGTATTTTAAGGAGAAAATAACACTAGTCTTCCTGAGGAACATTTAACACAACGAACAATGATCAAATTACAAACGTCATCTGGTTACTTTTGATATTATTGCTTGGAAACCTTGATATTTTTTCTTACCTCCAGCTGCATTGTGCCATTCTCTCCTTTGGACCAAAATGTAATAGCAACACATGGATTACGTGTTCAATACATGCTGTAGGATTGAGTCTCTGGAATAGAACAGTATAATCTTATGTAAATGTTGTTGATTTTTATTAAGATGATTCTGTGCTACTTCAGTGTTGCTACTTTGAGTAATATAGAGCAACTCACACCTTGGGGCCGGGTTGTTCACGGAGCTGTCTCTCCCAAGTGATGTCTATCTATCTTGTTAAATTCGGCAGTTCCAGATCTTCTCTACTAGAGAAGTTCCAGGAAGAGAGTTTTTTCTGTTATGATACCCTCCCTCTGGAATATCATCCCCTAAGATTAACCTTGTACCAAATCTGATGGCCTTTCACAAGCTATTAAAAACCTGGCTTTGCTTTCTAGCCTGGGATCCTGACAGTATGGGTCTGCCCACCTTGGTTGGGTGATTTGAATGTGGGCTGTTGTGAACATTCCAGGCAACTATTCTATGCTATTTATTTTGTTAATTATTTTTTTTATTGTTAAAGGTGAAGATTCCCCTCGCACATATGTGCTAGTCGTTCCTGACTCTAGGGGGCGGTGATTATTTCCGTTTGAAAGCCGAAGAGCCGGCGCTGTCCGAAGATGTCTCCATGGTCATGTGGCTGGCATGACTAAATGCCAAAAGTGCACAGGACTCCGTTACCTTCCCACCAAAGCTGTTCCCTATTTTTCTACTTGCATTTTTACGTGCTTTCGAACTGCTAGGTTGGCAGAAGCTGGGACAAGTAACGGGTGCTTACCCTGTTCCGCGGCACTCAGGATTTGAACCACTGAACTGCCGACCTTTTGATTGACAAGCTTAGCCACTGAGCTACCACCTCCCTCTATTTTTATTATAGTTAGCCACCCAGAAACATGTACCATACTTTTCAAAGTATAAGACGCTCTCCCCCCACAAAAAAGGAAGGTGCAAATGTTGGTGTGTATTATACACTGAATACAGCCATTTTTTGGCCTCCTGAATCCTGCCCCATGTGTCCCGTTTTTGCCAAAAACAGGCCCGTTTTTCGCAAAAACGGGGCCTGCAGAGGGTTTGGGAGGCCTGCAGAGTGCTCCTGGGGGCCTGGGAGGGCAAAAACGTTTTTTTTCTTGTTTACTTCTTCAAAATCTTGGTGCACCTTATACTCTGGTGCATCTTATAGTCTGAAAAATACAGTATATGAGATGGGCAGATGTTAAATGTATTAAACAAGTAATACACACATACATTATAATATTTCAAAACTTACCAAAATTATCAAATGATAGTAATAAACACCATCAGCATAAACTCAATATTTATAATTATAGAGCCATAACATAATGCCAGTACATCCAGATTCACCCAATTCAAGTAGATCTCTCATTCTCATCTCAGTTTCCACATTTAAGAAGTCATGTTTCTAAATAGTACAAGTGAGAGTGCAGTTTTTATGTCTGGTGGAAAGACATTCCAGAAGAGCCCAGTTTTTGCAAATGTAAAGGCAAAGATGATTGTATCTGTTCCACAATAAATAGTTGAGGGGTTACTTCACAGAAAGAGATAACTGACTGAAAAAATAATGAAAGAAAATTGCCTGTTTATTGTGTTCATTTGTGTAATTCTATAGTTTCTTGTTAAGTATGGAATTTTTGAAAAACTTAATATCTGCTCAATAACTTATATAAACAGTACTATAAAAGTATAATAAGCTGCTTCATTTTAGGAATAATCATAAATTAATAACGATCGTTACATTTGTTTTTTAATGCATACATTCATATTTTTTCAGCATTTTTGATCATATTTTGGATGATACTAAATATCTTTGGATCTCATTATAATTTACTTCCAACAGTTTTATAAAATTCAGTAGAATAGAGAAAATACAGCTATTGGACCACAATGTAATATTTAGTGATGCAAGTTTTAAGTGATGTTTCCATAGCAACTCTGCTTGGACACCAGAAGCTCTGAAAACCTTCCTGAAATAGAAAAGTACCAAAGTAATGGTACACTGTATTTTAAGGGAAGGTTTGCAAGTTAGAAGAGATTCATATTTATACATCTGGCATACAAATCTTAGCTTTGATGGGCTGCAGAAATTTTGAATATAGAAACTGGGTCCTTTTCTCCTCCTTTTCTGTGTCCTTAAAACAGGTTTCTAAAAAGCCTCAGAGAGATTGCAGTAGAAAACGCTTCAGGGTGGTGAGAAGTTTTGTATACTTTTTCAGGCTAGCTCACTTAAAGCTAAGAAGTGTTTTACTTGTAATGATTAAAGCAACCTTGGTGGGAATAGCAGATTGAAACTATTTCTCTACAGATCAAGCATATTTTACACTTAAATCTGTAGAATATTCATAACCCTGAAAGTAACCTCAACTTTGCCACTTGTCTTTAAAGAAAAATATATTTCTTTTAATATATTTCTTTTAATGTATCGTGTTTTTACTGCACAATTTATACTCACTTAAAGACCAAATATATTGTAAATTAGCTTGATTATTCTCTCTATATGTGTACAGTATGTCTGCATGAACTTTTAGTTTTAAGTCAATGATGCCAACACCACAGGGTTTCTTTTTTAAAGTTATTCATCCCACCACATTGTTAGTCAAGGAATGTATTCAGGTTATTACAATGAAACAGCAGTATTATGTTGTCCTTGAATTTTTCTATCCTCCGTGCTCCTTTTATATGTGTTTTGCTCATGGAGAGCTATTTCTAGTGTATTTCCTCTTGTGGATTCATAGAATGAATGAAAAAAGGCATGTGTGAAGTGGAAAGTTCTAATTAAAAGGTGACCTAGTGATTGAAAGACTGACTAGCAAAGGGACTGTGGTGTTCTTGTGTATTTTGGGATGACTCACAAGCTATCAAATTAATAAACACCTCTAATTTGGTCTGCATACATTCTGCAGGTAGTTTAAATAACAATTCTGCAAAAGGACATGGATCTTTTATTGATATATTAAAAAAAATAAAGTATTCCTCATCTGATCTATAAATAACCTAGAGATATAGTGTCTTAAGTAAAAGGCCTCTCTTTTTTTGCTAATTTGATATTTCTAGGACACTGAAATAATATTATAAGGGAAAGATAAGAAATAAGCTATTCATTTGGTATTCACCAGCTTCCTTGCCCCATCTGGCTTTACTTTTACTTTAATTTCAGAAATTAAATAAAAAGCTGGAATGCAAATCAGTTTCTAAAATCTGAGTCGACCTTTCCCAGCTGGTGGCTTCTTCAATTTCAGCTCTTTTACCAAAAGTAATCTATCATTTCCACAGGTCTTTTGCAGTAGTTTAGAAACAGCTCCAGTCTTGTCCAATCTCATGGCATTAGAACTGGATCAAACTGTTTCCGGCTCTATTCCAGTTTGCAACATGAACAAAACTGATTTTCTCTTTGCAATATTGTCCCTTTGCAGAATTATCCATGATATTTTCCCTCTGGCAGAGGTGAATTCTTTCTCCACTCTGCTTCTGGATTCAAGATAGCTGTTATTTTCTTCCCCATCCTCATAACATTTCAGAATGATTATTTATAAATGTTGTTTAGAATTCAGCAACTGCTGAAATAACCAACCATAGTTACAACCTTTGGAGAAAACAAGTCTTAGTAAAAGTGTCAATACACTTTTGGCAGAGATAGTTTGGCAGCCAGGAAGCTTCCCCTTAACATTTTTTGGAGGGTGGGTTGATAAACAGCCAAACAAATGCATGTAAAATGTGGAATTCAAATAGTCTCATATTTTATTTTATTTCTCTTTTTTGTGGAATAGAGGGTGATTTTGGATGGTTTGGTCCAGAGATGAATTGAGGTCGGCCACCCATTGAAAGATGTTGCTTGGGGTATCGTAAAAGTCATTTAGAGAGACCACTGATTAAATCATGATGTTCCCAAAATGCTGAGGTAGGAAGAAGTGACAGCAATGATGGTTCATCTTCAAACTATTATTGTTTAATGATGAAACAGCAAAATAAATTCCATATGGAGCAGAGTCCTAAATCTTGTTACATTCTGCCATTATCTCTATTACCTCTATTTTCCTTCTAAAATTTTGTCATAAAACTATAAGTATTTTTATAATACTAAAAACAGCTTTACTTCTAAATCCAGGAGGAATTAATGTTATATATACTTTTTAATTGCTGGGCCAGATCCATTGGAATATCCTTAACCATCTGGACTAAAGTACTGACATTTTAATTTACATCTTGCTTTCAAGTATTATATTTAAGTATTAAGCATTATACATGTCATATAACATTTCTTAGCCTTCTCTAATTAGTTTAAAAGCTGTGTTGGGTACAGAAAAGTTATCTGTAGTCAATGGAAATTTGCCTTAATATTTTGTTTTTGAGAATTCATTGAGCGCCAGTTATTCCATTTTGTTATAAATACTTTCAGAAATATATATGAAGGTGCTAAATATGTTTACTGGGTTTGACTGAAAATAGGCATATAATAAACTCCTAAACATTTGTTCATAAATCATAGCCTTATGGAGTAGCTCTTGAGATTAACTGTTTTTTATTTTTGTTTTGCTAAGAAGCTTCAGAAAATTTTGGTAGCATTAGATTCTCAAAGAAACGGAACAGTCAATTTATTGAGGCATAACTTGCATATACTGATTGCTATAGTAAAATGGATTGCTTATTTATATTTAAGTAAAATCTCTTCTCATCTACCCAATTTTTTGGTTGCCAGTTTTCCTGAGTCACAATGAAGGAAACAATACAACTATAAATAAACTATCTTAATAAATCTTATACAATAATTATATTCTATGAATAATGTATAGGATTGTCTGTGTGCCTTTAACTCAGCCTTCACTCTTGGTAAGTGCTTAGACAGGTTCCTGCAGTTTTCTTGGCAAGATTTTCAGAAGTGGTTTGCCAATTGCCTGCATCCTAGACAATGATTGGCCCAACATCACCCAGCTGCCTTTGTGGTTAAGATAGGATTAAAACTCATAGTTTCCTAACTGATGTGGTACCTTAAACCACTACAGCAAATTGACTGTCATTTAAAGGATATCAAATAGCAATAGCAAACCTATTTTCTCAGTATAGATTGGTAATATATATCAGCAGGAGAACCCCAAGATTTTCAGAAGGCTAAAACATTTTAGAGAAAGGACAGCACGTACCCAGTAGACAGAATAAGCAGTGGGTTCAAAGATTAAAAAAAAAAAAAAAAACCAGGAAGGCGGAAAATAGTTTTTTGAAAAAGGGCTAGATAGGTTGGCAAAAGGGAATGCTGCACTACATTTCCATTAGAACATCCATTGCAAGTATCACTTCCTTTCTATTATGTTATTATCATGATCTTAATAATAGAAAGAATAGACTTTATACAGGTAGTACTCAACTTCGTTTAGTAACTGTTCAAAGTTACAACATCACTGAAAAAAATGGCATGACTGTTTTTCAAACTTACAACCATTACAGCATCCCCATGGTCATGTGATCAAAATTCAGACACTTGGGAACTGACTTATATTTATGATGGTTGCATTGTCCTGGGGATCCCCTTTTATACAATCTTCTGACAAGCAAAGTCAACAAGGAAGCCAGATTCTCTTAACAACCATATTACTAATTTTAACAAGCACAGTGATTCACTTAGTGGTGGGTTTCTACCAGTTCGCCCTGGTTCAGGCGAACTGGTAGTGGCGGCAGCAGGAGGCTCAGTCCATCTGCCCGGACATCATCACAGACGCTCTGCGCCAGAGGTGGGTTTCAAAACCGTTGCTACCGGTCCACTCATGGGTATGCGTGCTACCGGTTCACCCGATGCGGTGCGAACTGGTAGCAATCCACCACTGCTCTGTACATGTGCAGAAGTGCCACCTGCGTTCGAGCATGCTCCCGGTTCCGAACTGGTAGTGAAGGTAAGAGGAACCCACTTCTGCACTATGTCCTCAAAAAATAAGCAGATAAATAAAGGATTAATTCCTAGATCAATTCTGAAGAAAGGCATCAATGAATTTAAGATTTGAGAAAAATGTAGATAATTCTAATTCTTCTTGTTGAGAATTAGCTAATTCTCTTGTTTTAGTGCTGGAGACTAAGATGGAGGAAGGGTATAATAAATCCTGTATATGAATAGTGAAATAGTGTATTCTATTAAAATATAACACAGAAACCACAAATACAATACTTGCCAATTCTCTCAGGCTCAGTAATATTTAAAACTTAAAATTAAAGGGCTTATCCAGTGTATCCAGAGGAGGATGTTGTCTTTCTATGACAGCTCATCACTCTTTTTACATTCATATATTCAACCCTGCCACAGGCCACAACCTGTTCAATCTGCAAAGCATTCCCAAGGCAATATAAATTCTGCCTCTTTCCTTTGTTTTGTCCCCACTAATGTCAGATTGCAGATGCTTTCAAGAGCTCCCTGGAACTGCCTGAGGGAGTGTGAAATGTGAATTGCCAGACAGTGTGTATAGTGGACCTTCTCTGACAAATGGAAAAGCTAAATAGGAAAAACATGTTGGCTTGTTTGACTTATAATCAGTCACTTAAAAACAATTAGAAGTTATGATAGACTCAAAAATGTTACTTAAGAGCCACCCTAGAAGTTACAACTGTGAAAGCACTCCTGCAGTCTCATAATCTTATTTTGGATGGTTGGTAATAAATTCACATTTATGACCAGTTTTAGTGTCTTACAGTCATGTGATCATGTTTTGCAATGTTTTTTGCCATTTTCCAGCAAAAAAATGGCAAAAATGGCCATTGGATAGCTGGATTTGGTCTTACAATCATGTGATTCATTTAATGATCACATGATTCACTTAACAATTGCAGTAACTCACTTAATGACTCTTGTAAAAATAGTTGGTAGTTTGCTTAACAATTGCATGATTTGCTTAATGACTATCATAAAAATTATCATAAAACCGAGTCTGGTCTCATGATAACTTGGTTTACAATCAGTTTACAAACTTTAAATAAAATTCTGGACTCAGTTGTGGTCAGAAGTGGAGGACTATCTGTAATTCCATCTCTCACAGAGGCAAAGAAGGTGAAGAAAAAGAAAACGGAGGCTTTCAAAATTTTGTTTCTGCATCCAATGAAGATCATTCCTGCTGTGCTCCTTTCTTATCCTTGTGTACCTCAGAATGCTAACATGATGTGAGGTACTCTCTTCCCATTTATTTGGGGTGAGGGCATCGGTGCCCCATAGCAGTACTTCAGCAGCTATTGCATTGACTCCTACGGTAGTAATCTTCAGATTACAATTCAAAATGCTGGTTTCAACTTTTATAGCCTGGTGCCTAGGTATCTTCAAGGCCTAAGTGTAACAGCCCATTGAATATGTTCAGCCTGGGTCGACATGTTGAGAATCTATCCCCTAAAGTGAGATCAGAACAGAGAAGACTGAAGGTCAATGTTTCTTACTTAAGCTTTGCCTCTGCTCTACAGAACATATTATCTCAAGAAGACTGGATGAAATTCAAGACAGAACTTTTTTTTAATTGAGCTTTTCACTGTTCAAGAACGTTGTAGTTCTTTCGAGTTTGTTTTGCTGGAGAGCTGGAACTGTTTCATGATTTTATGGAATTCAAATGGTTGTAAAATGCCCAGAGACTGTATGATGTCAGAAGTACAGGAGTGCTATAAATAAATCATGCCACAGACGTCATGGGATGATTAAAACAAATGTAGCGTAGCATTAGTGCCATATCATGTTAAATCATCTTTCTAATTCTGCTTCTAACTGACAACACAAAACATACTAAATGGAAGTATGATAAGAACCTAATTTTTGTAGAGTAAAATATGCAGTTTCCAGCAGTGGTGAAATGCAAATTTTTTAGCTACCAGTTCTATGGGCATGGCTTGGTGGGTGTGGCTTGGTGGGGGGGTGTCATGTGACTGAGTGGGCATGGCCAACCCTTTTTTTTTTACTTTTTAAGCATTTTTTATTACCTAGTCACCTGAACCAGTAGTAAAAAAACATTTTAAAAAAGTTTTAAAAAAAGGTTCCGACGATCACGTAGCACAGCTGTGATCATCAGAATCATTTTTTTCTTTTTAAAGCACTTTTTTTACTACTGGTTTGCCTGAACTGGAGCGAACCTATAGCATTTCACCCCTGGTTTCCAGCCTGTGGATTGAATTCTGCTTCTTAAAGATCTAGGCTCAGTTTCCCAAGTAAGTCTTATGCTTCCCCATGGTGTGCTTGGCAGTAGCCCACCCATCATTTGCAAGGAACCATTTTTGATCGGGAAGAAGAGATAAGATTGTAGCTAGTCTGATTTTACTGCCTTTGTTAGCAAAACAACAAGAAGAAAAACCCATAGCAATCCATTTTCTATCAATCAGAAGAAAAAAAATCAGATTTAATCACAAGGCTGGTCTCCGTTTTCCAGTGAACAAATGTATAAGTGTCTATGTGGAGAAGAGTTGTGTGGTCTCCATGTGTATGTTTTAAGGGGCAAGAGGATTTGTATATGTGTTTGTACAAGCTGGCTCTTTGCAGATGTTCCTTCATATGTATTTCCATGAAGAGATTTGTATATTTGTTGGGAGATGCAGACCCAAACCCCCAGTTTAGACTTTTGTTGCTCAAAAGTCCATATAGGAGCTAAAACCAACATAAAAGAATAATGCAAGACTAGACAATCTTACTATTGCTCCTTATGCCAAGCCTTCTACCTTGTGTAAAAGGTTCATTTTATAATTATGTATCTATTTAAAATATCTCTAAAATGGTTCTTACAATTTTAAGTATATTGGTTTTAGGAAGATCTTATGATGTGTACGAACCTATTGGTGGGAATTTTGGAGGGAAAAATACTCGATACTGATTGGCTGGTGCCTCAGCCAGATGTGTATATAAAGGGCACTTTGTCTGGTGCCAGTTGCTGAATTCTCACACTAATAAAAAGAGCTGTTGTCACTCACTTGGTTTCGTGACTCCTCAATCGCCCAATCTAACATTGGCGACAAAGGTGGGATTGAGGCTGGCACAAAAGAGCTGAACGGACTGACCAAGGACCACTGACAACAAGAGATCCAGCCGGGCGATCGACCTTCGCCGAAGTCGAGACATCGGGATGGCCGCCCACAATGCTTCAGCTCCCTTCGATCCAGCCAACGAGAAATGGGCATCGTATATGGCCCATTTTGACTGCTTCCTCAAGGCCAACGATTTCCAAGGGATACCGGACAACCAAAAGAGACTCCTATCGAAGTCCAACCTTACGCTGCAGGTCGCGATCGATGAGGCCAAGGGACACAAATAGCAAGGCTGCCGAGACTCTGCACCGACCGGGCATGATGGGCATCCTGACCAGCGCGACACCCATACACTGAGAGGACGCGAGGATCAAGAGCGAGGATGAGGAAATTGAGGAAGAAGCAGTATTCAGAACTGACCGGGCTCATCGCGACGACGAGGACAAGTGTGCCAGCTGCGGCAGAAACCACCATCGGAACAGCTGCTGTTTTAAGGATGCAATATGCCACTGGTGCAAAAAGAAGAGACACTTGGCTCGAGTGTGCAGGGCAAACCAGCCTTCCCGCCAAAAAAACCCACGCGGAATGGAAGCCAACCAGCCAGCAGCCATCTTTGCACAGGCGCAATCAAAATGATCACCAAAGAAAAGGCGCGAAATCGAACCAAGTTCAAATCAGCCAAGCCAACACCAACCCGGAAGACAAGGTGTTCATGAAAGTTGACATCGATGGGCAACAGATCGAAATGGAGATTGACACTGGATCATCCATCATGATCATGTCTTGGGACACCGTCAAAACATCACTGTCGCAGATCCGTAAGGAGCAGCTGGAGCACCAATGACTCCGGGTTCGAGACTACCGGGGGAACTGCATCCCCGTGAAAGGCATCGCAATGGTCAACATAACCTACAGACCCTACAAGAAGAAGCTGTCGGTCACTATCGTCCGCAGTGACCTGTCAAGCCTCCTGGGCTGGGATTGGATCAGAGCCCTGGGCATGGGGCTCTACAGGGTCAGAGAGATCCACGCCACCTGCCGGAACCTGAAGGACGATCTCCTGCACGAGTTCCAGGACATCTTTTCCGGAACCTTCGGTAAGTACGTGGGGACCCCTATCTCCTTTAACCTCGACCCCGGGATTGCCCCCATAAGACTGAAAGCCAGGCAGGTCCCCTTTGCGTTAAAACCAAAAATAGACAAAGAACAGGGGCCGTAATAGCTCAGGCTGTTAGAAGCCTGTTATTAGAACACAGCAGCCTGCAATTACTGCAGGTTCAAGCCCGGCCCGAGGTTGACTCAGCCTTCCATCCTTTATAAGGTAGGTAAAATGAGAACCCAGATTGTTGGGGGGGCAATAAGTTGACTTTGTAAAAAATATACAAATAGAATGAGACTATTGCCTTATACACTGTAAGCCGCCCTGAGTCTTCGGAGAAGGGCGGGATATAAATGTAAATTAAAAAAAAAAAAAAAAAAAAACTGGACAAGCTAGTCCGGCAAGGAATCCTCATTCCCACTGACCACGCCAGATGGGAGACCCCCATAGTGACCCCTATCAAGTCCGACGGGTCCATCCGCATCTGCACGGACTATAAGGCGATGTTAAACAAAGCCGTACAGAAGAGCACCTACCTGGTGCCGATTGTTCAGCATCTACTGCACTCCATGGGCCCAGGAAAGTCATTCGCAAAGCTCGAACTTCCTGTAGACTATACCACAGCAGAGGCCCAGACCATTGTAACCCACCGGGGGGCCTTCAAATGCACCCGGTTACAATTTGGGGTCAGTGTGGCCCCGGGTCTATTTCAAAATTTAATGGAGAGACTATTAAAAGGGATCCCCAGGGTGGTGCCCTACTTTGATGATGTCCTGGTGTCAGCGGACAATCATCAGCAACTGGGGGACAGACTCCGGAACATCCTGACCATTTTTAGGAATGCAGGACTGCAACTTAAACTTGAAAAATGCCAGATTGGAGTCCCCTCAGTTGAGTTCCTGGGTTACCCGATAGACCAAGCGGGCATCCACCCCACCAAGTCTAAAATCAAGGCCATCAGAGATGCACCCACCCCACGGGACAAAATCGAACTCCAAGCTTTCCTGGGCCTCCTGAAGCTTTACGCGATATTCCTCAAACAAAAAGCCATGGTAGCAGAGCCACTCCACAGGCTACTTGCCAAGAAGGCTCCCTGGGTCTGGGGGAAAGCTGAAGCCACCGCTTTCGCAGGGGTCAAGAAGCTACTAACTGAAGACAATCTCTTGATCCAATACAACCACACCCTCCCACTAGTCCTCGTATGCGACTCATCCCCCTTTGGAGTGGGCGCAGTCCTGAGCCATCAACTGCCCAACAGATCTGAAGCACCCATTGCCTACTTCTCCCGAACCCTGTCCAGCGTTGAGAGAAACTACAGCCAGCTGGACAGGGAAGCCCTTGCCGCCGTAGCCAGGGTGAAAAATTCCATGAATACCTGTTCGGGAGGGCATTCGAACTTGTCACCGACCACCGCCCCCTACTAGGACTGCTGGCAGGGGACCAACCCACTCCCATTACCATGTCGCCGAAATTGACAGGATGGGCACTCTTCCTGGCAGCCTACAACTATACACTGGTCCACCGCCCCGGCAAAGACTTGAGCCATGCCAATGCTCTAAGCAGGTGCCCACTTCTGAGGTTGGTGGAGGACCCAACCCCAGGGAGACAGGCCCTGCTCATTGACTCATTGAACTCGGGTCCACTGACATCGGCAGAAGTGGCTAGGGCATTGAGATGGGACTTTGTAGTGAAAACTGTTATTGGCTGGGTGCAGAGGGGTTGGCCCAAAGAGCAGGTGGCAGGAGAATTCAAAAAATTTGAAGCAAGACAAGCCAAACTGTCCACACAAGTGGGTTGTTTATTGTGGGGTGATCAGATTGTTGTACCGGCATGTTTGCAGGAGAGGGTATTGGAAATGCTGCATGAGGGTCACCCAGGGATTGTAAGGATGAAGGGTCTGGCCAGAAGCTACGTTTGCTGACCTCAAATGGACACCGACATCACCAATTGGCGAAATGCCTGCAATGCCAAGAATCCAGGCCCAACCATCCCAAAGGCCCAACCCTCCCACAGCCCGGGTCAGGGAATTGGAACGACCCCAAGGCCCTTGGTCCTGCATCCACATTGATTTCGCGGTACCCTTCCATGGAAAAAACTTCCTGATCATAGTCGACATATTCTTTAAGTGGTTGGAGGTTATAATAATGAAGTCCACCACTGCAGAGGCAGTCACAAGGGTCCAACAAAAATTATTCTCCACCCATGGGCTACCAGACACACTAGTTTCAGACAATGGGCCCCAGTTCACCACGACAAACTTTGAGGGCTACCTGGCAGAGTTGGGCATCCATCATGCTCTCTTGGCCTCTTACCACCCAGCATCCAATGGATTGGCAGAGAGATTTGTACAGTCGACCAAGGAGGCTTTGGCACGCCTTGGACCCGGGAACTGGCAGGAAAGGATTGATGTCTTTCTGACAGCCCAACACGGGATGCCCTGCTCTGCTACCGGGCTTAGCCCGGCAGAACTCCTGATGGGTTGGAAACTACGTTGCACCCTTGATAGACTAAATCCCAATTACTCCCCAGATGGTTACCAGGGGGGGAGGGGGTGATACAAGGGAATTCCTGATAGGGACGCCGGTATTTGCTAGGAATTATGCCGAGGGCCCCTTGTGGGTAGCCGGCAGGGTGACAGGGATTACAGGCCCAAAGTCTTACACGGTAGACATGGGCAACAGCAAAATAGAACGCAAACATATAGACTAGCTTAGAAAACGAGTAGAGCAAACAGTAAATCATGCAGTCCCTAACTGCCAACAAAATTCACCAACAGCTAGCTCAAGCCGGGAGGAACCGGAGGACTTACCTGAGGACTTTGGTGTCCAGCGCTGGTCTCAACTGCCAATAAAATCCACAGACGACGAGTCAATTAATCCAAAAGAATGCGAAGAAAAAGCCACCACTAATCCTACACAACAGGCTCCAATGGAAGAGCTGGGAGGAACAAAAAGCACCTCCGACCAGCATGCTTCCCCCGCCAAAACTGAATTGCGCAGGTCCAGTAGACACCAGGAACGCCCTCTCTATCTGCATGATTACGTTTGTAAATAACGCAAATGTGGGGACAAAGTGCCTTCTAGGAGGGGAAGAGTGCTGTGTATGAACCTATTGGTGGAAATTTTGGAGGGAAAAATACTGAATACTGATTGGCTGATGTCTCAGCCAGATGTGTATATGAAGAGCATTTTGTCTCGTGCCAGTTGCTGAATCCTCACACTAATAAAAAGAGCTGTTGTCACTCATTTGGTTTCGTGCCTCCTCAATCGCCCAATCTAACATCTTATTTGCTGTGATTGCTATTATTGTAGATGTATTTTGACATCTTATTACTGGTTACAGTTTTTGTTGGATCATTATATATTATTTTCTAATACTGGATGTTATATTGCACTTTATGATTTGATTAACATGGATGTGCTGTGCAAAAGCTAAGAAATAAAATATATCAATATGAAATAAAATATATCAATATGATATATAAAATATATCAATATCATACGAAAAAGCTGTGTCAGCTTATGTATTATGTTGACTGAATAGTTCTATATTCAGTAGAAACCAAAATGGCTAACTGTATGCCATTTTGTGGAGCTGTGATAGAGATTACATAATTATGGGAAGTCTTGTTTATTAATGCTGATTAGAAGTGAAATACTTTAGGTATCAGTAATGTTTGTAATTTTTTTCTGAAAAAAGAAGCCGTTTTTGTGACTTCATGCATTTTCCAATTTGAAAAGTCAACAAACTTGAACATCATAACAGAGAACTAGTTAGAACTAGTTATATTTTGTAGTTTATGCCCAACATCTTAGAACTAAATCATCTGCTTCACTTCTCTCTATTTATTGGATAAATCCTATGCTATTTATTATAATAGTAATTCTCTTGCTTGGCTATAGAAATCTGATACCAGTTTGAA
The DNA here is from genome assembly GCF_028640845.1 of Ahaetulla prasina. Taxonomy (NCBI): domain Eukaryota; kingdom Metazoa; phylum Chordata; class Lepidosauria; order Squamata; family Colubridae; genus Ahaetulla; species Ahaetulla prasina. The sequence goes on from NC_080545.1 coordinate 30,634,337, forward strand.
CTTAGTTCTACATTGGATGCCAGCCATGCTGTGGCTTTGGTGCTATTCAGAAAGGGGGATTTAAAAAAAACCTCCAAACGTCTATATATAAACATGGTATATATACAGCTCTTTGTGCTTTATAGTTTGACTCATGGGGATTAATAAAAATATCTATCTTGAAATCTATTGTAGACCCAAACTGTGTAGACAAAATACAGGTAAAGTTAAGCTATCAGATCTGGGCTGCACAAATCCACATTGTCACTAGATGGCAGCACAACATAAAGACTTTTCAGCATATATTTGCTGGGGTTGAATGGCCATCTGAGTTTTTATAATCCAGATTAGATAACTCTGCTGAAGCAATGGTCCCCAGTTGGTGTTCTTCAAATATTGTGTCATTGAGGCTCCTCAGGGGTTTATATGTGCCGTCAAGGTCACCTAGATCATACTTCTTGGATGAGAAGCGAAAAGTCCTCAAGAAAAAACAAAGTCCAGTTCCCTTTTGAAAAAGCATCTTTGGGACAATCTTGACCTAGATGACTGAGAATCTCCATGGACATTCAAATATTGTGCAGGCTGAGGTTTTGGGGAGCCCAATATATTTGGAAAGTAGCAAACTGGAAATGGCTGTCATTGTGGATTAGAGGGGACAGTACAATGTAACCTAACTAGAAATAATTGGTTAGTTCCATTGTGCTAAATGGAAACTATGTAGGTAACCAAACTCATGATGGCGCAATATTTTGTGAAATGGAAGCATTAAGGTGAAGTCATTTCATGTAACCCATAATATATTCTTGACATTCTGTAAGTGCCCCAAATCATTGCCTACTTCTGTGCTAAAATTGGCCATTCAGCAAAACAAAACATTCCCTTGGGTGGCCCATTCAGTGACCTGAGAATATTCTTGGTAATAATATTTTTAATATCGCATTAGAACAAAAATGATAGAAACCATGGCTTGGTGCTTGGACACATGGCAGATAGATGACTGTTCGGGGAACAGGATAATCCCCCCTTTAAAAAAAATGCTATGAAGTTGTAAGGGTATTCTAAACACTTTATGGAATGTATAATGCTAAAAAAACAAGTTGGGAAAAGATTTCAGATAACACAATTTACCATTTGGGGTTTCTTTGTATGCCTTAAACTTGAAAAGATACTAATTTATCCTCTGTTTCATTATTCCTGTTGAATTTGCTTAGATACCAATAGGGGTGAAATCTAAAAATTTTCCCTACCGGTTCTGTGGGTGTGGCTTAATAGGTGGGTGTGGCTTGGTGGTCAGATGACTGGGTGGGCGTAGCCAATAACAATAAATAATAAAAATAATAAATAAGGTATACAAAACAATAAGAGGTACCAAAAACCAACTTTCACACTTTACACACACACAATACAACATAACTGACTCATACACAATGTAAAAGCAGCTGCACTTCACCCAAAATGGCCCCTGCAACAAGCAGGAATCTCACACTTTCACACTTTACACACACACAACACAACACAACTCACACACACACACTCACACACAATGCCACATACAGCTTTGTGAGATTTTGTGTGTTTGTGTAGTTAGAGTGAAACACTACAGAAACACACCAAATCTCAGAAAGCTGCACAAATATTTTATTATTTTATTTTATTTTATTTTATTTTATTTTATTGTGGACTTCAACTCCCAGAGTTCCTCAGCCAGCAAAGCAAGAAGTCAAAGCAAGTTTTTTTTTTTCTTCAGTAGGTGAAGAAAGCATGGCGTTGCCAGCCGAAAGAGCAGTAATTTGTAGGTAAGTGAGGAGAGGGAATTGGCTGGGCATGGGTGGGGGCTCTTGTAAGTGGGGGCTGTTAAAAAGTGAGTTTAAACGCCTGTGAGGATCAGGAAACTTCTTTGGGATCGCCAGAGGAGGCTTTTAAAACCTTTTTTTTTCCCCCTTTGGCTGAAGAGGGTTTTTTAAAAAAAACTTTTAAAGAGTTTTGATGATCTCTGCTCAGCCCCACGATCATCAGAGGTTTTTTTTTTACTTTTAAAGGCATGTTTCAGCTGAAGAAAAACTTTTAAAAGTAAAAAAACAATCTCTGATGATGGTGCGGCTCAGCAGAGGCAGGGGGGGTGGGACCAGGAATTTTTGCTACCAGTCCTCCGAACCAGCAGCTGCCATCGCTACCTAATCGGGCAAGCCGGTGCGAACTGGGAGCATTTCACCCTGATACCAATGCAGTGCCTACCTGTGCTAGCACTTTATGGCTTCTGGTATAAGGACTGCCTATGGCAATGGCATTTGTATTGCTTCAGGCATTTGTTGTTAAGGAAGGATGGAGAGGTATTGTTGAGCATAAGGGTGAAGAGAAACACAAAAATGCATCTGACAAAATGATAAGCCAGGAAAATCCTGGCTGGCTGGCTGCTCTTGACTCAGTCATTGTTATGAGCTGGGTAGAAGGATGATTTCAAAACTCTCTGACAGATGAAAAAATATATTTTTCTGAGGACAGAAAACAGACACCAACTTTCATTTATTCAGGTCTCTCAACATGGTGTCAGTTTACCAGATGCTGTGTTGTGTCTGTGCCCCCCAAGCCGGGCCCCCTGCCAGAAAGTGACTCGGAAAGTGAGGGGAAGGGCCATCAGGACTTACCTCTGGAGCACCGGCTTTCCTGGCTCAGCTCCAGGAGCGAGAGGCAGGCCAGGTGGAGGAAATAACGAGGCCTCCGTCCCTGACTCTTTCCCCCCTCCCAGACCACGCCTCCAGACCCAGCTGATGGCAATCAGGCCTGGCTGGACCCTAGGTTTCGTAGGCAGGAGAGGCAGGAACAACAGAAGCAGTGGTGGGGCAGGCCTAGGAAGTGCTGAGTCATGGAGCTCACCCCACAGGATATAAAAGCAGCAAGGGCTGCTATACCACTTCATGGCGAGCAAATCAACTGCTTAGAGGGAGAGAACTGGAGCTGAAGTACTGTTTGTTCCTGGTTTCCTGGTTGACTCATCAGCATCAAGAGAGATAACAGAGACACTTGGCAGACGCTCGCTAGTTTGCTGCCAAAGCTGATAGTTGCCAGCTAATTAAGTCATCGCTCATGTCTCCCGGACTGAGGCGAGGGGTACAGAACATGCTGAAGGAATTAATTTAAGATTTGTAATAGTCATAAAGTACAACTAATTTGGGTCCCAGTGAAGAGAGGTCGATGCAGGTTTGCTGAGATAATATGCTTATCCAGTAGAGGCTTGAATCTGCCAAGCAACATACTGAAGTGTATGAAACATTAGGTTAGACTGGTGGCTAAGAGAGACCTTGTATCCAGCAACCTGACAGTTCTTTGAATGTAAACCACTTATCATATAATATATTTGAGTAAAATTGACATATAATGTCACAGAAAGGAATCCACCTAAATCTTATTTGTATAGGAAGTGCCAAATTATGACATTAATGAACATTTGTAATTGAATCAACAAACAGTATCATGCTCCTTTATGATTAATTGGGTAAACTGAAATTAACTGAGGACTTTTGTGGGGAAAAATATATTAACTATATACATACATACATACATACATACATACATACATACATACATACATACATATATATATATATATATTCTGAGGTTTTCACGGGTGTTTGTATGTAGGTCTTTGGTTATTTGGGTTTTCTCCCGCGTAAAATTGGAAGTGTCTTGGCGATGTTTCGACGAAGTCTCATACGTCATCTTCAGGCTTCAGCTTCGTCTTCGTGCTTCTGGGAGCAAGAAGCACGAAGACGCTCCCAGAAGCACGAAGCTGAAGCCTGAAGATGACGAATGAGACTTTGTCGAAACGTCGCCAAGACACTTCCAATTTTATGTGGGAGAAAACCTGAATAACCAAAGACCTACATATATATATATATATTATAAACTAAATGGTCTAGTTATTAATAGCACTTAGACTTTTATACCACTTCACAGTGCTTTACAACCCTCTCTGAGGTTTACAGAGTCAGCATATTGTCCCAACAATCTGGCTTCTCATTTTACCGACCTCGGAAGGATGGAAGGCTGAGTCAACCTTGAGCTCGTGAGACTTGAACTGCCGAATTGCTGGTAGTTGGTAGTCAACAGAATTAGCCTGCAATGTTGCATGCTAACCACTGCTCCACCATGGTGTAATATTAAATCACATGTGAAAATGGTGATGTTGCAGGGCTATTTGTACGTAGGAATTTGTACATAAGCCAAAAAAACTGAACAGCAAAAATCCTTATGATGGTTGGATGGCAGCAAAAATAGCATTTCTGTTTATTTTCAACTCCATCTAATTGTTATTTTTATTCTTGAAGGCAAATTATGATAACACTAGTTGAAGAGAATACACAGAGAGGCAGGCAGGCAGGCAGGCAGGTAGGAAGGAAGGAAAGAAGGAGTTTTTTGTGAGACATCAGAATATTTTTTCTAATATTGATGCTGCAGTGGAATATTGCTCTCTCGCTCTCTCACTCTCTCTCTCTCTCTCTCTCTGTGTGTGTGTGTGTGTACATAAATTTAAATTTAAATTTAAAACCAACCTAGCTATACCATTGCATTTATTTAGTAGAAAGTTGAGTTGGTTTTCTTAAACTGCTGGCTTTGGGTAAATAACATATAAACTGAAGGGGATTGAAGTCAGAGTCTATAAAGCTGTGCAAGAATGAATCTAGCATAATTTATTGATACTTGAATCATCTGTTCAACCAGTGAATGTTAACCCAGTCAACTTCTTTTATTTAGTTCCACTCATTAAATTTCAGTTACTGTATTGCAGTATCTTAATGTTCCTGATATGTGAGATGTTGGATGTAGCAGGCTTTTCCATTTTATTAGAAAGAAAAATGCATTTTCTTATATCATATTTTATGATTGCTATTTGTTTTTCCTTAGTGATGTTGCTTGCTTTTTTACTAATTTGCATAATTTAATAAAATTCTATGCATCATCCCATCATTAGCACAAATAGATAGGCTTTAATTCTAACAAGGAAATTATTCAGTTTCCTGTTGGGACTAATTTGGAAAAATGAATTACTAGAGAGATTCAATGTTCATCTATTTCTTTTTCTGTTAATTAATGCATGAAAGTTCCCAATATAGATTTTATACTACATTTTAAAAATCATCATATTTAACTTCTGCCACAGTAAGTAGTGTTACAAATATTATATAGTTTGGGACTCTAGAGTTTATTATTTAAGTAGATGGATCCTCAAGATGAAATATTTTGAATATAGCTCACATATGGGGATATTGTGCATTTGCTGGCTTATTCATTGTGTTTTTTAAATTCTTACCTCCACCTTATTTCTCAGGACTTTGTTGTTAATTTAACAATTAAAAATAGCGCTCCCATTTAAATAAAATACAGAAACAACTTGACAGCTACAAAACAGCATAATCAAATTGAGAAGTTTTAAAAAAATAAGTTTTACACTTGTGTTTTTGAATGTGTGCTGGCCACAAATAAGCAGGACCTGAAACAATTTGCTGAGGTAATCTGGCACAGGGTTTCTCAACCTCTGTAACTTTAAGATATGTGGATTTCAACTCTCAGAATATCCCAGCCAGCGGGCCATCAGTTTGACACCCCGATATATACATACATACATACATACATACATACATACATACATGTATGTATGTATGTATGTATTCCTTCCTTAAACAGAGAGAGAGAGAGAGAGAGATGTTCTGTTCTGTCATGACTCCTAGAATGGGGTTTTAATTGAGTTCATTGTGTGGGGATGGGAGCTTCCTACTGAGTCCTTTTGAAGAAGCAGGAAAGTTTGTCTCAAAAGAATCCTTAGAAGAAATGCAAGGTATTGTATTTAGTGAAAGTGAGGATGGACATGTAATTACAGCCCACTTGATTCAGCTGCCCAGAGTGTAGGATGGCCTGATGAAAACAATCCTATGGAAATGTTGCATAGGAAAGGAAGCTCTTCAGAATGAATGCTTGTCGATGAAGATTTTTGTTCTCATGTTCATTCCACCTCAGTTAACCAGCCATGCTGAGGAGGGTAGGAATTTCCAGGTGATTAAACAAAAATTGTTTTTAGCACTGTCACATGTGTCCCTTTGTAAGATGTGTACTACTAAACATCCTTACCAGAGTTTCTATGGAACAATGTCTTCCTATACCATCTGGATGTGTAATGTCACTTTCCTTTGGTGCCTGCCGTCTTTCTATTTTCATCACATGACACTGAATCACTGATAGGGACCTGCACTTTAGAAAGAATTGATCAGGCTCCAGCTTGCAAGCAATCTGTTCCTCATTAATTTGATTAATGGGTGTTTATGAAAAATCATGTTGTGAAATTCTATCAAGAACTAAGAGTATTTCCTTGTTGTAACCTGTACTTCTTAGTAGTCAATCCATCAGGAATTTTTTCAGATAAACTCCTATTTGAAATGTAGCAGTAATATATAAAAGAAATTCTGTGTAAATGTATTTGCCACTTGTTTCAAATGAGGAACACAGCTAGGAATTGGGTATTTAGTGTGCTAAACATTAATGCATAGAAAAAAAGATATAAAATACCCACTAGTTTTTTTTTGTTTTTTTTAAAAAAAAACAGCTACATGCTCTGGAATAGTAAAGTGGTTCTTTATGTTCCAGGCTTCTATTTCTGGTGTTTGGAAGATAACATACATCACCACAAATAAATTTTGTAATATAAGCTATGGTTGTTCTTTTGAAATCTAATCTTGAAGATATTCAGTTCTCAGTCACTTTGTACTCTAATCTTTTATGTGCATACACAGACAGAGATAAACTTGAGAGAATTCAAATTGGTTGGCCATGACAATAGCTAGTCAATAGCAAATACCCATTTGTGATGTTCTTGTTAAGCCTAGTAAAGTTATTATTTAAAAAAAACAAGCTGCATTTTCTTTTTGGTAAAAATATATCAAATGTATGAATGCTCATGCCAATAAATTTTCTTGAGAGTTAAGAGCATAACAAAGATGGTCAAGTATAGGTAAAATACTAAAATACTAAGAAACTGAGAAAATAAATCAGTTAATACTTTAAAAGATGAACATAGAAAGCATCAAACCCCCACCTGTTCATAATTGCCAAGCAACTTGAAACAAAAACCTGTCCAAGTAAGGTTTTTGTTCTAAATCTGATGGGTTTAGAACATAGCAATCTGTTGTAAATTTTCAGCCTCAGGATGACACTCCCACATTGGAGTAGCAATTTTGGATATTTTTTTCCTATAAATAAAGCTGTTCAGGGAGGACAAAAAAATGACCTCCCACCCTGGCTTAAACAATAAGACACTTGTACCCAGATAAACCCATTGATGAGCACCTTGTTTTCCCTACAAAATAGTACATATTGGCAACTGACAAAGAAAGTTAGCTTAAAAAAACTTGAAAAACTTCTAAATTGCTTCTCCCTATCTTTATTTCAAGACCCAAACTGAAGAGCTGAATCTTGCATTTACAGCTTATTCGCAAATATTGTAATTTAACATATAAATTATATTGGATACCAAGAAAACGGCAGGTATTTGGAGGAACAGGAGCTACGTGGAATAGCCTCTTTAGAATAAAGTCCAGCTAGCACTAACACCAACTTTAGATGTGAGTTGAAAAATAAAATATATGGGCCTTATTTTTAACGTAATAAATTAAAAAGTTAAAATCATGTAGATTTGGTGATTGGATAAATATGAATGAAATAAAACAGTAGGGCAACATTAATGACATGGTCATTTTGAGACATAGCAAACAATAAGAATGGTGATTGTTTGCTTTGTATTGCATTGAAAAATGTCTGCTTGATTCAGAGATGTGACTTAACTACGTTTATTCATGGATACTGGTTTATTCTGGTAGGAGATGATTTTGGAGACTGGCAATGTTATAAATCAAAGAATTAATATGTGTCCACAATTTGCTTTGGTGAATACATTAATGCAAATATTTACCCTAAAGAATTAGTTATATTTTTGGTGACTGCTGCTAGAATGTCCATAGCTAAACACTGAAAAGATGACGTTCTGGTGCCAAAATGTGACCTGCACTTTTCACCTGTGTTCTAGTCAAGCTGAAATTAAAATTTTCTCAAAGGCTTTAATTTTGATTTTATTATTTCTGGTAATCGGGGGGTCATAATTGTTCATAATTATGACAATATTAATATATTGGGGGAATATTGAAGAATTATTGTAGTTCATTTATTTGTGCTCTGAATTTTATTGCAATGCTTATAGTTATATTTTCTGTAGAAATTAGAGAGCAATAAATAAAAAGTATAGATTTAAAATAAAGTTGCTGGAATTATTTGAGATGAAACCATCATGAAAGAATGCTGGTAGAAATATTTTAGAGAATTGTATAGGAATAATATTGATATATTGAAGACCAAGTCCAGGAACACGTTCAGTCCATGTGCTTGTTCCTTCAGGGGAAAGGAATAATGATACAACTACAACCGTATTAACAACTAATAGGGCTGAACTCAGAAATGGTCTTTTCAGCAGCAGGTGCATCATTGCCACTTTAAGCTGATATGTGCTACTAACTCTATTCTTAAAAAAAAAAAAAAATCACTGAAATCCAGCCTGACCTCCTAAATGAGTCATTTGTGGGATGAGATGGTAGAATTCATGGTGCAGAAACCCTGTTCAGTACAATACAGTTCTTCAATCAAATAGATGTGACTTTATAAGCGTTGCCCAGGTCAGAAGCATTTCCCGAGATTGAGCCCTATCTCTTATGGAATTAGATTGGATTAGAATATTAGAATATTTTCTGGTTCAAATTTTCCTAGACAGGAATATACACTGATAAGGATGAGCTCATGTCTCCAAACAATGTATGGAAATATATGGACAAAATAAGCAGGGACAGGTAAGGTGAAGTGTAAGTCATTATTACTTACACTTGCACTGCAAATCTTCTTTAAAATATTGTAATAGTGAAGTCCCAGCTAATGCTAACATATCTGAAGCAAATTTATGGTAAAATTGAACTTTATTACAAATTTATTTTAGTTTAAGATAAGATCTTGATCGGAGCTTCCGGTGGCTCCGCTTCGTTAATGGCGGTCTATTTTAGACCGCCAGTTCTGTGTGATTCTGTAGAGCTGTTTAGACAGCGTTAATCTGCTGTCAACAGCTTGTAAATCTCTACCCTCGGGCAAAGAGGGGGAGGTGAGCATTCGGGCTGCAGTAGAGCCCCCAAGGAAAGCCCCAGGAAGATTTCTGGTGGTTTGTTGGGAACGCTCCTTCTATAGCTCGAAAAAAGCTCCAGAATCCAGAACGCTTCTGCAAATGGCAGAACAAAATGCAGCGTCCATCTCCATGACTGATGGATTACTGAAGGATTGCTAACACGGACAGAGATGAAAAGAGGAGTGCTGGCATTTGATTGTAAGATGATTTTAACTCCCTGACAGAGAAGGTATTTGTATTCAAGAGTGGAGATGATGAAAGATGGCGTTTTGTGTATTGAAAGTGAAAGCTAAGCTAAGCGAAAGCTAAGGAAATGCTTATTACAATTGCTGGCGTGGAACCTTTAAGAAGAATATAACAAGACATTTTTTTTTAAAAATGGAATTTTTTTTAATCTCTTTTTTTATTATTATCTTTTTCTTACAGTGTTTAAGAAGAAAAGCTTATTGAAATTTTTTTTTCTTTTTTTCTTTTCTTCTCTTTTTTTCTTCTTGGTATTACTTAGTTTTAAAATGGCCTTTAAGCAAAGAGATTTAACCACTTCTAAAATATTGGAAATTTCTTTACTTCAGATACGGAAATTGAAAGAAGATATTAAAGACAGTCTAAGGAATTTTTTACAGGAGCTTATGGAGGCTCATCTTTCAGAAATAGATCAAAAATTTAATGAAATGGAGAAAGAAATACTGGATTTTAAAGATATGGTGGAAGAGCAGAGGAGGGAGATGAAAAAATTAAAGGAATCAATTACCCCATTATTGTTATCTAGTATTCAGACAGAAGAAAGACTGGATGAACTTAACCAAATTAATTTAGATTTGCAAAGGAAAATAGATGAAGTTCAAATTAATTTGAATTTAGAAAATAAAATAGATGATATTCAGGTTAAGGTAGATAAGGCAGATGAAGAAAGGGTTATATTACAATATAAATTAATGGAATATGCTATAAGGGTAAGGGGTTTAAGAGAATATAAAGAGGAAAATTTGAAAGAGATTTTTATTCAGGCCTTTGCTCAGATAGAGGGAGTGGAACCAGAAGATTTTGAAATTAATATTGAAAAAATTTATTGTGTTAATTCTTGGTTGGCAAGGCAGAAGTTTTTACCGAGAGATGTGGTTATTTATTTTACAAATAAGAAGATTAGGTATGGAATTTTGCAAGCATTTTATAAAAATAAATTTCAAATATTAGGACAAGATATAATAATGATGAAGGAAATTCCTCCTAAAATGTTAAGAAAGAGAAAAGAATTTGCCTTTTTAGTGGATGAGCTTAAGAAACATCAGATATATTTTAGATGGGAGGTTCCAGCTGGTTTAACAGTGAATTATAAAGGAAGAAAGTATTTTCTCAATACAGTTTGTAAAGCACGAGATTTCTACACTAATGTATTAAAGATTGGGAACTCTTTATTAATAGATGTTAAGTTGAATGGTGAATAGATGGTGGAAAATGTGTAAGACAGAAGAAGGGGAAGGAGAATGTTTAATTCTATTATATATGATTATGATTAATTTTTGTAAATGATTTATTTTGGATATAAAGGTGTAATTTTAGGGGTACTATTTGATATATTTCAGGTATAAAGGAATAGGAAGATGGAATATTGTTTAACTTTGGAGGATAGATAGTAAAATTTAGGAATTTGGATTAAATATTATATTTAAGAGATGGATGTAATGTTGTTATATGGCTAATTAGAATTTAATTGTTATAATAGATATATTTTGGATAAGTTATAGGTGTAATTTTAATAATGTTATTTGATATAAGCAAGGTAAAGTGAAGATTTTAATTATTACAATTGATATATTGGATATTTGTAATATTATTTGATGTATATAAATGTCAAAGATGTGAAAAGATGGACTATTGTTTACCCTTGAAGGTTGGACAGAAAAATTTAAGAAATTAAGTTGGAAATATGAACTATTTTTGAGAGACTGCTTAAGGAAGAAAGACATTTTAGAAGAACCCTTGGTGAATATTGGAAGATGGAACGTTGTTTTGATATTGATTGATGAAGGTTGGATATTAAAAACTATGTACTTTATTCAAGAACAAACACTAACTCAATCGGAAATTTCTGAGAACTCTAGGAGTGGAATGGTCTGATATATAATGGATTGGAAGAAATGTATTTTCTTTGTTTCTGGAAGGGGAGTTGAGGTTTTAAGGAGTGACTATGGATTATGATTTGTGTTATATTTTAATTTTTGTTGTTAGTTTTATACCCTGTATTTGGTTCTGGGAAGTCCCGGGGGGTGGGGGGAGGAAGGGGAAGGGAGGGGGAGGGGGGATGAGGGTAGAAAATGGATTGATGGTTAATGTACAAAGACGATTGAAGATGTATAATTAATGTAAGATCGGAGCTGCCTGGCTACCACTTCAGAATGACTTATTGATGCCTATCATTGGCTGATTTCAGGGCTGTGTCCCATTTAAGTATTAACTGGATCCAATACTGATTAGCTTTTAAGGTTAGCAATTTTACTTCCATAGAATGAACGTCTCAATTTTAGTCTGACCATTTTTCACAAAACAGTTAATAGTTGTGTGCTCTATGGTTGAAATTGTTTGTTTCTGGGATTTTATCATAAATTTAACAAGCTAACACCCTTTAAATTGGCTTAGGTAGGAATATTCATGGTTAAGACAAAGAAATAAAGGTCCTCTGAAGGACAGCAGAGAATATCAAATCTGTTCTGCTTGACTGGGCTGCCCATGAAATCATTTTTTTAGACTATAGGAACATTTCACAAAATTAATTTTGGGGAATGACTTATAACATAATTGTGCATTTTTGACATCTATAATTTTTCTCACAATTAATCTTTCTCAGGGTGTTCTTTTTATATAAAATATCTTTCTGCATCCATTTTAAAGGTGAACAAAATGCAAATCCAAGGAATATATTCTGCAACTATCTGTACATACACACACACACACACACACACACACACATACACACACACACCGCCCTGATTGTCTTCCTACAATCTGTAATCTAAATTCTGTCATTTAAATCACCCGCCTGACCTGTTTATGTATCTTGCAGGAACTGTCTTGTTTTTTCTCACTGGTTTATGTGCCTCTTATTCTTACGCAATGCATTTTCTTTTCAGAATATCTATAAACCTGCAGAATGCTTGCCAGCAATTTAATGTCTGGAACTCTCAGTTCCTTCTGTGTCACATCCAGAAGCCAGAAATCTTCCACAGCTGTTTTTCCCATGGATCTGGGGGTACAAAAGAAGAAAAATCTGACCAGAGGAGTTATGAGAAAGCCAAACCCAAATGTGACTAAAATGTCTTCTGAGCATACAGTATTTTTAACAGGACAGCTTTAAACCATCTGTTCCTTTTAATTCTAATGCCCGAGATTTAGATTGTTGTTCTCCCTTCACATCTCATTTTGGAGTCTATTAATGCTACTTTGTATTTTTCCTGGTTTGGTAATAACAACATAAAATTGCAAATATAATATTGCCTTTTTCATGTTAAGAAACAAGTAGGGATGCTACTGTTGTATAACTGAATTTTGTATCTGTAAATTAAAACAAAAATCCTAACAGTTATTCATAGAATGAACAAATAGAATATAGTCATTGGCATGATTTTTGACAGTCCTTTCCAAACATTTGTTCACACACTTGTAGATCTTTCCACTGTTCCCTCACTTTTCTTGGCTGAGTGGCTAGTGGCTTCTGTTACCAACCAACAATATGGCCAAATGTTAGGAAGAGAAATACAGCATAATTAAAAATCTCAGATTAAATTAAATTTATCCCCAGAAAGCATGTCTCTTTTTCAAAGAACTTCCTATAGTAACTGGAAAGATCCTTCCTTGTAAGTCATCCCTGGATTAGTCATTAAGCAAAATAAGCACATGTTTAGGACACAACAGGAAAGAGGACACCTCCACATTACACCCCCCCCCAATCCTTCTTTTAACTCTTTTGTTGCCATACTCAACTTTACTTGAATTTTGTTGTAATTTTATTTATCTGCTATGTTCAATTTTGATCTGCTTTGTTAATAAAATAACAAATTCTTTTTGGCATGGTGAGTGAGTAAAGTTTAAAATTTGGTTAGCGATGTCATGAGATATAGTGTTCCTGCCTCATGGCATAGGAGTTTTTATTTATTTTATTTTACAAATAACTCAAGGCAGCAAACATATCCAACACTCCTTCTTTTTCCAATTTTCCCCAGAACAATTAATGAGTCCTGTTGTTGAGCAGTGCTTATGGTATTACTTTGCTTTAATCTGGTCCTGATGCAAGGGCAGACGTCTGTTTATTCTAATAAAGCAACATAAACCACTGCAAGATGTACAACTTCATGAAGCTGCTTCACAGTTAATTTACATTAAATGTATTCATTTCTAGAAGTTTTTAATGTTGCTTGTTCTTTCAATGATCCAAAATGATTTTTACAAATGCAGGTAAAAATATATAGATAAACCAATCTTTAAAACAATTAATATATTAAAATAGTTAAAAGGGCTGTTAGAATAGAATAGAATAGAATAGAATAGAATAGAATAGAATAGAATAGAATAGAATAGAATAGAATAGAATAGAGTAGAATAGAATTTTATTGGCCAAGTGTGATTGGACACACAAGGAATTTGTCTTGGTGCATATGCTCTCAGTGTACATAAAAGAAAAGATACGTTCATCAAGGTACAACATTTACAACACAATTGATGGTCAATATATCAATATCAATCAATATAAATCATAAGGATTGCCAGCAACAAGTTATAGTCATACAGTCATAAGTGGAAAGAGATTGGTGATGGGAACTATGAAACGATTAATAGTAGTGCAGATTCAGTAAATAGTCTGACAGTGTTGAGGGAATTATTTGTTTAGCAGAGTGATGGCCTTCGGGGAAAAAACTGTTCTTGTGTCTAGTTGTTCTGGTGTGCAGTGCTCTATAGCGTCGTTTTGAGGGTAGGAGTTGAAACAGTTTATGTCCTGGATGTGAGGGATCTGTAAATATTTTCACGGTCCTCTTCTTGATTCGTGCAGTATACAGGTCCTCAATGGAAGGCAGGTTGGTAGCAATTATTTTTTCTGCAGTTCTAATTATCCTCTGAAGTCTGTGTTTTTCTTGTTGGGTTGCAGAACCGAACCAGACAGTTATAGAGGTGCAAATGACAGACTCAATAATTCCTCTGTAGAATTGGATCAGCAGCTCCTTGGGCAGTTTGAGCTTACTGAGTTGGCGCAGAAAGAACATTCTTTGTTGTCCTTTTTTAATGATGTTTTTGATGTTAGCTGTCCATTTGAGATCTTGCGATATGATAGAACCCAGAAATTTGAAGGTTTCTACTGTTGATACTGTGTTGTCAAGTATTGTGAGAGGTGGAAGTATGGAAGGGTTTCTCTAAAGTCTACCACCATTTCTACGGTTTTGAGTGTGTTCAGTTCCAGATTGTTTTGGTTGCACCACAAGGCTAGTCGTTCGACCTCTTGTCTATGGAGGTCGAACTATAGAGGGGAAACTAAGTGATTATTTGAAGGAAGAAATTGTGTTCTCATTGAGAGAAGAAGAAAGGGAAGTACTAAATAAAGAAATAACATTATTCGAATTTAAAGAAGCAATTTGGAAGCAAAAAAGTAATAAGACTCCAGGACCAGATAGGTTGCCAGGGAAAATTTATAAACACCTAGGAGATTTATTTATTCTCCAGCGCGTTGGGGGAAGATCATCCAGGCATGGGTAATACTCTGCTTCTCTGATTGGAGACCAAGTTAAACTTTCTTAGCCACGCCTACTCCTGCCTGGGCGCTCCCCAGTTCGACTTGGTCTTCCATGAGTTGAGACTGAGAAACGAGACTCCCATTCTTGGATTTCTTTCATAACGTAAGATTACAGCAGTTTGATCATTTTTATTCTAAGCAAGGCTTGGTGATCACTGGTGAGCGATCTGGTGTGTTAGCATCCTCTGGTAACAATCCCTCCAGGCTTGTATTTCAGCCGAGGCCCCTGCCATTCCCACGCTTCACGGAGGGGGTATTGCCTGCTAACAAGTAGCCCCTGGCATTAGTCTGCGTCTGCAGAGACTGGGCTCAGTCTCTGCCTAGATTTATCTAGGTACACTGATTGCTGCCAGCGCTTCGGGTGCCACAAGAGCCACGGCAGGAGTGCTCATTAGGAGCCAGGCTGCCCGAATTACATTGACATGGCCGACGCCTCAGATGCCTTTAAGCCGCAGCAAGATCGCTCAATAAGAGCCTGCTTGTCCAAATTGCGAAGAGCAGCTAGCGCAGTAAGCACTATTATGGCCATGGCAGGAGTGCTCATTAGGAGCTAGGCTGTCCGATTACAGTGAAGTGGCCAGCACCTCAGATGCCCTTAAGCCACAGCAAGATCGCTCTTTAAGAGCCTGACTGTCCGAATTTCAGAGGAGCAGCTAGCGTGGTAAGTGCTATTATGGCCACAGCAGGAGTGCTCATGGCGAGCCAGGCTGCCTGGACTGAAGAGGAAGCAGCTAGCGTGCTATGCGCCTTACAGCCGTGACAGGAACAATCATTAGGAGCCAGGCTGCCTGACCTCAGAAGAGTGCGGCGGGTGCGCTAGGCACCATTTCAGCCATGGCAGGAGCACTCATTACGAGCCAGGCTGTCTGCCCTGCAAAGGGAAAGAAGGGCGTGTTAGATGCCATTACAGCTGTGGCAGGAGTGCTCATAAGAAGCCTAACTGCCTGAACTGCAAGTGGAGCAGCTGGCGTGATAGGCGCTGTTTGGTCGTGACAGGAGCGCTCGTGTTAAACCAGGCTGCCAGATTACATAGGGCAGTTGGTGTGCTTGGCGCCATTTGGCTGCGGCAGGAGTACCCATAAAGAGCCGGTCTGTATGAAATGCTAGGGTAGTGTCAGATTTGTATACAGCACTCTAGACGGCTGGATTGCCGATCTCAAAGGGAGCGCAGGCTGCAGTCACAGCCACCACAGGAGTGCCCCATTTGGGCCGGTCTATTTTTAACGGCCTACGTTACAACTCGACAGGAGTACCACCAGAGGAGTTCGGCCGGATCAATCAGCCCATAGAAAAGGTACAGGGGCAGGAAAGTTTGGTGGAATTGAGATGTTGGCGGAAGAGTTCTCACATCAGACCGCCCCAAATAACGGGCAAGGGATAGGACAATAGCCTCCCAGGAAAGGGCCCCATGGTCAGTCTGCTTGTATATACATTGACAGTCACACCAGGAGTGCTTCCGCAGTCCATTTGACCACACGGATGGGGCAACGCAAGACGCATGTACCGCAGCGGTTGTGTTCAGAGGGCCCTGCCTTTCCCGCCATAACAAAAGGCAGGAATTTTGCCACTTTTGGCACAACGTCAGTTGGAATTGGGCCGCTAGCCTGCTTTATATCTATTCCTTAAGCAAATCGGTCGGTCAATGCTCTAGTAATACTATGATAGATGTTTGTTCATTGGGCAGCTTTGGACATTTTAGCAGTTTTTACAAAAAAAATAAAATAAAATAAATAAATACATAAAAAATAATAATTAAAAAAATCATTGCGCCTGTTTTCTCAGTGACGGTAGTGTCAAGGTTCCAGAAAAACCTCTTCTGCATAAAAAAACTCAGAAGCCATTGTCTTTCAGAGTTCTTTACTAGCATAAGGAAACTGGCACACGATGAGTGAAATTCCAAAACTGAACTTCCGGATTCTTTTCCCAGTTATACAAACCCCAAGAGTCCCACCCCCCTAACCCCTTTGCTGGTCACATGGTCCCACGTTCTCCAGTTCATTTGAATATCTTCCCACCACTCCTCCTGCAGATGTGAACACCATCCGACCTTGACCGCTTGAAGAATGTTACCATACCCCTCAACCCCCCTTCTTCCCCTCAGGGGAAAAATGTGGCAGCGTCTGGAACCCTAAGGCCTAGTATGGGTTCCAGGCCTGACAGGCAACCCCCCTTGGAAAAGAAGTTATATCCTAGGAAAGAAAACAAAGAATTAATAAAGAAGAGTGTCGGTGGTCCACACTTCCATTCTACCCCTCTCTCCCCCCTCCAAGAGGTTTTTTAGGTTTGTCAGGGAAAGTTTCGTGAAATTGTTTAATCAAATTGTCAGCATTTACTTTCCAACTTTTGACCCAAGTAGATTCAGATAATGGATATCCCTTCCAGTGGACTAAATATTCAGGTACAGGCCTATCCTTTGGCTGGGAAGGTAACCCTTTTCCTAAGCAGCTTCCTTACTTGAAAGTAGTTGGAGCTTAGCTATTGTGGGACTTGTGGCTGTCTTGGGTCATGTTTGCAAGCTGGATCCCTTCGCTTTTCAGAGTGGTTCTCAGATACTACCCTGGGTAAGGTATTCTATGACCGGCCATGTATCCTTCTGATCTTGGCCACTGGAGAGTGTTCATTGGATAAGGTTGGCTCACGTTTTTGTGTAGTAGCCTCCAGATCACCGCGGAGATGACTGAGGTCATCTTCCAGGTGGCACAAGGTGGCAGTCCAGATCACTTTTTAGTGTGAGCCTGTTTTTTTCTCTGTCCTGGATTCCAAGCAGGTGTCAGTGCTAGGTCACCAGCAATGAGCCCTCTCTGTCTGAGAGTAACCAAGAGTTCAGCTGGAGGCAGGATCACCATAGGCCTCAGTAGGATGCCTGAATAGGTTGCTTGGTGGCTAAGACACTGTGTGGGTTGATCAGTAAGGTCTGTAGTTGGGGGACTCCTTCCCCTTGTATAGGTCTCCTACGCGAGTAGGAGACTAGAATAGAGCAGGGGTCACCAGACTTTCTGACCTCTGGGACTACTAAATTCACAAGTTAGATTACAAGGACTGTTGTTATGATCTCACCACTGTGGTGCTCTTGCATAGCGATGCATTGATTCCCAGAGGTGGTATCCCTTACTGGCTTCCACATCAACTAGTGTTCCATAATTAGACAGTTGGTAGTTGGTAACTGATTGACTCCCTTCAGGTTTCCAATCAAGGATCAGCTCCAGTTTTTGTTTCTGCTTTCATTGTTACCTTGGCTATAGGAGGGTTGGTGCCCCATCCTAAAGCCATTGGGAGCGAGTGCACAAACTGGTTTTCACCTTTGTGATTGGTTGTAGACTTCGGCAGCTCTGAGTTTAGGTCTTGAGGCCTGGCAGAGTTCAGGCCTCATTGAGCACCTGACATACGATGATGATTGATTGGTTTTCCTGGGTTCCTTCCTGAGGACTTTCACTTTCAGGTTTTCTATTGTTTTCCCTGGATTTAACATGACACCAGGGCTCCTTGGGTTCTCATTCAGGGACATCGCCATTCACATACTGTAGGTTCCGATACAGCCGTCCATTCTGCTCTTTCTAGCACACGGGTGTTGTGACCCAGGCCCAAGTAGGTAGTAATAAACTCAGTCCGTGGGGAGACAAACTTATTCGACCAGCTGGGAATTGTTTCATTTCCAGCATCGTTCAACTCAAAGTAAACAAATGTTTCCCAACACATATTCCTGTTATCTCACAACCCTTGGTCCAATTGGGCATACTGCCAAATGCCCTTCTGGACAGACGTCCAGAAGCCACAAACACAAAGATGTATACGAGAGCAGTAGATGACGCAGAAGCCACAATGGGGCCAGTCATATCCTGTCCCTACTTCCAAGTTGTCCTCTCTGCCTGGGCTGCTTTCGCCTTCTGGCAGCTTTTCTCATGTGTGCATTAGGAATAGGCCCCTTCTGTTTCTCTGCCTCCCTGCTATCTGTCTCTGGAGGCTCTGGAGTCCACACCTCATTCCCGATGGCCCTGGCCTCTTTTCAGTCTTGTCGCTGTCCCACTCTCTGGCCAGTTCCATACAGCAACAGCAAGCTCCGGGTCCATTTGGGCCCTAAGGCTGGACACTGCGAGGATTCTCCAGGTTGGTTCAGGTCTCCCATTGGCTCACTAGGAAGGGTGGTTGCGCAGCCTTCCCTGGGGAATCCAGCTTGGTTGCTCCTCAGAAGACTTACATTGTTTCCAGTTGGATGTTCATCACGGCTTGCTTCTTCTCACCATTATAGACTGTTGGGCTCAGTACTACTACTACTACTACTACTACTACTACTACTACTACTCAGTACTACTCAGTACTACTGTTCCAATGCTGTTGGGAGCAGGTAGGTCAGGACCCTTCAGATAATGCAGTGCCTACAGGCCCTCGCGCAGACCAAGGGGGGCTCGATGGCTGGTGGTTTTCGTGTCGACAGGCAAGTTTTTATAGCCAGTGTTCCTTCGGGAGCAGTTTTCCGGGGATTCTATCTGACATGGGGGGGGTGTCAGTTAAACCCCTATTCCAAGGAGTACTTTCCTCGAGCCAAGGTCCTTAGGAGCCTTTTGGCCAGGTTATGGCTTTGGCTCTTTCCACCCCTACAGGTATTGGCCACAACTGAAATTTCCCATTATTGTTTGATGACCCTTTCCCTGTGGAGGGATGGAGTTCTTCTCTTTCAGATACCTTTTGGAAGCTCCTCGATGGCCCATTCTCCAGGGGAGTTTGGTCTCCGAGTGGTCCTTCACTCACTGGAGTGGTTACTGTTCCCAGTGATTCTGGTATCCTGGAAATTTCTATGAGGCACAACCATGTGGTGGTGCAGCTGCCACTGGTGTTTGACAAGGAAGTCAGTAAGATGGTTTGGTTGCCCTCATTCCTATTTCCCGCCATTACGGGAGGGGAGGGCTGCTTTTCACCTGCGGTGACAGGTGGGTGGATGAATTTGGACCAGGCGGCTTCCCTTCCTTATGACTACCATGCTTTGGTAAGTCCCATGCCTGGATGATCTTTCCTCAATGCGCTGGAGAAGGGGCGTTGGTCTTACCTGACACGCCCTTTCTCAGTGTGTGTGGGGGAGATCATCCAGCCCCACCCTGCTGACCTGCCTGGTCCGTAGTCCGGGAGCAGTTCTTGTTTTTTTCTACAGCTGGTGAGTTTCAACATTGCTATGCCTTCGTCGAACTGGGGAGCGCCCAGGCAGGAGTAGGCATGGCTAAGAAAGTTTAACTCGGTCTCCAATCAGAGAAGCAGAGTATTATCCAGGCCTGGATGATCTTCTCCCCCATGCCGAGAAAGGGCGTGTCAGGTAAGACCAACGCCCCTTTTATTTTATTTATTTTGTCAATCATATATAAAATAACAGGTAAAAGTATAAACATAATTTGGATACATGAAAAGAGTAAGTAAAAAGGAATATTAAGACAGGGATGGTAGGCACGCAAGTGCACTTATGCATGTCCCTTACAGACCTCTTAGGAATGGGGTGAGGTCAGCAGTAGACAGTTTAAGCTTAAAATTTTGGGGGTTTGGGGAAGAAACTACAGAGTCAGGTAGTTAATTCCAGGCATTGACCACTCTGTTGCTGAAATCATTTTCTGCAATCGAGTTTGGAGCAGTTTACCTTGAGTTTGTATCTATTATTTGGTCGTGTATTGTTGTGGTTGAAGCTGAAGTAGTCATTGACAGGTAGGACATTGTGGTAGATAATTTTATGTACTATGCTTAAGTTGTCTACGCGGAAAATTTGGAGTCTGGTGGCTTAAGGTATTTTATTGTGGGTAGATGAGTGGAGGACTCTTTTCATAAAATATCTCTGGACTCTCTCAATTGTATTTATGTCCGATATGCAGTGCGGGTTCCACACAGATGAGCTGTATTCAAGAATTGGTTTAGCAAATGTTTTGTATGCTCTAGTTAGTAGCACAATATTACCAGAGAAGAAGCTACACAAGATTAGGTTAACAACTCTTAGTGCCTTTTTGGCAATGTTTTTACAGTGGGCTCTGGCACTTAGATCTTTAGAAATGAGTACTCCAAGATCTTTGACAGAGTGAGGGTCATCTATAAGGTCATGCCCATCTAATTTGTATTTTATGTTTTGATTTATTTATTTTTTTGCCAATGTGCAAGACAGAGCATTTGTTGATTGAGATTTGAAGTTGCCTCTTGTTAGACCAATGTGACACATAGTCAAAGTCAAGATTCGATAGAATTATTACTATTGGAAATATGTAATGAAGTCTTGTGGGAAGCAAAGGTACCAGAATCATCCCTAAAGAAGGCACTGACAATATGAATGACAATATCATTCTAATTAAGAATGATAGACTAATCTCACTGTTAAATTCGGATTATAAAATTTTTATGAATATTATGGTGGAATGGATAAAAAAAATATTAAATGAGAAGATACATAGAGACCAAAACGGATTTCTCCCTATGAGACAATATAGAAATAATACTAGAATAATTAATATACTGGAATATTACGAGGCACACCCAGAGAAACAAGCGGCCCTTGTCTTCCTGGATGCTCAAAAAATGTTCGATAATGTGAATTGGGAATTTATGGTCCAAAAAATTAAAGCCATGAAATTCAGAGATAAATTTGAAAAGATGATTGAGTGGATTTACTCTACGCAAAAGGCAAGGGTAATAATAAATGAGGAAACCCCAAACCTATTTAAGATAACGAAAGGAGTTGGGCAGGGCTATCCAATGTCACCTCTGCTCTTTATCCTGATCCTAGAGACACTACTATATAGTGACCAGATGTCCCGCTTTTGGCGGGACAGTCCCGCTTTTTAATAATTTGTCCCTCATCCCGCGGCAATTCCAAAAAGTCCCAATTTTTTTTGTTTCACTCCCATTCTGAAAATGGGAGGCAGCAACGCAAGAGGAGGAGGTGGAGAAGGGGGAGTGGTGGAGAAGGGCACCCGAGAGGGAGGAGAGACGCCGCTTGACTTCACCCAAGAGGAAGAGAAGAGCGGAGAGGAGAGCCGAGGAGACCCGAGCCTGCCTGGAAGAGTCGAGAGGAGAGCCGAGCCTGCCTGGAAGAGCGGAGAAGCAGCAGCCGCTCCTCCTCCTTCAGGCAGGTGACAAGACTCAGCGCGCATGCGCAGCCACCCCCCGACAATGGTGTCCCGCTTTGCCATCGCTGAAATCTGGTCACTTTACACTACTACAAAGAATTAGACTAATGTGGAAATAAAAGGAACTAAAATTAAACAGGAAGAATTAAGGGGCGTGCATAAGAGCACAAATGTGCCTACCGTTCCTGTCCTATTGTTCCCTTCATTATATCCAATTAATATAGTTGATGCATAATTTTAATTATATATATATATATATTCTTCAAGATATGCTGTTTTATCTATGACATTTGTTTGTGTATACTGTTGTGACAAAAATTAAAAAAAAAAATCAAATTGCAGGCATTCACAGATGATATGGTATTTATCATAGAGGACCCACTGGAATTTGAACCGATATTATTGCAAGAGATAGAGAAATATGGAGAGATCGCAGGCCTCAAAATTAAAAAATATAAAACTAAAATGTTAGTCAAGAATTTATCGGAGAAACAAAAGGGAGAACTCGAGAAAAGAATGGGGCTTCAAATTGTAAAAAAAAGTGAAATATCTAGATGTTTGGCTAAGAGCAAGATGCTCAGCATTTAAAAAGGATAACTACATGAAATTAATACAACAAATAGGGAAACATTGGGAAAGATGGAGGAAGTTACAACTGTCATTAATAGGGAAAATTGCAACTATTAAAATGAATATTTTGCCAAAATTGATCTATTGATTTCAAATGATCCCCATAAAACTAGACAAGAATTTTTTTTAAGAATTAAATAAGATGACTATGAAATTTGTATGGGCAGGAAAAATGGTGAGGATAAAATTAATTTCACTTCAGGATAGGAGAAGTAGAGGTGGCTTTGGACTCGCTGCGAGGAAGACTTATTATAAAACAGTAAGTTTGGTTTGGGTCAGGGAATGGATAAATTTAAAGAACAGGAGAATTCTAACATTGGAAGGACACAATCTTCAGATGGGGTGGCATGCTTTCATATGGAATGCCAGAAACAAGAAACATTTATATTTTTATAGACATACACTGAGAGATTCGCTGATACAGACCTGGGAGGAAATAGAAGCACTATTTTAAAATACCAGACTGGCTATCCACTATGGAGGCAATGATCCACTCTAATACATTAGACATTGGTAAAATGATAAAATATAACAAAATTTTGGATAACGGGAAGATTAAAATCCAACCAAGAATTAAAGACAGGGAATAATTATAGATTAATGGCCTTATCTCCAGTTACAATCAAGATACAAAAAAGATTTAGAGGAATTTGGATTTGAACCAAATGTAACACTAGACAAATTATTAACAGGTCCGGAAGAGAAATTACTATCTAAAATATATAATTATTTATTAAATTTTGATTTGGAAAAGGAAATTGTAAAGGGGCCAATGATAGCTTGGGCTAAAAATGTGGGACATAATATTGAGTTAGAAGATTGGGAAAAATTTGGAAGAAAAATTATACATTAATAAAATCAGCCGCATATAAAGAAAATCAGTATAAAATGTTCTATCGGTGGCACTTAGCCCCAACAAGTCTTGCAAAAATGTACCCCAATCTAAACTCTAATTGCTGGAAATGTAAAAAAGCACAAGGTACCTTTTTTCATGTATGGTGGCTTTGTCCAGAAATCAAAAATACTGGATTAAAATACAAAAATGGTTAAATGAAATTACACATTGCCAAATAGAATTGAAGCCTGAACTGTTTCTTCTGGGGATCATTAAGGGAAAATATCCTAAAAAAATTAAATGGTCGATCATTCATATTATTAC
Organism: Ahaetulla prasina; assembly: GCF_028640845.1. Classification (NCBI taxonomy): domain Eukaryota; kingdom Metazoa; phylum Chordata; class Lepidosauria; order Squamata; family Colubridae; genus Ahaetulla; species Ahaetulla prasina. The sequence continues at coordinate 30,658,174 of NC_080545.1, forward strand.
AGCAGTGAGAATTATACTCGCACAAGCCTGGAAAATGTGTATTACACCGACAAATTGTGTAATAATCCGGAAAATTTTGAGTGCGCAGAAATGGACAAACTTACTATAGAATTAAATAACAAGGAAGACTAGGGATATTACTCAAGCAGGGAAAACTGATATCAATGAGATAGAAAATAAAAATAGGAAATATATAGCTCAAAATAAGGCATAAATTTTATTTACATATATTTGATCAAGAAGGAATGTCTGAGAATATATTAATATAGAGTTAAGATTTGTTTACTGTTGGAATGATATTCAATTGTACAACTATCATGGATGTATTTTTGTTACAGATGTATCTGTATTAATATTTTAATATTTTAAATTTCAATAAAAAAATTTTGAAAATTAAAAAAAAATAGTTAAAAGGGATGTTAGAGCATTTTTTTTTAATGAATAGACTCTTGCTTTAACTACAATGGCACCTTGTTTCAGACTAGTGTCCCTCCATAGGAAAAGTAGAATTAACCATAGATACCAACTGTATCCCCAGTGAGATTGCAAAATATGTCTCACTGATAATGGCCATACTATGCAGAAGTACAATAGTTGGTCTTGAAAGTATGTAAGCCATGTAAGCCCCGTGAAATGGATTTGGAAGGAACATTGTTTCAACATGAACTTGGTTGCAATGCCCAGACCATCCTCAAGAGATCCTCTACAAAGAGCATATTAAACAATTAAAACAAAGCATGTTTGAAACATTTGAGTAGCCCTAATCAGTTTTCCAGAGATACTAATATCAAATCTTTCATTGAATGCTAGACTAATGGCCTGCTTTCTACATATTACTCATTTCCATTGCAAATAGATTCCTGGACTTTTCCTTTGACAGCACTGTTCTGTTTGCATATGTCAATCTAGTTAGTATTCAAATCACATTCAAAAATTCTATGATCAAGTTTAGGCTTTGAATCAAATTCAGATATTAATTGGAAGGGTTTCCCCCCCCCCCTTGCTTCTCTGGATAAATTGTAATCACCCATCAGTCATGGAAAATAACATGGTCTGCAAGCATTTAGCTAGTTAGTAGATAATGCTAGAAATTTGCCCACAGCTGGCTTCTACTGTTGGCTTAAAAATACTAGAAATACTCTGTCGATAATGTTTGTGCTTATAGAGCAGTCACAGGACAGGTCTCAATTTTTTTTCTTTCTCTTTGATATCCCATTATTTTTTTAATAAATGAAATGGCTTACTATTATTGGATGAAATAAACTTGAATTTAGTTTCGATGCATGATCACATGTCTGCTACTTTATTTAATAAACCTAATAATTCTTAATCATTCTTAATAATGTTGCTGCCAATATCACTGCCATGTGTATGCATCAATCCTAGATGCTCAGAACAAATCCCACTCTGGTCATAATCAGACCCTTCATAGCATAGATTCATTGTGGATTACTTCTGAAATACAAGAGTGTACAGTGAATATAAGAGGTGAGAATTGCATAGAGTGGTGAAGCCAGGTAATTTTAGCCCTGAACTCAGGTCAATCTATATTATAAAGTGTTCTGTCGTCTCCTTTTTTTCCTCTCACTTCTGTTTTTTTCTTATTTATTCAGATGTTTAGAACCCATGAAGTCTACAACAGACTAGTGTATTCATCTTCCCTGTATGTCATAAAATATTAAAAGGACCATAAATTTAAATAAACAGACACCAACTGTGTATATCACCATTATTATGACATATAAACATGTAGGTTCATCAACAGCTTTGAAGTGGTTTGCCATTGTCTTCTTTCTCAGGCTAAGAGAGTGTAATTGGGCCAAAGTTAACCAGTCAGCTTCCATGTTTGCTACATTAGAACTCATCTACTCCTGGTTTCTAGTGCAGTATCTTTAAACACTGCCCCAAATTGGGTCCTATAATATAGTACTTTTAACGTATATCTTTCATAACCAACAAAATAAGCCCAGTGCTCTGATTTTATAAAGGTATTTTTGGTGGAATAAACAATGGTTTAGATCAGGGGTCTCCAACCTTTGCAACTTTAAGACTTGTGGACATTAACTCCCAGCATTCCTCAGTCAGGTTTGCTGGCTGAGGAATTCTGGGAGTTGAAGTCCACAAGTCTTAAATTTGCCAAGGTTGGAGACCCCTGGTTTAGATGGTTTCTAGGTATCCATTAATCATCTTCAGTAGTTTAGATTTCTCTATATAAGACATTGTTAAAAATCCATGGATATCTTTCAGTTTTTAAGTCCTTTAGCCATAAGTAGCTGTCTTATTTTAATGATATGAAGCATGACTTACCATTACCATTTAAAATTATTTCATTAGTGGTGTTTTGCTTTGATGTATGTTATATAAAGAATCACAGCTATTCAGGACAATGATATAGTAAGATGGACTGAATGAAGGTACATTTTCTTAATCTCATTTTAGACAGATTTTATATTGTAATCAAATCCATATCCCCAAACCTCAGCACTGCTGAAATGTTCCTCCTTTTTACAAAAAAAACCAATTATCAGGTTGCTAGGTCTTGCCAATTGCATTTCCCTGCCTCAACTCCCACAGAGCAGTTGCTAATCAGCCCAGAGAAGATTAGAGGGATCTCAATTCACAAGGATCTTGAGATATGGATGGAAAAACAGACTCTGCCAGGCTATATTATTTGGATGATAAGCAACAATAGAGACAAAGAAAACTGCTATCCCAGAAATGCAGCAAAAGACACCTGGGGCCAACTCTATAAAATATTTTAATCTGAAAATAACAAAACAGGAGGATCTTCCCTTAAAAAAATCACCTCATATGATGGACAGGACTTTTGGAAAGAATTTGTAAACACAGGTAGTCCCAAAAATAATTGGAAACCCTTGTGTGTCTGAAATGATGGCTTTACCAATTCAAATTGTTGAGGCTTAAGATAACTGCATTGCTGAACTCACCTTAGGATATGCTCATGAAGTGATTTATTTTGTTATTTAATAACCCTGCTGCTATTTTATTATAAACACAACAACCTAGATAACTAGGATTTGTAAGAGTGAGCAGTGTACATTACCTTTGCTAATTCATCTGTGTTGGATGCTTGGACTTGAAATGATTTTTTGGCAGAGATCTGTGTCTTTTTAATCCCTTGCAAAAATATCTTGAATTTACTGTACAATGACTTCAGCAGAGTCAACATTATGGTCACTGCTTTTATCAAGACAGATTGAATTGGCGGTACTCCAATTTTTTTTTTCAGTTCAAGTAGTCACATCTGATCTCTAAAACTTTGGAATCTAAATGGAGTTATTTCAGTGTCTTCTTTGAGAATTACTGTATTTCCAAAGTTTTGAGTTGGAATTAAACACCTGTCAACTTGCAGATTAATATTGATTTAGCGGAAAGAACATTTCTTACCCATGCATTTATTTCTGAAGAACATAAACGTAAGATCTGAGGCTTTCCAACTGCATTTATTTTAGATAAGTTTGGGGAAACAGTTTTTCTGCATATAACATTTTAAAAATATGTTTAGAAACGCAATATGAAGCTTTAATGTAGTTCAGCTTTCAAATAATATTCCAAGTTGTGATCATGTGCACATTAGGATATGCTTTGCTTATCCATGTATTTGCATAATTTATATATAAATTATAAATTATCTATCTAATTCTATAAAATCTGGCTAGTTTCAATTAAAATAAATATGGTATATATATAAAAACAATAAATTGGAAACAACTAAACACCATAAAGCAGGCAATTCCAGTTGCAAAAGTCATTGAAATGGTAGCATGTTCACCATTTTTGCAACTCAAATATTATGGAAGCAATCCATAAATTTGGGTAGATATTTCAAACTGGGCTACCAGGGGTAAAAAAGCTTTTTTATAAACTCCCCTTCACCAGGGGCGTGGCCATGACCGTGGTGGGGTAAGGACCTTTCCTTCACTTCACAGGGCTTATTAATGAAGATTTATGAAGATCTATGTGTTTGGAATGTACTGTTACGGATGAAAGTTAATAAATCATGAAGTGAAAGTGTTAACAGCCCAGCAGACTGAATTTAAAACTGGTAGGTCATCTGAAACTGCTTGAATTAAGGAGTTTTTACAGCGTGGGGGTGACCTAGCCGACTGGCAGACACGATAAGTTTGGAATAAATTGTTGTCTTTTGCTCTTCCTATTATAACTATCATGTTCTGTGTTTTATTGCTGAGGTCAAGGAGTGAATATTAAAGACTGAATTTGCCAATGAGAAGAATTTAACTGAAGATTAAATTGATCTTTTGTGTTGGACTTGATCGGCAGCAGCAGGATTTTACTGGGCGGACAATTTTTTTTTTCTTCTGAGAGGAAATTAATAGCTTGTTTATGTGCTTTTATGATCACAGATAACAAAAGAGGACTTTTTCCCGAAGTTTAAGTTGGAATGAAGCAGTAAATTTCTTATTTTTTTTTCTTTTTCCTTTGCTGACGTGGAGAAAAAATGGCGCTGATTATTGTTTAAAAGCTGTGAGGTATCTGTGTTTCTTTGTGGAGTGACTATGAGTCACAAGCTACTGAGAGATAACGAGTGCAAAATAAGCCGCTTCGGCTTCAATTAAAAGACTGCTGTCCCTTGATCTTCATTAAGACCCTCTGCAAAAGTGGTTTGAAATACTAGTTTGGAAATTTTTTTAAGACTTTTTAAAATGACTCAACAACTTTCAGAAACGCAGCAAGTTGCTGCAGCTTTAAATAAAATTGGGGAAAAAATAGCAGGACTATCGGAGCGTATGGATAATATGACATTGGAAATGACATTGGAAATGAAAAAAATGAAACAAGAAATGAATGCAAATTTTGCAAAGCAAAGAGAGGAAATGACAATTATTAAAGATGAACTTGAGCAGATCCATGTACATGAGGCAAAAGTGGATCGGCAAATTGGTGAAATATTTTATATAAATGAGCAGCAAGACAAGAGAATTTGTCTCCTGGAAGAAGAGATGAGGAAATATAATTTGGTTATCCGAGGGATTCCAGAAGAAAAGGAGGACAATTTGAAACAGCGGGTTTTAAAATGGATTAATGATCTTGACACGCAACTTACGTTTACAATAGCAGATCTGGCAAGTGTTTTTAGAATTGGATATAGAAGGCAAAATGGCTCCAACAGGAATGTGCTTGTCAGGTTCGCAAATCTCGGTGATAAGCTGGAAGTTATGGCCAAGGTGAGAGAGATGGGAGATGCTTTGAAGTTTGAAGGGAAGACTATTCAAGTCTTCCCGGATATATCAAGAGAAGAAAGGGCATGGAGATTTTTTTTAAAACCAATTACAAAAGTTTTGAGAGATAATGGAATTAAATATAATTGGAGGCCACCACAACAATTGAAATTTTTTTATAAAGGAAGGATGCGTACAATTACCCCAGACATAGATGCAATATTATATTTACGGGAGCTTGGACTGATTGAGGTGGAGGATTTAATGGAGATAAAAGATCAAATGCTTAAGATGGGTGGAATACACGCGGAAACATCAACCCCAGAAGAAGAAAAAGGGGCTATTGGGGGGCAAGACCCTAAAGGGTTAAAGAGGAAAGAAATATCACCTGTGTTGGTTGAACAGAAGAAAAGTCGTGAGGATACAGTAGGAGAAGAAGCAGATAAGAGTCTTGGAAAATACGAAGCCGAATGCGGGAGAGAGCCATCACTATCTTTTTTCTTGAGTGATGAATTTAAATAGACAGCCCGAAAGAAGTGGCCCGGACATTGGCACGTCCCCTCTCCCCCATTCTCTTTATAGAGGCGAAACCGAAGAGGATGTGGGGGAAGAAGATTGTTTGTATTTTATTGTTTGTCTTGTTTTTTGTCTTGTTTTGGTTTTTTTATCGTTTTCTTTATGTTAAATGTTGGTTATATGGGAGTTTAATGTTGGGTTTTGGGCACAGAAAGGAAGAGGCGGGGATAGGATTGAAAAAATTATATTTTAAATGGGAGTCATAAAAATAATGTCATGGAATGTGAAGGGTACAGGGAATCAGATTAAAAGAAGAAGATTGGAATTTAAGATTAAAAGAGATTTACCAGATATTTTATTTCTACAAGAAACCCATCAGAAATCTGAAGATTCAAATAGAATGTATATAAAAGGTATGCAAATATATGAAAAAGCATTTGGAACTTCAAAAGCCAGAGGAGTTGCAACACTGATATCAGATAGGGTGTATTTTGAAAAACATCAGGTAATTTTGGATGAGGATGGAAGATATGTAATAATTGTTGGAAATCTTAATGAGGAAAAAGTGACACTTGTTAATTTATATTTACCGAATGAAAACAAAGAGAATTTCTTGAAAAATAACAAAATTTTGGAGAATGAAAGTGTAGGAAAGTAATTGTGGCTGGGGATTTTAATTTAATCAGAGATAAAATAGATAGTACTAACCCCACCCGTTGTGGAGGAGCAAATAAAATGGGGATTTTAAATACGTGCATGCTTCGAAACGGCGTGGTGGATGTATGGAGACACGTCAAAGGAATTGAAAGAGTATATACTTTTTTCTCTAAGATATATAATACATATTCTAGAATTGATTATACTTTTCTTTCTAAAGATTTCTTGAACAATGTGGATAAGGTAGATGTGGGAATTTTTAAAGATTCTGATCATGCAGAAGTTATGGTGGATTTAGATTTTAATTTTGAGAAAAAAAGAAGTTATTGGAGATATGAGGAGAAACTGTATAAAAATGAAAAGGATAAAAAATGGATACTTAAAAAATTGGAGGAAAGTTGGAGATTAAATGATAACGGGGAGGTTAAATTTGAAATTGTTTGGGATGCGATGAAAGCGGTGTTTAGAGGGGAGAGTATTAAATTATCAAGTAGGAAATATAAAAATTATAAAATTAAAATGGAAAGAGATAAAAATCAGATTAAAAAATTGGAAAATCAATTTTTGCTTACTAAAGAAAAAAAAATCTTCAGGAGCTTAATATGTTAAGAAATAAAATGATAGAAGAGGATACAGAGTTGGTAAAAAGAAATTTGAGATATTTAAATAGGAATTTTTTTGAATTTAGTAACAGAAACTCTAAGTTATTGGCAAAGATGGCGAAAAATAAAAGAGAGAAGAGAGAAATTGGAGCTTTGATAGATGATAGAGGTATAAGATGTTATAAAAAATTAGAGAAATGTGAAGTGGTTAGAATTTTTTTTCAGAATCTATATTCAAAGAAACCAGTTAATCGGGGAAAATTGCAAAGCTATTTAGAAAAATATGTGGTGAAAATTGATCAAACATATAAGGAATTGATGGAAGAAGATATAACACAAGATGAGATTAATGGAGTTATACAAAAAATAAAATTAGGGAAAGCTCCAGGTGAGGATGGATTACCTGCTGAGTTTTATAAAGAATTTAAAGAATTAATAATACCAAGATTGCAAAAATTATTTAATGGAATATTACATGGTGGAGAAGTACCTTCGTCATGGAATAGAACGGTGATATCCCTAATTCCTAAGCCAGATAAAGATTTAGAAAGGATTGAGTCCTATCGGCCCATTTCTTTAATTAATCAGGATGCAAAGATATTTACTGCTATTATAAGTAATAGATTAAATAGATTTATAGATAGATATATAAGTTACAACCAAGTAGGTTTCGTGAAGGGTAGATACATGAGTGATATTGTTAGAAGAGTATTAAATATTATAGATGTAGCTGAACATAATGGTGATAAAATTGGTATAGTATCATTGGACATTTTAAAGCTTTTGATTCTGTACAATGGGAAACTATTAAAGTAATTGTGGAGGCTTTAGGCTTTGGTAATAAGTTTATACATGTTATTTCAAAATTGTATCAAAAAAGTAGTGCAAGAGTGAAGGTGAATGGAATATTAACTGAAGAGATAAAATTAGAAGCAGGTACGAGACAAGGATGTCCCTTGTCCCCAACATTATTTTTATTGGCTATGGAAATATTGACAAAATGATAGAAAAGATGAAGAATTAGAAGGATATAAGGGTATAAGATAAATTTGTATGGATGATACTTTAATTATTTTGAAAATGTAGAGAAAGCCCTGAAAAGATATATAAGCATTTGAAAGAATTTGAGGAAATGACAGGTCTGAAAGTAAATTGGTCAAAGTCAGAATTATTGATGGATAGTAATGGTAATGAGTGTGAGAATATGCAAGAGCAATTTGGGATAAGGATTAAAAATACATTGAAATATTTGGGTATAGTGCTTTCACTGAAGGTTAAAGAATTGAAAAAACTTAATTATGATGTGGTGATTAATGAAATTGAGAAGAAGATAGATAAATATAAAATGTTAAAGTTGTCTTGGTTTGGTAGAATTGCAATGTGTAAGATGATGTTGCTGCCCAAGTTTAATTTTTATTCGAGATGCTACCGCTAAATTTGACAGAGAAAGATATTGAAGGATATCAGAAAAATAGGACAAATTTTGTAATGGTGGGAAAAGACCTAGATTAGTGAAGAAAATGTGGTATCAAAATCAAAAGGAAGGTGGATTAGGAATCCCCAAATTATTTAATTATTACTGTGCGTATGGTATCCGGATAGTGGTAAAAATATTTAAAGGTGAAGATAACTATTGGAGGGACTTAGAGTTAAGGGATATAGAGAAATTTGGATCAAGGTGGTTTTTAGATAAAGCAAACTTAAAATGTGTAATTAGAAGTTATTGGTTAAAGGATTAAGTAAAATGTGGAATAAATTTGTTAAAATTTTAATTCGGATATAATCTTTTGGGGAAGACAATTGAAATTGGCGATTAAAAACAATATAAGACGTAATGAAGTGATTAAAGAGGAAAATATAGAAACTATTAGAGATTGGATAAAAGTTTTGGAAAATGAAAGGAGGAATAAAGAAATTACTGAAAAATTAGGGTTAAGTTGGTTTGAAAAAATACAGATAGAAAAATGGACAAAAAAATTAAGGGAAAACTATTCGATAAATAGATGTGAAACTGAATTTGAATATTTAGTATCTCGGATTATGAAAGATGAAATTGGGCTAAAGGGACTCGTTAGTAGGGTTTATAAGATTATAAACTCTGATGAAAAATTACAAAGAGTGATGAGGACAAATTGGGAAAAAGATCTTAATATTGAAATACCAGAGTCAGATTGGAATGTGAATTGGAATAGTAGAATTATGAGAACTTTATCTATAAGGATTAAAGAGCATAATTATAAAGTTGTTTGGAAATGGTATTTGACTCCAGTAAGATTGTCACAAATGGATAAAAAAATTAGTAAAAAATGTTGGAGATGTGAGATGGAATTGGGGACTTATGAACATATGTGGTATAAATGTGATAAGGTTAATAGTTTTGGCAACAATTGGAGAAAATGATATTTGAAATGATGGGGAAAGTAATAATATTGAGAGTGGAAACTATATTATTGTTGGTAATTAAGGAAATAGAATTAACAAAATATGAAAAAGAATTGATTAGAATTATGATTATAATAGGTAGAATTATAATAGCTAGATATTGGAAATTAGATGTGATTTTTAGAATAGAAGAGTGGAATTCTGAAATGTGGAAATTAGCCTTAAATGATAAAATGACATGTGATATTAAAATTAGAAGTGGTGTGTATAAAGAAGATATTTTCTGGAAGACTTGGAAACCATTCGTGGACTATGCGCTTGGAAAATTGGACGCTTCGGTACCTGTACCTCGAGAACGTGGATTTTGGCAATCATGAGGACATATCCGAAGACCCAAATCTTCCTTTTTTTATGTATAGCACAAGGGTGCAATAATGTATTTTCTTTTTTGTTTGTTAGAAAACAGCAATTAAAAAAAATTTTAAAAAATGAAAAAAATAAAAAAATAAACTCCCCTTCACCTGCTAAACAAGTCAGGATATTAAGAGGATCCTCGAACTGTGGGCCTACTCTTTCAGGGAAAGCTCACTTCCATCAAGAGCCATTCCATAAGGGCCATTTTCAAGCCTAATAGAATAGAATAGAATAGAATAGAATAGAATAGAATAGAATAGAATAGAATAGAATAGAATAGAATAGAATAGAATAGAATAGAATTTTGTATTGGCCAAGTGTGATTGGACACACAAGGAATTTGTCTTGGTGCATATGCTCTCAGTGTACATAAAAGAAAAAGATACATTCATCAAGATACAACATTTACAACACAAATGATGGTCAATATATCAATATGAATCATAAGGATTGCCAGCAACAAAGTTACAGTCATACAGTCATAAGTGGAAAGAGATTGATGATGGGAACGATGAGAAGATTAATAGTAGTGCAGATTTAGTAAATAGTTTGACAGTGTTGAGGGAATTATTTGTTTAGCAGAGTGATGGCCTTTGGAAAAAAACTGTTCTTGTGTCTAGTTGTTCTGGTGTGCAGTGCTCTATAGCGTCGTTTTGAGGGTAGGAGTTGAAACAGTTTATGTCCTGGATGTGAGGGATCTGTAAATATTTTCACGGCCCTCTTCTTGTTCGTGCAGTATACAGGTCCTCAATGGAAGGCAGGTTGGTAGCAATTATTTTTTCTGCAGTTCTAATTATCCTCTGAAATCTGTGTCTGTCTTATTGGGTTGCAGAACCGAACCAGACAGTTATAGAGGTGCAAATGACAGACTCAATAATTCCTCTGTAGAACTGAATCAGCAGCTCCTTGGGCAGTTTGAGCTTACTGAGTTGGCGCAGAAAGAACATTCTTTGTTGTCTTTTCTTGATGATGTTTTTGATGTTAGCTGTCCATTTTAGATCTTGCGATATGATAGAATCTAGAAATTTGAAGGTTTCTACTGTTGATACTGGGTTGTCTAGTATTGTGAGAGGTGGAAGTATGGAAGGGTTTCTCCTAAAGTCTACCACCATTTCTACGGTTTTGAGTGTGTTCAGTTCCAGATTGTTTTGTTGCACCACGAGGCTAGTCGTTCGACCTCTTGTCTATATGCGGATTCGTCATTGTCTCGAATGAGACCAATCACTGTTGTGTCATCTGGGAAGTTCAGTAGCTTAACAGATGGATCGTTGGAGATACAGTCATTGGTATACATTATATACATTATATACATTATATCAAATATAATGATATTTGGGCAACTGATATTGCCAGGGCTTAATTTGACTTTGATTCATTCACCTCCAGGTACCAGTTAAGAACATACATTGTGCTTCCTGTCTCACCTGGAGTGAATGAAGATGTTTATATATCGTACTGCTATAATTAGAAACTACATGGATTTCATCAGTATCCTGTCCTGAGTTAACAAATATCCTTAGCCCAACCTAGATGTTGAAATAAGCTCTGTGGCACCATATAATGGAGTGGCTAGCAGTTTCATTATTTCCCAGTAATACCTGGAGCTGCCTGCTCAGGAAATCAATAAATCAATGCCTTCCCAAATCCTGCAGGTGGTCTTTTTTTTTTGTTTTAATTGAAAAAGTTTTACAAAATTTTCCCCCCCTTTCCCCCCACCCCCTTCCCCCCTCCTCCCTCCCTTCACAATCCCTCCCTCCCCTGACTTCCCGGAACAAACACAAGGTATAGTTAAAAATAAAACAAACATATGCTAAAAATTTTTCCCTCCCAATTCAATTATACTCCTACAATTCTCATCAGTTCCTAACTTCCCCCAAAACAATTAGAAATAATACATCCTAATCATTCAAAGGCAGTCTGATAACTCTTAGTCTGATATCTACTTTGAATATAATCAATCCATTTTTTCCATTCCTTTAGGTATCTTTCTTGTGTATTGTCTTTCAAAAAGGCTGAGATTTTTGCCATCTCAGCCAAATTGGCAACTTTCAATATCCATTCTTCTATTGTAGGTACTTCTTTTTTCTTCCAATACTGTCCTATCAGTAATCTTGCTGCTGTTATTAGATTTAAAATCAATGTAGTCTCAATTACTGTACAGTCCGTAATAATTCCCAGCATAAAAAATTGCGGCAGGAACTTTGTCTTCTTTTTCAGAACATTTTGTAAAATCCATCAAATTTTTATCCAAAATGCCTTAATATCCTTACAAGTTCACCAAATATGAAAATACGTAGTGTCATCACAATTACATCTCCAACATTTTGCTTGCATATCTGGATACATACACGATAGTTTCTTAGGATCTAAATGCCATCTATAAAACATTTTATAAAAATTTTCCCTTAAATTCTGTGCCTGCGTGAATTTAACATTTCTAACCCAAATTTTTCCCAAGTTTCCAATAATATTGGCTCCTGAAAATTTTGCGCCCACTTTATCATACAGTCCTTTACCAAATCCCTTTCAGAAACTATTTCAAGTAACACATTATACAATCTCTTTATATGCTCCTGAGTCTGATTTCTAATTTGCATTACCAAATTTTCCTCATTCTGCACTATACCAATTTTCTGATCTTCCTTCCATCTAGCACGTAGTTGCTCATATTGAAACCAAGTATAATTTTTCCCTTCTTCTTTTAATACGTGCAGAGATTTTAATTGTAAATTACCTCTTTCAGTATACAAAAGATCTTTATATGTAATCATTTCCTGATTCTGTTCTAAATTTATATTCTCTATTGTATGTCTAGGACTTGCCCACATAGGAACCTTATAATTTAGTTTATAAGAGTATTTTTCCCAAACACGCAAAAGAGTAGTTCTTAACACATGGTTTTTAAAAGCCTTATCCACTTTTTTGTCATAAATTAAATATGCATGCCATCCATATAGCAAGTCATAACCTTCTATATTCAGAATTCTTTCCTCCGTTAAATTAAACCAATCACTTATTGCAGAGAGAGCAGCTGCTTCATAGTATAATTTAAAATTGGGCATTTTTAAACCTCCCCTTTCCCGAGAATCTTGAATTATTTTCATTTTAACCCTCGCTTTTTTACCTTCCCATATAAATTTATTAATTCCCGTCTGCCATTCCTCCAGATTTTTATCTTTCTTAATTATTGGTATCATCTGAAAGAGGAATAAAAATCTAGGTAAAACATTCATTTTAATAGCAGCTATTCTCCCCAACAACGATAATTGCAATTTTTTCCAAACAATCAACTCCTTCTGAACTTTTTGCCATAAAACCTCATAATTATTCCTATACAATTTCATATTTGATGATGTAATATAAACCCCTAAATATTTAACCTTTTTTACAATTTCAAATCCTGTTATTTCCTCTAGTTTTTCTTTCTATTGTCTGGCCATATTTTTTATTATCACTTTTGTCTTTTTCTGATTTACCTTAAACCCTGAAACCTTCCTGTATCGATCAATTATTTCCAACAGAGATATACTTGAATTTATAGGGTTTGTTAAAGTAATCACCAAGTCATCTGCAAAAGCTCTCAGTTTATATTCATGTTGTCTAACTTTAATTCCCTCTATCTCCTTTACTTCTCGTATTTTATCCAATAATGGCTCTAGAGTTAAAATAAACAATAATGGTGATAAAGGATATCCCTGTCTTGTTCCTTTCGCAATCTTAAAAGGTTCTGTTAAGGTACCATTAATTATAATCTGGGCTGTTTGCTCTCCATAAATTGCCCTAATTATTCTTACAAAACCATCTCCAAATTGCATCTTTTCTATTAATTTAAATAAAAAATCCCAATGCAATCGATCAAAAGCTTTCTCTGTATCGAGAAAAATAAATGCTGCTGGAATAAAATTTTTCTTTTCTAAATACTCCAATAAATTAACAATCTGCCTAACATTATTCCTCATCTGTCTCCCTTTTATAAATCCAGATTGATCAGTATGAATTCTTCGCTGCAAAATTAACATTAATCTGTTAGCTATTATTTTAACAAAAATCTTATAATCATTATTTAAAAGTGAAATTGGCCTATAATTCCCAGGTTTAGAACAATCCTGTTCCTCTTTTGGTACCAATGAAATAAAAGAAGTTCTCCATGAGGGGGGAATTCCCCCTCCTAATTGTATCTGGTTAAATAATTCCTTAAGTGGACCTAACATCTCATCCTGTAAATTCCTATAATAACTAACTGTAAGCCCATCCGTACCAGGAGTTTCCCCCATTTTTAATTGTTTAATTACCAAAATAATTTCTTCAGAAGTTATAGGCTGGTTCAGTTCTTCCTTTTGTTCTAAAGTTAAATTTTTAACCTTATATTCCTTCAAATAATTATCAATATCCCTGTTCAATATATTATCTTTAAGGTATAAATTCGTGTAATATTCTAAAAAATCTTTTTTAATTTTATCCTGTTGATATCTCTCTTTACCTTTATATTCTATTTTTTCTATAGTGCGTTGTTTTTGTTTTTTCCTTAAAATGTAAGCTAACCACCTAGCAGGTCTATTTGCATTACAAAAAGTATTATGTTTGGCATATTGTATATTTGCTGCCACCTGATCAGCCATTATCATATTAAATTGACTCTGTAATAACTTTATTGCATCTTTAAGTTTTTGATCATGCGGATTATGTATTAATAATTGTTGTTTCTTATTAATTTCCTCTTCTAGATACCTACGCTGTCTTTGTTGCTTATTTCTCTGTCTATTATTAATATATATTAATACACCTCTCATAAAAGCTTTACTGGCATCCCAAACCATTTCTATCGATGTTTCCTTATTCAAATTATAATCAAAAAATTCTTTCATCTGCTTTTTACATTGATTTACATTATCCTGATATCTAAACAAATTTTCATTTAATCTCCATGTTCTTCTGCCTTCTTTTCCATATTGCAATTCCATCCAAACAGGACTATGATCAGACAAACATCTTGGAAATATCTTAGTTTTCGTCACCCTAGAAAGCAAATCATTAGAAGTTAAAATAAAATCAATACGTGAGAAGGATTGATGCCTGTCAGAGAAAAAAGTATAGTCTCTTTCCTCCAAATTCCGCAGTCTCCATACATCTCTCAACTCAAAATCTTCTATCATCTCAAAAAAGGATTTAGGCAGCTTTGCATGTGCAGGTATCTTCTTAGAAGAAATTCTCTTGTCCTTTCGTGTATCTATTACTCCATTTCAATCTCCTAATATAATACATGATTTATAATCCCATAGAATCAACTTGTCATACAACATTCTGTAAAAATTTTCTTATTGCTGATTGAGTGCATATATACCAAGCAAAAGGGTCTTTTTTGTTTCTAATATAAGTTCAATGGCAATATATCTTCCGTTAGTATCTGCCTCTATTAACTTGGCTGGTATATCTTTTCTCAAATATACCACTAAACCATTTTTCTTATCCAAAGCTGAGGCAGCAAAATCTTTACCTAATTTTGAATTTATTAAGTATTTATTATCTGATGATTTAATATGTGTTTCTTGTAGGCAAATCACATCATTTCTAAATTGTTTCAAATAATGAAATATTTTTTTTCTCTTCTGAGCTGAATTCAAACCATTAACATTCCAAGTCAGAATTTTATTTGCCATTACTGGCCTCCTGAAGCTTTTGAACAATCAGCTGAAGATCCTCCTCCCGTATCTTCGGCCTTGATCCTCCCATCGCTTCTGTAGTAAGATCCTGACCTTTGCTTTGAATTTGTTGCTCCTTTCCTTTACGCTTGAGGGCTCCCCTTGTTACCCTTTGTTCTTGTGGCTGTTCCTCAGATGATAATGTCAATGCGGTCACCTCAGCTTCCACACCCATTTGGGTCTCTTGAATTCTTTGTTCTATTACTTCTATTTCAACTTTCAACACAGTAGAAAGAAAATCTTTGGCCTTAAGCACAGTATCAATACGGTATCTTCTTCCTTGATAATATACTGTCAAACCAACTGGAACTTCCCATCTAAATTGAATCTGGTACTTTTTAAGTTCTTGTGTAAAAAATATAAAGTCCTTCCTATCCCTTAACATCTTGGGAGGAATCTCTTTCAAAACCTTCAGCTCCTGGTCTGCTATTCTCAACTTTTTCTGATATGCAACTTGCAAAATCTGATTTCTCACTGTCCTTTTCAAAAAACAAACCACAATATCTCTAGGAAGTTTCTTCTGCCTAGCAATCCAGGAATTAACTCTATAAATTTTATCAATTTGATAAACAACCTCCTGTGGATCAATTTCAATAAATTCAGCCAGGGCTTCTGATAAGATTTTTTTTAAATTTTCACCTTTTTCTTCCTGTAACCCCCTAATTCTCAGAGCTCCTTCCATCATCCTATACTGCATCACCACCAATTGATCTTCATTTTTGTCCAATTTTATTTGCATCCCTCCCATCTTATTTTCTAATTGCTGGTTTGACTGGACTATTTCTTGCACCTCCTCCTCCAACCCCTCCAGTCTATTTGCCAAACCTTGAAAAGCCATCAAAATATCTTCTCTTATCTTTTTATTATTTTCTTTTATTTCTTCTCTTATTTTTTTCATTATTATCCGTAATTTTTTCCATCATCTCCTTAAATCTCTCTTCAGACACTTTTCCTTGCTCTTTAATCAAATCTTCCAAAGCTACTTCAGATCCCCTTCTGCCAGTAGTCTTAGGTGGTTTAGTAGCCATTTCAATTTTTAAAGTCACAAAATTTAAGTTTAAAAACTTCTCTTTTCCCCTTTAAGTATAGGAGAGCTCAGTTCGTTACAATCCACAAGTAGCGTTTCTTAGCTTCTTAGTTACACAATCTGTTTCGACTTTCGATTCAATTCACTTTCACTTCCTCTCAGACACCATTTTAAGCAATCAGTTAAAGCAAAAAGGAAAATTTCTCTTTTTAAAAGGTAGAAGTCAGGAAATAAAAAATACTTGCAATCCAGTAGTTGTTCACTCGTGCTTGTTCCATCTGCATATAGAAATCCACAAGGAAAAAATCAATTAAGCAGAGGTGGACACTTTCTTCTTTTCCTGCCTTTGCAGGAGCGCGCTGAAGATCGGAGCTTGGCAGGATTACAGTGGGACTCAACCTTCCGGGGTTCTGCATAACAAAACAAAGCCCCTGGGGAGATCTACCACTGTCCCGCCGCTCTATCCTCTTCCTTTTTCCCAGGGAGAGAAATTGAAGCCAGCGAACAGCTGTTCTTCGCTGTTTTCGCCAGCTTTTACGAAATTCAGTGCAGAGCGCCTTAATTAGGCACTCAGCAAAGAAGGTGGCGCCAACGGAAGTTCCCCTTGCAGGTGATCTTGAAGGATACCATTGTCAATGGAATCAAAGGATGCTGAAAGATGCAACATAGCTGGAGCTGCCTTCCCCCTTCATCCTTAGAAGTGACCAATGCAATTTCAGATCCATACTAGAGCTGAAATCAGACTGAAATGGATCCAGATAACCAAGAACTCTTTGCAGCTGAGTCTATCAATGTTTTCCAAGATAGAAAGATCATATGCCAGCCAAAAATCATCTATCTTTTTCAGGTAAGAGGTATAATCGCCTCCTCAAAGAAGTATTTGTTGCTTCTTAAATCCAACTGAGTACTCACAATTTAATTACTCAAAGAAGCCAGTTAGAATATGGATCAGGTGATAGTATACAAGCTACCAAGAATCTTATCCGTACCTTCAGAATCTACAACAGAAGAATAATTCTAATATTCTGGTAAGTCATTGTCAGTTTTCCCATTTATTCCTGCCAATATGGAATTTAAATGGGAGCAATAAGATGATTTTGAAGCATATAATTTTAGAAGCATGTCACAGCAACCTGGACAAAGATTGTTATATTGTTCATTCACAATAGAGTATGGGACACCTTAAACAATGCCATCAGTCAGTATTCAGTGGTGCATGACAGAATCACTAGAAAAATCCCCAAGTACCTCTCAAAAATTGAGAAATCCTTCAGGAATCCTAGATAGATCATCATAAGCAGATTTCCAATTTCCAGAGGTCAATGATGGTCAATTTCAATGGTCAATTTCAAGTTGACCATAAAGGACTGCTTATAATATCTCCTACGGTCAAATCTCAATCTATCGGATTTGAAGTGAAAACTATATCATGTATATAATTCTTCATCTTTCCACTCAGCAATGGCACAGCTGCTCTCTTTCAAACCTGATCACTGCCAACTAAACAGCTGCCATGAGGAGGCATGGAATGTCCATAATTCAGAGAGTAAACTGACAGAATTCAGTCAGATTGTATGTGGATCCTCACAAACTGCCAGTCTGGGGAGAGACCTGTACTCCAGTTCTCCCTTTGAGAAGACATATGAGTCTTCCTCTGTTTTCAGAGGCCAGTGGAAAAATTATTTCCATATTCCAAACTAGGGAATACATACTGTATATTTGGGCTTGATTACTAAACTTGAGTACAGAAGTTCCGCTATTAATCTTATGATGCTTCATAAGATTTGCTCTCATATCGGTGATAGATTCTATTTTCTTCTCACTCTATTTTCACTTCAAGTACTCAAGCATAGCTTTCAGACATTTGGAATCTAAATGTGAGTCCATATCTTATTTAGATCTATAACTTCAGAGTAAATTTCCAGCATTTTCAGCAGGAGATAAAAAATGCAAATTAATTTTGTTTCAGCTGAAAAAAATTTCTCACTCATGTGCCTATTTCTGAAGACAAGAAACTTACAACTTCAGGTTTTCCAGTTTCATTCATTTTAGACAGTTGAGGGAAAGTATAATTCAGTTTTTAAAACATCTCACTCTGTGTACATGCAATATATTAAGTCATGGAATAAAGTGCAGTGGCTTCATCTGCATAATGTATTAGATCACTAATACATTGCTTTATGACTTAGCTTTTTCTGCCTCAGAGTCAAGAATTGGGCAAATGTACCAAAACTGATATAGGATACAATTTTTTATACTGATGTTAATTTAGGTTGGAATATTAGCTATATGAATCAAACATGGTTGAACAAATCAAGCAGTGATAGAGTAGCGAGACATAGGAGTTACCATATTAAAGTTACATTAACATTTACAATATCATTGCTTCTTCAACTCTTATCTTTAAAACAGAAAAGAAATCAGTTGCCAATTGAAGAACTTTCTTTTCTCAAGATATTTCAGTCTAGCTCCAATATTACAGTAACAGTTTGCTCAATTATTTAAGCAAAGTAGCCTATGAAATGCTGTTCTGTTTCATTAGCACTTTAATGTCCATGCTAGGGCATTTATAGCTAATAGGCCCTTCTGTTATATAATTTGGACAATTTGTTGTCCAAGGAGCTAGGACTTGTAGTTCTTAATAATAAGTTGTAGTGCATGACAAGTTAATCAAGGGTTTAAAAAGCAATCTCATATTCATAGATTACTTTGGAGTGTGGCTGCAGATAGCAGCAAATACGGTGCTATGAATTATTATTATTTTGCTTCATACCCAATATTTTGATTACAGAAATGGTGGCATAAAGACTAAATGTCTAAAGCTTCAGGATATACACAGTGAAACTAGTGACACAATTTCACACTGTGTTTGTCAGAGTTCCCCAGAAATGTGGCTTGTTTCAGAAATGTGTGGTGCAGACATTGGTGAGATGAAGAAAAAGTGTTCATCAAAAACTACACACTCACCGGCTTTAATTAGCAGACTACTCTGAATATTTTTAAAATAATTGCAGTTATGATGGAGCAAAAAAAAATGTGGTCTGAGTATTGAGAATATCATTCTGAGAAACTACCAATACTTCCAAATAAATATGCTGTGGATTTAATTCAGGGGTGAAATCTAAAAATTTTCCCTACCGGTTCTGTGGTGGGCTTAATTGGTGGGCGTGGCTTGGTGGTCATATGACTGGGTGGGTGTGGCCAATAACAATAAATAATAAAAATAATAAACAAAGTATAAAGGACAATAAGAGGTACCAAAAACCAACTTTCACACTTTACACACACACAACACAACACAACTGACTCACACACAGTGTAAAAGCAGCTGCACTTCACACTTCACACAGCCACAAAAAGCTCAAAAACCAACTTTCACACTTTACACACACACACACCACAACTGACACACACACACACACACACACACACACACAAAATGCCACATACAGCTTTGTGAGATTTTGTGTGTTTGTATAGTTAGAGTGGAACACTACAGAAACACACCAAATCTCAGAAAGCTGCACAAATATTTTATTTTATTATTTCATTTCATTTCATTTTATTTTATTTTATTTTATTTTATTTATATTTTTAAGTCAGGGGACTTCAATTCCCAGTTCCTCAGCCAGCAAAGCCAGCCAGCATTAGTTGCTCACTGAGGAAATAGATTAGCTAAGCAACTGATTCTGTCTGGCTGAAAGTGAAACTGGGGCTTTTGGGCTGGGAAAAAAGCCATGCGTTTGATCAGTAATCAGGTAAGTACCTTAAAATCTCTACTCTTACTTGTAGAAAACATGTTTTTTAAGGTGATGAGGAACTCAGGTGAGATCACCAGAGAAGCCTTTAAAAAATTTTTTTTAAAGTTTAAAGGAAGGCTCTGCCGATCTCAGCTGAGGGGCGGGATCCTCAAAGGCTTTTTTTTACTTTTCAAGGCATGTTTTCGGCTGAAGAAAAACCTGCTTTTAAAAGTAAAAAAAAAAAACCCCACCTCTGTTGATGGTGCTGCTCAGCAGAAGCAGGGGAGGCAGGGCCAGGAATTTTTGCTACTGGTCCTCCGAACCAGGAGCTGCCATCGCTACCAGATTGTGCGAGCCAGTCCGAACCGGGAGCATTTCACCCCTGATTTAATTCCTAAAGACATATTGTGAGTTTGTTGAAGCTGAATATAGAAGCCTGATCCCCTACTCTCTGCCTAATCCCTAGCCTGATAGGATTTTCATATGTATGCAATTTTGAAGTTTCACACCTTTACGTCATCCATCCATCCATCCATCCATTCTAGCTGCCCAATTCAAATTGGAGACTCTGGGTGGCAAATAATCATAAAATTAATTAAACCTAATACAAAAAATAAAACCAAAAAGATGTTATAATCCATCAGTGTCAACATAGCCAGGAAAATGGGGCCTTTCACCTAATTGGGAACCTGTGCCCAGGCACATAGCCAGGTCTTCAAGGCCTTCCAAAAGATCATCAGTGTTGGGTCATCATCATCTCAGGAGGGGGAAAGTTTCAGAGAACAATCACTATGACAGAAAGGACTTACCGCCAGGTTCTACCAGGCAACATTTCTTGGTTGACAGGACTTGGAACATGCACATCCTGTCAAACCAGCTTGGATGGATAGAAACAACTGGACAAAGATGGTCCCTTCTCAGGTAACCTGGTCCCAGAGCATGAAGTTCTTTAAAGGTAACAAGCAAAATATTGAACTGCACCCAGAAACACACTGGCAACTATATAGTCCACAAAGCAGTGGTGTTGTATGTGCCAAATAACTAACACTATTTAGAATACTGTACAGTCATGTTCTCTTCAATCTAAAGCTTCCAAATGCTCCTCAAGGCAGCCCAAGTAGAGCTAATTGCAATATTCCAACTAGACGCCATGAAGGTATGAGTGACAGTGAGCAAGGCTTCCTTGTCCAGGATGGGCAGAATCCAAAAATATACAAAGGCTACCACCTGCTCTTCTGTCAGGAGCAGTGAGACCAAGAGAACCTCCACATTGTGGAGCAATGCCATTCCATCCAAGATCATAGCTAGAAAAAACTTGATACTGGAAGACCCAAGAACCAAAAGCCACAGCTGCAGAATGGGCAGAGAAAGAAACTCAGAAAGGAACTGCCCTAATTTTTCAAACTGTAAAAGAGACAATAGGAGATTTTATCAGATGTGAAAGGTTGATATCAGCCTTCCCATATAGATCAGACAGGAAAGATGACCAGATAAATTAATTTCACTTTGTTGTAAAGCTACATTAACAAAATCTTGCAGGTTCAAAATGCCTTGTCAAGAAGTTCAGGTACATCTATCTGCCCTAAAAGTTTATTAGTGAAAACAATGCAAGGAAACTATTTTGCTCTTCTGGGACTTTTCAAATTTCATTCTTCCTGACTAGTAGCCTAATTGCTTTCCTACTTTGGATGTATTTGAAGGAGATTTTTATTCTTGGCCTTAATGTTTCTTAGTTTCTTTTTTAATTCATAATTTGATTCATTAGTCACAATGCATCTCTCTTTCTTTTTTTAAATTTTTATTTGTTTTATTTATATAACATGTAAAAATTCAATTTCCATCAAACAGTGTGTTGCCTGAGTACAATTATTTTTAGGAAATCATAATCAAAATGTTTACAATAGTATTCATCATAATATTAATTCTATAATAATGATAATATTTTACTTGTCTACTTTAACAAGTCTCCTTTATAACATTAGTCCTTTTTATATCCCCATATTTTTAACGTCTGTTTTTATTATCTAACCATTGGTAAAATAAGTCCTATATCAAAAAATATTCAGTTCCTTCTTTTTCCTTAATTGTAAGCATTAATCTGTCCATTTCTGCACATTTTAATATTTTTTGATATTAAATCATCTGTCGGGATCTGTTCGCTTTTCCATTGTTGTGCAAATACAATTCTGGCTGCAGTTAATACATGGAAAATCAAATATATATTTCTTTTATCATCCTTTTCCGGCAGGATGCCCAATAAAAACATTTCTGGTTTCAAATCTATATGCTCTTTATCATTTTTTCCGACCAAATATGTATTTTCGTCCAATATTTTTTTGCTTTTGGGCATGTCCACCACATATGATAATACGAACCAGGTGTCTGATTACATTTCCAATGTTTAGCAGTCATGTCCTTAAACATTTTTGCCAATCTTGTTGGTGAAAAATGCCACCTGTAAAACATTTTATACAGATTTTCTTTATATGCAGTTGACATAGTTAATTTAACATTTCTATCCCACAATTTCTGCCATTTATCCAGTTCTAATCCGTATCCAAAGTTTTTAACCCAAGCCATCCTTTTCTCTTTTACTTGCTCACTTTCCAATTTGATGCTTAATAAATAGCTATATATTTTCTTTATTAATTTTTCATCGATTCCAGTTAACATCTGGTCCAATTCTGTTAATTCTTTATTAAAACCGTACATTTTAGCATCTTTCTCATATCGAGATTATATCTGCACTTGTGGGCACCATGCTATAGTCACCCTTGACTACTCAGTTCTTGTTTAGTTTTTAATTCCCCTTTTTCATTCAAAATATCTTTATATCTTATAATTTTTCCATATTAATAACATTAGGATGTATCAATGCTTCCATTGTAGAAAGCCAGAGTAGTATTTTCAGATAATGTTGTACTTTAATTTTTACCCATACTGATAACAGTGCATTTCTAATATGGTGTTTTTGAAATAGCTATGTATCTTATTCTTCCCATACCATAAGAAAGCATGCCAACCAGTGGTGGGTTTCAACGGTTTGCCCCAGTTCGGGCGAACCATAGTGGTGGCGGTGGGAGGCTCTGCCTACCCACCTGGATGTCATCACAGATGCTCTATGCATGCACAGAAGTGCTGTGAGTAAGCAAAGCGCGCTCCCAGTTCTGAACCAGTAGTGAAGGTAAGTGGAACCCACTACTGATGCCAACCTAATCGAAGATTGTGTCTCTCTAAAGTTAATAGTCTTTTATGCCTCAGATTAATTCATTCTTTCATCCATGTAAGTACACAATTCCCAATCTGGCAACCCAAAGCCCCCACTTTTTTTGGAAACTTGCAAAAGTTTCAGGCTTATTCTTGCTTTTTTCCCCAGCCAAATGTATCTTAGTATTATTTTATTTAATTTTTCAAAATATTTTTTCTCGCTAGCTTTATTGGAATTGTTTGAAATAAATATAATAGCCTTGGTAAAATTTTCATTTTTATAGTAGCTATTCTTCCTGTCAATGACAATTGCAAGTTTTTCCATTTCTTAAAATCTGATTTGACTTGTTGACATCTTTCTGAAATCAACTTGAACTTTTTGTGATGTTCTAAAAAAATATTTTGCTTTGTTTTTTTGGATGCATCATTTTTCTACCATTTCCCCATCATCTCCTTTCCAACTCATGAATCTCCTTGTCACAGCTTCCAATGCCACAAAAATGCAATAATTTTCTCTAAAAACTAGAAAAAGTTAATAGTTCCACAGCATTCACAAGACTTTTTGTGTACTTGTACAATCTAAATCACTTTACAATTCTGGTCAATTTTCAGGATTAGACTTTGTTTGTTAATAGAAAGTGTGTAGAAGCTTAAAGGTGTCAAATTTCTGACATGAAATTCATCCTCTCCTTGTATCACCTTGTGAGTGGTGCACAGTTCCCACTGGAAAAATTTCCAAACACGCTGTGGGTTTCTAAAAGGTTCAGATTACAATAATGTAGTTTGTAGATGAACTTCCCATTTAGGTCACCATCTCCTGGTTGTATTTCCCATTGAAAAGATTCTCACCTCCAGCTGTGACTAATAGAAAGCAATCAGCTTTACAAAGGATGGCTGCCAGTTATCATCTAATATTTACAATAATTCACTTTCCTTAAATAAGATCAGTAGAAGTTCACACCATATCTATAGTATTTAATTAAATTAAATTGTTATTGCAAATAAATATGGCATAAAGTCTGCAGTAGTCTGAACACTGCACAGTACATTTCTTGAGTAATTTCTGTTTCCATGGAAATAAATGCTAAGCCCAGTAACCTGGTAGCACATTTTCTAGTAGTTAAGTTTCAAATTATATATTTCTGTACAGGCATTTTTGTCACTCTGATGTTTGTGTAGATTATGCATAAGATTCCATTTCTCCAAAACATTCAATATTCAGACCTGTTTGAATCTTCATATAAAACTGTTGCATTTTTCTTCTTTCTTGTAAGTTGTTAAACTTTAATTTAGAAAGATCAACAAAATGTATATTTTGATTTACTAAAATGTATAGTCCACAGCATCCCCAGATTCCAAGCAATTAGCATAGAAGTCAGGATGTAATTAATAAACCATCAACATGAATAACAAAGCATTATTAAAATACCCATAAGAGATTAAAACAGACCGTGCTGCAGCTATGCACTCCAAATGCTCTACTAAAAAATTAGATCTTTTGGCGGGACTGATAGGGTCCTACATATGTTAGGGGGCACAGTATTTCATAAGTATGGGGCTTCCATAGAAAAGGCTCCTTCCTGGGTCTGTCTTCCCTTAAATATATATTGGGAGGGATTTAAATTCAGAGAATCCTTCTCTATAGAAATCAGCAAGATGGATAGATTCTCTGGAGAAGATAGTTCCTTATGTACTCTGGACTTGAGCCATAGACAGTTTATAGGTAATAATCATCACCTCGAAGTGTATTCAGAAGCTAGTTATCTAGTACGGTAGTTATCTAGTACGGTAGTTATCTCTCACCCACCAACATTCAGTCCACTGCATTTTATTGCAGTTGCAGTTTCTAAGCAACTTCAAGGGCAGCCCCAAGTACATATGTTACAGTAATCTAACCAAGATGTATTAAGACCATAGTAAATGTCACTAAAAATGAAATACAAATTAAAGTTATTGCAACATGTATTCATCTGCTTTTGCAATCAGCATTAAATTACACACAAGCAATATAACTGCTTTCAAAATAAATAGGCTATAGCCACATTTTAGATGGAGACAGTTATTATCAGCCAGAAAACAGAGTCTTGACATCAGCAGTAATTTTCTGTAACCTAGCTTTCATATTTTGCCACATGCTAATAACATCAATCTGCTAATAAATGCTCATTGTTTAATATTAGAAGACACATAGACCAATGACTTGTGATGTACTGTATAGGATTTGCTGCTTGATTATTATCCTGCAAAATACATGTTTAGAATTTAAGCAAGCTTCAAAACTTGGTCAACAATGAATGCGATCAGGGCTCCCCAATCTCTGATCTGTGGACTGGCACCAGCCCATGGCATACCAAAAACCAGGCCGCACAAACAAGTGAAGCCCCATCTGTGGGATGCAGGCATCCATGCAAACCATGCTCCCTCAGTCCGCAGAAAAAGCTCACTCCATGGATCCTGTCCCTGGTGCCCCAAAGTTGTGGGCTGTTGCATTAGATGATTTGCAGCTTAAAGGCTTGTAAAATTATAAAATATTTATCTCACTACAACCCCAACTATTCAAGCATACACAACAGGCTAAATTCCTTACTAATCCAAATGAATTAAACAGTTTACTCTATTCCAGCAAAATTAAGCTCTTCTGTATTAATGTGCAGGGAACGTGAGGAGATGATTTTATCATTAATATTGCAACACAGGACAGGTTGAAAGATACCTGATGAATTTTAAGACTCTGTTTTTGGACTGTTATCTACCAATCCTTGAGCCAGAAGAAAAGTATGGTCGCATAAATTGTGCTTCCCCCTTTGTTCATAATTAAACTGCAAACCTTAGGCAGTAGCAGAACTGTTAAAGGGCACAAGCTGTTGCACATTCTGGTTTTTTAATGTCTTTTCACTTTTCAAATTTAAAGTAAAATCTCATTAATTCGGGGATATCTAGAGAATCTGTGGTTCAGATAAATAGAACACATACATACACTGCCCATACCTGCTTTTTCTGGTACTGAATATAGTCACGAGCCTGTCACTGGCACATTGTGTTTTCCCAATTAGGACTCTAAGTTCCATCAGATCTATCCTATTCCATCTCTCCTCTAGAATATAAACAGAGAGAAAGTACCTTACATTGCCATCAACCAGACATCGTATTATCTACAATTGTTACAGCCCAAATTAAGAAAAGGGGGGTATTTCCCATTTGGGTCCTCCTTCCCCTTTCTATTTGCCTGCCCAAAATGGACATCAATCACTCTCCTTAACAAGGATACATTTGGTAGGTGTTTAGAACAGCAGATGTTGTTATGAGCCCTGTTATCAGGTTGCAAGTGCAGAGAGAAGAGTGAAAAATCTTAAGGCAAAGCTGAGTTTCCTGCTTGATGCAACTATTCTGTTGTGACTATCACTTTCAAGCTACTTCTGAATATAAGTCTTGTGCTTTTCTTAAAGAGCACTGAACCCATGTTTTTTAAAAATAGCTCTGCTGATAAGTAACAGATGCAAAAGAGAGCTGAGCGTGATGCAGGGAATAATGTTATGAACTTGGACTCTCCAGCTGATCTAATCTATCAAGTTGCCATCCTTAGGAGTCACCAGACAGCAGTGGCTGACTCAGCTGAGAGCATATAAGGAAGGAGTCAGGTGACAAGGGCCCACTCTGGACAAGGGAGCCGATCCTGAAGCTTTGGAAAGTTGAGCTAAAGCTCTCTGTTTAGCTTCTGGAGAACAAGGGAACCAGTATCTGTCATATATTTTTCAAAAACAATCATGCAGGGAAAGGATATCAAGGGAACTTCTGACAATATGGTAAGAACTACAAAATTCAGATAACTTTGGAACACAAAATAATTTGTTTGGCCCAATTACCAGAGACAAAATGTTGTGTGAGAGATGGAAAAAGTTGGGTTGGATGGTCAAATGACAAGATGGCTAGGAATGTGAAAGTGTTGGGGGATACAAAGGGAATTAGGAGATTCAGATAAATTTTAAAAACATATAGAATTCTGATTTTCTGTTATAAGAGTTGCAGAGAAAATCAGTGTTATCCCTCTTAAAGATAGGAGATAAAAGATATTTGAGAGGGACAGATGTTCTGCTATACACTGCCTCACTATTTCTCCAATGACCCTAATGGACTCTTCAGTTTTAGTGCTACCGATGCAGCCTGGTGAGGGACTCCTGGTCTTTATCAAAAATCAATAGTATTACAGGACACATTAAAACAGAAAAAAACATAGTTATCTACTTTCCTGGTATTTTTAAAATCATGGTCTATCACAGTCCCTAGATCGATATTTCTTACATATAGCAGGAAAAAATATTGACTGCTACTGTTTGGATGCCCCCCTTTTCAGTCCAATACTTCAGAGGTTTCTGGATTTTCCCAAACCATAACATATATTCCACAAGCTATCAGAGAAGTGCTGGTTTTGACATGTCTCCAAAATAGCTTGTCATAAGGTTGATTAGATTTGCTGTGGGCTTCTGTAAGGAGAGTGTAGCTTTCTCAGAAAGCGATGTGGTTATTTTTCCTGGAGAATGAAATGTTTATCCATCTTTTTTGTAGAAATCTAGTTTGCATTAAATTTAGAAATATTAACACAAATACAGTTCAGAAACTGAACAACGTATTTGGGCTTAAATATAAATACAGATTTTGAGATGAAAAACATTCCAAAGTTCCTTATAACATATGGGGAAGGAGCTGGCAATATAATGAAGCCTGGCCAGAACTGTCCTATTCCAAGGGTTTATGGCATGTTGGGAAGAAGAGGCAGGAGATCCATATGGCCCCAATTATCAACATTCAATCTAGTTAAAATCGTTCTGTGCTGCCAGAATCCAAGAAAAGGACCTGTGACAAGATTAACTGATGACTGGGTTAAGTGTATTGTGTGAACAGAGCTGGTACTTTAGAAAGAGAAGGTTACCAGAAGACAAAGTGAAGTCAGAGCAGAAAAGGATTGCACTTCAAGAAAGACTGTGGTTTGCAATAATTCGAGTAATTTTCTCCATTCAGAGGGTATAACTATGCTGAAACGAGGCAACAATGAAGAAAAGGTCTCCATCAAGTCGAGGTGAATTCCTAGTATTTTGTGGATAGGTTGATATAGTTTTTTTCATAGAAAAATCACAGTAGGTTTGCCATTGCCTTCTCTCTCTTTTTTTCCTTTACTAATTTATGGTCAGAGATCCTCTCAAGTAGATCTCTATATACTGCCCTAAACAATTATAAAAAGCATATAATTTTGGTTTTGGACTTCTCAGCCTAACTACTGAGGTTAGATAGGTTAGCTAACCTGCCTAACTCTCAAAATGTCAGACAAGCGCTGCCACTAAGGGGGCATGCATAAGCGCACCAGCGTGCCTACCCTCCCTGTCCTACTGTTCCAGTTATATGTAATCATTCTATGTGTTTATGGCTATATTTTGCCTGTTTATAACCCTTTTTTTCGTGCCAAAATTTTTTCATGTGCTCATGTCTGTGTCTACTCTGTTACTTGTTTTCTTGTATTTGTTGACAAATAAAATAAATAAATAAATTTGCTGAGACTTTATACACACATGAACAAATTCCAGACTGGATCATTGTGACCGATCAAAGATTCTGGCAACTTCCAAAACTTCCTGTTTGATAGCAAGCAGAGAGTGTTAACTACACATAATGCATAGCTGCATGATAAAGAAGCTGGCTCTGGTAGGAACCCTTGTGTAGAAAGAAACAAAAGAAGGGCGGGTGAAATCAATATCTCAGAGTTGAGAGGCGCAGAAGCAACAGCAGAAGGAATGATTACAAAATGAAGATCTGAGTTGTAATTCTGACCAAACAAGAGGAATCCAGATTTTGGGACATAGAGCTGAACAGGAGAAAAAAAATAGTATGACTATTGGATACAGAATGATCAATTTTTGTTTAAAGAGCTTGTTTTAAGAAGTTTGTAGAAGGTATGTTTTTTTTTAAAAAAATCTTATGACACCCAATTGAATTTGAGGGCATTTAAAAATCCCACTTTATTGCATTTATGTTCCTTCACTTGGCTGAATTCTGAAAAAGCAGCCTCATCTATTTCCCCCCCTGAATTGTCTTAGATGCAGATGGGGCCCCTTCCATCCTTTGCCTAGTATTTATTCCTTCAGGGATTTAGACTGCCTGTGGCAAAGACATCTATGCTGACTTAAGCATATTATTTAGAGAGGATGGTGATGAAGAAATATCTAATACAATGTGGAGGAAGAATGCGAGGGTGCTTGCTTGAGAATAGTAATCTTTGTCACACAACCACCTCCCTTTTATTGGAATAAGGTTCTGTAGAGCACCGATTGCCTGGCTATTCATGTTGCTTTGGACAATGAAGAAGGCATAACTTAAACCTCCCTACAAACTCTTTTTTTCTAGAGCTCTTCGATAATGGTTAAAAACAATAGGCAGGCAACAGGCAGGCAGAATCTGTGACACCCCAAAATCAGTTCAATTCAAATATTTTGTACCCTTCCATCAAGGAGATCTCCCTTCATTTTACTTCCAAGAAGAATTTTAAAATATAGTGCTTGGGAGCTTTCTGCTCCAAACCCAGAAATGATGAATTAAATTGTCATTCCTGAAACATAAGTAGACACTATACATTGGCAGCACTATTCAGAGAAATTCTGTTATTAAATTAATGAAGCAAAATCTCCATGGTAGGGATAATCAAAGGTGCTTATAGATAGAAATATAAAAAGTATATTGAAGGAAGGATAACACAGACGACACAGGAAAAGCTAAATGTGGAATTCCAAATAAAATCAGGGTAGTCAGCATTTTTAAACTGACTATTTACAACCTGCTTGAATAAGGTCTTGAATTTGAGCTCATGTTCAGAATTTATTGCAGAGAAGGATGGTTGGTCAGAAGTCATCTGGCTTTCCTTACTAAATGTTGTTAGCAGGTCTCGTTTGTTGTTGCTATTGTTCTTCCTTTTTATAAAAGGTGGAAAAAAATTCAAGGCTATCCTGTTTGGCAAGATGGTTGCTATTAGATACAAGGTAAAAATGTAAAATGTTTGGCTTCAAGATCACCAAGTCTTCATATACTCAGAAAAGCAGGAGGGGAAAAAACCCCACAAGAGTTTACACTCAAGGCTATAAAAGTTATTTACATCTTGTCTTTGGCAATAGTCAGCTGTTCAGAATGACTTCATTTTTGTTTACAATTAAGATTCTATTCTAGCCATGCCTTTCCACAAAGCTGGCTAAGGAGTTATGAAGTGTCAGGAAATTTGTGATTTACTGCTTTTTAACATTTAAACAAAAGGGTTTCTCTGATGTCATAGAATCAGTCAGCAAATAGTTTTTAAAAATCTAATAACTGAAATCACCTTCCCAACAATCTCTGATTAGTTTTCATCAGTTATACCACAGGCGTTATACAGAAGACACTTGTGCGGCTGGGACAGAAATAAAAAATGAATTCTGTCTATTCAGGCCATCAGCATGGATTCAGTTTACCAACACTTTAAAACAAAAAATAAAGCCTTTTCTTAATGAGGCTATTTATATCAAGATTCTAAGGCATGATTATAATTTTTTTTTAAAGTCAACCGTATAAAATACTACTACTACATGTATAAACAAATAGACATGGAAAATACTGGGTCAGGTGACTGAAGGGACAAAATGAGAGGCCACCCCATGGAAAGAAAAATTAAGGCAGGTTTTCTTTGCTAAAATATCTAATGATGTTTCGGCAAAGCTTTCAGCCTTATCTCCAAAATATTGCACTTCAAGGTTTGTTTGTTTTTATTTAAAAGAAAATCAAATGTTATCAGCAACAAAAAATGGATGGAAAATGGTGACAGCACTCATTGAAATCATAGAATCAGACCCTTCAATTCCAGTCCTTTTAGAGATTAATAGCACATGTCTATTTTTGCCCAAGTAATTAAAAAAGAGCTTTGGAGGGGAGGATGAAAACTCTAATTGCTCTGGGACACAACCCTGCTTTGTACACTAAAAGGCAATATTACATTAACTCTATTTTATGCTGATGGGGCCATCGTGTTTTAATAAGGTAATAATTTGCCTGGCTTCAGGCACATGGTAATTCTGTAGGACAAACATTGTTCATTTATGTTGAAAAAACACAAAAGAGAACAAAATCAATCTGGGATGTAGTATTTTTGTAGTTGCAGCATCATTGCAGGAAGCACCAGATGAGTAAAACTAAGCTTCTCCATCAAGAACATTGTATCGCTGTAAGAAACCATCATGCAGCTCAGCCGTCACGTACTGAATTTAAAACAATAACCTCTTTAGGGAAACCTTGTTGTGGGGGAGGAACAAATAGGAGACCAGTTAGCAATAGAGTTCTAAATACAGAAATATTCATCTCCAAGAATATATTTGACAATATCCAGCTATTTCCTACTATAGCTATTATGAGAAGACCTAGTGACTATTTAATTAAGAATGTACCTAACGAAGGAAGATAAACTTAGGCAGACTTAGCCAGTAGGTTTGTCCAATTTCAAACAAGTCCTCTTAGTCCTTTTAATGAGTGAAATTTACAAAGCTATTATTTAACCTTACTTCAAAGTGACTTCTTCTCTTTAATTATATGGTAAAATCTTTCACATGATAATAAAACCACTCTGAACTCTTTGAAGAAGAAGGGATTTTAAACATGCCTATGCAGGTGAGAGTGAACTGACATGCCATTTTCAGAAGAGGAGCAGAAGAAATGGAGCATCAGGGTGCAAATACAAGAAGCCTCTGTCTCTTGTGCTACTTGCATGGCTGTCATTCAAAGACAATGTGTAGCTGTTTTGTTTTTCTCTCCTTCGGAGATAACCCCTGATTTAAAAAAAAAAAACAATATTGGGAAAACAGAGAAAAAGGTAGGATAATTGCACAATACATAACTCAATAAAACCACCTTTGGGCAGGAAATAGGAGAGAGCAAAACACAACATAAAGTAATTTGTTCCCAGTTCAGAACATTAGGAAACAAGATTGTGTGTGCTTTTCATTTTACTCAGTGGTTAACCCCATGCATTGCATACAAAAATTCTCACAACCACACCTTAGCATTTTTATCTAAGGGTGTGGGGGTGGAAGTATCTTAAATCCTTGGGTAACCCTAGGAACTTTATGTAGGTTCTACTGGGCTAGAGGGATCAATGGTCTAATTTTGTACAATGTAGTTTCTTCAGTTCCTAAATCTTAAATGGTCCCCATAATATGCAGGGGACGCCCATTGACATCTGCTTTCAAACTTCCTACTCTACAGACTTTTTTAAAAAAAGATTCTGTTCATTTCTAAAAGAGGTTCAGGTCTCCACTTGATCATAGAACTCACATGGGGAGGGGAGATATTTCAATGCTGCACATCAAAGTGGTATTTTTGCATATATGGTTGAACATTTGGTCGGATTACACTATATTCCATTTCAAAAGTGGGTACATTTTGTTCATGGAAATGTGCAGAAAGGGTTTTATTTTATTTTTCAATATTCTGAATATTGTAATCTGCTGTGGGGGTATTTCAAAGCTGATGCACTGCTTCAGGCTCATGTTCCCATTTTGACATGATAATCACTTAACTCAGACCAGAATGGATTAGATTAGGAAGATTTATAATACTGATGAGAATCAGGTGTGGTTTCGAGCACTTACTGTCACAGTTTCTGAATTTGACAGCTTCTTTTGAAACTCTAAAAGATGACAGCAATTATGTAAGGAATGGTTTTTAGTTCTTAACTAAAATCATGTTTAGGTTATATTTAATTATCTTATCTGAAGATTATCCTCACAGAATCTCTACTGTTAAGAATCCACATTATCAGAATCAGCATAAGAGCACAAATGTGCCTACTGTTCCTGTCCTATTGTTTCCTTTCGTTATATCCAATTAATATAATTATTACATTCTCATACTCATATATATGCTTATATATTATATAATTATTTCATGCTTATGCTTATATATACTGTGTGACAAAATAAATAAATAAAATAAATAAATAAAACAATTGTTAAGAAAGACAAAGTCTGAAAAGTGGATGTTGTAATACCTGGAGACAGCAGAGTAAGAGAGAAATAACTGGAAAAATTACACAATTCAAAGACTTGCAAATGGAAATAGATTGACTCTGGCAAAGAAAGCAAAGATAGTACCAATAGTAATATGCATCTTGAGTGCAATCCCAAAACAATTGGAGCACCTCTTAAAAAGCGGCATTGACAAAATGGCCATTGGTCAATTGCAAAGGTTTTGCTTGGAATAGCTTACTCCTCCTAGTATACCGTTAACACCATCAAACAACAATATCTGCCTATCTTGGGTCCTTGGGAAGAACTTGATAGGTGAATAAAATCCAATCTAAGCACCTAGCTGACTGTGCAATCAACCTTAATAATCAAGAGAAGCTATCTCTCAGGTGCATCAAGAAAGCCAAGAAAGCTGCAGTTTAGTGATCCTAGAGATAAATTTGATTCTGTTGCTGAGATTTCTATAACCTCTAATTCTTTTTTCCTTTTCATCAAATTAGAGAAACTCCTGCCTGGGTTTTTTTAAAAAAAATATACTTTGATAATGAAAATATAAGTAATTAGAATTGTTTCTTATTAGACATGTCTAAAAATACTAAGATTTCTTTTGGGGGAAAGTGCCAACTTTTCTAGTGTATGATTTCCTATAAGAACCTGTTTGCCCATCTTTTTTGCTCTATTTACACCAGGCATATTATAATATGATTGTCCCATAACAAACACCTTTCAGACACCAATTCCAGTTTTCATTTGCTGATCTTTGCTCTATTACAAGCATATGTAGATGACTATAGCTGGGATGCTAAACAGACAGCTTATTCATTCAGATAACTGCTTAAAAGTCTACTGTGAACAACACAACTTACAGTAGTATATGAAATATGTGGTAGTACTTACATGGATAAAAAGTTGGCAAATAACTAGCATATATTCTAAAGGATATACTTGATAGATCCATAGAAATGAATTCTAAATTTGTAAACAGGAATAAGATTTCAGTATATCCAATGATTTCAAAACATCCACAATCCAGGACAACACTTAAAATGGTTTTGTAAAGAAATTAAAAATTAAATTAAACAAACAAACAAACAAAAAAGCTACAAAGAACCAATAACTGCAACTCTTTGTGAAGTGTCAAATATATGTTGTCTAATTTTAGTGTTAACAGCTCTAAGTTTCTTGTGGAAAGAGATGCCCTGTTACGCAGAGACAGCTGTTATTCATGGGCTTGTGATCTTTTGCTTAGCTAATCTCTGCTGGAGTTATTTTGTCTCTTTTATCTACAGCAGTAGAATCTTCTTCCTCAGGAGAATAATAATCCTTCTCCTC
Source organism: Ahaetulla prasina (assembly GCF_028640845.1). NCBI lineage: Eukaryota > Metazoa > Chordata > Lepidosauria > Squamata > Colubridae > Ahaetulla > Ahaetulla prasina. The sequence goes on from NC_080545.1 coordinate 30,692,976, forward strand.
TTTCTCCTTCTCCTTCTTACAGATCCCTCACAACCTGGACATAAACTGTTTCAACTCCTACCCTCAAAATGACTCTATAGTGTACTGCACATCAGAACAACTAGACACAAGAACAGTTTTTTTCCTGAACGCCATCACTCTGCTAAACAAATAATTCCCTCAACACTGTCAAACTAGTCACTAAATCTGCACTACTATTAATCTTCTCATCATTCCCATCACCCATCTCCTTCCACTTATGACTGTATGACTATAACTTTGTTGCTTGTATCCTTACGATTTATACTGATATTGTTTCCTGATTGCTTAATTGTAGCCTATGACTATCATTACGTGTTGTATCATTAAGTGTTAAATTTGTACCCTATGACTATCATTAAGTGTTGTACCTTGATGAAGGTATCTTTTCTTTTATGTACACTGAGAGCATATGCACCAAGACAAAATCCTTGTGTGTCCAATCACACTTGGCCAATAAAAAATTCTATTCTATTCTATTCTCCTCCTAGCTGATGAAAACAACTGAAATAGCATTTTCTTCTGTGCTTTTCCATCAATTTCCCATTATTGTGATCCCAATCAGTAGGAATGTAAATATTAGTAACAAGATCTGAGTCCTGGTATCTATCTGGTCAGTTCCTATATGATTTGACTTAACAGCACAGTCAGCTGTGAGCACTACTCCCTGCATTTCCTTATGGCTGATCACTGCCTGCCAAGCAACATGCATCCCAGTACAACAGTAGATCAGAATCTGTGACCCTGTTTGCTCTTCAAACCATAGCAAACATAGCCAGTGATGGAGATATGAGTTGTGCGTTACATTCAAATTTTACCTGTACAATACCATTTCAGGGCTTGCTACTAAAGGAAGAAAAGAGAGGGTAGTGGATAGATTGAAGGATAGGAATTAACGGATTCAACATGTAGAGAAAAGAGGGGGAATCAGAGGACAAAGGGAAGAGACTTAATCTTATATCCTTCAGTATACGGAGAATGGAATCCTAGTGTAATTTGAAGAGAATGCACTATGTTATTTTCTGACATGAATCGGAGCTGGAGAGGGAATAGCTAAACTTAAATCAATTCATTTCAAGCATAGGAAGGCTTAAATATTAAACGATCAAATTTATTATTGTGGGGAGGGAGGAGGTATTATATGCACATGTTAGTTTTATCATTTTTCATTTATTTGTTATTTTTGATGGGGCCATTACTGTTATAGCAAGTATTCCAATCTTAAACAAGTTGCATATTATTAGAACCAAATTAAATGATAGTACAGTGGCTAGCGTGAAGGGCTATTCTGAAGCCCACCTAGGCCTGAAAAGATTCAATTTAAAATGATGTTTGGGAAGGCAATCTAAGCAATATTCTCCTGAATTGTTATAGCAATGAATACTATGTCTCAGAAACAAAGAGGACAGATCTCTTTCAATGTTAATGTGGATACTTGGATGTCTCACTGTAATAAGGAAGAGAGAATAATCTAGCTGAAATATCTGTTATGAGTTCTAGACCAGCTTAGTCATGAAAGCTAGCTGGGTAATTGTGGGTCTGTCACATTCTCTCAGCCCAAGTCTCTTCATAGGATTGTTTTTGTGGGGAAAATAGAAGGAGTTTGAAGTATGTTTGCCACTGAGAGTTATTTATAAAAATAGTAAAGGCAGGATAACAATTTTTTTTAAAAAGTTCCTCTGCTAAAACCTCCAAACAAGCTCAAGGTCCATTCCATTGTAACAAACTCTTTAGTTTCTGGTATGTTTCAACAGTACTAACTAAGACATCTGATCACCAACCTCAGTAGAACAATCCTTTGAATGGAATGGCATAATATTTGAAAAGAAATCAATATTAATTAATAAATTAGTTACAGGATCTTTAAGAGAGTTAGGCCCAAGACAACTGGACTTATCGCTCAATTGAACCAAGCAATACAAAGTCTTCCAAGGAAGTTGCTTTCACGTATGTTCTGTAAAATCTGAATACAGAATTGAAGAGAAAAGGGCATACGTAACATCATCCAAAGAAAAGACAAAATGATTTCTCTCCTAGCTTTGATTCTGCCAAGAACCCTGAGCAGGTGCTGAAAACAAAAACAATACTGAAGCACCTGATAAGCAAAATTTAGAATGTGTGTGCCTACACATGCCACACATACACACACATATATACATGCATATATGCATGTTTGTTTTCATTATTCCATGGAATCTTTCCAAGCCACTGTCTAAGGAAGGGAATACAGTCTGCCAAAGGCCAGAATGAGTGAATTACATTCTGTTCTACATTAACCTAAAGTTCATGCACGACTGATTTTTCTCCTCTCCTAATTGAAAACCAGCCATTTATACTATTTATAATTAATTAATCTGACAAGGATGCATGCGGTAAACAAAAGGAAGATTAAATTGAATAAAGCGGTTCAACAAATAGTAATTATTTTATTAAAAAGAAAGTCAAAGCCATTTTTCATATTGTTCACGATCATTCTGTTATTTGATTGTTTCTATGACTACAAAGATGGGGTAGAAGGAATACTGAGGAATTAAAGCCATCACAGAATAAGATAAAATAAAACATATATGAGAGCAGAATATGGAAGAATGAAACCCATGTATCTTATTCCATTTTTAAGGTTACCCTTTATTTATCTTATGTGGGCTTGGAAGCTAAGCAGGCTCTGGCATTAAGCAAGTCTGTACAATGTAAGGGAAGATTAGACTGGAAAATCGTAAAAGCATCCTTTAAAAAGGCCATATAAAACTTTTTCATTTTATTGCTAAGAACACTACATATATTACATATTCATGAAGTCCCCAAGAGTAAAGCTCACCCTGAAGAACACTTTACACTTGCATTATTTGAAAGGTTGTTCAAATCACATAAAATTTTAAAGAAAAAGAATCTCCCAAAGAACGTATGAACATAGGAAGTATTGGAACAGTATAGGAACAACAGTAGTATTGCACAGAGAGATTTCCATTTCACTTTAGGCAATTTATAATTATTGTTTGAAAAACTTGATTATTTATTTACTTAAAAGATTTTTTATTGTCATCTATCTTAAAACGCAACTCTGGCCTGCTCACAATGGTAAATGTAGGTATACAGTTAGTCCTCAACTTACAAGCACAATTGGGACTAGAATTTCCTTGCTAAGTAAGGCAGTTATTAAGTGAACTGTGCCTGATTTTATTACCATTTTTGCCATGCTTGTTAAGCAAATCACTGCAGTTGCTAAGTGAATCATGAGGTCGTTAAGCAAATCGAGCATCCTCAGTTGACTTTGCTTGTTAGAAGCCAGTTGGGAAGGTATCAAATAACATAACATAATAACAGAGTTGGAAGGGACCTTGGAGGTCTTCTAGTCCAACCCCCTGCCCAGGCAGGAAACCCTACACCATTTGGTGATAACATAATGCTAGGACCCTACAATCATTATACATACATGCTGATTGCTAAGAACCTGACTTTTGATCATGTGACTGTGGAGATGCTGCATTAGTTGCAAGTGTGCAAAGTACTCTATGTGTGTACCATCAATTCAATGCTTCATAAGATAGCCCTCTGTGGATTGGGTTCTTCTTTAGCTGGAAAGACACCTGTATAAGTTCATCTCTCAAATATTATGCTGAATTCAGAATTAGTGAAGGTGCAATGATAGCCCATTCTCCCACCACTGTGTTGAACATTATTAACGGTTAACAAAGCCATTAATCATTAATGACTTTAAACTGGGATGGGCAGTAGTAATAGTAGCAATAGTAAGACTACTACTGCACTTCTAGCATTTTTTAATTGAATCCTTTCAAAATCCCAAGAATTCTTTTAGTAAAAAAAATGACGACTATTCTGGCTTTATGTCAACCTATACACATTCTTATCAGCAAGAAAAAAAGGGAAAGCCGAGAAGGCTTTCATTAAAAAATTATCCATTTGTGATTCTTGTTAAATTTACTGCATTTAAATTTAGTTTAAATTTAAAGTAAATTTTAGTTTAATTTAGTTTAAACAGTATTTAGTTGAAATACTGCATTTTGAGCAAATAGAAGCTTACAGACAATATAACACAATTTCCTCATTTAGCATTTGATCTTGAAAAGTATATTGGTATGCTTTTTACATCAAACTCTCTGGATGGCTGAGCACGGACTGATTAGTTACTACATTACTTTGTCAGAATATTTCAGAAAATTAATATGAGCATGAGAGGACACTCAAACAACAGGAATGCCTGCTGATCTTCTATTACCATAGTAAGTGAAACTTTTATGTGATAAACTTTAGAAATAGATCTTAATATGGCTCAAAGAGAAACTATATAAAATGGTAGAACTTTTAAAATTAATTTTAATCTGTAATAGCTTTCCAGAAAGTTATGCAAGTCATATACTTCAGTCCCTGAAGCTGATTGGTCAAAATTACTATATATAAAGAAGAGGTTAGAGTGGCACATGTCAAATTTCCATGTATACTGTAGGACTATGGCAGCTTCAATAAAAGTAGATCTCTTCCACTAAGGCTAGAAACTAGAGGAGGAGGAGGAGGTTCCTCAGATATTATATAATCAAGCCAAAATAATCGGCCAATTATTCTATTGGTCTAGGAAGCTATAACCCAATGGTAATAATTGCCTGTCTTTTTCAGGTATTCTGAGCCAAAACCATCTATTAAAATCTATTCTTCTCTTTCCAATATTCCAGTAAGTCTCAGAATATGATCCATCTCCATGTTCTCAACAACTAGGTATAAAACTGGTACATGTATAATACTTGAATCAAAGAATTAATCCTACATATTTCAGTTTTTCAACCTAAAATTAAATTTTCCTGGGTTTTGTATCTATCCAGAATACTTTCCCAGACCTTATGGTCTGAAACAATTTGGATATTAATTATCAGTGATTATTTCAAGCAAAAAGTGTGAAGAATGTGTGCAGAATTATTGTTTCCAGCAGTGATATTCTCAGATAGTCTGCAATTCATCCTCTAGATTTTTATTAGTGCAAGTCTTACAGACTTACAAGTCTTACAGACTTACCTTACAGACGACCCCCATCCCGTTAAAGACCTTGGAGTTTTCATGTCAAATGATCTAAGTGCCAAAGCCCACTGCAACTACATAGCAAAAAAAGCTCTAAGAGTTGTAAACCTAATTTTGCGTAGCTTCTTTTCCAAAAACACCACACTACTAACCAGAGCATATAAAACATTTGCTAGACCAATTCTAGAATACAGCTCACCTGTTTGGAACCCTCACCACATCTCTGACATCAATACAATTGAACGTGTCCAGAAATATTTTACAAGAAGAGTTCTCCATTCCTCTGAAAACAACAAAATACCTTATCCCACCAGACTTGAAATCCTAGGCTTAGAAAACTTGGAACTCCGTCACCTTCGACAAGACCTAAGTTTAACTCACAGAATCATCTATTGTAATGTCCTTCCTGTCAAAGACTACTTCAGCTTTAATTGCAATAATACAAGGGCAACCAATAGATTTAAACTTAATGTAAACCGCTTTAATCTAGATTGCAGAAAATATGACTTCTGCAACAGAATCATCAGTGCTTGGAATACTTTACCTGACTCTGTGGTCTCTTCCCATAATCCTAATAGCTTTAACCAAAAACTTTCTACTATTGACCTCACCCCATTCCTAAGAGGACCATAAGGGGCGTGCATAAGCGCACAAACGTGCCTACCGTTCCTGTCCTATTGTTTTTCTTTTCTTCTTCCTATATATGTTTATATGTGTATATACTATATAATCTTTTTGTATGATGTTGTGACTAAATAAATAAATAAATAAATAAATAAAAGTCGTGGTTTAGTTGCCTTAGCACAAAGGTTTTAGCTTCAACCACCAGTGATCTAGAAAATCATCAGAGCCTATAAGGCAGTGGTGGAGAATCTTTTACTCATCAAGTGCTGAAAAGGTATGCGCTTCATGAGCTTCACGCACACGTGCTATCTGCGTACTTCTTTCCCCGAGCGCTGGGGGTGCAACTGCACCATCTGCGCATGTGTGCTGCTTTCCCATGGTTCTGTTGTGTCTTGCCCGCTCTCACCGCAGCCGGGGTCTTCTTATCTGCTTTCGAATGCTGAAGAATGTCCTAGTATGCCTCCCGGCCCCAGCCCTGGCTCCATGCCCAGGCAAACGGAGCAACTAGACCCCTCCCCCTCCTCCACAGCATGTGAGCCTGAGGAAGGTCTATTACCAACAGCTGCCGACTGGAGTGACCCTCGCATCAGAAGACTTGATAGGCGGAGGCAACAGAAGGAAGGGAGGGGCAGGCCTGGATAAGTGCTGAGTCATGGAGCCACACCCCATGGCCTATATAAAGGATCTGCTTTCTGGCATTCTCTGAGTCAGGCAAAGTCTAAACATATCTTGCTGAAGTCACTTTCTGGTCTCCTGCCTGCCCTGAGGACTTTGCTAGGACTTTGGCAGAGCTGCAGAGGCACACCTGATTCGGATTTCCCTGACCCGGCCGTCAGCGGAGGAGTGGGACACGACAGGTTCCCCCTGTGTGCTGCATGTGCAATGGCGCCATTTGCGCATGTGCGCAGGTTTCACGTGCCCCCCCGTGTGCTGCGCACGCAATCACACCATCTGCGCATGTGCACAGTTCTTGCCTGCATAATGCACATGCATGAATGCTGTCTACGAATGCAAGCACAGCACACAAGTACTCTCGCACACATGCGCAAACGTGTGCACATGTGCAGGAGAGCTCCAAAGACCAGCTGGGTTCCCTGAACTGCATGTATGTGCACTGGAGGCCTGAACACCAGCTGCGGCATGCGCACATACGCAGCTGCAGGTGAGTTGGGTGACAGCTCGCATGCCCGGAAAGATGGCTCTGCATGTCACTTTGGGCACACGTGCCATAGGTTCACCATCATGGCTATAGGGGCTCCCAGGCAACACTGATATGGTCGGTCTTGATATTTGAAACCAGATTTGCATACGGTTTATTTAACAATTATTTCAGTTTAATGCACAAGCATCTCTCTCTCTCTCTCCCTCCCTCCCTCTTTCTATTGGCATTTAAAATAACCCTTTTGCCTTATGAATATTGGTTTAAAGTATTGTTTCTATAAACTATAAAATAATTTCCTGCCAATAAATATACTTATGCAGAATATAATCTTTGAGCAGCAATTATGGCATATTCTTCTTCCTTTTAGTAATTAAGCATCCCAGAAAATTCTTAGTAAACCTTTCCAGGGTTAGCAAGCAGTCTATCTCTGAGCATAATTGCATCTGTTAAAATAAATTCCTATAGCTTTAACCATATTTTCTCCATAGGAAAGTTTGGAGTATGTATGGAACTCTGAATTTTTGCTCTTAAGATTTTTCAGACATCTGTGAAGTGCAGATCTGATTTTTAATACATCTTATATATTGTATAATCATTTCTAATTATGTCTAAAATAAACAGTTCTTGACTATCATTTATTGTGTTTTTTGATTAATTTGACTGCCTAAACCCATAGTCAAAAGAAGAGTCTTCTGCAGAAGAAAAATGACTAATGATTCTTCTAGCCATCATATTTCCCAGCGAGTCAAAGAAGAGAAATGGAGGATTGAATTCCAGACTTTTATTATTAGCTCTTCTGGTCTAGCAAGCAGCAGCAGCAGCAGGTGACATTCAGAAAGGAGGAAAGGGAAGTGACAGGCAAATGTTGTTAGATTAGTTTATATCCCCCACTTAATAACATTTTCTTTTGATTTGTTACAGTCTGCTTTTCATCTGTTTTGTTCATTTTGTGGCACAGAATTTTTTATCTTTCTGTGACATGCACAAACAGGCAGATTTTGTCTTCTCGGTTTTTCGTATAAAACATATTCTCTAAGTTTGAAGTAGATGGAGTTTTTAATTTTACCAATCCATCATTGACTAGAATTTTATATTTGAATTTACTCTCAGATTGCACACCTCCTTTCTTATAATGTGGTATATAGCTAATGTAGAGCCCTGTACAGAGCTCTTCAATAGGTTTTTATCAAAAGACTGGATGAACTTCAGAGTCCATTTATTTAGTGGGAGGTAGTTCAGCAATAGTTTATTATCTTATTTATCCATTTTATTGGACACCAATTTATTGGTCACCATTTATTGATCACCAGTAACTCTAGATAGCTAACAATATTAAAAAATAAAACTATATAAATAAAATACCAAAAGTATAAAAATACAGAATAAAATAAATGATGTAGAGGGAGTGAATAGAATGAGTTTGTGTGTACGGGGGAGGGGGGAATCTGATATTAATCTATCAACCACCCCTAACAAGAAGCCCCTCCTTTGGATCCCCAAACCAGTTGGCAGAGCCAGGTCTTTTGGAAGGTCAGGAGGGTTAAAACAGACCTCACACTGGGTGCCAAGATGTTCCAAAGGGCAGGCGCAACAGCAGAGATGGCCCTTCTCCTGGACCATGCCAGCCAAAATACCATGGCCAATGAGCTAGCAGCATGCTTCCTCTGCTGGGAGTGGACCAATCCCAATGGGATGAGACGATCTCTTAAGTAGACGCTATGGGGCGGTTCCCCAGGTAGACATGCCACATAGGGCTTTTAAGGGGATTACTAATACCTTGAATTGCATATGGAAGCAAATTGGCCACCCCTGCAGCTCGTGCAGAAGTGAGGTGATATGGGCCACACTTGGCCCCCCAAGAACAGCCTGTGCATTCTGTATCAGCCAGAGGTGGGTTTCAACAGGTTCTGACCAGTTCTGGAGAGCCGGTAGTGGAAATTTTGAGTAGTTTGGAGAACCAGTAGTAAAAATTCTGACTGGCCCCACCCCCATTTATTCTCTGTCTCTCAAATCCCGGCTGATCAGGAGGAAATGGGTTTTTTTGCAGTAACCTTCCCCTGGATTGGGGGGGGGAATGGAGATTTTACAGTATCCTTCCCCTGGAGTGGGGAGGGAATGGGGATTTTACAGTACCCTTCCCCTGCCACACCCACCAAGCCACACCCATCAAGCCATGCCACACAGATCAAGCCACACCCACAGAACCAGTAGTAAAAAAACTTGAAACCTACCACTGGTATCAGCGGTAGCTTTCGAATGGTCTTCAAGGGTAGCCCCATATAGAGTGGATTGCAATAGTCCAAACACAAGACAATTAGCTCTTGAATGACTGACTGCAGGATTCCTGAGTGAGGAAAGGCCACAACTGGCACACAACCCAAAGTTATACAAAGGCTCTCCTAGCCACTACTACCATCTATTCTTTGAGCAGGAGTTGTGAGTCCAGGAGAACCCCCAAGTTGTAGACTGGATCCCTACGGGGTTGTGCCACCCCATCCAGCACTAAATATCTCAAAATTATGGATCTTGGGGCTCCAAGCCCCAAAGCCATTCAATCTTGCCAGGGTTGTTAAAGCACAACCATTATCACCTTACAATAGTTCACCCATGAGATGACTAGATAATTCCCTTGCTATGAAACCTCTTATTTTCACACTATTTTTGGATACTCACTGAAACAGTATTTCAATTGAAGGAATACCCTTTTTGTTATTTGATTTGTTTTTATTAAAATCTGTACACATTGTTTGCTCCACTGCTTTCTTGCTGTAAACTACAGAATACAAAGTCACTGCAGTTATATCTTTATTCCACAGTTAAAAATATATAGGGAGAAAGAAAATAACTATAGGAATTAAGACACCAAAGACTCTTAAACAGCACACGTCTCTGAATCATTCTAGTTATCTGGAATCCTCCAAAATTTGGGACAAAGCCTGCCTCTGGCTGGAACATATCCATTGCAAGGTTTTCTGTTATTATGACAGAAAATATACAAAAGAAAAAAAATGGAAACAGAATTGCCCTGCTAGTAATTTCAAGAACTGAAGGCTTAATAAAAGACAGAAAAGGACAGATTTTGACACTTCAAAATCTCACTTTAGTGTATAGCAGTGATAGCTAACCCCAAAGCACGCACACACCCGAACCCCCCAAATTCAATGCACGTGTGGCCCATGCACATGCGCCCCATCCCCCCATAGATGCCCATGCAGCCCTTACACATGCCCAACCTCCCTGTACATGCATGTGGGCACCCCGCACACGTCCCGCTCCTGCACATGCACATACGGCCCCTTCTCATGTGCTCCACCGTCCTGCGCATGTGCCCCGTCCTGTGGCAGAGACCCAAAGAACAGCTGGCCAATGGGAGGCGTTCACACATGTGTGGCAGAGCTAAACTGGAGTGACAGCTCATGTGCCCACAGAAAGGATGCTGTGTGCCACCTCTGACACGTGTGCCATAGGTTCACCATCTCGGGTGTATAGAAATCGGAATATTAATGAAGCAGTAGAATAATTTACAGGGACGTTTTCATCCAAGTTTACATTTACTACACACCCCTGCCTTAGCACAAATGTGTGGTAGCAATGCATGCTACAGGCATGCTTCTGCAGTATCATACCGTCTCTGGTATGTATACATATTTCACCAAACATTTTCTCTGGCAATATTGCTTGAATCTGATGAAGAACATTTCAGAACAGATCTCTGCTTGTTCTAATATAACCGAAGGCCATAAAATATTACACATGACCAACTGGACCGTGTTGAGTTTTGTGGTTCACTTAGTAACTTTTCCTCTGTAGTTTTGCTTCTGCATCTGAACTGATTCCATAGTAAGACAGTGATGGTTGGCACATGTGCCAATAATAGGAGAACTCATATGGGTATTATATATTTTTTGCATTGCTAGCAGAAGTCACTAGCTCTTATAGAATAGACTATTTCACTAAGATCTCCAAGAGGAACTTCCCAAAAGTTAGCATATTCTAAAGAAAGAATTAAATGAAAAGAGTTTGTACACAAATCAAGATTAAACCATCAAGCATTTGATGGAACAAAATGTGCCTCATGAAGTTATACCAGCTTTAACAACTCAGGATCTGCCAGCAGAATATAGCCCAATATCCCTGCAAAGCCTTGCTTGGCAACTTCCATTCTCACCCTGTTTTTGTAAACTGGCAGTGAAATCAGGAATATATCAGTCCTATTGAAGCTCTCACACTGTGCCAGTGGACTCTGTTTAACTTGGCAAATCCATTGAGCTGCATTGTCCTAGCTTGATTATTCTTATTTGCATCACATATAGAAAATTGTCATTTTTAAAAGAAGCACAGTATGAAATCTCTCTGTAAATTTTGCCAGAGACATTACAAACAAATAACTACATTGACCTGGTTTGTGAAAACCATCTGACTTGATTGCTGTTCCCAAAAACAACTTATGCCAGTTCTGTTGTCAAATGAATCCATCTTATTGTTCATGCTTATTATTCCTTAGTTTTTTATGCCATTAGTGTTTCAGGATTTTGAGCCAGCATATGTAGGACATTATCAATTTTATACCTATAACTGGGCTGAGATTTGGTGACAGATGCAGACTCATCCAATTAACTTCCATGGCTCAGTGCCAGTTTGAACCAGGGTCTGCTCAGTTGTAGTCCAACATTGTAAATACAGCATTATACTGTTGACAGAAATTTTCCCATAAAGAAACCCCTAATAATACCTAAAAAGAAAGTAGAACTTTAGTTTCTCTGTAGAGTCCAGCCTGATTGTTGGAAGAAGTTATATTGAAATGTATTGATAAGAGGGGTTCATGTGATGTGTTCATCTTTCTGAAGTAAATTCATATTTTATATAGAAGCCTTCCCTCAACTTGATGCCAATCAGACTGTTAATCTGCACGTCCCAGAATTACCATTCCACAAGTGTATTGCTGATAAATACTGATGATAATGTATTGTATGCGTGTGTGTGTATGCTTATAAAACAGTACTCTATCAAAGCAAGTGATGCAATGCAACTTCTTCAAACAGCTGATTTCCATTAAACTATTGCTTTCATTGTTTCATTAACTAGTACCCTCTTATATGTATTTTAGACTTTGGTTCCTTAATCGATAGTCAACAAAGTAACTAGCAGTGTTGGATAAGGGTTACAAGAATTAAAATCTACAGTAAAATCTCAAAAGCCAGCAGATTAGAGAAAGCTAGTTACTCAGAATATGAGTCAGTGCCTTGGCTTGGATAATGTTAATCTTTTGACAAACTTGCAGATGGTATTTTGCAAATCTACACATGAAGGACTTAATCATATACTCTGATAAAATGACTCTTAAAATAGGAGAGATGGCTGAAGAAAAGAATGATTGGTAAGAACAGTTGTTATTAATTATAGGTTTCTTGGTACTCAAAATGGTAATTTAAGAAAGCTGCACGGGGTGCAATACAACCCAAATCAAAGTTCTTTTGAACAAAAGCTGCAATGAATACAATATTTGTGCCAGATGAACAATGCTGCAGGTTCCTTGTGCTTCCTGAAAAATATGGTGACATTTTAAGTCAGTACCACAAACCTTAATCTGAAACAGTTTGCTGTTTATAAAATTACATTTTAGCTAGAAAGTCTTCAATGGATGTTTATAACTCATTTTTCTGGAATAGGTTGTAAAGAACCATTATAATTTCCCAGATTTTAGTTTTGCTATGTGAAAATAACCTGATCTCTCAGAAGAAGGAAAAGACTATATCTTTTTCACTAAAAAAATTTGGCATATTGTTCATTATTATAATAAAGCATACATACATACATATAGTTTTGCTACTACTATGGATCAATTTCACTGGTAGTTAATAGATTTCTTTGGAAAGACATGTATCTTTGAATCACATATTTTGACTGTAAATTGCCCCAGCATACACAGCATCTCTAAGTAGGGCTAGGAAGCGATGTATTTCTGAAGAATGGTTGACATGTAAAAACAGACAGTATTGAATTAGATAATTCATAATATGTTATTTTCCCCAAGAAGAAATCATATTTCTTACTTTAAACTTGCGAATACACAGTAACAACAAACCTTGGTTTACACCTAAACTTAAGCAGCTACGAATTCCAAAGAGGAAGCCTACAGAAAAGGTGATAAAATGCTGTACAATCAGGCCAGAAATGCACTAACAAGGGAGATAAGAGCAGCAAAAAGAAGCTACTCTGAAAAGCTAAAGAATCAGTTTTCAGCAAATGAACCAGCAAACATGTGGAAAACTCTTAAAAATATCACCGGCTATGGCAAACCTCCTTCCCAGGCTGAAGGTAATCAACAACTGGCAGATGACCTGAATGAGTTTTACTGCAGGTTTGAAAGGAAACTACAGCCACCTATCTCCACAACCCCCATCTCAGACACACCAACAACAGCCAAGCCTCCTACAACTGACCCCATTTCATTGGGTTCACAACCCCTAGTGATCACAGAAAAGGAAGTGCAGGACCTATTTCACAGACAAAAGCCAGGAAAAGCTCCAGGCCCAGACAAGATAACTCCTTCTTGCTTAAAAGTCTGTGCTGACCAATTGGCCCCCATCTTCACCCATATTTTCAATAAATCACTAGAGATGTGTTATGTTCCTTCTTGCTTCAAACGCTCTACCATCATCCCAGTGCCGAAGAAGCCCACCATCAAGGAACTGAATGACTACAGACCAGTTGCTTTAACATCTGTAGTCATGAAAACCTTTGAAAGGCTAGTGCTTTCCTACCTGAAAACCATCACGGATCCGCTGTTAGACCCCTTGCAATTTGCATACCGAGAAAATAGATCAACAGATGATGCTGTTAATATGGCTCTGCACTACATCCTACAACATCTTGAGTCTCCAAAGACCTATGCAAGGGTCCTTTTTGTAGACTTTAGTTCAGCATTCAATACCATCATTCCAGACATTCTTCTAACTAAGCTAAACCAGCTACAGGTACTGGAACAGGCTTGAGAGTGGATCACAAGCTTCCTAACAAACAGGAAGCAGCAGGTGAAGCTAAGCAAGATCACATCAAATACCTGTACAATTAGCCCCCCAAGGCTGTGTGCTCTCCCCACTTCTCTTCTCTCTGTATACCAATGACTGCATCTCCAATGATCCATCAGTTAAGCTACTGAAGTTCGCAGATGACACAACAGTGATTGGTCTCATTCGAGACAATGACGAATCCGCATATAGACGAGAGGTCGAACGACTAGCCTTGTGGTGCAACCAAAACAATCTGGAACTGAACACACTCAAAACCGTAGAAATGGTGGTAGACTTTAGGAAAAACCCTTCCATACTTCCACCTCTCACAATACTTGACAACACAGTATCAACAGTAGAAACCTTCAAATTTCTGGGTTCTATCATATCGCAAGATCTCAAATGGACAGCTAACATCAAAACATCATTAAAAAGGACAACCAAGAATGTTCTTTCTGCGCCAACTCAGTAAGCTCAAACTGCCCAAGGAGCTGCTGATCCAATTCTACAGAGGAATTATTGAGTCTGTCATTTGCACCTCTATAACTGTCTGGTACGGTTCTGCAACCCAACAAGAAAAACACAGACTTCAGAGGATAATTAGAACTGCAGAAAAAATAATTGCTACCAACCTGCCTTCCATTGAGGACCTGTATACTGCACGAATCAAGAAGAGGGCCGTGAAAATATTTGCAGATCCCTCGCATCCTGGACATAAACTGTTTCAACTCCTACCCTCAAAACGACGCTATAGAGCACTTCACACCAGAACAACTAGACACAAGAACAGTTTTTTCCCGAAGGCCATCACTCTGCTAAACAAATAATTCCCTCAACACTGTCGGACTATTTACTGAATCTGCACTACTATTAATCGTTTCATAGTTCCCATCACCAATCTCTTTCCACTTATGACTGTATGACTATAACTTGTTGCTGGCAATCCTTATGATTTATATTGATATATTGATCATCAATTGTGTTGTAAATGTTGTACCTTGATGAACGTATCTTTTCTTTTATGTACACTGAGAGCATATGCACCAAGACAAATTCCTTGTGTGTCCAATCACACTTGGCCAATAAAAAAAATTCTATTCTATTCTAAAAAAGAAATACATTTATTTATTAAATGACAAAGTTTAGCAGTACAATTTTTTAAAATTCAGTTCAGAAGAGGTGCATTAGCTGATTTATTAAAGTAGCCCATTGTTTGTTCAAGATCAGGCAGTTGCAAAGCTTCCAAAATAGTTGCACAACTTTAGAAAAAATAGTGGCAGTTTTAATAAATCAGCCATGAGTTTCTGTGCTTTGATTCCCAAATATCCAAAGATTTCCAAAGCATTTCTTCCAAACTAAATTCTTTAAAAATATTTTGATTAAAAATATTACGATTTATTATTCTTTCTAAAAATATCTTATTGGAGATTTTAATAACAATTATAGACACATGCAAACTAAATTCAGAGAAAAAGGAGAAATAGAAGGATTAATAAATACAAACAAAGAAGAAGAAAAAAGATAAAGAAGAAAGAAATATATAAATATCACAGCCAGGTAAATTAGCTAATTAGTTAATAACTAAAGTAGATTTATTTGACTGTACAGGACAGTATCTAGAACTGAATCGCAATTAGTATACTTCTTGCATAGCCTATAAGCTAAAAAGAAAGTACTATGATCATATTGTAAATGTTCTGTGTACAATGCTCTGGATACAATCTAATATATACACTGGTCATTCAAATAGGAATAGATGTCACTTTTAAACCCTATCTTCATTCTTTTTATAAATAACTCAAAGTGGCAAGCATACCTAATATTCTTTCTTCCTTCTGTTTTCCCCACAACAACGAATCTGTGAAGGGATTGGGCTGAGAGTGAGTGACTGGCCCAAAGTCACTCACCCAGCTTTTCATGCCTTATGTAGAATTAGAATTAGAATTAGAACTAGAATTAATAGTCTCTGATCCCAACCACGTACTTATTGTTAGATAACTAAAATCCAAGGGGTAAGGATTTAGGTGATGGATTAGTGTGCACTGAATGACACACCACCTGACTATTAATTCTCCTTTACATACTTGCAATTCTTTTTTAGCATTAACATTATTAACATTACAGTATATGAATGTCCTTTATAGCAAATGGTGTCACCTCAGTAAATCCCAGTCTAAAATATATTTTATTGGTGAGTTGTAAATGGAATGCCTCTGTTCCTAAAAGGTCGAGCTTCCTGTAAATGGTAAAACAGATTTTCCACTTGAACATCTGATTCAGAAATGCTTGTAATTTGTGTGCTTTAAAATGATACTCTGAAGACAAAACCACTAAATCATTACAGCTAGTTAAGTGAGTGTCAATGTGGCTGCTTCTCTGTAGCCAGTTTCTGCTAAATATTAATTGTGGTTAACTGATCAAAGCAATACAGAAAACCACTTTGAGTCCCCTTAGAACACAATAACCCAATCAATCATTTCTTTACACTCCAAGACCAGCATATATAAAAAACCCACAATCAAGTTAATTGCAGAAAGATAAAATATGAATCTAACATTCCAAAAGTCCACACATTTCCATCTGCTGTAGAGTTTCTTTGAGCAATCTCTCAGTAGCATAAGGTAACTCTGCCCCCCGCCCCAGCATCTAAGGGGATACAGCATCCAACTTATCTTTATCTATGCTTTACTATACATGTCTGATTTGGCATTTAGAGAAAAACATCCTTAATTATCTTTATAGTACATTTTCTATACATAAAGCATAAATCTATGTGAAATGCTATAATAATTTATGACAGTGTCTCTCAACCTTGGCAACTTGAAGATGTGGGGACTTCAACCTGGCTGGGGAATTCTGGAAGTTGAAGTCCGCACATCTTCAAACTGCCAAATATGAGGAACATTGATCTATGGAACTGCCCACCAGGATTTGGTTAACTCCCAATATTATTCCTTCTAAGTCTTCTATTAATCACAGACAAGCGTAATACTCTGGGTAAGGTGTTGGACTGGGGCTAGAGAAAGCTAGATTCAAGCCCACCCTTAGCCATAGAAGCTAAGTGGGTATCTTTGGATAGTCATTTTTTTCCTACTTTGCTAGCTTATTGTGGGAATAATTGAAAAACAGAATGTTGTATATAATAACTTCTGCTATTGGAGTTATGGGACAAAATGAATGCTGCCAATCAAATACCACACAGTAATTCACTGTTTTCTTAGACGTGATCTACTGAGACTACAGTCTTCCAACAATCCATTTCAATGGCCTGCCCCATGGAGCCAGGAAGAAGTGAACTATCAGAACAAACAAAAAAACAAACAAAAAAACTCCAACCACATCTTTTTCTCCCATGTACTCGGTACAAGGAATGTGGATATAAATCTGAATCCTACTCCAGAATAGGAGTGTTTCTGCCAGTGCATTGGCCACTGAAAATGCAGACTATGTGGGAGAATACTTCTCTTCAGAACAGAAATAGATAAAAAAGGTAACTGAGATGAGAGATATTAAATGGGCAATGAATTATTCCCCCAGGAAATGTCAAGAACTTTTCAGAAAATAGATTAATCGAACAAGATATGTGGGACACTTAGTTGTTAGCAAGAATGGATTTCTTTCTTTCCAGATATTTACAAGATACAAACACAAAGTGGATATTTTTTTTAAAAAAATAATACAAATGTATAGTATATTTACAACCATATTGTAATATGCAACCATATTTCTTCTGTTATGCACTTTCACCAGTCTATTACAGAAATTAGAGGGAGAAAAAAATAGATCATTAATTGGCCATCTCCAGTTCTGTAAGGGAACCACTGTATACAGTTCTGTAATACATTTAATTTCATGGTAATCAGCCTGAATTTTCATTTAATTATACATCATTACTCTTAATTACACACTGAATAGATTCCTAAGTTCTTCTTCCTTCAAGGTTTATGGCATTCAGCGTGTATCTTCTCTTTTTAGATATGAATATATCAGAATTAGCATATTTGATATGACTTAAATTCTCACCCTAACCTTGTTCTTTACAGATAGTCCTCACTTAGCTACCACTTGTTCAGTGACCATTTGCAATTACAGTAGTACTGAACAAAGGGTCCTAACATTGCAGCCATCACAGTGTCCCTGCAAGAATAGGAATACAATTCAGGGGCTTGGCAACTGGCTTGTACTCAGTGGTGGGATTCAGCCAGTTCGCACCACTTCGGGAGAACCGGTTGTTAACTTTCTGAGCAGTTTGGCAAACTGGTTGTTGGAAGAAATCATTAGGGCAGAGAACCAGTTGTTAAATTAATTGAATCTCATCACTGCTTGTACTTGTAACTTTTTTACCATCCCATAGTCATGGAATCACCAATTCTGAGCTGAAGAAGCTTCTTTTAAAAAACCCAAAGAAACTCCAGTTGCCTTTTGAAAAAAACACATTTGGAATAGCATCAGATGCTTGCTTAACAACTCACACTCTTAATGGTGTCAATGAGTACTGCCATGACATCACTCTTCACAATCACATCACTTAGTGACAAAAATTCCATTCCAGTTACCAACATTAAGCAAGGATTAACTGAATTTGGATATTTGGGGATCTTTACAAGTTATATAGCAGAAAGACATATAACTTTTAAACCTTTAAAAACCCATAATGGCGTAAAGATTGGATAATTTTACTAAAATCACAAAAAAGATTTTTTGAACAGAAATTTGAATTTGCAGCTTTGGGTAGTAATTATTTTTAATTTATACCAATTTTCTTTTTCATTATATTATTATTTTTCTTTCTTCAATAAGCTATACCTGCAAAATATATATTACATTTCATTGATGTAGTGTATGTATTTGGACAGAGACATCATATTGCTAAAATAAAGTATATATTTTAATTTCATAGAATATGGATTCATTTTGCAAAATATATGCAACATTATAATTAGAACTAATAAACATTGTTTTTTTATATATCATGAACCTCCAGAGGTACCACCCACATGGACTATTGCAATGTGCTCTACATGGGATGCCCTTGAAGTTACTTAGAAGCGTTAGCTTGTCCAAAATTTATTTATTTATTTATTTATTTATTTATTTATTTATTTATTTATTTATTTATTTATTTATTTATTTATTTATTTATTTATTTATCACAACAGTATATATAAGTATAAGCATGAAATACCTATATGAATTGGATACAATCAAAGGGAACATTAGGACAGGAACGTTACAGACCTTTTAGGAATGGGGTGAGGTCAATAGTAGACAGTTTTTGGTTAAAGCTTTTAGGATTATGGGAAGAGACCACAGAGTCAGGTAGTGCATTCCAAGCACTGATGATTCTGTTACAGAAGTCATATTTTTTATAATCAAGTTGGAGCGGTTCACTTTAAGTTTAAATCTATTGTGTGCTTGTGTATTATTGCGATTGAAGCTGAAGTAGTCTTTGACAGGAAGGACATTGTAGCAGATGATTCTATGAGTTAAACTCAGATCATGCTGAAGCCAGCGGAGTTCTAAATTTTCTAAGCCCAGGATTTCAAGTCTGGTGGCATAAGGTATTTTGTTGTGATCAGAGGAGTGGAGAACTCTTCTTGTAAAATATTTCTGGACACGCTCAATTGTATTAATGTCCGAAATGAGGTGTGGGTTCCAGGCAGGCAAGCTGTATTCAAGAATTGGTCTAGCAAATGCTTTGCATGCTCTGGTTAGTAGTGTAATTTTTCTGGAGAAAAAGCTACGTAAGATTAAGTTTACAACTCTTAAAGCCTTTTTAGTGATATAGTTGCAGTGGGCTTTGGCACTTAGATCGTTTGATATGAAAACTCCAAGGTCTTTGATGGGGTAAGGGTCATCTATAAGGTAATGTCCATCGAGCTTGTATTTAGTGTTCTGATTCTTTTTTCCATGTGTAAGACAGAGCATTTGCTGGTTGAGATTTGGAGTTGCCAAATTTTTGACCATTCCGACACAAAGTCAAGGTCTTTTTGAAGGATAGTCGTATTGTTGGTAGTGTTAAATAGTTTAACATTATTGGCAAAGAGAACACAATTACTTACAATATGGTCACAGAGGTCGTTAATGTATAATATGAAGAGTGTTGGTCCTAGAACGCTCCCTTGAGGGACACTGTTAAGTTCGGGAAGTAACGAGGCTGGAGACCAGGGTAGTGACAACAGCTCTTTAATATAGGGTGAACCCAGCAACCAAGCTGGGGAAAAACAACCCTTTATATACTGTTTAACCGGCGGCTTCAACCAATCAGCAACGTGCTTGTTTCCCGCCAAAATATTTAAAGATACATAACACTCCTCCCCTCCCAGAAAACACTTTACCACTATTTACATATTATTTACATGTTATTTTTCGACGTAGTCACGCAAATAACCTGGGCGTCTCCTAATTCTTTCGGACCTGCGCGGTTCAGTCCTGGGTGGTGTTTTGAGCTGGTCGGAGGGGCTTTTTTCTCCTCCCAGCTCTTTCTCTAGGCCATCGGGCCCTGGATTATTTGCAGACTCTTTTTCTTGGCCATCCGGCCCTGGATTACTTTTTGAATTTTCCTGCTGTTTCCATCGAACCTGATGGCGCCGCTGGACCTCCGGGACCTCAGCTAAGTCTTGCGCCTCCCGGGTTATGGTCAGCTGTGGGTTCAAATAATGAGTGGTCATGATCTGTCTCATTTAGCTCGGGTTGTTCAGCTATTCGCTTCTTATCTGATCTATGTGGCGCCCATACCCGGTTGTCTTTAACTCAACTAAGTATGATTTTGGACCGGTTGCTTTTATGATTTGCCCTGCTAGCCAACTTGGGCCGTCCCCATAGTTGCGGGCCCACACTTGGTCGCCTATGCCCATTTCTCTCGTTTTTTCTAGTTCCCCCTTGTAACCCTCTGGTGTGTAATGGGGATTCAAACGGTCAAGCGGGCACCGGAGCTTCCGTCCCATCAATAATTCGGCTGGGCTTCTGCCTGTAGCCGTGCTTGGGGTCCTATGCTGAACGGCCAGAAAGAAATCTATCTTTGTTTGCCAGTCGCCTGGCTTGAGCCTGGACAATGCCTCCTTAGCGCTCCGGACGGAACGCTCTGCAAGGCCATTCGACGCAGGGTGGAAAGGCGCAGAGAGGGCATGTCGGATGCCCTCCTCTGCCAAGTATTCCTCAAACTGGGCTGCCGTGAATTGCGGGCTGTTGTCGGATACCAGCGTGTCAGGCAACCCGTGGGTTGCGAATAGGTGGCGCAGGGCTGCGATTACTGCCTCGGCTGTCGTGGATTTCATGAGTATGATCTCCAACCATTTAGAGAAAGCGTCGACAACCACTAGGAAGGTTTGGCCGTGGAAAGGGCCAGCAAAATCAATGTGGATTCTTGACCAGGGCCCTTGGGGTTTTTCCCATTCCCTGACTGGGGCCGTTGGGGGTAGAGGTCTGGACTCTTGGCAAGCCTGGCATTTTCCTACCCTCTCAGCAATCTCTGAGTCCATGAGTGGCCACCACACATAGCTTCTTGCTAGCCCCTTCATCCTTACGATCCCTGGGTGACCCTCGTGGAGGAGGTCCAATACCCGTCCCCTCAATTTCTCCGGGATTACCACTCGATCACCCCATAGCAGGCATCCCCCTTGAGCCGAGAGCTCCTCACGTTTTTTAACAAATTCCTTAAACCGTTCGCCCGGCGCAGCGGGCCACCCTCTTTGTACCCACCCGAGTACAGTCCTTAGCAAAATGTCCCGGTATGATGCCCGAGCCACTTCCTTAGATGTGACTGGGCCAGAGTCCAAAGAGTCAATCAGCAGGATGGGCGTCCCCGGAGTGGGGTCTTCGATCGCCCCTGGCAGTGGGCATCTGCTTAACGCGTCCGCATGCCCCACTTCTTTTCCCGGTCGGTGCTGCAGCTTGTAGGAATAAGCGGCTAAGAAAATAGTCCATCGGGTCAATCGTGGCGAAAGTGCCACAGGCGTTGGGCGGTCGCCTGCCAGTATTCCTAACAGCGGTCTGTGGTCAGTCACAATTTCAAAGTCTCGCCCAAAAACATATTCGTGAAATTTTTTTACCCCTGACACAATTGCTAGCGCTTCCTTATCTAACTGGCTATAGTTCCTCTCTGAGGAGGACATCGTTCTGGAGTAGAAAGCTATAGGGGCTTCTGTGCCGTTTGGAAGTCGGTGGCTGAGCACAGCCCCCACCCCGTAAGGGGAGGCATCGCAAACCAGCACTAAGGGCAATGAGCAATGATACTGGATGAGCAGGCTATCGCTCGAGAGCAGGTTTTTTACTGCTTCGAAAGCCCTACTTTCCGACTTTCCCCAAGACCAAACAGTATTTTTCCCTAGAAGCTTATGCAGCGGTTCAGCAACGGTCGCTTTGTTTTTTAAAAAAACCGCGTAAAAATTCACTAGCCCCAGGAATGCCTGTAGCTCTGTTTTGTTTTTGGGCGCTGGAGCCTTTCTGATTGCCTTGACCTTGCTCTCAGTGGGTGAATTCTTCTTGTCTATTCGGTAGCCCAAGAATTGACGGATTCTACCCCTATCTGGCATTTGTTCACTTTAACCTTTAGTCCGCTGACCGAAAATGCCCAGAACCTTTCTCAGACGCTCCCCAATTCCTCTCGTTTTCCGCTGATATCAATACATCATCGAAGTAGGCAACTACCCCTGGGAGCCCTTGCAGAAGTCGTTCCATTAAGTTTTGGAACAGCCCCGGTGCCACACTCACCCCAAATTGTAATCGGGTACACTTGAATGCACCCCTGTGAGTTACAATCGTTTGGGCTTCGGCTGTGTTGGCGTCTACGGGCAGTTGTTGGTAGGCTTGAGCCAAGTCTAACTTTGCAAAGACTTGCCCTTGCCCCAAAGAGTGCAGCAAGTGTTGCACCACGGGAACCGGGTAAGCGCTTTTCTGTAAGGCTTTGTTTAGCCGCCTTGTAGTCAGCGCAGATTCTAATTGACCCATCTGGTTTTACTGGGGTGACGATTGGCGTCTCCCACTTTGCGTGATCGACTGGCACCAAAATTCCCTGATTTATGAGCTTATCTAGCTCCTTGTCAATTTTAGGTTTAAGGGCAAAAGGGACTCTCCTTGCCTTTAACCTAATGGGAGCTACCTGGGGGTCTAAGTTGAAGGAAATAGGGGTCCCCTTGTACTTGCCCAGGCAGTCCTTGAAGACATCTTCGAACTCGTTCATGAGTATGTCTTTCAGGTTACAGTCACTTCTGTAGATGCCAGTCACTCCCATGCCCAGTGCACGAAACCAGTCTAGCCCCAACAAACTAGGCAGGGTCCCTTCGACGATCGTGATGGGCAGGGTCTTCTTGTGTGGTCCATACTCGACTCGGACAGAGGTGGTCCTCGAACAGGATTCGATTCCCTTGGTAGTCGTGGACTCGTAGCCGCTTGTGTTTGCAGGTGGCGCCGCGACTGATGGCAGTGACTTCGCCAAAGTGTCCCAGGACATGATGGTGATCGCTGACCCGTGTCCACTTCAGTCGGCACCGCATTCTTCTATTTTGGGTTTGGTGAAGATCTTCTTCTCCACTGGGTTGAGGCGCGCCTATGACCACAGTCGTTTGGTTGAATCGCGCCTTTTTGTTTGAGCCAATCGCGGTCGCCTTGCCGATCCAGCGCTCTGATTGGCCGATTTGAATTTTCGGCGGAAGGTTGGGGAGCTCGACAGACTTGAGCTAGGTGCCCTTCTTCTCGCACACCGACATGTTGCGCCTTTAAACTTGCAGCGTTGGCACTGGTGTTGACCTCCGCAACTTCCGTGATTCGCCCGGTCCTCTTTGCCTTCTCGGTTCGGCAGACCCTTCCTCATCCTCACCGCCGGATTCGATCTGGATCTCTTCCTGGTGCACCGGGTTGACTTTGTGCTCGCCTTTGGTGTGAGAGGCTTTGCAGTGTCTCCGCCGCTTGGGTGGACATTTCATGCGCTGGCTTCGCCCAGGGCGCTCGCCAGCGCCAGATTGCTTTTCGATAGCAGCCGCCCGCAAACGCATGTCTCTGACCCCTGATGAGTTGCCAGCAGCACCTCGCCCAGGTCTCGTACCCACAGTCTTTGGAGGCTTTCCGCAGGGCGGCCATGTAGTCGCCGATGGATTCGCCTTCAGCTGTCGGCGCCTCCAAATTCAAACGCCGCACGTATTTGGACGGCGTTGGCGCGAAATGGTTTTTTAGCAGGGTTTGCAGAGTTTGCCACGATACCGATTGTACCGGCGTTGGCTCTGCCAGGGCTTCCGCGATGTCGATGACCTCGGGACCGCAGTGGCTCAAGAAATATGCCCTTTTGCGGTTGTCTGGAACTCCTTGCAGTTCGTTGGCTTTAGAAAGCTCAAACGGGTCATGTACGTTCCCCATTTCTCTCTAGCTGGGTCAAACGGTGCGGGCGGAGTGTAACTGGCCATCTCCGTTTTTCTGCCCTGTGTTTGCTGGGTTCGGTTCTTCCGTGCTTCAGCTCGGTTCTGGTGCTCCTTAGCCTCGAAATCCCACCTTCGTCGCCAGTGTTAAGTTCGGGAAGTAACGAGGCTGGAGACCAGGGTAGTGACAACAGCTCTTTAATATAGGGTGAACCCAGCAACCAAGCTGGGGAAAAACAACCCTTTATATACTGTTTAACCGGCGGCTTCAACCAATCAGCAACGTGCTTGTTTCCCGCCAAAATATTTAAAGATACATAACAGACACCGCTATTGATAGGAGCAGGATTTGATAGGGCAGTGCCTATTTTGACCACTTGTTGTCTGTTTGACAGGAACACTGTTATCCAATTATGGAGGGGTCCGGAGATGCCGTAGGATTTTAGTTTTAGAAGAAGTTTGTCATGTACCACAAAGTCAAAAGCTTTACAGAAGTTTATGTAAATTGCATCTATTGCTTTGTCCTGATCAAGATTTGTAGTCCATATGTTTTTGCAATGAAGAAGTTGTAAATTACAGGGTAAATAAATAAAAAATACAGTGGCATGTAAGATTTTGGATGAACCATAAAATGGCCATATAACACTGCTGATACATGAACTGCACTCCTTCCAAATAGACTTCCATGTACAATCCAGGATGCTGGTTGTCACCTCTGAAGCACAGCATAAGACCAGGTAACTTGTAGAACTGCCTCTCCCCAGTGGTTTCTGCCTACCCCACCATATCTGCTCAAGTAGGTACACTCCACATACTATCAATAGAAAGGTTCATCTGGTAGGACACCAGAAGCATGCTTTGATGTCATTACGTGGGACGCGTGGAACAACTCTTCCTGAGAGATAGACTGGCCTATCCTATTGACCTTTTACAAGGTTGTGAAATACTGGCTGTTCCCTCCTATGTTTGGGATGTTAACATGGGGCCTGTGGCATATATGAATAATGGTTTTACTGACCTTCAATGCAGTTTTACTTGGTTTTTTCGGGGGAGGGTGTTAATGGAGTTCTTTGTTTTTATCTTGTAGTCTATTCGGGGTTTCTTGGATAGAACTCAAGTCATATAAATTAAACAATTAAATATAAATCTGTGTATCTCTGTGTCTCTGTAATGGTGCTTTTTACTGTTTGTTGTATGCCAATGTAATTTTGATTTCAGTGATAACGTATTTCTAAAAGATACTCGAGATTGGCAAGCAGTGTATTCTGTATGTAGAGAGATTGCTTATTCATTTGTTTGGTGGTAACAGCAGGTCACACTATCAGTGCTTATTCAGAGACACATCTAAGATACAAGTAGATATAACACAAACATCTATAAATACAGACTGAAAGGATACTTGGTACTTTCCACTCATGTAAATTAAATTACTTCTGGAAGTTGAGGCGTTTAATTAATTTGATAAAAGACATGCAATACCATGAAGCAGAAGATTGAAAATGTCATCGTTATTACTGACATACAGTCGTCTTTTTCTTGTAGGCTGTTATTGAAATGTTCTTCCCATACGCCACTTTAAAAAAGACTCTTGTACCTCTTTACTGTCTTCAATTCTCCAAACCTGTACTATTTCCAGGTTCCTGAGAGTCCTTTACACCACTTATTTTCAATATTATTTAAATTACTTGATCCCTAATACAAAATGCTTCCAGTAAAGATTTTGTTGTGCAAATCACCCTGTTTTATGAGATCACATGGGAAATTCACACAATAGCATCCTCTTTCAATGTTTCTCTTTCTCTCATTCTAGAATGTAGGATGGATAAAATGCCTTCTTATGATTATTACTGATATTCATTCAGTATTTCTTCATCCAATTATTACTATTAAATAATGAATATGATGGTTAAGCTGGATCTCAGGGAATCCATTTGTTTTTTCTACATTCCCTCTTCTTTATTTCCACCTCTGTACAGCAGCCCAAGAAAGGTTTTATTGCGATGGTTGCTTCTGCAGATTGCAAGATATATGGCAACATGTATACATACATGCATTATTGACTGGTGAATGAGAAAATCATTTTTTAGAGAGGGGATTGAAAGGCTTTTTGTGAATTTGTCATCTGAAACTCAGCAAGCTGGGCATCCAACTGTAGAAAGTTTGCAGGCAGCAAAGGAGAGCATTGGTTGAGGTTTCTCTGCAAGTTCTAGGCTCATAAAATGTATATTTAACTCTAATTGCAGAATATAAATAGAACTGGGGGGAAAAACTACAGATAACTCAGAAGAAATTGAATTACCCAGACGTGTGTGTGAAGGCTTGAAAATGCTGATGATCAAGAAGTACCCAGAGAAGATGTTAGGTTATTATTTTCCAAACATTTATTTATTTATTTATTTTATTTATTTTGTCACAACATCATATAAAAAGATTATATAGTATATAAACATATTGTTCTGTTTCCCTCCCCCCAATACTCCCAGCAAAGAGTCAGTCAAAGACCTCTTTTTCTAATTTATTTACATAGATAAATGTCCTGGCCATGTCTACCCACGGGCCTGCCAAGTTTCTGGAGATAACGAGGAAATTATAGATAAGGCCAGAATTACTCACAAATATATTCTTCCCTCCATTGATACAGTTTGCCCGCGCAAATTCATTGCTTTGTCCAAGACAAAAAACCAGGAAGTCCCGCCTCCTATTTATAGTCTCTGCAGATGTCACTGCATGACAATCATTCCTTGGCTTTATCCCAACGCTGCTTCTGCTGCGCGCGCTGGTCACGTCTGCGCAGTCTTGCATCACTCCAAAACTGTTCTTGGGGCGTTGCCAAATCAGAAGAAGGCTCAAGAGAATCAGGCCTTGCCGGCCCCTCCTCCTCTCTCTGAGTGGGTGCCAGGGAGGGAGAGGGCCCAAGAGAAGCAGGGCTTGCCAGGTCTTCTCCCTCACTTTCTGAATCATCCGAGTCCAGGAGTCCGGGTCCAGGAACCTGGGTCACAACACATATATATGAGTAAATATTAGGAGGTATAAGCATCTATATATATATATAGGAAGAAGAAAAGAAAAACAATAGGACAGGAACGGTAGGCACGTTTGTGCGCTTATGCACGCCCCTTATGGTCCTCTTAGGAATGGGGTGAGGTCAATAGTAGACAGTTTTTGGTTAAAGCTTTTAGGATTATGGGAAGAGACCACAGAGTCAGGTAAAGCATTCCAAGCACTGATGATTCTGTTACAGAAATCATATTTTCTGCAATTTAGATTAAAGCGGTTAACATTATGTTTAAATCTGTTGGTTGCTCTTGTATTATTACAATTAAAGCTGAAGTAGTCTTTAACAGGAAGGACATTACAATAGATGATTCTATGAGTTAAACTTAGGTCTTGTCGAAGGCGACGGAGTTCCAAGTTTTCTAAGCCTAGGATTTCAAGTCTGGTGGGATAAGGTATTTTGTTGTTTTCAACTCGTTCAATTGTATTGATGTCAGAGATGTGGTGAGGGTTCCAAACAGGCGAGCTGTATTCTAGAATTGGTCTAGCAAATGTTTTATATGCTCTGGTTAGTAGTGTAGTGTTTTTGGAAAAGAAGCTACGCAAGATTAGGTTTACAACTCTTAGAGCCTTTTTTGCTATGTAGTTACAGTGGGCTTTGGCACTTAGATCATTTGACATGAAAACTCCAAGGTCTTTAGCGGGGTGGGGTCATCTGTAAGGTAATGTCCATCAAGTATGTACTTAGTGTTTGGGTTCTTTTTTCCAATATGTAAGACTGATAATAATTTCCTGGTTTAGTTAATAATTAGCACTAACAAGTCCTAAGCAGATTTGATAAAATTCAAATTCAGAATGTATATGGCATATGCACTCCATGTATGCTGTGGAAACTTTCCTCCCTTTGTTTAAAGTTGGAAAAAGTTAGGAAACCTTTAGCATAAGAAGAAAACATATTTGGGGAAGCGGTGGGCATGGTGGGCATGATTGGTAGCAGCAGCATTTTAGAGTTAAGGTGGAAGAAGGATAAAGTAGTACTGGTGGTGGCGACTTTGACTTCAGGGTGCCAAGAGTTCAGGAGAGAGTGAGAAGTCCAAATATTAAGGGAAAGCATTTCGGAGGGTGCAAGATATCAGCCCTCCTGTAGTTTTGCAAAGGGTCCTTGGGAGAAGAAGTGGAAAGGGAGAACAAGAAAGGGAAATCTGGATATAGGGGATGAGGTGCATGAAATGAATATGAAATTGGGCCTGACTCTGCAGGGCTTCCCCAAGGTCTAAAACATATTGCAAGGATACCTCTAAGCTCAAAAAGTTGAAAAAGGCTGCTGTAAAGGATTTATCCTAAGATATATCCTAAAGGATTCTAGGGAGTGGCTATCCTAACTCTCTTCCTCTGTCTCTTATCTAGCTGTGATGTCTCTTGTCTCATCCCCTCTTGGAATGTGCTCCTTTCTTCTTGGGAAACTGCTTCTTCTCTGTAGTCCGTCATGTAGTCCCTTTGTAGGCACCATTATGAAATTAAACTGTTAACCCATTTAACTGTTTAACATGATAATGAGAGTAGTAGCATTAACAGGTTTATAACGATTTTTGAAAACCAAGATAATTAAAAATGGAATTATTTACCAGCATGATCCACAAATACATAAATTCATAGAAAAGTATAATTAAAACAGTAATGCTGCAGTGATGATAATAGTATATACCAACATCCTTTCTCAACCCTCGCCAGGCTTATTACGGATAGGTTTCACTTTGTTATCTATAATGCCCAGCCAGCATACAGTTATATTAGTTAAATTCTAAGTCCATGAGGAATTGGGGGAGAGGCCCAAGTTTGGTTTATCTAAGAAGTGAAAACTCAGGCCAGATATAAAACACACAGCAAGAAGAAATTTCAAAGAGATTCTGCCTTAATGATTCACTCCAACTGAAGCTGAGATTTAATTACAATTTTCAAGACACTAGCATTGAAGATACCCTACTAAAATCCATGTTATTTTTACTTCCTTGCATTTGCTAGCTACACAGAGCTTCACAATGATTGTTGTAGGGCACTAGATTGAGGAAGGATATTATATATTTATTTCAGGTATTTGCCATATATGACTGTTGCTCAGAGCATATGATAGCACAAAGCTCCTGAGAACTCAACAGCAAACTGATCCATTCACCTATTTCACATATAAATCAAAAATTCTGAATATATGTTCTACATGGATATACATACATACATACATATACACACATACAGTACATGAGATGCAGTAATGAAATGTAAAATTTGTTACTACTGGTTCTGTGGACATGGCTTGTTGTAGGGTGGGTAATGTGACTGGGTGGATGTGGCCAACTTTTTTTTTTTTTTTACTTTTAAAAGCATTTTTTCGGCCAAAGAAAAAATGCTTTTAAAAGTAAAAAAAACCACTTTGATGATCACGCAGCTCAGCTGGGCATGGGGGGTGGGGGAAGGCATTTTTACTACTGGTTCTCCAAACCACCTGCCGCCATCACTACCAGATCCGGCGATCCTGTCCTGATACACCCCTGATGGGATGATATTTTATTTGTTTGAATTTCTTGCCTACCAGTGAGGCATAAGCCTCTTTCTTCACTAGTTATTCATCACTGTTATTAAAATATGAATACATGTCCAAAGCTGTTCCAGCTGTAATAAAGCCCAATAGAGAATCATTCATTAATAGCAGTTTGTCCACTGAAATATCAAACATTTCTTAGCCCTTTCCCTCTTCCCCAGCAATACGCTGAAAAGATGGAGAGATTGAAATATCAAGCAATGTCACTGTGCACAGCATGCCATGTTTCTGCAAAATCCTTTCTTTGATGGACCTAGTGCTACACAAAGACCAATAAAGCCTACATGGCAAGAGATGTACTGCACTGAGCTCTCCAAAGTGCTGTTTGGAATGCTATATAAAGGGATAGGATATTATCCTTTTGGGGAAAATATATGCAAGTCAAGCAGAACAGATTTATTGTGGTCAAAAGCCTTCACCTTTGTGTGTGGGGAGGAGGCAGGGCTAGCTATTGTTATAATCTTCTCCTCATTGCTTACATTCCAAGCATTTATGTTGCCACTTAACTCTAATTGAAGGATGCATTCATAGTTAAATTACTAGACAAGAGCCTGCAATAAGGATTTAATTTTCTTTTGCTCAATACCTTATGAGCTTAGGCAAGTTACTTAATTGCGTTGGCCCTGATCCAGCACTCAGTTGGGAAGACTTCAGCACCTTCTAATCAAAACAGTTTAATGAGCTTAGTTCAACTATCAACAACATTGCTGTGTTCAAATTATCATCATCATCATACCCATCATCCACTGCTAACATATTGACTCTGCATGCAAAAATAGCAAAAAAGGCAGATATATGAATCATTATTGGCTGGCTTGTTTTAACAGCACTCTATTATATTGCTGACATTCATGATTGTTCATATACTTCTCCAGCTGGTAATATTTGGCATTTGCTTACAGGTTATTATCTTGCTTCAAAGTTAAATGAGATTCCAACTATTCATATTCAGGAGAAAACAGATCTGGAACTGCTGGTTTTTGGACATATAGTATGTATGGAAGTTTTATAGCATAGTTGTAATGTATCTTTAAATATTTTGGCGGGAAACAAGCACATTGCTGATTGGTTGAAGCCTCCGGCTAAACTGTATTTAAGGAGAGGTTTTTCCCAGCCCGAGTCGCTGGGTTCACCATATAGTAAAGAGCTGTTGTCACTATCCTGGTCTCCTGCCTCGTTATTGCCCGAATCTAACACTGGCGACGAAGGTGGGATCTCGAGGCTAAGAGCGCCAGGAAAAGAGCTGAACTCACCAGGAAGACGCGAACCCAGCAAAACAAGGGCGGAAAGCAGCGATGTCCGGCTACACACCGCCAGCGCCATTCGACCCCGCTAAGGAGAAATGGGGGTCATACATGGCTCGCTTCGAGTGTTTCCTCGAAGCAAACGAACTTCAAGGGGTTTCCGACAACAGGAAACGAGCCTATTTTCTGAGCCACTGCGGTCCAGAAGTTTTCGACACCGCAGAATCCCTGGCTGAGCCAACGCCGGTACAGTCGGTACCGTGGCAAACTCTACAAACTCTGCTGAAAGCGCATTTCGCACCGATGCCATCCAAGTATGTGCAACGGTTTGAATTTGGGGAGCGCAGACAGCAAGAAGGCGAGTCCATTAGTGCATACATGGCCGCCCTAAGAAAAGCCTCAAAACATTGCGAGTATCGAGACTTGGATGAGGCATTGCTGGAGCAACTCATCCGCGGGGTCAGGGACATCCGTTTGCGGAGGCGGCTGCTGGCTAAAAGCAACCTAACGCTGGCAAACGCCCTGGACGAAGCCAGGGCTCACGAGATGTCCACCCAAGCGGCAGAGACCTTACAAAAGCAGGTCACACCAACGGCTGGCGCGAAATCAACCCCGGTCCACAGTGAAGAGGTCCAGGCCGAATCGGAAGGGGAGGACGAGGAAGGAGTTTTCCACACCGGGAGGCCGGAGAAAGACGACCGGGGCGACTGCGCGAGTTGCGGAGGGCAACACCAACGACAACAATGCAGATTTAAAGATGCAACATGTCGGCGATGCGAAAGGAAGGGGCACCTAGCACAGGTCTGTCGAGCTCCCCAACCTTCCCGCCAAAAATTCAAACCAGCCAATCAGAGCGCGGGAACGCAAGCGCCCGAGTGGTCAGTTTAAAAAAGGCGCGAAATTAAACCAAACTGTCGTGAGAGTGGGTCACGCATCAACTCGCCTAGAAAAGAAAATCTTCACAAAAGCAAAGATTGAGGGGGTGCCGTGCCGACTGGAGGTGGACACCGGCTCATCGATCACGATCATGTCCTGGGACAACCTCGTGAGAGCCTTACCCGCCATCGCAAAGCGCAAGCTGCAACCACAAAGACTAAAAGTACAGGACTACCAGGGGAATCGCATCCCTGTTCGAGGGGTAACGTCCGTCCACATCGAATATGGACACTACAAGAAAACTCTGCCCATCACCATCGTCGATGGGACCCTGCCAAGCTTGTTGGGACTGGACTGGTTCCGAGCATTGGGCATGGGAGTGACCGGAGTCTTCAGAAACGAAGTCGACCTCAAAGACACACTCACGAAGGAGTTTGGGGACGTTTTCAAAGACTGCCTGGGCAAGTACAAGGGGACCCCTATATCCTTTAATTTAGACCCCCAAGTTGCCCCTATCCGCCTAAAGGCTAGGAGGGTCCCGTTCGCCCTAAAGCCCAGGATTGACCGGGAACTGGACAAGCTAGTGAACCAGGGAATTCTAGTGCCAGTTGACCATGCTAAGTGGGAGACCCCCATAGTCACCCCAGTCAAACCGGACGGATCGGTCCGGATTTGCGCTGATTACAAGGCAACGCTTAACAAAGCGTTGCAAAAGAGTGCTTACCCCGTTCCGGTGGTACAGCACTTACTGCATTCAATGGGGCAAGGGCAAGTTTTTGCCAAGCTAGACCTGGCCCAAGCCTACCAACAACTGCCCGTAGACAGCAGCACAGCCGAAGCGCAAACAATTGTGACTCACAGAGGGGCTTTTAAGTGTACCCGGTTACAGTTTGGGGTTAGTGTGGCTCCAGGGTTATTTCAGAACCTGATGGAACGGCTATTGCAGGGATTACCAGGGGTGGTACCATACTTTGACGATGTACTGGTATCCGCTGAAAACCTAGAGGAATTAGGGGCGAGGCTGCAAAAGGTTTTGGGCATTTTCCGGTCTGCCAGTCTCACGGTTAAACTAAACAAGTGCCAGATCGGGGTTGAGTCTGTGGAATTCCTGGGCTACCGGATAGACAGGGAAGGGATTCACCCCACTGAGAGCAAGGTACGGGCCATCAGGAAGGCCCCGGTGCCCAAGAACAAAACGGAGTTACAGGCGTTCTTGGGTCTGGTCAACTTCTACGCAGTATTCTTAAGGAATAAGGCAACAGTAGCAGAGCCGCTGCATAAATTATTAGCTAAGACAGCTGCATGGTCTTGGGGAAAGGCGGAAGCTAGGGCATTCGAAGGGGTAAAAAATCTACTAACGAGTGATAGCCTCCTTATCCAGTATAATGGCACACTACCTCTAGTGTTAAGCTGCGATGCATCTCCCTACGGGGTGGGGGCGGTGCTCAGCCACAGGTTACCTAATGGCACAGAAGCCCCCATTACATACTACTCCCGAACCATGTCATCAACTGAAAGGAATTATAGCCAGCTTGATAAGGAAGCCTTGGCTATAGTCGCAGGGGTAAAGAAATTCCATGAGTATGTATTTGGTCGTGATTTTGAAATCATCACGGACCATAGACCCTTGCTAGGTATGCTGGCAGGCGACCGCCCAACGCCCGTGGCACTTTCGCCAAGACTGACCCAATGGACTATCTTCCTGGCAGCGTATTCTTACAAATTGCTACACCGGCCAGGAAAGGATTTAGGGCACGCAGACGCACTGAGCAGATGCCCGTTACCAGAGACTATTGAAGACCCCACTCCAGGAATACCAGTTCTGCTAATTGACTCTTTGGACTCTGGCCCAGTCACATCCAAAGAGGTGGCTCGGGCTTCGTATAAGGACATTATAATACGAACCGTACTTGGTTGGGTACAAAGAGGGTGGCCCGCTGCGCCGGGCGAGCGTTTTAAAGAGTTTGTAAAGAAACGAGGGGAACTTTCAGCTCAAGGGGGGTGCCTGTTATGGGGGGATCGAGTGGTGATCCCAGAGAGATTGAGGAAAAGGGTGTTGGATCTCCTTCACGAAGGTCACCTAGGGATCGTGAGGATGAAGGGTCTAGCGAGAAGCTATGTGTGGTGGCCCTTAATGGACTCGGAAATTGCTGAGAGGGTAGGGAAATGCCAGGCCTGCCAGGAGTCCAGACCGCTACCTCCAACGGCCCCGATTCGGGAATGGGAGAGACCCCAACGGCCCTGGTCTAGAATCCACATCGATTTTGCCGGCCCCTTCCACGGCCAAACCTTCCTGGTGGTAGTTGATGCCTACTCCAAATGGCTGGAAATCATTCTCATGAGATCCATGACAGCCGAGGCAGTGATCTCAGTCCTACGGCACCTATTTGTAACCCATGGGTTGCCCGACACGTTAGTATCCGATAACGGCCCGCAATTCACGGCAACACAGTTTGAGGGGTACTTGGCAGAGGAGGGCATCCGACATGTCCTCTCAGCGCCTTTCCACCCTGCGACGAATGGCCTTGCAGAACGTTCCGTCCGGAGCGCAAAAGAGGCATTATCCAGAATCAAGCCAGGCGACTGGCAAACAAAAATCGATACCTTCCTGGCCGTCCAACACAGAACCCCCTGTGTCACAACTGGCAGAAGCCCAGCAGAGTTATTAATGGGTCGGAAGCTCAGGTGCCCACTAGACCGTTTAAACCCGAATTACACACCAGACGGTTACAAGGGGGCACTCGGTAAGACAAGAGGGATGGAAATAGGCGACCGAGTGTGGGCACACAACTATAGCGAAGGCCCGACCTGGTTAGCAGGAAAAATCCTAGAAATTACAGGTCCCAAATCATACTTAGTGGAGATAAAGGATGGCCGGGTATGGAAACGCCACATAGACCAAATAAGAAAACGCATAACCGAACAATCCGAATTAGACGAAACAGGCCCTGACTATACAATGTTTGAATCCACAGCTGACTCAAACCCGGGGCAAACGCGGGACTTATCTGACTTCCAGGAGGTCCAGCGACGCCAACAGGTTCCGTCAGAAAACAGCAGGGACGACTCTGCAAATAATCCAGGGCCGGATGGCCCAGAGGAGGAGCTGAGAGGAACAGACAGTCCCTCCGGTCAGCTCGACTCACTCCCAGAGAATGAATTGCGCAGGTCCGAAAGAGTCAGGAGACGCCCAGTCTACTTGCGTGATTACGTTGAAAAATAATATGTAAATATCATGTAAATAATGGTAAAGTGTTTTCTGGGAGGGAAGGAGTGTAATGTATCTTTAAATATTTTGGCGGGAAACAAGCACGTTGCTGATTGGTTGAAGCCTCCGGCTAAACTGTATTTAAGGAGAGGTTTTTCCCAGCCCGAGTCGCTGGGTTCACCATATAGTAAAGAGCTGTTGTCACTATCCTGGTCTCCTGCCTCGTTATTGCCCGAATCTAACACTAGTGATTAAAGTCCTGGACTTAGAATAAGGAGATCAACTTCAAATCCCTATTGTGTGACTTTAGCTAATTATTCTATCCCCCAGTTGTGGGGATATTAGATAGACTGTGCCATGAGAACTTTCACTCTGAGCTCTTTGAGAAAAGGAAAAATATAAACGCTATTGTAATTTTCAGTAACATATTTTACGTTAACTATTTTCCTTGGTTAAATTGCCAGAGATTGATGAACCCTTAAATAAGCCACTTTTTGATATTGTGCATGATCATTTTCTTCTAATTAAACAAAAACAATTTTATCACACATTGTGGTATTTATTTTATATGATGAAGAAGGTTTTATTTAAATTGGTTCTCTTTGAGCAACAAAATGGAGAAAAACATGTACAGGTAATCCCCAATGACAGTTCACTTAGCAACCATTCAAAGTTGCGACATTCCCCCCCACCCCCATGTCCTTCGACACAGTCCCAAGGATACAAATGTTGTAGCACCATGGCAGTCGTTCACCCTTATAAATGACTGCAGAGACACTGAAACATTTTCCCTGCCTATTCCCATCACTAAGTTCAGTCACTAAGCTGAAGACTTCAGCTTCACATGAATGAAGCAAATAAACAGTAGCAAACAAGGACTGGGCATTTAGGCTACAATGGTCATTCTGTGGCTTGATAGAGAATGGCCCTGCTCCTCAAAATAAAAGGCACTTTTCTTAAGATATTTAAGTAATTATTGAAATTTATGTAAAACAAATGGTGACAGAAGATAGCTCCAAACCCACCCACCCCCAAAAAAACCCCACCAGAGCCACCAACCACAACAGAATGAAGAGACAGTGAGTAGACTGGTTCTTTGATCATTCCTCTCCAGACAAGGAGATGGATTTGAGATTGCCCTTAAGTGCTGAAGATAATTGTTTCTCATGCTGAAACTGCAAGACAGTGGCCTCCAAATGGGTTTAGAACAGTGGGCATGAGGGAATAGCCTCATCTGTCAAACCATAGTTAGGGCCTTTGAAACAAAAGTAAGTTCACATACTTCCTTTTCTGATAATTTTTGCAAATTGTTTTTTAACTACTTTTCAGCTAAGTAATTTCTTTATATATTTCTCTGCTGTTTCTTTATCATATGCTTATTTTTTCTTTTCTATTTGTTTCCTTTTCTGCATCTTCAATTTTTAATTTTTATTAAAAATTAAATAACCACTCATTGGTATTATTGTAATTTTAATTTTAATAAAATTACTATTAAAAGATAAAGCATTTAAGTTACTAAAATTGAGGTCTTGATTTCATATTGATATAGCCAGTGGTTCTCAACCTTTTCTTCACCACAGACCCCTTTTAAATACCTTTTATTTATTTAATAATGGGAGTCCAGATGATCGGTACGGACCCCCAAGACTTAACTCAAGATTTAAATCATAACATTTTTTCAAGCCTTCATGCACCTCCTTTTATGACACCATGACCCTCCCAGGATTGAGAACCACTGATACAGGCAATTGTATATACAATGAGTTCCCATTCTAAGTAAGTTTGCTTCTTATTTCTACTGGGGGGCGGACTGCTTAATTTCCTTCCTGACAGCAATTAATTCACTGGGGAGCTATTTTGCATTTCTAGCTATTTAATAACAGAGCAGTCCATCTGTCTCACAGCAGATCTTATGACAATGTTTGCTTCTGATTCAGCACTGAGTTCAATGAATCTCTCCAGTATTCTAAGTAATGTAGGCTACCTCAGTTTTGAAAGAAGTCTGAAGTAATTCCTTTGATTTCTACCTGTCCATGATGGACACTAAATTCAGAAGTATTTTTTCAAGACATTCTGGCTTTTCAGAATATTTGATAACAAACTGGTCTTTTGTTAACACAATTTCACTTTAATTGTTTTTACCCCTTTTATATGTGAAATGTATTGTACTGTCAGTAAATAAAAAATGCAAGAAACAAGAAAAGACCAACTCTACTATAGAATTATTATTATTAATAATATTAATAACGTGTGTGTATCATGTACTCCAACATTCCTCCTCTTTTTTTAGGAAATCATTTGTGCTGCCAAATGATGTATTTATATTTAAGGCTGAGAGGCATAGCAGCTATGTATGCATTGACTAAATAAAGCAATCTGCAATTAATGTAACCCTTCCTGTGTAACTGAAGAACCAAGCCCTTCTTAACCAAATAAGGCTATCCCTGATGCTTCTGCAAAAACCAAGATAAAATTCTTGCTGCAAAAGAGTAACAAATGGGCGGGAAATATATTAAGGCACATCAATTATTTCTGTGTATGGAGGGAGGGAGAGACGGAGGGAGGGAGGGAGGGAGGGAGAGAGAGAGAGAGAGAGAGAGAAGATCTAACACTACTCTCATTCAAATCCAGCAATAAGAACACTTGACATGCAAAATAAATTTCTCTGAGTTGATGATCGTTACATTGCTGGAATACAGGAAAATGTGGAATTCTTGAGCATGAATGATATCTTACACAC
This sequence comes from Ahaetulla prasina, assembly GCF_028640845.1. NCBI lineage: Eukaryota > Metazoa > Chordata > Lepidosauria > Squamata > Colubridae > Ahaetulla > Ahaetulla prasina. The sequence continues at coordinate 30,730,828 of NC_080545.1, forward strand.
AAAGGTGATTTTTTTCTCAGAAGAAAGCAAATTGCGATTCAAAGCATTGGGGCAAGGGATGTGTGCTTGTGTCTGTGGTGTTTAACTTCTAACCTGCCTTCTGTTTTTTGCTAATATTCCCTTTACATCTTCTCTGTAAAGGCATATGTGCTTTTTCCAGATGTATCTAGTACTCTATAGAGAGAAAAATAGCTCATAGGGCAGCCGTGGGCAACTAGCACTAGGACTTTATAGAACCCTTAGCCTCCATGTGGTTGTTGGCCTAATTTTAAATCCCTCTTCAAGAAAGTAGGTCAAGCCAGATATCAAAAAATATATCTGCCCTTTGCCTGCAGGCTGCTACTCAAAACAGAGAGAGAGGATGCCTTGAAGAAAATGAGAATGGGAAAAAATGGAAAAAAATATGTTAGAGCAAAAGGGGATATCAGAGGAAATTAATGTTCCAATCCACATTTGACTCTGTGTCACTTCCCAGTAACTGTTCCTCTATCGACCATACAAATACAGATTATCTCTATGTGAATGCGGCTTCGGTGGGGGGTGGGGAAATGCAGTAGGAAAGAGGTAAATGAAAGAAAACATTCCCCTATCATGTGTATATGTGTGTTTGTGTGTGTTTTTGTACTATGAAGTATTATACAAGAGACACAGAAAATAAGAATTTCAGTTTCAGAATGAAGTTTAATGACTAGGTCCTTTCTTCTCAATTAATCTGTGTGTTTGTGGTGTACATTTTTTCTTCCTTACCCTCCCTGTCATTTCCTTCTTTCCTTCCTTCCTTCTGTAGGAAGTTAGCACCCACCCCCCTCCTAGAAGAATGAATTATTTTAGAAAATATTAAAAAGGCAGAATATATTTCCCTGGATGAGAAATGGAGAAACATGTTTTAAGGACAAAGCAGCTCTCTGCAGCTTCCTGCCTCCCCCACCACCTTTGTCAATAGGCCAGAGGCAGAAACACATTCTCACACCTTTGTCAATGGGCCATTAAGGCCTCAGCCAAGCTCACTCATTCCCCCCACCTTTGTCAATGGGCCATCATCTGCAACACAATAGGACCCATCTAGCAACAGAAACTCATCACATGGCAAGGCTCAAGCAAGCTTTAGAGACAACCTACAAAGTTAGCTAAGACCCCTAGACCACCTGGGAGTTTGACAACCAATCTGGGTACATTGCTTATACAGGAACAAGAAACACCAAGGTGGGGGTAGAGAGTATAAACTCAAGCACTCAGCATCTTGTCTGGCTTCTTCTCCTTTCCCCTCTGGTTCTTCACCCAACACCTTGAAACATGTTGTAGGAAGTTAGCACCCATCCCCCTCCTAGAAGAATGAAATATTTTAAAAAATATTAAAAAGACAGAATATATTTCCCTGGATGAGAAATGAAGGAACATGTTTTAAGGACAAAGCAGCTCTCTGTAGCTTCCTGCCTCCCCCATCACCTTTGTCAATGGGCCAGAGACAGAAACTCATTCTCCCCACCTTTGTCAATGGGACCATCATCTGCAACACAATAGGACCCATCTAGCAACAGAAACTCACCACATGGCACCTGGGAAGATTACATAAGCCAGCAAGGCTAGCTAAGATCCCCACCCCCTGGGAGTCTGACAACCAATCAGGATACTCTTCCTGTGTCCCAAGAAGTTCAAAGCTCAGAGAAAGCATAAAGCTAGGGCGCACTCAGAACTTCACCCCTTTTCTGTTCAGGAACTCAAGCCATGTGATCCTGACCACCATTAAACCATCTTTCCAAGCAGTCTCCATGTTTCCAGCATCGTTATCCCCACTTGGAACAGAACCCAGATGGACATTTCTTCCAACAATTTGGCCTCCGCAGATGGGACTCCAAGCTAACTTAACCAATGGACCTGGCCCAGGTAAGCCTCCCTTGCTAGCAGCAGATCCATTGAGTCTGTGGGAAAGTTGTCTTGGACCTTGGCCATTTGGAACTAGGTTTTTCAAGGGGTTTTGAGTGTTGAGCTTAAAGGCTGCTTGGAAAGAAGGTTTTACATTCCAAGCTGACTAATCCAAGTTAGTTACTGGCCATTTTGAAACGTAAATAGGAGAACCCTGTGTCAAGAATGAATAGTGTGAAAGATACTTTTGCATACTTCTTTTAACTTAGTTTTTTATCTCTAAATTCAGCCTGCTCATAGAACCTTTTATGAATCCAGAGATAATTTAAACCAGGTATATTCAGTTGGAGGACCCAGGGCTATGTCTACCACTCCCACCAACCTCTCCAAAACTTACCAACATTTACCTTTTAATATAAAAGATGCATATAAATTCATGGTTACTCCACATTTCTTAGGGAGAATGATTGGTAGCAGTTTTTCAGCCATCAGTGCTTGGTGGAGAAGAAATGAAGTCAGGAGGTCTCCCAATTGCTTTCCTAGCATGTTCCGCTGTAAAATAACAAGAAGCACCAACTGCTAGCCTTGTAACTAAGGTAGAATATAACTCATCAGTCAGGCAGCAAGTTTTGTACCAGAATAGTTTGAATGAAGCCCTTTAACTGTGCCATATATTGTACTTAGCAGAATGTTGATGAGATTGATGGATTTAAAACAGTATACTGCTGTTCGTCAACTGCCTGACCTTCTGACCTTCCACCGGGAGCTGAAGACATATCTGTTTATTCGCGCAGGACTGGCATAGGAATTTTAAATAGTTTTTAATTTTTAATATTTTAATATTTGATACAAATTTTATGGGGTTTTTAAGGTTTTAAATGTTTTAATTTGGCCATACATCTAATAAGTTTTTTAATTATTGTTTTATCTGTATATTATCATTGTTTTTATCTTGGCTCTGAGTCCTTCGGGAGAAGGGTGGTATAAAAATTCAATAAATACTAAATACTAATAGTAGATTAAAATATGAAATAGTTGCCATATTAAAGATTATGCTTCTCCTATAGCATCCATCAAGCTCCTTGCCTACCTGACTTGGTGGGTTTTTTCAGTTTATTAAAAATTATGTGGTAGGTCCAGTCTCTAGCATCCACATTATTAACAATAAATCCCAGATTATTTTTAAAATATAAAAATTATAGGAGCACTTCTATTTATACTTGCCCAGAGAAGAGGGAAAAAAGAGAAAGAAAATACAATGGAAAAATGTCAGGCAACAATGACATGGATTCCAAAACATGTTACATTAAATGAAAACTATCTGTATTTTTTTTTAAATTCTGTGTAATATTTTGTGAAATATTGAAAGCTATGCAGGAAGTAATCTAATCACTGAAGATGACCATTTTTGCAAAGAAAGTTAGCATGGAAAATAATCTGGTAATTTTATCATTCCAGCTGTAGAACAGACAAAAAAGCTCCATACTATCTTCTTGTTGCCTCACACTTATTTATACTGAAAGTCCATAAATTCTCAGTTTTTACTTGATTAGTCTGCCGTCTTTACAAGGTAGCAGGGAAAAGTTAGAAAGTTAGAAATACAATGCTGTTTCACTCACATTTCTGTGCAAGGATGCCAAGTAAACATCTTCCATTAGTCATGTCTGAACGGATCCCTACACTACATCACTGATAGTATGTAGTGATTTCACTTGAGATGCATGTGTAAAAGCAGACTTCAATAGAAAATAATAAAATGTACTTGCAAAAGGAGACCAGAAATACAAGTTGCCTAGTTACAAAACACAACACAAATCTGGAAGGAATTTGAGAACAGAAGCTCAAGAAATTACAATTAACTGCACCAAAGAGGTGTAAAAGAAATGTGTCTGCACATTGCTAGAACAGTCTTTTGGTCACCTTTAGCACATTTTAACTTTGTTTCATGGATGTTTAAAGAGATATAAAGCCACTTAATTGTGGTTAATTCCTACAGAATTTTATTTTAGCTTGAATAGCTTGTCATATACAGATACTTTGCAAACCTTATGTTGCTGATAGACAAGATAATAAAGGATTAAAATAAATGAAGAAAACTACACATTCTCAAGATTATTGTCAGGCGTGCCTCCTTTCAAAACTCAAGGAAGAAAAACCCTAACTCCATGATTTATAGAGAAAGGTATCTTTTACTGAGAATAAACTGATTGCACAGAAGTAAAGCAAGTTCTGAATAGTAGGAGTGTCTTACACATACATATCCCTCATACATCCCTCCTCCCTCCAAAGGTCAAACAGCCAGGTCCAATCCATTTCTCCTCAGGTATCACATGGTGTTCTTCTTCCGATGAGTTTCCCTGATCTGGTATGCCGAATCCATTGGTATCAGCCCACTTCTTGGAATTTGAATCCATGAGTTTCGTTTCAGTACTAAGCTCCTCCCTTCCCCTTATGGCAGCCAGAGCAGCCTTAAAGGAACATTACCCAATACTTAACACTAAAGATAGCAATATAATAGTTAACTAAGCAATAAAACAAGTAACTAAGTAATAAAACAATTAAAGTAGCACGGAGGCTGACAATTATTCTTATGGGTTTTTTTCCCCAAAACATAATGAGTGAATCAATAAGCAGCAAGTCCAGCTTTTCCAAAGTATAGAGTTGTCTCTCAGAAAACTGGGTATTATATTTAGTAAGTTCACAAATGCACATGTTCTTTCCAGACTTCCCCCAAACAAACTTGGGAGCACATTTCTTTTCAGAAGCCCATGCTTTATATGACTGCTGATATGTGCTTCATTTTAAGCTGCTTTAGTGCCTTTGCCGGGTTAAAGAAGAAATTTAAATAGCTCCAGTTCAAATGTCTTGCACTTGGACGGGTCACCTATTCTAGACTTGGGTGCTAATTTGGTAAGATGCAATGGATTTTCCATCCAAGAATGATGTTTGCAAAGTCACCTACCAGACATTTTACTTTCTGCTCATTATGGTCTTCGTTTTATCTCATCTTTACAAATGACCCATTGACTCATTTGCGTAGACATTTCTTTAAGAAAATAAAAGGAAATTGTAATTATTATTGTTGATACTATACTAGGAAGATGTAGTAAAACAATGCAAGGTTTCTAGATTTTTCATTATTTTTGTTTGGACTGCAGGGTCATAATGTATAAACAATACTATAGATATCAACTGTACATCTAACATTTCCCCTAAAAGCAAACACTTTGAACAGGAAACTCCTAATGCCTGGGCTAACCTGCACATTTCCTTCTCTAAAATATCAGCTCACTCTGTGTTCCAATAGGAAAAGAAATGGCAAGAGAAACTATAAAATAGTGAAAAATGTGCTTATGGGTCCTCAACTATAGTGCCCATAAGTGTGAATCTGGTAAAATAGCCACACTAGTTTAATTTCTTCTGTCCCATTAAACTGGAATACATTAAATGATGGCCAATGGTGACTAGACTTGATTCCCCTCTTGTACAATAATCACAATAGGCATTGTACTGAACACGTTCCCCCCTCCTCCCAAAAAGGTAGAAGTTAAAGTAATTTCTCATTTTTCCACAGAACATTCTCTAGCCTTTCACAATGGCTGTTTGGTGGACCATGTGATTTACAATAAAGTTGCTAGCCTTGAATGATGGGAAATGACGGAGTTTTCTCTATATCACAGTAAAATTGATTTACTTAGACACAAAAGACATGCAAAAGTTGATAGGAACTAGACTGGTTAATAGGAGCAGTCTATCAATCTCTCCTAATCATGAAGCTGCTATTTTATAGCTGCTATTTTATAGCTGCTATTTTATATTTATTTTATAGCAGCTTTCATCAACCTGATGCCCTCAACATGCATTTGACCGGGCATCAGAGGACCTATAGTGCAACCACAGCAAAGAAATGAATTGTGGGAAAGGCTATTCAACGATTTATTAATGCACCAGTAACCAAGTGTGAATACAAAAGGGTGGGAATATTCATTTAGTTTTCCAGCACACTTTCTATTTATATATATGCAAAACTGATGCAACAATTCTCATTTCAATGTGTAAATTGTAGCAATAAGATTGTTAATTTTTTCAGGTATAATTAACTGCAAGCATTCTTTTAGAACTAGAATTTTTAAAAGGACGTGTCAGAATTTTTTCCTGAAATAGAAAAGCAACAACCTAAAAGTCTATTCCTAAAATTCTTTCATCATCTACTTTGACTTTCCTGAAGTGAGTGCTATTTATTTCAGTGCTTCTTAGAACCAAATAAGACTACCTGTACTTGGATTATCTGTGTAATCTGAAAGAACATCACATTGTGGTAACAAGGTTTATAAATACAAACTGAGAATTGCAAATTAGCTTCAGCTTTTTGTATCAGGGCAGAATGAACTGCCTTTTTTATTTTTGCAGGCCAAACTGCTTAGTTTGTTTTTTGTAAAATGAAGGCAAGGTGATTAAAAAAACCAGAGTGCCTTTTCTAATTTCCTTCTTTAAAAAGGGAGCATATGGAAAATGTCAAACATGTTTCCATTGTACCTAGGCAGATTTAGAACCCAGGGTTTTAATAACTGCTGAATCTATGCATCACTGACTTCATTTGTCAACTTTATCAAAAGTAAAACTGAGCAGCCCATTGTGTTCTTAGAAGAGAAAATCATATAGAGACTACATACTGGTACAGAATAAAGTCTATAATGCATCAGTTAATAATGGATCCAACCAGTGGTGGGATTCAAATAATTTAACAACTGATTCTCTGTCCTAATGATTTCTTCCAACAACCAGTTCACCAAACTGCTCAGAAAGTTAACAACCGGTTCTCCAGAAGTGGTGCGAACTGGCTGAATCCCACCACTGGATCCAACTAATAGCTTGAAAGAACACTTTGGATGGTAAGATCTAACTTATACAAATTTAGCCAGTGTTGTAGAAAGGGAAGCAATATAACTACAAATGCTCTAGTGCCCTTCCTTTTTTCTCTTATATAACTTATGGGATATTTCACCATAACCTGGCCCAACAACCTTTCTCAGTAATTAATGGTTAGTGCCCCATATTTATTTTGCCTAAAAGATTGCAAATCTGTCTTATATCAGATGATTTGTGAGCACATCTGTGCCAGGTCTTTCACTGATAGTACTCCAGGTCTGCAAATCCTGATCACTATGAATAGAATGCTATCTTAAATTAAGGTGTTTAGAGATTTTTGTTTCAGTGCAATACAGAAATGATTGTCACTCATGGTCTGCACAGGCTAAATTGTGAGAGAGATAGAGGGAGAGAGGGAGGGAGGGAAAAGAGAGAGAGAAGTAATGGGATCTGTTAGGACCAGTCTTCCAGCTTAGGAATCACAGTTCCGAGTGCTCCTACCACCACTGGGATGACTGGCTTTCACTTTCCACATCCTCTGGTTCTTCCTTCAGGCCCTGGTATTTCTCCAGCTTCTCATACTCCTTTTTTTCCTGATATTGTTGTTCCACAGGATCTTTGCCCTCTTATTCTTGTAACCAAAGCTTATAAAACATTTGCTAGACCAATATTTGAATACAGCTCGCCTGTCTGGAACCCCTACCACATTTCAGACATCAATACAATTGAACGTGTCCAGAAATATTTTACAAGAGTTTTCCACTTCTCTGAATATAACAAAATACCTTATACCACCAGACTTGAAATCTTGGGTTTAGAAAACTTAGAACTCCGCCGCCTTCGACAGGACCTGTGTTTAACTCATAGAATCATCTATTGCAATGCCCTTCCTGTTGAGGATTACTTCAGCTTCAATCACAATACAAGAGCAAAAGATAGATTTAAACTTAATTTAAATTTATTAAAATTTAAATTTATTAATTACATTTATTAAAATTTAAATTTATTAAAATTTAAATTTATTAATTAAAATTAATTTAAACACCAAAATCAGGAAAAACAAATTACCCATATCAATAAAAAAGCTTCAATCCCCAAAAAAAATCCGTTTGGAGAAAAAACAAAAAGGGGCATGTAGCTAATTTCAAAAACTGCTACAGAGATATATGCAACCAAATAAAAATTGAATGTACAAATTACCACACCAAACAAGAAGAAGACCTTCTGCGCACAAATTCTAATCGTGCTTTTTATAATTTTGTGTACAACAAGCTTAATGACTCGAGATCCATCCCACCACTAAAAGAACCTAACAGCAAAGAAAATAATGATGAAACAGTTAAAGCAAACCTCTTTAACACATTCTTCGGCTCAGTCTTTGTCAACAGCAATGGCACATACCCGAAATTTCCCAACCGCACCAAAAATGACCTAACACATATAGATTTCACTGAAGAAAATGTTGAAAAAGCTCTTCACAAACTGAAAACATCCCTATCTATTGGACCTGATGGACTATGTGCATACGTCTTAAAAAAGCTTTCCACTAATATAGCAGAACCCCTAAGCATAATCTTTGAAAAAGCCTTTACGACCAGTTCCCTTCCCAAACTTTGGTCACTAGCCACAGTCATCCCAGTCTTCAAAAAAGGAAACCCCAGTTTAGTTGAAAATTACAGACCTATCTCTTTATGCTGTGTCACCTGTAAAGTTATGGAATCTATCATCAACCAATCTATTACCCTCCACCTAGAAACAAACAATCTACTCTCTAATAAACAATTTGGTTTCAGAAAAAAATTATCAACTTCTTCACTGCAAAAATATATGGACTACAAATCTTGATCAAGGCAAAACAATAGATGCAATATACATTGACTTCTGTAAAGCTTTTGACTCAGTGGTACACGACAAACTTCTCCTAAAACTAAAATCCTACGGCATCTCCGGACCCCTCCACAATTGGATAACAGCGTTCCTGTCAAACAGACAACAAATGGTCAAAATAGGCAGTGCCCTATCAAATCCTGTTCCTGTCAATAGCGGCGTTCCCAAAGGCAGTGTTCTTGGACCAACACTCTTCATATTATACATTAATGATCTCTGTGACCATATTAAAAGTAATTGTGTTCTCTTCGCTGATGATGTCAAACTATTTAACACTACCAACAATACAGCTACCCTTCAAAAAAGACCTTGACTTTGTGTCAGAATGGTCTAAAACCTGGCAACTCCAAATCTCAACCAGCAAATGCTCTATCTTACACATTGGAAAAAAGAATCCAAACACTAAATACAAACTCGACGAACATTACTTACAGATGATGTCCACCCATTTAAAGACCTTGGAATCTTCATATTCAATGACCTAAGTGCCAAAGTCCACTGCAACTACATCGCAAAAAAGGCATTAAGAGTCTAATCTTACCTAATCTTACATAGCTTCTTCTCCAGAAACACTACACTACTAACCAAAGCTTATAAAACTTTTGCTAGACCAATACTTGAATACAGCTCGCCTGTCTGGAACCCCTACCACATTTCAGACATCAATACAATTGAACGTGTCCAGAAATATTTTACAAGAGTTTTCCACTTCTCTGAATATAACAAAATACCTTATACCACCAGACTTGAAATCTTGGGTTTAGAAAACTTAGAACTCCGCCGCCTTCGACAGGATCTATCTTTAACTCATAGAATCATATATTGCAATGTCCTTCCTGTTGAGGATTACTTCAGCTTCAATCACAACAACACAAGAGCAAAAAATAGATTTAAACTTAATGTTTAAACTTAATGTTGATTGCAGAAAATATGACTTCAATAACAGAGTTATTAATGTTTGGAACACACTACCAGACTCTGTGGTATCTACTCAAAATCCCCAAAACTTTAACCAATAACTGTCTACTGTTGACCTCACCTCATTCCTAAGAGGTCTTTAAGGGGCGTGCATAAGAGCATAAACGTGCCTACCGTTCCTGTCCTACTGTTTCCTTTCATTATATCCAATTTATATAATATTTTCATACTTATACTCATATATATGCTTATATATTATATAGTTACTTCATGCTTATGCTTATATATACTGTTGTGACAAAATAAATAAATAATAAATAAATAAATATTCTCCATAATGTTCTGTGGAATCTTCTGTCTGAACTTGGGAGGGTGTAGGATTCTAGCCCATACACTGGGTAAATGTCCCTATACATAATGCCTGTATGTATGTGTTTGTGTCTTTGTGATTGTGTCAGTGTGTAAATGTACATGTGTATGCTGTATGTGCATATATGTACATTTAGATTTTTTTCATTATAGTAAAAGTATATAAAACAAAAAAGATAGAAAGTGAGAAAAAGAAAAAAAAAGCATATAATCATGCCTTTTTTCATCTTTATTTCGATCGAGTAATCATCATCTTAATTTTTTCCCAATCCTCTTTGGCTCTTTTCAATCCCCAAATCCTGAAATCATCAATTCAATCTTTTTTTTTCCTTTTAACAAAAGAATCCATATAAAATTTACAGTCTTAAAAAAACCCCACCCTATCTCTTGTTTTCTCTGACCAAACTGGTCAGCTTCCCCATTTCTGCAAGTTTACTTAATATTATAATCCAATCATCCATGTATGTATTTCATTGCTTTTCCAACTTTTTGCATAAGCTAAAACATTTTTAATGAGCTTGACTTTTGCAAAATATCCTGCTTCTTGTCAAGGAAAGCATTACGAAACTGGTTCTGTTCTACTTTCTCAACAGAAACAGATACCACTGGTAGCTGTTGTTATGACCCATGGTTGGTGCACAAGCAACACATGCTAGGCGAAAGCTTGTCAGTCTTCATTCAACCACCATACCCCAAAATCCCGACATCCAGCAATTCCTGGTCCATTCCCCAAAGTCTCTACCTACAGGGCACACCTACAATCCAGGAGCAAGCTCAGAGCCATGGGCCTGCACATGCTTTGTGCAACTTCCCAGCAGTGTCAAGGCAAAGGATTAAACCTCAGTCCACACCAGCAAGGATTCTGGAGCAAAGTTCTTCTAGGAGCGGTGGAGAGTGTTGATGCAAAATACAACACTTGTTCCTGATAAAAGTTCGTCCCCACAGTGTCTCCTTAAATACTTTTCTCCAGGTGATCCTCATGAGGAGGGGCAGGATGTCCTCTTCCCAAGTAGACGGGTCGCCCTGCATTTACTCTGCCTCCCCTCCATTCAGAGGTCGGGCAGGGGAAGCATTTGCTTATCTCAGGAGCTCAGCCTTTCCTCTGTTTCATTGCATGCCCTTTCCATCTCCTCCCTCCTTCCTTGGTCAGCCTGTTCCCTCTCTTCCTCCTTACTTCCTTTTCCAAGGCCCAAGGGGCCTAGGACTGCCTAGTCCTCATGTCTAGGTCTTTCCTCAGGGGCCATAGGGACTGCAATCCTCCCCCCCACATTGGCCCTGACTCCAGAGCCTCGGACGCGCGCTCCGATGGGACCATGACAGCTGTCCTGTCAGAACTGTCTGCATCCCAGTCTGGGGGTCTCTATGTATGCATGTATGTATCTATGTATCTATGTATCAGTGGTGAAATCCAAATTTTTTACTACCAGTTCTGTGGGCGTGGTTTGGTGGATGTGGTGTGGCTTGGTGGGCATGGCAGGGGAAGGATACTGCAAAATCTCCATTCCCTCCCCACTCATGGGGGAAGGATATTGCAAAATCTCCATTCTGACTCCAATCTGGGGCCAGCCAGAGGTGGTATTTGCCAGTTCTTCGAACTACTCAAAATTTCCCCTACCACTTCTCCAGAACCTGTCAGAACCTGCTGGATTTCACCCCTGGTATGTATGTATGTATGTATCAGTGGTGGGTTTCAAATTTTTTTATTACAGGTTCTGTGGGTGTGGCTTGGTGGGCGTGGCATGGCTTGGTGGGCATGACAGGGGAAGCATACTGTTAAGTTCTGGAAGTAACGAGGCTGGAGACCAGGGTAGTGACAACAGCTCTTTAATATAGGGTGAACCCAGCAACAGGCTGGGGGAAAACCTCTCCTTTTATACATTTCTGCTGGAGGCTTCGTCCAATCAGCAACGTGCTGATTTCCCGCTCAAATATTTAAAGGTACAAACATGAATACATAACACTCCTCCCCTCCCAGAAAACACTTTGCCTCTATTTACATTTTATTTACATGTCCTTATTCGACGTAGTCACGCAAATAACCTGCCTCCTAGTTCTTTCAGACCTGCGCGTTCAGTTCTGGTGGTGTTTTGAGCTGGTCAGAGGCTGTTTTCTCCTCCCAGCTCTTTCTGTAGGCCAACGGTCCCTGGATTACTTGCAGACTCTTTTTCTTGGCCATCCGGCCTAGGATTACTTTTGTAATTTTCCCTGCCGATTCCCTCGGGAACCTGATGGCGTCACTGGACCTCCGGGACCTCAGCTAAGTCTTGCGCCCGGTTATGGTCAGCTGTGGGTTCAAATAAGGATTGGTCACTATCTGTCTCGTTTGGTTCGGGTTGCTCTGTTATTCGCTTCCTTATCTGATCTATGTGGCGCCCATACCGGTTGTCTTGTAACTCACCAAGTATGACTTTGGACCGGTCGCTTATGATTTGCCCTCATGAGCCAACTTGGGCCGCCCCATAGTTTCGGGCCCACACTCTGTCGCCTATGCCCATTCCTCTGCTTTTTCTATTTCCTGTAACCTCTGGTGTAATGGGATTCAAACGGTCAAGTGGGCACCGGAGTTTCCGCCCATCAAGAGTTTCGCTGGGCTTCTGCCTGTAGCAGTGCTTGGGGTTCTGTGCTGAATGGCCAGAAAGAAATCATACCTTTGTTTGCCAGTCTACCTGGCTTGAGTCTGACACGCCTCCTTAGCGCCCGGACGGAACGCCTGCAAGGCCATTCAACGAGGGTGGAAAGGCGCGGAGAGGGCATGGCGGATGCCCTCCTCTGCCAAGTATTCTCAAACTGGGCTGCCGTGAATTGCGGGCTCATTGTCGGACACCAGAGTGTCAGGCAACCCGTGGGTTGCGAATAGGTGGCGAGGGCTGCGATTACTGCCTCGGCCGTAGTGGATTTCATAAGTATGATTTCTAACCATTTAGAGAATGCCGACAACCACTAGGAAGGTTTGGCCGTGGAAGGGCCAGCAAAATCAATATGGATTCTTGACCAAGGCCCTTGGGGTTTTTCCCATTCCCTGACTGGGGCCGTTGGGGGTAGAGGTCTGGACTCTTGGCAAGCCTGGCATTTCCCTACCCTCTCAGCAATTCTCTGAATCCATGAGTGGCCACCACAGCTAGCCCCTTCATCCTTACGATCCCTGGGTGACCTCGTGGAGGAGGTCCAATACCTTTCCTTAATTTATCCGGAATTACCACACGATCACCCCATAACAGGCACCCCTTGAGCCGAGAGCTCATCACGCTTTTAACAAATTCCTTAAACGCCGGCGCAGCGGCCACCCTCTTGTACCCAACCGAGTACAGTCCTTAACACAATGTCCCGGTATGATGCCCGAGCCACTCCTTAGATGTGACTGGGCCAGAGTCCAAAGAGTCAATCAGCAGGACAGGCGTCCCGGGTGGGGTCTTGATCGCCTCTGGTAGTGGGCATCTGCTTAACGCGTCCGCATGCCCCACTTCTTTTCCTGGTCGATGCTGCAGCTTGCGAATAAGCGGCTAAGAAAATAGTCCATCGAGTCAATCGTGGCGAAAGTGCCACAGGCGTTGGCGGTCGCCTGCCAGTATTCCTAACAGCGGTCTGTGGTCAGTCACAATTTCAAAATCCGCCCAAATACATATTCGTGGAATTTCTTCACCCTGACACAATTGCTAGCGCTTCTTTATCTAACTGACTATAGTTCCTTTCTGGGAGGACATTGTTCTAGAGTAGAAGGCTATAGGGGCTTCTGTGCCGCTTTGAAGTCTGTGGCTGAGCACAGCCCCACCCCAAGGGGAGGCATCGCAAACCAGCACTAGGGGCAATGAGTTATGATATTGGATGAGCAGGCTATCACTTGAGAGCAGGTTTTTACTGCTTCAAAAGCCCTACTTTCCGACTTTCCCAAGACCAAACAGTATTTTTCCTAGAAGTTTATGCAGCGGTTCAGCAACGGTCGCTTTGTTTTTAAAAACGTAAAATTCACTAACCCCAGGAATGCCTGCAGCTCTGCTTTGTTTTTGGGCGCTGGAGCCTTTCTGATTGCCTTGACTTTGCTCTCAGTGGGTGAATTCTTCTTGTCTATCGGTAGCCCAAGAATTCGACGGACTCGACCCTATGTGGCATTTGTTTGCTTTTACCTTTAGTCCGCTGCCGGAAAATGCCCAGAACCTTTCTTAATCGCTCCCCAGTTCCTCTGTTTCCGCTGATATTAAGACATCATCAAGTAGGGAACTACCCTGGGAGCCCTTGCAGGAGTCGTTCCATTAAGTTTTGGAACAACCCTGGTGCCACACTCACCCCAAATTGTAGTCGGTGCATCTGAAGGCACCCTGTGAGTTACAATCGTTTGGGCTTCGGCTGTGTTGGCGCTCACGGGCAGTTGTTGGTAGGCTTGGGCCAAGTCTAACTTTGCAAAGACTGCCCTTGCCCCAAAGAGTGCAGTGTTGCACCACGGAACCGGTAAGCGCTTTTCTGTAAGGCTTTGTTTAGCCGCCCTTGTAGTCAGAGCAAATTCTAATTGACCCATCTGGTTTTATGGGTGTGACGATTGCCTCCCACTTTGGATCGACTGGTACCAAAATTCCCTGATTTATGAGCTTATCTAGCTCCTTGTCAATTTTTGGCTTAAGGGCAAAAGGGACTCTCCTCGCCTTTAGCCTAATGGGAGCTACCTGGGGGTCTAAGTTGAAGGAAATAGGGGTCCCCTTGTACTTGCCCAGGCAGTCCTTGAAGACATCTTCGAACTCGCTCAAGAGTATGTCTTTCAGGTTGCAGTCACTTCTGTAGATGCGGTCACTCCCATGCCCAGTGCGCGAAACCAGTCTAGTCCAGCAACCAGGCAGAGTCCCTCGACGATTGTGATGGGCAGGGTCTTCTTGTGAGGTCCACTGACTCGGACGGAGGTGGTCCTCGAACAGGGATGCGATTTCCCTGGTAGTCGTGGACCCACAACCGCTTGGGATTGCAGGTGGCGCTCGACTGAAGGCAGCGACTTCGCCAAAGTGTCCCAGGACATGATGGTGATGGCTGACCCGGTGTCCACTTCGAGTCGGCACCTTACTCCTCTATTTTAGGTTTGGTGAAGATCTTCTTCTCCACTGAGCTGAGGCGCGCCTATAACTACAGTCGTTTGGTTGGTCGCGCCTTTCTTATTTGAGCCAATCGCGGTCGCCTTTCCGGTCCGCGCCTGATTGGTCGATTTGAATTTTCGGCGGAGGTTGGGAGCTCGACAGACTTGAGCTAGGTGCCCTTCTTCCACACCGCCGACATGTTGCGCCTTAAACTTGCAGCGTTGGCGCTGGTGTTGACCTCCGCAGCTTCCGCATTCGCTCGGTCCCTTTGTCGCGCTTCGGCAGACCCTTCCTCATCCTCACCGTCACAAGCTATAGAACTGCATACCTTGGCTCAAATATACCTTGTATTCTGAGATGGTATGGTAATGTGAAAAACACTCACAGAACTATAATATGTAAGTCAACAATATCCATCCAAGTCTGATTGACTGCTTTTCCATGAAATGAACATGAAACCTCAATGCTAATTTTACTCCAAATGTCTCCTTAATCTGAAGTTCAAAGGAGATGACCCTTTTAGTGGTGGCTTCTTACTTCACTAAGTGATAGCAACCAGCTGATCTAAGCTGATCTCTAAAAGCTAAGTAAAATCAGAACTTGTTAGAACTTGGATGGGAAACTACTATGGAATGCTAGGATGATAGCCAAGATTAGTAAAAATATTCTGAGAAAAAATGGCAAAATCAATTCCATATTGCAGCCAAGAACACTATATTAATGTATTTGTGAAGTCAGCAAGAACTGAACTCTACTGAAAGTAGACTTTTTGTTTTTTAACCTCAGTTAAGATGTCTGCCACCTGGTCTGTTCATTAATGTTTTTTGGTACAAAAGACATTTCTGTTTTCCATATCTTTTAACATCACTTCTATATTAATATTTTATTAATACTGATTTGATAATATTTACATTGTGACATAGCAGTCCATTTTGTGATCAGTCTATTTTCATTAGGTAAAAGCTTTGCATATGTGATACACTTCTCTTTTAGCCCTGAGAGTCACTTATAGCTCTCCCAAACAATGAGGCACACCCAAACTAGAAATGGGGAGAAAATAAGACAATATTTGTGTTGCAATAAAGCAATGTATTATCTGTTGTGCTGTGATATGTTCAGTCCTTGGAAAGCAAGGGATCCTCTTCAGTCAGCTGTACTGGAAGGCAAGTCCCAGAAAAACCCTTGTGCAAAAAGGATGAATGCCTGTCAGACTGTGAGCATCAAACTATTGACTCATATATTACACTGTTGTATCTCCTACAGAGATAGTGAGCTCTTAATATTCCCCATCAGACCACTCTCGAGACTACAAATGATTTTTTTCAGATTCTCCTTCTGGCAGATAAGATCCTAAGATGACACATACTGTAGTTAATTTTGCATTTGCAGCCTGTAGAATTCATTCTTGTTAATGGGAAATTCATTTTAGATTGGGCTTGGATTATACTTTGTCAAGCAGAGTACTGCACATAGACTGCTTTTACCTACCTTTATTGTTAACTTAGTTTGGTCCTTCTGTTCATTGAATAAAATTGTCCTATATTTTGCATGTTGCACAAATGGTTAATTTATGGTTCAGTTTGTTGCACAAATGGTTAATTTATGGTTCAGTTTGTTGCACAAATGGTTAATTTATGGTTCAGTTTGTTGCACAAATGGTTAATTTATGGTTCAGTTTGTTGCACAAATGGTTAATTTATGGTTCAGTTTGTTGCACAAACTGAAAAATGGATTGCATAAATCATGTTTCACTATGTGCCTTTTTTACAAACACAGCCAATTCCTTGGGAACTCACCTAACTAAATTTGATAGGAATTTCTTCTACAGGCTCAGCATGTGAGACTGTAACTTGTATCATCCCTATCTGATGTAATCCAGATTTTAATAAAAGATGCAGATTCATCATCCATATTCTATACAAACCTACCAAGTGTTAGCATGATCTAAAAAGATCCTATTTAAATAATACATTGATGAATTTATTGACATAGAAAATTTTCTCCTCATCTGTAGATGATATGCCTTTGATCATTTCTGTCACAAAAACAAGTTAATTTAACTTCAAACATTTGGATCATACAGTAGAAGCAAATTTTCTAGGGGTAGGATTTAGCTAAAGTCCTGCTGGTTTGTCTAGCCTTTTAATGTTATTTTTAGATAGATTAGAAAATGGCTTTCTCTGAAATAAAAAAATATTTTTTTAACAGAGTAACAGAGTTGGAAGGGACCTTGCAGGTCATCTAGTCCACCCCCCTGCCCAAGCAGGAGACCCTACATCTGGCCTCTACCTAGGATCGAAGTCACAACCTCCTGTCTTCTCACAGAAAGGGAAAAGAACATTTTTGAAATCTTAGTAATGAGCGAAGAAATGGAAGCTTCATTTGTATTATAATAGTTGTGGTGCTCTAAGCAATAATGTGAAAGCCTCATTGGAGTAACCCAGGCTGAAGCCCACCCTCAGTCATAGAGGTTTAGTCGATGATGTTATGTCAGTCACTGTCTCTCAATCCAACCTGCCTCAAAGGTTTGTTATGAGAAAAAATGAGAGAAAGGTCGCATTGTGACTTTGGCCCCTGAATAAAAGCCAGTATTTAATCACACAAAGAACAATAAATAATACATTGATGAATTTATTGACATAGAAAATTTTCTCCTCATCTGTAGATGATATGCCTTTGATCATTTCTGTCACAAAAACAAGTTAATTTAACTTCAAACATTTGGATCATACAGTAGAAGCAAATTTTCTAGGGGTAGGATTTAGCTAAAGTCCTGCTGGTTTGTCTAGTCTTTTAATGTTATTTTTAGATAGATTAGAAAATGGCTTTCTCTGAAATAAAAATATTAAAACCTTAAAAACTAAACTAACAATATGACTTCTTCCCAAAATATAACAGTTATTAAAAACTGCATGTGTTTGAGTGAAACATTATTGGATTTCTAATAACATGATAATATAATAATAACTTATTCATCTTCTGTGCAATAACTGATGTACAAAAAGTCTGAAATATTTTTCTATTAAATAACTATTAGTTTAAGATCTACTGAAATATTTTTCTATTAAATAAGTATTAGTTTAAGATCTACTGAAATATTTTTCTATTAAATAAGTATTAGTTTAAGATCTACTGAAATATTTTTCTATTAAATAAGTATTAGTTTAAGATCTACTGAAATATTTTTCTATTAAATAACTATTAGTTTAAGATCTACTGAAATATTTTAAAAAATATTTTTTTAACAGAGTAACAGAGTTGGAAGGGACCTTGCAGGTCATCTAGTCCACCCCCCTGCCCAAGCAGGAGACCCTACATCTGGCCTCTACCTAGGATCAAAGTCACAACCTCCTGTCTTCTCACTGAAAGGGAAAAGAACATTTTTGAAATCTTAGTAATGAGCGAAGAAATGGAAGCTTCATTTGTATTATAATAGTTGTGGTGCTCTAAGCAATAATGTGAAAGCCTCACTGGAGTAACCCAGGCTGATGTCCACCCTCAGTCATAGAGGTTTAGTCGATGATGTTATGTCAGTCACTGTCTCTCAACCCAACCTGCCTCAAAGGTTTGTTATGAGAAAAAATGAGAGAAAGGTCGCATTGTGACTTTAGCCCCCGAATAAAAGCCAGTATTTAATCACACAAAGAACAATAAATAATAATACATAGGTCCTAGTATTTCTGTTATGTAATTATTTGTAGAAATCCACAACAAGCTATAGAACTGCATACCTTGGTTCAAATATACCTTGTATTCTGAGATGGTATGGTAATGTGAAAAACACTCACAGAACTATAATATGTAAGTCAACAATATCCATCCAAGTCTGATTGACTGCTTTTCCATGAAATGAACATGAAACCTCAATGCTAATTTTACTCCAAATGTCTCCTTAATCTGAAGTTCAAAGGAGATGACCCTTTTAGTGGTGGCTTCTTACTTCACTAAGTGATAGCAACCAGCTGATCTAAGCTGATCTCTAAAAGCTAAGTAAAATCAGAACTTGTTAGAACTTGGATGGGAAACTACTATGGAATGCTAGGATGATAGCCAAGATTAGTAAAAATATTCTGAGAAAAAATGGCAAAATCAATTCCATATTGCAGCCAAGAACACTATATTAATGTATTTGTGAAGTCAGCAAGAACTGAACTCTACTGAAAGTAGACTTTTTGTTTTTTAACCTCAGTTAAGATGTCTGCCACCTGGTCTGTTCATTAATGTTTTTTGGTACAAAAGACATTTCTGTTTTCCATATCTTTTAACATCACTTCTATATTAATATTTTATTAATACTGATTTGATAATATTTACATTGTGACATAGCAGTCCATTTTGTGATCAGTCTATTTTCATTAGGTAAAAGCTTTGCATATGTGATACACTTCTCTTTTAGCCCTGGAGAGTCACTTATAGCTCTCCCAAACAATGAGGCACACTCCAAACTAGAAATGGGGAGAAAATAAGACAATATTTGTGTTGCAATAAAGCAATGTATTATCTGTTGTGCTGTGATATGTTCAGTCCTTGGAAAGCAAGGGATCCTCTTCAGTCAGCTGTACTGGAAGGCAAGTCCCAGAAAAACCCTTGTGCAAAAAGGATGAATGCCTGTCAGACTGTGAGCATCAAACTATTGACTCATATATTACACTGTTGTATCTCCTACAGAGATAAGGGGAGTGAGCTCTTAATATTCCCCATCAGACCACTCTCGAGACTACAAATGATTTTTTTCAGATTCTCCTTCTGGCAGATAAGATCCTAAGATGACACATACTGTAGTTAATTTTGCATTTGCAGCCTGTAGAATTCATTCTTGTTAATGGGAAATTCATTTTAGATTGGGCTTGGATTATACTTTGTCAAGCAGAGTACTGCACATAGACTGCTTTTACCTTCCTTTATTGTTAACTTAGTTTGGTCCTTCTGTTCATTGAATAAAATTGTCCTATATTTTATATTATTGTTTTTATTCTGATATATTCAGTTAGTCTGTGACATACAATGTAGTATTCACAAAGACATTGTGCTTTGTAAGGCATAGTTAAATTTAATGTTTTTCAGTATCACATCTAGATTAAAATTTAGTCCTGGACCTGAATGATATTGCCCAAATTCCAAATTTTCCAAGGGAAAGCCAGTAATTCTAAAATCAGGAGTTTCTACTGAAAGTGAATGTTCTGGTTTGTGTAGTGACTTTGCCAAGCGATTTAGCAGCCTTTGTGCTTCTTGCCTTTGTGGAATTTTTCTCTATAAACGCACACCACACTAATTCCTAAGGCCCAGTTTATTATTAACAACCAAGTGAATTGTTTGTTACTATGGCTGTTCAGGCCACCTCCAGTTCAGTGGCAGTGAGGAAACATGTAGAACTTATGGCTGCTTAAATGGGTTTAGTGACAATACCTCTAAGTTGATTACATTGATATTCCATGGCACTGCCTGTTTCTATTATTATTATTATTATTATTATTATTATTATTATTATTATTATTATTATTATTATTATTATTATTATTATTTAGCATATTCTGAACACAAGTGTCAAAACTCTTTTTTTTTCTTGAGAATCCACTACCTTGGCCTTAAGCAGCAACATTCTCTGGTCCAGCCCTGGGGGTTGGAGAGTAAGTAAGCTTCCTCATATTATTTCCAAAATCAGCTGTTTTGTTACAATCTTCTTTACATAGCTTGGCACTTTGGATGCTAAGATTCTTGAGGGCCAACCAATTTGATTCAAGCATATAGAAAAATCTGTTTTAATCACCTTGAAAAAGAAAAGAAACTCTCAGAAAAGAAAATGACAGACCGGATCACTAAATCCTCGTGTATCTGTTTGTATATCTAGCTGAATATTAAGTATCTACATATACCCTAACATGGTACAAATATGTCCTATGAACATCTTCTGTCTGTCACATCGTCATGACTTGGCCTCAACCCAAGACAGGCTTCAATAAAGTAGTGTCTTCCCCTGCCCTTTCCACACCCACCCATCTACCAAGATTTACAAGGTATATAAAATGTCTTCTGTTGGCAAAGTAGAATGCTCAATCCTGCATGGGATCAGAGACACTTTCTGGATGTTTCAGAGTTCTGTAAGCATGGCCCCTTTAGTCTCTGGTCAGTTTCATCTACCATCATTCTGAAGAGTTGGACAGTGAAACCATGTATGATCTGTACAGGCGAGATAGCTATATTTTTTTCTAGCTCAAATCTTTTCTTTCTATTCCTCAAACATTTCTACTCTAGCTCCATGTAAGCAGTTCCCTGCTATAAACACTCATCCATTCATGTAGGCAACCTTTTGGAAAAGCATCTTTGGATAACCAGCAGCTGGTAAATTTATGGGGTGGTCTACAAGGGAAACACTAGACTAGATCTCTCAATGGCTTAACCAGATTTTCTAAGGTTTAACACTATGGTCCATCCTTCTTTATCATGAAGCTGAAATAGTATAATCATGGAATCATTATGTTCCAAACAGAAAATGGAGGGCTCTGAATGGCAACACTTGTTGTCTGTATAAGGAAAGGGAAGGGAAGGGAAGGGGAAGGCTAAGTAAAAGTGATGTTTCTGATTTCCATGATATTAAGTTAAAAATGTTTTTAAGTGTTAAGTACAACAAAAGAGGGTGTAAGAAGGAAAACATAGGTCAAGAAGGAACCTAGAGTTGAGGAACCATTTACTTAGACCCAAATGGTTTCTACTGTGGTGGCTGACCTGCGAATGGTGGTTCATCAGCTTATGAAAGGGAAGAAAAGATAGTGGGATAAACAAGTCCCTCGGTTTATGATAGGCTGCACACACATAATCAGGACAGCAGCCGTTGGCACCCAGGGGTTCTGAATGGATGCACCAGGACACCGACTGGCAAGTGTTATGTTAGCATTGTTTTGCAGCCACTTAACCATGCCAGCCCCGCAGTCTTTTTTTTCATAGCTGCTTTTTAAATCCCTCAGCTCCAGGCGGCATGTAATATAAACCCACAACATCCGACATGGGGATAATATCATCTGACATCCAAGAGGCCATTTCAAATGAAAGCAATAGTGAAAAACCCCAGGACGGAAAATACACATCAACGGCTCCACCTCCCGGGCTGCAGCTCGGATCTCGGGGCCGGAGGGAGGCGCTCTGCGCTGGGGCCGAAGGAGTTAAGCGGCAGCGGAGTGTGCCGCTGCTGTTGCTACTGCGGGGGTGGCTGTTCGCTCGGTTCGGCGCCGTTCTCCTCTGCCCGGAGTCGGGGCTCGCTTTGCCAGTGGGAAAATGGCGACGGAGGGAACGAGAGGGGAGCCCGGCTCCAGCGGTCGTGAGGATTCAACTGCAGCGGTAGGCGAAGAAGCGCACGGCGCTGCGGTGAAGCGAGCCCGCGTCCTTCTTCCCGGTCGGCCGAGCCCGACCGAAGTGCCGAGGCAGAGCAGGCTTGGAAGAGACGGGAGGCGGTGTCCGGAGCCTTGACGCCCGGCATGCGGGGTTGGGGAGGCAGAGCGCAGGGAGCGAGGGAAGGCGCGCGGGGCCCAGAAGGGGCTGAGGGAAACAGCGCGCTGGCTTAGCTTGCTTCGTCCCCGGAGGGCGTTCTGCCCCCTGCGCTTTGGGGAGGGGAAGCCTCGGAGAACGCAGAGCGGGGGTTCCGCAGTCGCAGGACTGAGCCCGCCCTCCCTGGCTTCGATCTCAGCAGGATAGAGGATGGGCGCGAGACCCTGCTCAGAGCCCATCCCGGGCGCTGCAACATGCGTGGGGAAGAGCTCGTGCGCTTGGGGAAATATGGGCGGGGACCAGAGACCCCCATCCAATGACCCTGCTTCGGGTGTCTTTCGATCTAAGGGCGGCCGGTGAGGGTCTCCTCAGAAGAAGAGGTTAGCCGTTAGGCTGTTAGACCTGGAGCGGTTTCTCCCAGGCGGCTCCCCATTGTTTCTCGGCTGCTCTCTAGTCGGTCTGCCAACGCGACTTCGTACTTTCCAGTGGGACGGTGCAGTGGACCTCCACAACCTGCCGTGCCCCCGGGGTGGAAGGGTTATCGGAGTGTCTCAAGGAGCTGACGCTACAGTCCTTTCTAGGATCGATCGCCCTGCGTCCGCTTTCCATTCCAGTTGCCTTTCCCGCCCGTCAAGCTTGGGGTATTGTGCGTAGATTTTGGAGCGCGGCGTTGCCTTTCCATTCCTAGCTTTCTCGAATGAGGATCGCTCCAAGTTGGAAAGGATGTGCTTAATAGGACAGAGGGCGCTTACTGAAGACAGGCGGGGAATCAGCCTGCTCGGGCTGCCTCTTCTTTCCCCCATATAACGTCAGGCACATTTCAAAGTGGCAGAGCTGGAATGATCTATCTTTTTCATATCTTTGCTCCAGGCTTTCTCTCACGCGAATACAACCTCTTTCAAAATCCCCCCAAATACAGATAATTTTAGGCTTTGTCACTTCATCAAATATTCAACTTGGCAGTCTTTCCCACCTAATACCCCTTCTCCCACACCCAATGTTATAGGCATGCCTTTAATAATTCTACAATTCTTCAGTCAATTTCTAGTTCACTTGTTTAGCTGATTTAATCTGGTGGTGATTCTATGGAACTGCAGAGAAAAATCCATGCTTTGATTATTCCCCTGAAAGCTATAAATCAAAACCTTCTTGTCAGCTGAGCAGCATGTGTTGCTTGTCCATAAGTTGCAAAAGGTATTTCTCACTAGCACTCGTTGAGGGAAAGTAGCAGAAAATGAGGTTTTATTCCTCCATTAAGATTGTTCTTTGGAATTATTATTGCATTTGCTCCAGTTAGTTCTTCTCTTTTCAGTAATTACAGCAAAAATAAAAACAAAATAACTCCAGAGCAGCCTTTCGAAGTCTAGTTCTCTTCAGATGTGTTGGAGAGCAGATTCCCAGATTCCTGTGTGGTCTGGAAATCTAGCTCAAGACATTTGGGGGAGAGGGGGGGAGAAAGTTGAAGAAATCTGATGAGAAGATGGTTATAGAACTTGACCTTTAGACAAAATCTCTAGGGCAATGAGATGATCAAGAAACAGTGAAAAAGAAAAGTAGGTCACACCACTGTTTCCTGCGCAAAGCACAGGAACATCAGGATGTGTGTAGATTCATTCGTACTAAAGACATGAATTTGAGAAACTAAATTGGAATTTGGAACCCACAATACTGATTGTTTTGAAAAATAATTTCTGGGGACGATGTAAAAGAAATCCCAGTTTTAAGTTTTTTTAATACAATTCACTTTATTTATTAGTTTTACAGTACATATATTTTGATTAAAATCATTTAAATTATTTGAAATAGTGCTGATCTGCTGAATAGATTATGGGATGGCAATAGAGTTACCAGCTGAACTGATTGTTCCTGTCTAAAGTGAGGCAAGCTTCATAAAATAAACATTCAAGTACTGTATTTAGGAAAAGAGAAAAATGCCATTCAAACCCATGATCCATCTAGTCCAGTCCACCTGAGCTATCACTGCTTTTTGTCTGCAGGATTAGGTTTCACATAGAACTATTTCTTTCTGAGTCTTACATGGAAATGCTGGTAATTTAACTTGGGATCAAAGTGTCCTATAATTAAACTAAGGTCTCTTTCCATATTGCAGAATGATTTAAACATATATGTAGATGACATTAGCAATGCACTATGAAAGTAGAAACATACTTTATATACAGAAAGTCAAGGTACGGAAATAGATTTCTACATGTACAAGGACATTTTCCTGCCCCTGCACCCACCCACATCCTCCCAATATAAGTCTTCTGATCTGTTCTGGAGAGGCTTACCATCCTCTGGAGCCAAAGAATGGGGAATTTATCAGCAGTCAGGTATCATTAGAACCCATCCCTGGAAAGCTATTTATAAGTAGTTCCCCTACTAAAAGGTTGCTGCTTTAAGGTTGATCAAGGAAGACTTTTCATTCTTATAACTAGTGCCTTTAAATTAACATAAAAAGAGAACCAGCTCCAGTCATAATGGCATTTTTTTAAAAAACTGGGGTGGGGGAGCACACATCTTGGACTAAGCCTCATTGCTAGGAGTGGAACTTTTATCTCATTAAATGTGCATAAGATTGGGCTATAAAGCAGTTACTGGTGTTTTATAATGAAGAAAAACTGATTATTAATATGTAGAGTTTGCATTGTTGTCCAGGTCTCAAATTAATTTGCAATTTAGCAGTTATTTTTCCACCATTGGGTTTTCAACTGAACTGAAATTTGGCTTGGTTTTTACTGACTCCAAAATCTAGCAATATCATGTTATAAACAGAGAACAGCAATTGTTGGACAGCACCCTTCTTTTGTTATTAATATTTTGGGATAAGAATGCCGTTTTGAATTTGTCAGCCCTCAATATTTTATTCTGACTACTGCTTCAGAACATATTAATAAAGGAAAAACAAAACAGAGTCCAGTAAGTTTTAGCAACAGTGTTGGCAGGCTTTTGTTGGAAAAATGTATAGAATATTATGAAAAAATAACTCTGCCTTTGAATGTCAGCAGGAAATTTATGACTGGGAGAGGAGTGAAGAGGAAAGCTTTTTAATAGACATTTTTGGGAATGAAGCCAAAATTCTTCCCAATCTATGTTTTCCTGAACTAAGCAAAGCTTAGTTGGGGGTGGGTGGGAGGGGGATTGCAAACCTTAGTATCTGCTTTGTTACCATGGTAATACTGACAAGCGAAAAAGATGAAAGCATGATTCACCCCTCACACCTACAGGAAGTTCTAAGACACCTTCTCAGAGAAGCATCTCTAGAAACTCTTCTTAAAGGGTTGATGTCCCCATGACATTCAGATAGGCACAGGTTCACATTCCGTCTTCTGAAAACGAACACAGGTTGGATACTTTCCTGGTGCCTTTTTACAAGACATTAGGAAATCTGTAGCAGAGCAGACCATAAAGAGATACAGTAGTAATTGGATTTCCTACAAGACAGATTCTGATTTTTACATGAGATCAGGAACCTTTGGTGTTTCAGAGGTTTCAGCATCCAGAACATCCATTGGTCCTTGGCCATGCTGGTTGGCACTGATAGGATTACCTTCATGTGATCCATGAAGACCCATTTCCTGAGTAACAGCAGTGCTAATTATTGCTCCATTGCATAGGAAGGTTCTTGACTTAGGCTAATTTCACATGACCTCCATGTGAAATTTGTCTCAAAAAATGTGCATGCATATGTAGTGATGGTACTATGTAGTACAGATTTTTCAATAAGCTTCTTTCTATTTTATATTAATATAATAATCTTCCTGAAGCTACTCATGAGCTATAGCTCAAGGATTGTTTCAGTCATTATATAACATAACAGAGCTGCTGCTTTCTATAGTCATCGTCATTGTCAATTGATGCTAATTAGTTTACAGTAAATTAATTCACTATTAAGTTAATGCAGGTGCTTCTGGATTTTAACTTTTTGGAGACATACAGATCTGTGAACTGCATTTTTCCCCCAAATCTCTTGGGGATCCTTATTTTACAGACTCACATGTGGTGCCTTCTCATGGATCTGATTGTATTGCAGTAAATTCTAGACATATTCTAGAATCCCAGGATATGGAGGTTTTTATGTAGAAAGGTAAGAAGGGGATTTCTGGTCCTATATGCTGTGTCTCCTGGTGGTCAGTCTCATGCCCTTAGAGACTTTTAAGAATTAGCAAGGAAATGATAGTACTCTGGCTGACATGTTCAAATGGTGGCACACAACCATCTAGATTACAATCAATTATTGTATTTCCTGTATAATTGGTCTGATTCCCTTTGAAACTAGTTTTAGGGGCAACATCACATATGAAGGCAGCAATTTCCAACAAATTCTTGCTTCACAAGGAGCAGAGATCAAGTTTTTAAGGCAATACTTCTCAACCTTGGCAACTTCAAGATAAGTGGACTTCAATTCCTAGAATTCCCCAGCCAGCATGGTAAGTAGAGAATTCTGAGAATTGACCATGCAAGGTAATGTTGCCGAAGCTGAGAAACATTACTACAAGGATATTGAACTGAGAAAATATACATACATACATACATACATATATTGACATATGCTATCTTGCAGTTGCCCTTTGTAAAAAAATGTGAACAAGCTTTTTTTCATGGCACTTGTACACTTTGCTTCACTAGGGAACTCTTGATAAGGTTTCATGGTTTATTTAAACACAATTGGTTGCACATGTGAATCTTGCAATAATATGCATACAATCCCTAATCATGGGCCACATAGGAACCAGCAGAGAGTAGTCAATGTTCTTCAGAAGAAAGCAAGACTTTTCATTCTTTTTAAAATAAAATGACAAAAATATTGTGATCTTATTGCCTCCTCCATCAGTGCTGTCACACATTTATATTAGGTTTACAGTTATAGACTTTGTATATAATACATCTTGGTTTTTATGAAAGATGGCCTTGACATTTTGGTAGTATATTAACAGTGTATTTGAAGCATCTTGCAGACTTGGAATGTAGCTGACATCTATTCATTATAAAGTTGCACCATGGAAAAGCAGATGTGCTATTTGATTTTACTCTTGCTTTGAAACACCTAATTAGGTCAACTAGCAATAAGGGCTTTATATGTAGTTTGTAAGCTTGCACTGAACAGAATTGCATTAGCAAGACTTTGGTAGAAGGCTTATGGTTAAGTATCTTATTTATGATTTATTTTAATACTTGTAAATAACTACCTAAAGCAGGGGTCTCCAACCTTAGCAACTTTAAGTCTTGTGGACTTCAACTCCCAGAGTTCCTCAGCCAGCAAAGACAAGATACATTCGTCAAGAATCATAAGGTGCAACACTTAATGATAGTCATAGGGTACAAATAAGCAATCAAATCATACTAGGAAACAATATCAATATAAATTGTAAGGATACAAGCAACAAAGTTACAGTCATACAGTCATAAGTGGGAGGAGATGGGTGATAGGAACAATGAGAAGACTAATAGTAATAGTAAGGTAAAGGTTCCCCTCGCATATATATACTAGTCATTCCCGACTCTGGGGGCAGTGCTCATCTCCATTTAAAGCCAAAGATCCAGCACTGTCTGAAGACGTCTCCGTGGTCATGTGGACGGCATGACTAAATGCCAAAAGCGCATGGAACGCTGTTACCTTCCCACCAAAGGTAGTCCCTATTTTTCTACTTGCATTTTTTACGTGCTTTTGAACTGCTAGGTTGGCAGAAGCTGGGACAAGTAACGGGAGCTCACCCCGTTACACACCACTAGGGATTCGAACCACTGAACTGCTGACCATCTTTTACAGTAATAGTAATGCAGCCTTAGTGAATAATTTGACACTGTTGAGGGAATTATTTATTTAGCAGAGTGATGGCGTTCGGGGAAAAAATGTTCTTGTGTCTAGTTGTTTTGGTGTGTAGTGCTCTATTGCATCGTATAATGTAGAATGCACTGAAATGCATTTGGGGCTACAACTAATGGTTGCATATGCATATACCTGGGTTCAGCTATCACAAACTGCAGATGGGAAACATCAGCATCTATCAAAATACATGAGTTTGATAGACCTGTGATTTGACTGAGTGCACAGTGTCTTTTTTGATGTTCTTAAAAGGACTGCGGTACAGGAGGGAAACTCCTCCTTTCTACTTAATTGTGAATATAACAAGATAGCACAAAGCTGTTAACAGCCAATCTCAAGTGTTCTCAAGTGACCTTGAGAATGTACCTGTTTAATATTATTCATGCTATAGTTTATCAATGTAAATAAAACCAGCCGAAGTCTGAATGTCTAACTGAGCATTTTCATCAGATTTTTCTTCTAAAACCTACTGGATTCTCAAATTTCTTATGAAGACCTTGCTGTACTAAATGTTTAATATATTTAGGAGTTTCTAGGCAGGCTGATTCTGGCACAGATGTTATCCTTGTGTTACATTGGCAAAGTGCTTGCTGCAAACATACTTTGATTCCCCCCCTACCCAGCACTAGGGAGCTTTTAATGATGTTCAAGAGCAGGAACAGACCTTCCCATAGGAAATAAAAGCTATTATAAATGCACCTACTTTCATTTTCAAGAACTTTATCTACCACCCATTCTGACAATTTCAAATCAGGTTTTTTATTTTGCCACTTTTGAGGTCTTGGAAATGATTTGTCAAAGAACTTGGTGGAGAGCACTAGGAAAAAATAATATCCCCCCAAAAATAAATTTGAATGAAGAAGAAATGGAGAACTTTAGTTATACTTTTGTTCCCTTTAAGCAACTGATATCTACTGTTCTGAAATTCAGAGTAACAGAATAGACTTTGAAGAGGATTTTCAATAATCTTGCCCTATTCTAAATAATAACAAGAGGGAAGCAAAGAAAATAGGAAAGCTCTCTTTGCTGACATGCAGTTGTCTGAATTCTGTAGCCCAAATGTGGTAGCTATAAGTATGTAGTTTATTCTCCTGGCTATGCAGACTCTTTGCCCATCTGAAATGGCTATGTTGATGCAGATTTATAATGTGCAATCTGTCATTAATGTAGCATATTAAAGGAGTTGACCCAGACCTCTACATAGTAAACTCTAGATTGCTGCGTAAAGAAAACTCATGTTACCCTCCATGTACATGCATGATTGCAATAAACTCCTTTAAGCTAAAGTTGCTACTGAGCAAACATGAATAAAATGCAGGGTTAAAGATTATCAAAGATTATCATAATCTGCCATCTCAGTTATAACCCCTATCCAATATCAATAGCATAGGCAGGACTTAATTGTCAGGTGAGTGCAGATATATTGTCATAAATTGCTGATGCATTTGTGTATCTCTGTAAGGTTGGCAGTGGAGTCACCAGGAGACATCTGCTTATTAATGAATATATATATATATATATATATGCAAGCCTTGGCATATTCGGGTCTTTTCCTGTGTAAGGTTGAGAGTATCTTGGCAACATTTCAACGAGGTCCCATTTGTCATCTTCAGGCTGGTGCTTACAGCTTTATGCTTCTGCGAGCAAAGTGTGGTCGGAGCTGCCGTCTCTCTATAAATACTGGTGGGGAGGTGGGGAGTGCTGGCTTTGTTGCTGTAAGCGGGTTGGTTGGCTGTGTTGTTACATCTTGATTGGTTGATGGAGTTGATGTTTGCAGATTAGTCGGCTGTTTTGTAGCATCCTGTGTGGGTGTGGTCCTAGCTGTTTGCCCATTAGTCTTAACAATCTGGGTAATGGGCTGTGCTGCAACATCCTGAGCTCTAGTGCTGTGACAACCTGAGTACTGTGCTGCAACATCCTGGGCAGATGGCTGTGATGCAGCACCCGGACTCTGGCCTGGCTCCGAGTCTGAGGTCCTGTCATGTATTCATGGTGTGTGTCAGCTTGCTTTGCATGGGGATCGGAGGGGGGTGCAGCAGCTGGTGATGCCGCTGTGGTCTGGCTTCTGGATGGTGGTTGTATTTCGTCTATGGGATGGGTTTGGGTTTGAATCTGGTGAGGGTGATTGGTGGTGGCGTCATGTGTTATCCTGGGTCCGTGTCAATTTTCGTGGCTGGGACTCGTTTGTTGACTATGGCTAGTTCCCAGATGTCTGGTAGGCAGGAGGTATCGTCACATTTATTCATGTTGTGGGAGTGTTTCTCTATTTCAATGGCTTCCATAATTATTCTCTTGTTGTGATGTTCAGTTTTGGAGATTAATTTGGTTCCTTCAGAATAAATTTCATGTCCTGTTGCTTTAAGGTGCTGGAAAAGGGAGGAAGTTTTTTTCTTCTTTTCTAACTACATTCTTGTGTTCTGCGATGCGTGCATTTATTCTCCTATTAGTTTGTCCAATGTATGTGGCTGGGCAGATTTTGCATGGTATTTCATAGACTCCTTGGTTTTCTAGATGGATCTTGTCTTTGGGGTTTCTTAAGATGTTGGCTATTTTTTGGTCAGTGCAGAAGGCTGTCTTGATATTGTGTTCATGAAGAATTTTGCTGATTTTATCTGTGGTGCCTTTGATGTAAGGGAGGAGGGTGATGCCGTGGTCCTGTTCTGTGTCTCCGTTCTTGGGGGGTGTCTCCCTTTGGATTAGGTTGATAATTGTATTTCTTTGGAATCCGTTAGAGATTAATACATTTGTGAGAGAGTGTAATTCAGTTTTCAGGTGGTCTTTGTCGGCTAGGCGTTTGGTTCTGGAGATGAGAGTCTTGGCAACAGAGTTGATCTGTGCGGGGTGGTGATGTGATTTTGTGTTTAAGTAGCCCACTTACAGCAACAAAGCCAGCACTCCCCACCTCCCCACCAGTATTTATAGAGAGACGGCAGCTCTGACCATGCTTTGCTCGCAGAAGCATGAAGCCGTAAGCACCAGCCTGAAGATGACGAGTGGGACCTTGTTGAAACATCGCCAAGATACTCTCAACCTTACATGGGAAAAGACCCGAATACGCCAAGACTTGCATACCTATACCCGTGAAAATCTACGAAAACAAATTATTTATTTATTTATATATATGTGTGTGTTTGTGTGGTGTGTGTGTGTATGTGTAGGTCTTTGGTTATTCGGGTTTTCTCCCGCGTAAAATTGGAAGTGTCTTGGTGACGTTTCAACGAAGTCTCATTCGTCATCTTCAGGCTTCAGCTTCGTGCTTCTGCTCCCAGAAGCACGAAGCTGAAGCCTGAAGATGACGAATGTGACTTTGTCGAAACGTCGCCAAGACACTTCCAATTTTACGCGGGAGAAACATACAAACACCCGCCAAAACCTCAGATATATATGTACATATATATATATATATATATATATATATATATATGTTCATATATATGTACATATATATGTGTGTGTATATATATATATATATATATATATATATATATATAAACATATATATATGTTTTCTGAGGAGAAAACCCGAATAACCAAAGACCTACATATATATATATTTATATATATATGTTTTCTGAGGTTTTCGCGGGTGTTTGTATGTAGGTCTTTGGTTATTCGGGTTTTCTCCCGCGTAAAATTGGAAATGTCTTGGCAACGTTTCGACGAAGTCTCATTCGTCATCTTCAGGCTTCAGCTTCTGCTCCCAGAAGCACGAAGCCTGAAGCCTGAAGATGACGAATGAGACTTTGTCAACGTCGCCAAGACACTTCCAATTTTACGCGGAGAAACATACAAACACCCGCGAAAACCTCAGATATATATGTACATATATATATACATATATATATATATATGTACATATATATGTACATATATATGTGTGTGTATATATATATATATATATATATATATATATATATAAACATATATATATGCTTTCTGAGGACGTTTCGACGAAGTCTCATTCGTCATCTTCAGGCTTCAGCTTCGTGCTTCTGGGAGCAATGTGTGATCGCAGCTGTTTCTTCCTTTTAACTGCTAGTGGGGGTTTGAACTGATTGGGTGGGAGCTTGGCTGTGCTCAATTTAGTTTGTGTTGCAGGGGGATTTGAGCTGGTGAGCTGCATAGCTGTTGTTTGGCTTTGTGGTGGTGCTACATCTTCATAGTGAGTGTCAGTCTGCTGCATGTATGGATTGGAGGGGTTTGAAATGGCTAATGTTGCAGCTGCGGTCTGGCTTCTGGTCCTTGGTCGTGCTTCATGATCAGTGTGGGTTTGGGTCTGCTTTCTGGGTGGATGTGCGGTGGTGACATCCTGTGTGGACCTCGTGATTTTTCTGAATTGAATATACTATATCACATAAAATGATGTAACAACTAAAAATATTCTGTAATAGTACAGAAAAAAGTACATAATAGGCCTATATAATATATTTTTTATCGAAGGTTGAAATATCTCCAATATTATAATAGCTGCAGGAATCACACAAATCACACAAAAGCTAATATGAAGAGAGAGAAAAGGTTAAGGTATACTGAAAGAAAAGGAGAAAATGCATGCCCCTGCAAAGAGGAGGCCAGAGAACCTGTGTATTTGTTGATACAGCTGCCTTGGCTCAGAATAAGGCAACCTAGGGCCCTCCAGATGTTGTAGATTGCAAGTCTGATCACTTGAATTGCTAATACAGTAAAATTCTGGGTAGGTTTGTTTTGATGTCAATACTCTGCATTCAACAAAATTTACTCCTGACTAAGTACATTTAAGTTTCTAGACATTAACTTAGTCCTTGGAATCAAAAAGCTTGTGAAATTGTGCAAATGATGAAATAATTCAATCTACATTTTTAGTGCAAATCAGCTTTAAATTATCCATCAACTTTTCCATTTGGTAAATGTTTCAATTGAGTTTAAATGTTTCATTTCATATAAGTTGCAATGAAGATCGAAGTTAAAAGATCAAAGTGTATTTAGAAATTTACTTTTTCAAATGAATGTTTTAAAATACGTAAATAATGTGAATGCCTTTATTTTCCTTCCAGAATTTTAGAAAATTTGTAGAGTCCATCTTTCTGAAGCACTATGTATTTTTAAGGATCTGTTTTCAATTATTTCATCACCAACTCCCACACAGCTAAACAATTTTGCTTTTAGGTAGGAATAACATTCCAATCTAAGCTAATAGCTCATTACAGTGCAAAGATGTTAGACAAATATCTTTCCCCTCCCCTCAAGTGATTAAACACTGGGTTTCCTTCTACTCTTCTAAAAGTCACAAATATTGAATGCATCACTTAATAATCTTGGATGATTGTGATATTTTTATATAATCACCATCTTTACCCTAGAAATTGTTAGCTTTCTCCCAGCCTCTGTTCTCACACTTTCTGCATGATCAGCTGAGGAAGGGCTGATGATGATGCCATGAAATCTAGCAGACTTTTGTAATGCAGAAGTATGTGGGATGCAGATATATCATGATCCAGTAATTTCAGAAACTGTGATGTTTGACCCAGTGTGGTTGATGGTAAGTGTGCTGCCAAAATTACTAGTAAGAGGATCTGATTGATTGGGGATTCTGGGAGTTGAAATCCACATATCTTAAAGTTGCAAAGGTTAATTGGCAAATGTGTTATAGGAACAAGGCCAATAAGACTTACCGGTACTTCTAGCTACACATTGTGAGACTATATTGTTTATGGAGACTATCTATCTATCTATCTATCTATCTATCTATCTATCTATCTATCTATCTATCTATCTATCTATCTATCTATCTATCTATCTATCTATCTATCTATCTATCTATCTATCTATCTATCTACACACACACACACACACACACACACACACACACACACACACACACACACACACACACACACACACACACACATACACACACACACACACACACACACACACACACACACACACACACACACACACACACACACACACACACACGCACGCACTCTCACACCACCACCCAGCACAGATCAACTCCGTAGCCAAGACACTCATCTCCAGAACAAAATGCTTAGCTGATGAACAACACCTAAAACCCGAATAACCAAAGACCTACATACAAACACCCACAAAAACCTCAGAAAACATATATATATGTTTTCGGGGGAAAACCCGAACAACCAAAGACCTATATACAAACACCCGTGAAAACCTCAGATATATATGTACATATATATATATATATATATATGTACATATATATGTACATATATATGTGTGTATATATATATATATACATATACATATACATATACATATATATATATATATATATATATATATGTTTTCTGAGGTTTTCGCGGGTGTTTGTATGTAGGTCTTTGGTTATTCGGGTTTTCTCCCGCGTAAAATTGGAAGTGTCTTGGCGACGTTTCAACGAAGTCTCATTCGTCATCTTCAGGCTTCAGCTTCGTGCTTCT
The DNA here is from genome assembly GCF_028640845.1 of Ahaetulla prasina. NCBI lineage: Eukaryota > Metazoa > Chordata > Lepidosauria > Squamata > Colubridae > Ahaetulla > Ahaetulla prasina. The sequence continues at coordinate 30,765,534 of NC_080545.1, forward strand.
GGGAGCAATGTGTGATCGCAGCTGTTTCTTCCTTTTAACTGCTAGTGGGGGTTTGAACTGATTGGGTGGGAGCTTGGCTGTGCTCAATTTAGTCTGTGTTGCAGGGGGATTTGAGCTGGTGAGCTGCATAGCTGTTGTTTGGCTTTGTGGTGGTGCTACATCTTCATAGTGAGTGTCAGTCTGCTGCATGTATGGATTGGAGGGGTTTGAAATGGCTAATGTTGCAGCTGCGGTCTGGCTTCTGGTCCTTGGTCGTGCTTCATGATCAGTGTGGGTTTGGGTCTACTTTCTGGGTGGATGTGCGGTGGTGACATCCTGTGTGGACCTCGTGATTTTTCTGAATTGAATATACTATATCACATAAAATGATGTAACAACTAAAAATATTCTGTAATAGTACAGAAAAAAGTACATAATAAGCCTATATAATATATTTTTTATCGAAGGTTGAAATATCTCCAATATTATAATAGCTGCAGGAATCACACAAATCACACAAAAGCTAATATGAAGAGAGAGAAAAGGTTAAGGTATACTGAAAGAAAAGGAGAGAAAATGCATGTCCCTGCAAAGAGGAGGCCAGAGAACCTGTGTATTTGTTGATACAGCTGCCTTGGCTCAGAATAAGGCAACCTAGGGCCCTCCAGATGTTGTAGATTGCAAGTCTGATCACTTGAATTGCTAATACAGTAAAATTCTGGGTAGGTTTGTTTTGATGTCAATACCTCTGCATTCAACAAAATTTACTCCTGACTAAGTACATTTAAGTTTCTAGACATTAACTTAGTCCTTGGAATCAAAAAGCTTGTGAAATTGTGCAAATGATGAAATAATTCAATCTACATTTTTAGTGCAAATCAGCTTTAAATTATCCATCAACTTTTCCATTTGGTAAATGTTTCAATTGAGTTTAAATGTTTCATTTCATATAAGTTGCAATGAAGATCGAAGTTAAAAGATCAAAGTGTATTTAGAAATTTACTTTTTCAAATGAATGTTTTAAAATACGTAAATAATGTGAATGCCTTTATTTTCCTTCCAGAATTTTAGAAAATTTGTAGAGTCCATCTTTCTGAAGCACTATGTATTTTTAAGGATCTGTTTTCAATTATTTCATCACCAACTCCCACACAGCTAAACAATTTTGCTTTTAGGTAGGAATAACATTCCAATCTAAGCTAATAGCTCATTACAGTGCAAAGATGTTAGACAAATATCTTTTCCCTCCCCTCAAGTGATTAAACACTGGGTTTCCTTCTACTCTTCTAAAAGTCACAAATATTGAATGCATCACTTAATAATCTTGGATGATTGTGATATTTTTATATAATCACCATCTTTACCCTAGAAATTGTTAGCTTTCTCCCAGCCTCTGTTCTCACACTTTCTGCATGATCAGCTGAGAAAGGGCTGATGATGATGCCATGAAATCTAGCAGACTTTTGTAATGCAGAAGTATGTGGGATGCAGATATATCATGATCCAGTAATTTCAGAAACTGTGATGTTTGACCCAGTGTGGTTGATGGTAAGTGTGCTGCCAAAATTACTAGTAAGAGGATCTGATTGATTGGGGATTCTGGGAGTTGAAATCCACATATCTTAAAGTTGCAAAGGTTAATTGGCAAATGTGTTATAGGAACAAGGCCAATAAGACTTACCGGTACTTCTGGCTACACATTGTGAGACTATATTGTTTATGGAGACTATCTATCTATCTATCTATCTATCTATCTATCTATCTATCTATCTATCTATCTATCTATCTATCTATCTCCCTCCTTCCCTCCCTCCCTCCCTCCCTTCCTCCTACCTATCTATCTACACACACATGCACACATGCACACATGCACACATACATATATTTATATATGTTCACATATGCTCATATTTCTTTACAGAAATGCAGACACATTATAATGTTTTACTTAGAAATATAAGCTTCATTCATATATATATACATATACACATAGTGTGTGTATGTGTATATATATATATGTGAATAGATAGATAGATATAGATATAGTGATTTTTTTAAACTGCATGAATCACCATATTGCATATGTGAGATAAGTGTCTATACAAATCAAACAAATAAATTATAAATAAGTCCAATCAAAAATTGCAAAATAATATTTTTCAGTAGATTATAATTGAAAAAAGTAACTTATTGGAAAATGTCTGCTCACACTGTTTTTTTCTAGTTGGAACAGAAAATGTATATTTTGCAAGGGTTTAAATTTTCTAAGCTTGCAAATATCTATTATGTGGTTTTCCCAATTTTATTATTTTTTTTGCCATGTGATCCTTTGGAACAAAAGCTCTATGAAGCCTTCATATTTAAAAATATATTTAAAACTAGAATAGTGTTTGCAATACAACTGCTGGATATAATTACAATACAATTTGCCGGATATTGGCATGGTATATAATGCTAATTCTAACCAAGATATTACTGTATTTCTTTAACAATGTGCTTATAAAGATTTTTTTCTGACAAAGTAGACACAGCTGTATGAGACTTTTTATTTTACTTTTGTAATTCAGATTCTGTTAAAATTAGTCTTTTTAAATATCATTCAGATTCAGCTGTATCCCCCCAAAAGTTAGGCAAAAGACAAATTTCATACATAAAGAACTGCTCAAAGGATGTTCTTGATAAATATGCTTTTAGGCAGGTTTAAAATGTGAACTGCCAAAATTTTACAGCAAATCAGTCCCTGGCTAACTATCTTAAAGTTTGTTTCATACGTGTTTGATCCTAATGTGAACAAGTAACCACCAGGAAATCAATCAATATGAATATGAGATTTAAATAACTCTACTTCAGAATATCGAATTACAAATATACTTAGAAAAAAAATAACAATACATTCAAAGTGTCTTGGAACTGGATTGATTTTATTATAAATTATCAGTTTATTCTTATTTAAACATGCAAATGGAATAATCTAGCAGTTATAAATCTTATTGATTTTAAAATCAATATTGAAAATCAATCTTGAAAATAAAGTCTTAATCAGGCAAGAATTCTGAATATATTTGCTAATATAAAGAAGATAGGTCCCATGGAAAATGCACCACCATACAAAAAAGCAGGAGGTTTTCATGAGCAAGATTTCTTTTTTTTATTTTGTTTTATTTTCCCAATCACTTATTCAGACAATCCAGCAGATAAGTTTAAGACCTATCTTGAGTGCCTGTATAATTAGAATGGTGTAATTACATATTTAAATAAATATTTCTAGAATAGGCACTTTTGGGGACTATAAAAACATAAAGTGCCAGCCAGAATGCCTCCTTGTTGTAAGCCAAAATCAGAAAGTATAGAAAGTGTGTAGTAAAAGGTCTAACCTTTTAGCATAGAGATTTTAAAAAGTTGAAATCATGTCTGTCTTCGATGACCAGGGCAAAATATATGGCTACAATACTTGCTGGGTTTTCCTAACATGACATTATCTTTAATATGTAGAAAACACCTTGGGTTCTGTTTAGCTTCATAGTAGTATGCTGTGGACTGTGTGCTCCAAAATGGTGGATGAGATCAAAAGAAATGTAAACATGAATTCATTTAATTTATATTTTATTAGTATGAGACTGTAGAAAATGTGTAATATTTTTCTTCTATTATCATAGTAAAATTATAAATTGGTAATATTTTGCTATTATCATTATCAAAAGGGTTTTGAGATCTTCATGTAGCCAGGGAACCTCAAACTGTTTACCTACTTTTTAGAAAGAGCGTGACTTGAATTATATATATATGCCTTAGACTCTCCTACATGGCAGATGAGCAGAGATTACCGATAGCTCCTGTATTTACTGAGAGTTTTATTGATGTTTTATTGCAGTGGGATTACTTGCTGTTTCTAGGAGCATTAAAAGCTAGAGGTAAGACATGAATCAATCCAAGCCTTCCAGTGTGGGGTGGATAGCTGTCACAAACCCATCATAATATATAACATTCTCAAATACATCTGCATTTATGTAGCCACAATTATTGGTGGATAAACAAGAAAAAAGTAAAAAGTAAAATATTCAAGTTGAGATGAATCCCTGGTGAATCATTGCAGTTTCTTGATCATTTTGGAATTGTTCAGTTTCTTGCTTGCTCTGATGCATATGCTTGACTCTTGTGGAAAACATTGGTTTTTTTCTTCCTTACTTATAAATGAATCCTGTTGCAGGAATAATTTTATTTTACTTCTTCATTAGATGGAACATCTTCATAGAACCTCATTTATTTACTTTTATTTTGCAGAAAAGAGAATTCGATGTGGACAGTCTCAGCAAATCAGAATTGAGGATGCTTCTGAGTATTTTAGAAGGAGAGTTGGAAGCACGAGATCTTGTGATTGAAGCTTTGAGGGTATGTCATTTATTTATTATAGATACATTTTTCAGTCTAGAATGAAAAGTATTGCTCAGATGTATGATTCTAGTAATTATAGATGAATAATTAAATTTCAGTATCAGAATGGATGGTACTTGATGAACTCTGGAATTTCTGTTCAGACTCCATGATTGTTGGTATAGTGTTGGGGCAAGATCTTTCAAAAGATTATCCTGCAATGTTTGATTAAACAATACACTGATAATTAATGCAAAAAATACCGGGCAAGTTTTACTATGGTTAAGCCCTTTGAGACTCATAAATTCAAGTACCATTTCAATTTCTTGAAAAAATCTAGTAAGTAATTCATCAAAATCTTGCAAATTACTACCAAAATAATTTTTGTATATAACTAAAATCTTTCTCAGACCCATCCTCCCTCCACTTCACCTCCATCTCTCTACACACACACACACACACACACACACAAACACACCATTGCTATGGGGGGGGGGTAGAGGGTAAAAAACAGTAACAATGACCCGGCGGGTGGGCAGAGTCTTGAGCTGCCATCGCTACCAGTTCTCTGTACCACTGGCCGTCATTGCCACCGGATTGGCCGAACCGGTCTGAACTGGGAGAATTGCACCCCTGGTTTACACATATAGTGAATATTTTTTTTCTTTGAATAATTAAGTCATCATCTGGCTAACTTTATCTTGACATCTCAGTTTAGATAAGATTGTTGCATTTTTAATTCTAATTTCTTTTATCTTTTTACAATTCTTCAAGTGGCAAAAACATTAAAATTGTTCTCTTAGCTTGATCCAATTTAGTGTCTGTCATTCAATTTTAGCCATTTTCATCAATTAATGGCCTAGATACAGATATACCATCCTATTTGTATTAAAAACAATATTCAAGCAATGCTATTACTTAGGAAGTATTGCAACGCTTAGGTAGATGTACAGGAAGAAGCATAGCCATATTATACATTCTTTGTGTAAATGAAAGTGTGTTTTCAAATCTTCCTCTGCTTGCTAAAATTAATAGGAATATTAATGTCATCAACTGAGCATCAATGAAAATATTAGTGTTTAAAAATACAACTCTAAAATGGTTTGTGACTGACTCTGAAGCTATAAAACACAAACAACTTGTCAGAAAATCTTTAGTTTTAAATGCTGTTTCTGTGTCAGGCTTGAAGATTAACGTAGCCCACAGAAAATACACTGTGTTCCATAAATGGTAATGTTTCTCTAATGAAGCAGCATATGTATAATAACTCCTGAGAATTGCATATACTGTATAAGATGCATTATGTATACATTGTACATGGTTTTCTGTAGATAGGACATTCCATTCTTTATAAACCAGTTGCATTGTGTTTAAATTTTATCTTGTACGATTAGACAAGAAAAAATGTTTTATGACTACCAATACACTGCTTGGTGATGGTAGGAATACAAGAATATTTAGCAATTTTTCTTTTTTCTTTTTGTTACAATTTTTTGTTCCTTACTATTTATATTGATTGTTTCCTAATATGATTTGATTGCTTATTTGTACCCTATCATTAAGTGTTGTACCTTATGATTCTTGATGAATGTATCTTTTCTTTTTATGTTCATTGAGACAAATTCCTTGTGTGTCCAATCACACAGCCAAAAAAGAATTCTATTCTATTCTATTCTATTCTATTCTATTCTATTCTATTCTATTCTATTCTATTCTATTCTATTGATTTCATGTGGCCTTTCTTTACATAATATCTTAAGATATTGTTATAAAGTCTTGTTAAATTCAGAATCTGCCTTTTGATATGAAACAGAATCTAATATCAAGACCACATTGCAAGGAGTTTCAAATACTTTGACCCTAATCCTGAAATGAAATGCACAATCCTCAGAGACAATTATGGAACTTTTTTTCTGGGATAATTGAGTGTAATTTGATTGACTGCAGCATAGGGAAACTCCATAACTTTGTCTAATAGTAATAGTAAAGTAAAAATGCTAAAGTCTTTGACTTTATAGGTTATGTGTAAATTCTGATTTGTAAACTGGGAAATAATCTCAAAAATACACTATTTTTTTTTTCTCTCTAGAGAAAGATTCTCCTTTTACTTATTTGATTTAATCACACTTCTGCAAGCCCGGCTGCTAAGTGTGAAAAGTGCTTTTCAGATAATTTCTCAACTCATTATTTAGAATGATTATTTTTTGGCAGTTAGAAGTCCAGGTTGGTTTTCTGTAGATAGGACATTCCATTCTTTATAAACCAGTTGCATTGTGTTTAAATTTTATCTTGTACGATTAGACAAGAAAAAATGTTTTATGACTACCAATACACTGCTTGGTGATGGTAGGAATACAAGAATATTTAGCAATTTTTCTTTTTTCTTTTTGTTACAATTTTTTGTTCCTTACTATTTATATTGATTGTTTCCTAATATGATTTGATTGCTTATTTGTACCCTATCATTAAATGTTGTACCTTATGATTCTTGATGAATGTATCTTTTCTTTTTATGTTCATTGAGACAAATTCCTTGTGTGTCCAATCACACAGCCAAAAAAGAATTCTATTCTATTCTATTCTATTCTATTCTATTCTATTCTATTCTATTCTATTCTATTCTATTCTATTCTATTCTATTGATTTCATGTGGCCTTTCTTTACATAATATCTTAAGATATTGTTATAAAGTCTAGTTAAATTCAGAATCTGCCTTTTGATATGAAACAGAATCTAATATCAAGACCACATTGCAAGGAGTTTCAAATACTTTGACCCTAATCCTGAAATGAAATGCACAATCCTCAGAGACAATTATGGAACTTTTTTTCTGGGATAATTGAGTGTAATTTGATTGACTGCAGCATAGGGAAACTCCATAACTTTGTCTAATATTAATAGTAAAATAAAAATGCTAAAGTCTTTGACTTTATAGGTTATGTGTAAATTCTGATTTGTAAACTGGGAAATAATCTCAAAAATACACTATTTTTTTTTTCTCTCTAGAGAAAGATTCTCCTTTTACTTATTTGATTTAATCACACTTCTGCAAGCCCGGCTGCTAAGTGTGAAAAGTGCTTTTCAGATAATTTCTCAACTCATTATTTAGAATGATTATTTTTTGGCAGTTAGAAGTCCAGGTTGGTTTTTCTGTGTTCTGCTATTTCAAAATACTTAAAAAGGCATGTTGCCAAGAGACACAAAAGAGCAAAGAGTTGATTGAATAGAAAGAAGAAGGAATGAAATTCAACAGAATGTATAAGAGATGAGCCCAGAGGGTTAAGATTTTGAAACACAATTTAAAGAGGATAATTTTTGAGCTTGTTTGTGAAAATATTTTCAATTTTGAAGCCAAAGTTATAATCATACTTTATAATATGTAACACTTCTTTTGTGAAAAGCTAGAGATGTATAGGTTGCTTTAAAATCCATTCATTCTTCCTCCTTAATGAGACTGCATGTGTTGATACAATTATGTGCATGTGGGTGCGGGTGCAGGTGCGGGTACGTGTGTTAGGCTGAAACTGCATTTATTAAATTGCTTGGAAATTTGAAGATTTTTTTTTAGGAGAAAGACTAGCTTTTTCACCTGAAAAATGTTTTGGAGAAAATTGTTTGTTTGTTTGTTTGTATTCCACCTTTATTATTTTTACAAATAACTCAAGGCAGGAAACATACTCATACTATTGATATGCAATACTTGATCCTCGTATTTATGTAAAAAGTGGAAAATCCTATTATTATTCTTCATAACTAAATTTATGATTTAAACCAGACTTATAATTAGAGTCAACTTCATTGTTAATATTTTAGATATGAAAGACCATATGTATTGAATAAGAAAATTACAGAATAAAAAATTATTACAATAGATAGTAGCACTGCAAAATCATGAACAAAATCTTTAAAAGTAAAATATTGGAATGATTTGTCTTTAGGAATCTAGTATTATTTTTAAATGTACTACTTTAGTTTTTGAAATTGTGGGAAGAAAAATCCGGTCCGGTTTCAAGCTAGGAGAAAGATCCTAGAAATAAAATGGAGGCTGATTGGAAAGAAGGACTCTGTTTATTTAGATGCCAGAAACTTCAGTGGCAGAAACATGTTTGTTTGTTTATTTGCTTGTTTGTTTGTTTGTTTGTCAAATATGTACAAAATGACAAGTATAGGTATGAACATAAACATAAAGGAAGTAAATACAAATATATAGGGACAGTAAGACAGGGATGGTAGGCACACTGGTGCGCTTATGCATGCCCCCTTTTTCCCACCCATTTATGTTTCTAGAGTGACTGACAAAATGGCTGAATGAGTGGGTAGATATTTATAGGTTTCTGGGGAGTTGTGTTTGAGATGCTCCAGGGGGTTGTGCAAAGTAGTGAACTTTGTGTTTTACTGTTTCAGTGATGGTGGGTTAATCCTATTATGTCCCAAAGGTCATATCCTGTCCTTCTTAAACCCATCAACTGGAGCTGAAGGTGTTTTGTTTATGAATAGATTCACCCAAGTCATTCTTAATGGGCACAAAATATCCATCTCTAAAGATTTGAGGCTTCTACTGGAGGCTATTAAGAAAAACTGGGGCTGCTTTCTGTCTTTAAGAACATGTTTTCTCTATTCCTCCTTTGGGGAAATATTCTATCCTGCCTCTTTTTATATTAAGAATAAAGAATATTTTAATCTGGGAAGAGGGGCTTCCTACAAAATAAATAGCAATATTATTGTTCTCAATGTCGGGGGAAACGGCGGTCAGGATTGGGAAATCCTCTGGCTTGCCATAGGACCGAGTCTGCAAAGATTTCATGAGCCCCGCCTCCTGGTTCTGTTCCCCAGCTTTCGACTCGGTCCTTGCCAGGACCAGATGTGTCGTTGCGTTTTTCCATAGTACCTGTAAGCTTTAACTGCAATTATTTTTCTTTTACCTTGATTTTATTTTATTTTTGAATTTTGACACTCTACCAGTGTGAAAGGTTTTTCAACCCGATTCCGCTGAAGGCCGGTTTTTGTTAATTTTTTTCTTCGGCTGTCTTCAGTCTACCGGCACATTCCTGGGTCAGCGACCACGGGCTAGCCCCCAACGCGCGGCAAAAGGCTGGCTGTGTATTTTCGGCGCAGCGGAAAAGCGATTGCCTTTTTTTACTGTGAGCAACCGCCGAGGCGTTGGAGGCTTCCGCGCCTAAAATTATCGCCTTTAAAGCCGCAGCGGCTCCAATTAACCTGACAGGGGGGAGGAACTCCCCAAGCAGCCGCCAAGGCGCAAACGCTAACGATCACGCTGTTTGAGGGAAGGAATTCCCAAAGAGCCGTCAAGGCGCTGGAGGTTGCCGCACCGAGTTTCTTTTGCCTCTGAAGACGAAAGGGCTAGCGCTTAGGGCGTCAGAGGGAAAGAATCCCTCCATTTTCCCTTCAACTTTGCTTGGCAACTGGCGGCTGGCGAATCAGAGCTATAGGAGCTAAGCCCTCCCCCCGCCTTGTTTGTTGCAAATCGCGCCTGAAGCCCTCGAGGCTAGCGATTACTCTCTCAGCAGAGGTGCGAACGATTCCTCATTATATACATCGCGCTAGCAGCCGTTCTGTTTTGGCGAGCGATATTTTCAGCTTTATTCAAGGAGAGGCTTCTCATCAGATCAGGTCCCTCTCAGAAAAGGTCGTAAGTTAATTTTTCTTTCTGGTCTTTTTGGCGGGCAGAGAGCATTCAAGATGGTGGAAATTTCCAACAGCAAAGATCAGAGCCGCCATTTTAGTGATCCAGGAGCGGGCCCCTCAGGGAATATTCCCCAGGAGATGGCTAAAGGGGAGCCTGGCCCAGTTACCAAAGCCCCAAAATCTCATTTCAAAACAGAGGAACGACGCCACAAGGCAATGGAAAAAGCCATCAACAAATCTTTAAAAAAGACGAACAAGACTAATAGACCGGCTCAAAGGGAACCTCCACAGAGCGATAGGCCCTCTTCGGGTTTTTTGCCTTACCCCTCTCAAACCGATGCTGGAGCCTGGTCTCCTGACCGTGCAGCTTCAGTGACCTTGCCTCACTATTCCGAGGCTGCACCTCTATTTCAAACCTATCCTGATCAATCAGAGGCAGCATCTTTATTTCAACCGTTGCCTAATTCAAATTCCCTGAACATTGGTCAACGAGACTCTGCGACTCCAAATTTCCAATCCTTAGCAAGTCATTCTGAATGCAGGCTTCCAGAACACGACTACTGGCATAACAACCAGTTCTATGCCTGCCTTACCCATAAATACCGTGACTCAAACGCCACAACAACCCATCATACAGTTGCCAGAATCATTTCGCATGGTCATATCTCAGGCTATTTGACAGGGGATGTCCGAATATTTGCAACAGGGCCCTATCAATCCTCAGCAAGTTTCTCATTCGCAAAAACACATCTCCCATAACTCAGAGCCCATGAGTGAATTTCCTGAGCATGACCAAAGATGCGAGTATTCCCCTGTCTCTATTAATCAAGAATCTCTTTTGGGGGATGAGGACTCGAGGGAACTGGCAATGTCAGACGATGAAGGGCTAGCGCCCGATCAACCTGCCTTTGTGGGGTTATTCAAACCTCACCTTTTCCGTTCCCTGCTTTTCAAAGCACAGACCTCCACTGGGCTAGAATTGTCAAAATCGGATGCTACAGGTCAGGTGACACAGGACCCGTCAGGTCACTTGTTCACTGAGCCCACGGTGGTGTCAGAGGCCATTCCAGCTCCGAAACTTTTTGTTGACGTGGTCCAGAGGCAGTGGCAAAATCCAGGTTCTGGGTCTAACCCGAACGCGCTGGGCAAAATTTTTTATAACATAGCATCAGAATTCGATAAAATACTTCAAATTCCCACAGTAGATCCACCTATAGTGGCCCTGACGGCGAACTCGCACCCCACAAGTCCGGCTGATGAATCATTACGTCCAGAGGATAAACGTGCTGATCGCACGATTGTTAAAGGCCACCAAGCCTCCGCCTGGTCAATCAGGGCATCTACAGCTGCTTCCTTTTTCAACCGCTCGGCACTCCTGTGGATAAAACAGCTCCAGAAGAGAATTCCTTCTACAGATCTTTGGTCCCATCAAGACATAAACAAGGTGGTGGCCGCACTGGAATTCTCAGCAGACGCCTCACTCAATGCGGTGAGATTTTCAGCTAAAGCCATAGGCGCCGTGGTTTCGTCCCGTCGGCTTCTTTGGCTTCGGCACTGGCAAGCCGATACAAGAAGCAAGTGGCAGTTGGCAGCTTCCCCATTCGCGGGGACCAATCTCTTTGGAGCCTGCCTGGACCCTATTGTGGTGGAGACCAAAGATAAAAGGAAGATACTCCCTTCCCTCTCTCGAAGGGGAGAACTTCGCCATCAACCGTATTTTCAACCACAGCCATTTCGGACCTCTGAATCAGGAGGCTTCCGATCCCAATCACAACGCTTCTTTCCAGCCAGAGGGGCCCAACCTCGAGACAGCCAGGTCAGACCAGGGCCCCGGTTTTCCAACAGGAAACCCTTCCGGGGAGGGAGGGGTAGAGGATTTAGACGCTCCAAATAATACGCTAACTGGGTTTCCCATTGGCGCTCGATTAACGCATTTTTATGCTCAATGGGAAAACTCGATTTCTGACAGGTGGGTTAGAAACACCATTAAGTACGGTCTCTCCCTGGAATTCCGCTCCGACCCCCCGACGACTTTCTTACGTTGCCCTGTTTCACGCAATCCTTCCACGAGGTCTCTTGTTGAGGCCATCCGCCATCTGGCAATAAGGGCAATTCAGCCTGTGCCCTCAGAACAGCGAGGGTGCAGTTTCTACTCTCGTCTTTTCATAGTACCTAAGTCGTCAAGGGGCTGGAGGGCTATTCTTGATTTGAAGTCCCTCAATCGGCATATTGTCTATCACAAATTCAAAATGAATTCCCTCTGCTCCATTTTGGAGTGTATTCGACCTGGTGACCTCCTCTCATCCATTGACTTGATGGAGGCCTACCTCCATATCCCAATCCTCCCTGCTCATCGTAAATTCCTTCGTTTTTGTTATCACGGGCACCATTACCAGTACAGGGCTCTACCCTTTGGGCTGTCTTCAGCTCCTCGGGTCTTTACCAAGGTTTTGTTGGCCATTCTGGCCCGCATCCGTTTAGTTCCAATTAGGCTTCAAGCCTATTTGGATGATATATTGATTATGTCATCTTCCTGGGCTACAGCCGACCGAGATGTGTCCACCACTATCCAGATCCTCCAGGATCATGGTTTTTCTATCAACTGGGATAAGAGCCACCTTACCCCTTCCACTCGTATTGTTCACCTAGGCGCTGTGATTGACACGGCCCAATCAATGGTATTCCTTTCAACTGAAAGACAAGATAGTCTATCTAAATTAGCAATTAATTGTCAGTGGGTGGGACCTATTTCGCTACTGCGGTTATCCCAACTGCTGGGGAAAATGGTATCCACTTACGACATTGTCCCCTGGTCTCGTCTACACAGCAGACCTCTGCAGTGGTTCATGCTCCCACACCAACGGAAGCGTGTCAGCGCCTCCCTAAAGAAGGTTCTCCTTCCCGAGGAGGTTCGAATGTCCCTACATTGGTGGACTTCTCCAGCCATTGCCTGAGGGACCGTATTCAGGGAACCACCTCGTTTGACCATCACCACCGACGCCAGCCTCTTTGGCTGGGGAGCACACCTGGGACCTCATATGGCCCAGGGTCAATGGTCCACCCACGAAGCTCAGCACAGCATAAATTTTCTGGAACTACGGGCGATTCGCCTGGCATTAGAAGCATTCTCGACTCACATCACCAGTCAGGATGTTCTAATTTTAACGGACAATATCACGGCAAAGGCTCATGTGAATCGGATGGGCGGAACACACTCACAGTCCCTACTCCAGGAGGCTCTTATCCTAGGCTGTTGGGCAGAATCACATCTCAGGTCATTGAAGGCCGCCCATATAACAGGAGTTACCAACATTACAGCGGACTCCCTCAGTCGGGGTACGATCGATCAAGCGGAATGGGCTCTGACATCGGATCTGTTCGAGGACCTGGCTTCCCGGTTTGGACGGCCTCTGGTGGACCTATTTTCCTTCACCTCGAACCACCAGCTCCCAAGGTACTTCACTCGCTTCCCGTCCCGGGGCGTGGAAGCAGTGGATGCCCTGCGCAGCAGGTGGCCTCAGGGCCTCCTTTACGCCTTTCCTCCACTACCCCTGATTCCCAGAGTGATTCGCAAACTTCTGGAAGAGAGGGCCGAATTGCTACTTGTAGCCCCATACTGGCCCAGGAGGCCTTGGTTTGCGGATCTGCTTGCTCTGTCGGTACAAGACCCATGGCGCATACCGGGGAGCAGAGTAGCCCTCTGCCAGGGACCGCTTCGACATCCAGAACCACAATGACTCTCACTGACCGTTTGGAGGTTGAGTGGCTCCTCTTAGAAGACGCCAGGGTTCCCTCCAAGGTTACACCTATGATTCAAGCGGCCCGTCGCGAATCTACGTCCCGTATTTACCAAGCGACTTGGCGAACCTTTGTTGCCTGGTGTGAAGCTCGATCCAGGTCAGCTACATCGGCTTCCATTCTTCACGTATTGGAATTCCTACACGACAGCTTCGAAGCCGGTCTCGCACCAAACACGCTAAGACGACAACTAGCAGCCATATCATCGATATTTACCTGCGGATCATCTCATTCCCTGTCTAGGGAACCTCTTCTACGCGATTTTCTCCGTGGAGCAGCAAACCTGAGACCTCCGGTGGTCCACCGTTTTCCTTCGTGGAGTTTACACAAAGTTCTGTCAGCTTTGAACCATTCGAACCATTGAGGGAAGTCTCTCTCCATTTTCTCTCCTTCAAGGTTTCCTTTCTGATAGCCATTACATCGGCCCGGAGAGTCTCGAAACTGTCAGCACTATCCATTCGTCGGGATCTGTGCGTTTTTCACAAAGACAGGGTGGTCTTACGTTTGGACCCTACTTTCCTCATGAAAGTTAACACGATTTTTCATCGCATACAAGAACTAATTCTACCTAACTTCTGTCTGAATCCTCAAAGACCGCAAGAGTTTATCTGGCACACTTTAAACGTCCGCAGGGCATTAAAGATTTACATTCATCACACTGAATCAATACGCAAAACGGAGGCCCTCTTCATATCTTTTCAGCCCGCATCTCTTGGAACGAGAGTCACCAAGTCAGTTCTCTCTAGATGGATCAGAGCCACTATAATCACGGCTTATGAAAAGCAGGCTCTGCCAGTTCCTCGACACATTTTGGCACACTCCACCAGGAGTTCCTCCACCTCGGCGGCCTGGGCTACTCAGGCATCTCTCGAAGAGATATGTAGGGCAGCGGCATGGTCTAATCCGACGGCCTTTATTCGACATTATCGACTGGACACGTACGCGTCCTCTGATGCCGCCTTTGGAAGATGGGTACTCCAGGCAATCCATGAAGATTCTGAACAACCTTGTCGGCCTTCTCCCGCCCGGACAGACATATAACTTTGGTATGTCCCAATCCTGACCGCCATTTCCCCCGACATTGAGAACGGGCGTTGGCTTACCTGAATGCCCCTTCTATGAGAGGGGGAAACGGCGGTCAGTCCCACCCTTTTATATCGGCCGACTAGGGGGGCCATCGGGGTGGGTGAACACTATCGTTTTCAGCACGACACATCAGTCTGCGTCCACGTCCTCGCCGAAAGCTGGGGAACAGAACCAGGAGGCGGGGCTCATGAAATCTTTGCAGACTCGGTCCTACGGCAAGCCAGAGGATTTCCCAATCCTGACCACTGTTTCCCCCTCTCGTAGAAGGGGCGTTCAGGTAAGCCAACGCCCGTTTTGATCTTTGTCCTTGATGTTCTTTAAAGTATTATGTACAGTATGCTTGGGCTGAGTGGTGGGTTTCAAAAATTTTTACTACCAGATCTGTGGGTGTGGCTTGGTGGGCGTGGCATGGCTTGGTGGGCATGGTAGGGGAAGGATCCTGTAAAATCTCCATTCCCTCCCCAATCCAGGGGAAGGTTACTGCAAAATCCCTATTTCTTCCCCATCAGCTGGGACTTGGGAGGCAGAGACTAGATGGGGTTGGGGCCAGTCAGAATTTTTACTACCGGTTCTCAGAACTACTCAAAATTTCTACAGAAATTTCTACAGAACTGGTCAGAACCTGCTGAAACCCACCTCTGCTTGGGTTAGAGCCAGTATCTTTGAAGGCTTTGGAAGAAACTAAATAGCAATGTAATAAAAATTGATTTTGAGTATTACTATTGGTGTCAGGAAGAAGAATTGTTTTGTACTTTTATTTCATTGGATTTTTGGAATTGTTTTTCCCTGTTTCATCCTTGTCATTGGGTTAAATATGTAGTTGTTAAATACATATTTATGTTTCGATGAACAATTTATTATATGCTTTTTAGATGCTGTTTTTCCAAATACGTGTCATTTTTGTTTGCAGATGTCCTGAATGTATTTTTTAATGTGTGCATTTCATGATGGCATAAAAAAATATTTGTTTTTAAAATGTAGTCTTAAATAATTTATCTGTTCCTCCTAGTCAGGAGTAATCATTTCATGGTAGCTGTTCCAGTTATTCAGAATTCCCTTAGGCTTATTAATGCTGGGCCCTTCTTTTTTTTCCAGAAGGCAGGTTACACACAATGGGTTAGAATACTTTTGATTTCCCATGAAAGTCTAATGTTTGCTGACTCTGCATTATTCATCTGAGAATATGGTTTTATTGTATTACATTGGAGTGTTTTAATTTTTTAATGCATTTAATTATTAGTGGACATTTATATATATATTGTGTGTGCATGTGTATGTGTGTATTGCAACCATCTCCCTTGGCCAATAAACCCTGCCAAGTTTTAGATGTAAATTTTGCTGAATCAACATAACACAGAAGCCAATGACCCTAATTATATATTATGCCAGAATATGTATAGCAAAACATAGCCTGCCCTCTCTCTGTCCAGGGTTGTGTTTCCCTCTCCTCCCCTGCAGTCACTATAT
The DNA here is from genome assembly GCF_028640845.1 of Ahaetulla prasina. Classification (NCBI taxonomy): domain Eukaryota; kingdom Metazoa; phylum Chordata; class Lepidosauria; order Squamata; family Colubridae; genus Ahaetulla; species Ahaetulla prasina. The sequence continues at coordinate 30,781,881 of NC_080545.1, forward strand.
CAGTTATCAGTGAAATAGGAGCCCCAACATTTTTGTAGTGATGAGCATACAGTACTGGAATTTTGAGAGATGTAATGGTGGCTTTCACAACATGGCTGCCATGGAAGGAAGAATTTCCCATTACCATGCAACTGTTAATGGTGGTCATTATACACACAAACAACAAAATGCCAGTGACAAAATATGCCCCCTTCTCTACTCCATTTCTCAGTTAATCCCTTGAGATTAAAGACAATTTGTTTCAGAATTTGCTCAAGGCAGAACTATAATGGAACTCAGATTCTATGGATCTTATGATCAACCCCAAATTTTTGCTCAGAAGATAAACCCTATAATTGAATACAAGAGATAGGTTTCCACCTCCAAAGCCAAACAGTATACCTAGCTATGAAAGCACAGAAATATTTGACAACATTAACACCTTCCACCAACAGGAAAAAAACAGCCAGGTAAAACAAATCTACATACCTACCTACAATACATAAAATCTAGACAAAACATTCTATCTCATTTTATACCAATACTAAAAAATTATGGAATACTTTGAACATTGCATTAAAAAAAAACTACACATAATGAGAGATGAACAGCACAGGCAGTACACAGGCAGTACCCTGAGACTTTTCCGACAATCAGTCTGAACTTCTAGTTCATTGTCTTCTGTCCACCAGCATATCTTTTTAAAGATAGTGGACAAATTTTATATAGATAGTGGGTACATTGGGTTACATTTTTATTTGAGGGATTATAAGAAATCAAAGGTATTCTTTGTAATAGAAGTATCATTTGTAGCATTCTATCCTCCCAAAAAAATCTTAAAAAGAAATCAGGTGAACTAGAAAGCCATGAAAAGAAACATTCCTAGAGGCAAATAGGTGTCTATAGTTCCTATGTTGGATTCCCAGACTTAGGAAATTACAAAGGCTAGATATGAATTTGTCATATGGATGTTATTGCAAATAATAACACACTTTTCTTGGTGGACACATTTATTTGTCAAGCATAGAGTAAATGCATTGCCAGTTTCAGCCATGACTATAGAAAAATAAGAACCATAAATAAATACCTGTGGGTGCCAGCTGGCACATTCTAACATAAATTTAATAAAATAGCCCAAAATTCAGGGGTGTAGCTCTATAAGGTACTTATGGAAGGTAGTTATTAAAATCAACTAAGACATTTTGTCCTTTTGGTTAAGTTTACATTAAAACGTTTTCCCCCTCACAGCAAAATGGCATTAATTTGCAATTATCTTTGCTTTGGTTGTTTTTAAAAAGATGTCTTTGTTATTAAGAATCACAGTTTGTGTATGCAACAAATAATTGCCTAAACCCAAACTAAATAATAGGCTGTCAGGAATTTGCTCAGAATATCACTGCTTTTTAAAGCAGCTCGGGCAGACAGCTAGGGAAATTACTTCAAAACTTGTGAATTGATTTCTAGAGCTGAAAGTTCTTACTTGATAATGGCCTATAACTTAATAGATACTTGAATTCGTTGACCTTGGTTCAGTTTATTTGATAGCTGGAAACGCGAAGCTTCCCATGTAGATTGCTAAAATAATATGTCAGGTTCCTCTATTGAATATTTTGAAATAAGAGGTGGATCTCTAACTAAGAGTCACGTGGTAACCTAAATTCTAGGTCAGATCTAGGAAACGATTTCAAATAAGTCATCTTTTCAATATAAAAAAATATTCCTTTCTACAGGTAATTCCCAAGTTATGACAATTCACTTAGTGACCATTTGAAGTTACGAACTAAATGCCTTAAGTTTATGTTTATGACAAAGTCCCTAAATTATGAACGTTGCAGCACCATGGCAGTCATACACACTTACAAACAACCACAGAGCCTCTGCAACATTAGCCCTGCCTATCCCTCCCCCCCACCTGCAGGTCTCTACAGGCACTAGATCTGCAGATACCCAATTTGCGAAGATCTAGGGAGCCTTCAGTTTCTTGCCTGTTGGGTGCTTCAGGCCTTCAGTGCGCTTGCAGAGAATGGAAGCTTAAAAGTACTGCAAGATCACGCGAGATCAGCAGTGCAAGATCTCCGTTCTCATTGGCAAAGGGTTGAGGAGGCCTTTGCTGAGAAGAACAGAAGCCCGAAGGGTTGCAAGCAGCCATCCCAGCCTCTGTTCTCATTGGCAAAGGTTTTTTGCAAAAATGACCAAACCCTATAGGGATGCAATCTCTCATCCCTGTAGGCCTGGGCAAGCCTTTGCTCCAAGTCAAAGCATGGCAAAGAGGCTGGAGAGGAGCCAGGTCCCTTGATCATCGAGAGCCAAGTAAGGTAAGTGACCCGGTCAGGTAGGATGGGGGTGGGGAAGCATGAGATAGCTCAATGGGTTGGGGAAAGCTGTAGGGTCCCCATGGTTTTCCCTAACCTGAGATACCTTATATGCACATAACGACACACACATTTGATTAGCAAATGCATGGGCAAAAACAGAGTGATCATGTTTGAGTTACATGATTCACTCCTACGAATCCTTGCGTTACAAATGTAATTGGCAGGCTACATTACATTTGTAACTTGAGAACTACCTGTATTACACAGCCAACCCATGTTATTCAAGCACAGGATTACTAAGGAATAGGAAAAAGCTTTGACTTCCAACCCGGCACTCAATTTTTCTTTCCTGATATTAATAAAGGAGATACTTCCTTTTTTTTTCTCCTTCCCTCTCTTAATGTTATCTGAATAACCAAAATTCACAGAGTCTGTAGAAACAGTTTTAGTTGGCTCTTCTGTAGCCACCCTGTTTCATGGTCATCCATCAGTCCTGTCAACTGGGGATATTGCACCAACAATTGACATTCTCCAGGTATCACTGGCTCCATTGGTAACTCTTTTCTAGGAATGATGACTACTTCAAAATAAACATAGCAGTGCTGATGATGAAACCCTGATTAAAAAGCAGTCTGCAAAACAAGCCTTCAAAGAGCTTCTTGCTAACTACAGATTATATAGTTAGCCCTCATTTAGCAACCACAAGTAAGTATGGCAGCTTGGTCATTAGGTGAAGCTATCACTAAGTAAAACCATGGCTGTGTTTGTCATAAAATTCAGCTTTCTGCTTTATTCATGTTTTTCATACCTGTGAATGGTTGCTAAACAAGGCAGTTCTGCATGAGAACTATCTGTACGTCCATCAACAAATTAATCCTGGACAGAAGTAATTGTGTCCATTGTGTTTAGTACAGTTGCAATTTCTTACCAATTGTAGATGAACATACCAAGATCACAAAATGCTCGAACTGAGTTTCTATTTTAAGCTGTTCTTTTATGGAGGGCAAGCATTTCAGTCCCTGGCTTTCATTATCAAAATTTAAGAGTAGAGAGTTAGAACATTGCTCAGTCTGCTTAATAGCTCTCACCTTTGCCAGCCAGTATGTTCTGCCATTCTGGCAAGAGATGATGTTTATTGTCTACTCCTAACAGTTTGGAAAACTGCTTTAGACTGGTAAGGCAGGAACTTGGTATTGAGGCTATGAGGGACAGGAGATACAGCCACTATCAAGAAAACAGCCTGATAAAAAAAGACTGAGTCTATGGCAGGAATGTGAGATGAGTAAACATATCAGACAAATGTCTCTGGAGATTCTCAGTCATCCAGGTCACATTTGTCCTAAGATGCTTTTTCAGGAAGCAACTGGACTTTCTGTTTTTTCTTTGAAGATGTTTTGCTTCTCATCCAACAAACTTCTTTAGCTTCTGAAAAATCAGAAAGTCCAATTGCCTCTTGAAAAAGCATCTCTGGGGTTATCAGACAAATCTTTCCCTAGTTCTCAGGGATAAAGAGAGGGAAGGGGGAAGTGCATTCAGACTTGCAAGATCTTGATACTATAGCTTTACAATAAAAGTACTGGCTATATGGCACTGGATATCAAGCCTGATCTAGAACTTGAGAGCTGATATTTATATTAGTCTTTCCAACTCCTGTATGAAAATTCCAGAATTATCCTGAGACTGTCTACATATTAAATGTGTGCTCTAATTTAGATGAAGGTCTTCCGTTTAAATTTCAATGTAACTTTAATATATTTTTATGAAATTTACCCACATTGGTAAATGAAAAATGGGATGTGTCCATGAGTAACTCCTGTCTTCATTAGAGATCATACCAAGATTTAGGATTACCCTTGTGCTGGATTATTATGCAAAGAAATGTAGCTGTAGTGACCCTCAACATTCATATCCACTTTTGTTGTTGCTTGAAAAACTGAGTATCTCTTAATAAATATTTAATGAATAGAAAAACCCTTCCCTGTCTTGAGTGGCTTTGTTTTAAATTTGAAATTGGTCCTTTTGAAGCATTTCAAAACATATCTCAATAAATTAATGCATGCACACATAGAGGGAGAATGAATATTGATGCCTAGACAATCCTGGGACCTGTTGGGTCATGCTTTGAGAAGTAGTAGTACAGTCTGATGTAACCATAATTAATATTAAATGTTAGACTAACTATATATTTTTTATACCAGTGCTGGATGGAACAATAGATCCTGGATTTTTTTTACACATTCTTTAGGTTACCAGATTTTAGGTACTTTGATTCCAAAATTGTAGCAGTATAATGCATCATATAGGCTAAATTGGGAGGTGGGGTTACAAACAAACAAACAGACAGACAGACAGACAGACAGACAGACAGACAGACAGACAGACAGACAACTCTACTAAAATGAGAGTTTTAGTAGCAGACAGAGCTTTAGAAGACAAGCCATGCATTGATTTTGGAATGCATATAATATAGTTAAGATCTTTGTCAAATGAAGCCTAGAATGAAAAGTCTGTCTAGTTTTTACAGTCTTTCAGAGTACAAACATTACATCTTGAATAAGTTATATATGAATATTTTGAGCACTATCAGTTTTACTGATTGAAATCAAAATTATACATTGGATCAGGAAGCCAAGAAGCAGTGAGCTCAGTAAGCCAAAATACTGCTTTAGTCTTTGATTTGAAAAATGATATGATTCTCATATTGAACTAATTAAGGATTTTTTTTTTTATTAAACAAGAGTATTCTTTTCTTCCATGAGCTGCATTTTCTGTTGACTTCAGTCCGTGAATGTTGCCCAAAGTACATATTATTTAATGTCAGGCTTTCTATAGCTGACTTTTTAAGACACCTGCTGCAATTTAATCTGTCTTCTTGGGCAGCCAAAATTACTCATGAACTTTGCTTTCATTCTCTTCTTGTTTCTAACTAGCACCTGCCCTTTGACAGAGGCTACTACATTAGAATGGAGGAAGTGATTCAAGCAAGATATAGGGGTTTATATGCATATAACTGAATATTCTTTTTCCAAGGTAGTTGCTCTCTGTCTTTCATGATATACTAAGAAGAATTCTTAAGTCAAATTAAATTTGAGAGAATTTTGAATCTGGAAAATTATGCCTAACCATTTTTAGTGTTATCTGGACCAGGTGTGAAATTTACTTACCTTCCCTACTAGTTCGGCAATGTGCATGCACCACGCGTGCGTACTCCGCTTGCTCGCGCCATTGTCTACACATGCACAAAACCTTCTGTGTATGCGCAGAGCCTTAAAATGTTGCAGAAAAAGTGATGTCATGATGTCTGCATGGGTGGGAGGAGCCTCCCGCAGCTGCTGCTACCGGTTCGCCAGAGCCGGATAGAACCAGCTGGATTTCACCCCTGATCTGGACGTAAGTAAAGCAATTATCTCTTGTGATAGCAAAGATGAAATCTAATGGCAACAGTCAAATGGAACTTGAGAATCTCACTGCAATAAATGATACTTAGGGGGCTTCATTTTTTGTTTATAAATAGTGTATTAATTTTAAAATCCAAACTGTTCCACAAGTGCTTGCCAGTTTAAAAAAAAAGGAAAATATTTACAAAATTAATTATTATTCAAAACACAGTAGAGGATTCCACTGAAAGTATAGCAATAAAGCATATAATTTACCCTTTTATTCAATTATCCTTTGGAAGTAATAAAGCTGCTTTAACCTCATAAATGAAACTAAGGAATAAGAAAGGCAGATCTCCCTAGAATAATTCTTGAAACTTTTTATTGCCTCAGTGAAAGCAATTGCCTATTCTACAGCACTTGCCATGTTCATTGTTGGAAGAAACAGAGCAGAGCATCAGCAGGTAGCTTGAAATGTTTGTGGAAAAACAAGTTATTCTTGACATATGTGGGCCCCACACTCTTTACACACATAATTTCTTGTATATCTTTGGAATTGAGATAAATGCATTACTTACCTTAAGACGGGCAACTTTACAACCTGTGGACTTAACTCTCAGAATTCCTAATCTAGCATTAGAGTTATGGTTGGCTCAGGAATTCTGGGAGTTGAAGTCCACAATTCTTCAACTTCCAGAATAATTGCCCACCATAGTTGCCCACTCCTGCTTTAAAGAATGCACTAAAACAGATACCATCATTATCATCTCATGGACAAAATGGATAAACAATATAAATTTAATAAGAAATAAATAAAATATTAAATAGATGACAGTTCTGTATCTGGGACGAAGCTGCTCCATAGTGCTCATCTGGTTTCTCTTTAGATTGTGTAATTGTTTTGCAATATTTCAAAATAGATAAATTTACTTATTCTCCTCTTAGGATTTGAAAATGGGTGTTCTATATCTCAGCCTCAGCAATAGAAAAACTTGACTGATCCCCAGATTGGTCAAGTAGAGTTTGGGAATTGGGTGGAGGACTACCAGAGATGCCTGGGTCATCTGACAAAAAGGCAATGACAAAGCATTTTGATTTGCTGCCAAGAAAACTATATGGGTACAAACATGTATTTACCAAGGCTTTGTGTTTGTCTCAAAAAAAGTATTTACCGGTACTTTTTAAGTCATGGAATAAAAATCAACTGGTTGATATAGTGAAAAGCCATGTTGCAACCATTTCAGCCCTACAGTCAATGATTCCAAATTATCAAATTGATAGATGCATTGGAAGTTGTTCCATTGAAGTTAAAGAGAAAAAAGTGGTGATATGGTAAATATTTAAAATTTATTCATTATGGGGAGGGGTAATCAAGGAGTATCCTTCCCATAACATCATAGTCCAGTTCATTTAACAGTTTCCAAAGTGTTATCTGTGGATAAGTCCTTGATCTGTATTGTACGTGATTTTTCTCCTTTCCTTTGGCTGTCCCAGTAGCTATCTTCTTAGGGTTCTCAGGCAGCCTAGCCATCAGGTGTGAGAGTAGAAGGTTTTCAACACATGCTTATGAGAAATAGGATTCATCCTGCAGGTTTACTATTGCAATAAGTCGCTCCTGGTATAAATTTCTCTGGATATGAAGAAGGATAGCTGGTGACAATTGTTATATCTGTTGGCTCCAATAAAGTCCTCGCGGTTACGACCCGCTTAAGCCCTGACAACAGCCAGGCAGTCCCTGATTGGGTTAGACGCGCTAGGATTAAAAGCGGGAGTTTAAAACCCTGTCATTGGTGTAGTTCCTGAGGCAGCGAGTATATAAGAGCTGTCAAGGGGGTTTTCGTTGCTACTGTTCCTCACACTGTTCAGTTAGTTGAAATGTTAATAAACAGTTGAGTTCCTGCATTGCTCGAGTGGACCCTTTCTTTACCCACTAACAACCGATATAATAACAATATTTCATGAAAGACACTGATTAATGATCTCTTGGAGTGGTAGAGGGGAAGGTGAACTCTAACTCACATCAGCTCTAACACATTTAGAAGTATGGTTTATTGATGCAGTGGCAGTGGGTTGAAAGAATGTCTGCAATTCAGCTCCTGAAATGTCAAGCACATATGTAAATGTCTCCTAAATACATGTACATTACTCATAGTTTATTTTTGGTTCTTCTGTTGTGCATCTCTAAATTGCTTTCCAAGAAAACATGATATCAAAGCAGCTCAAAGATTGCTTTAAGGCTGTTATATACATTTTCTCCTCTCAATCTGAATAATATAAAAACTGAATAGCTAAGAATATTTGACTACTGAATGCCAAACCCTAAGAAATACCAGTTTGTTAAATGGGAAACATAGGATCGTTAGGTGTAATCGGTAGATAACGGAATACACTGGATAGTAATTTGATAGTCTTGTTGTTTTCTGGCAGGGCTCTTTGTACATTTGCTCCAGGTGTATATCACATAGCTTTTCAATAAGATCTTATATCTTTCCTTTCCTTTCCTTTCCTTTCCTTTCCTTTCCTTTCCTTTCCTTTCCTTTCCTTTCCTTTCCTTTCCTTTCCTTTCCTTCCCTTCCCTTTCCTTCCCTTCCCTTCCCTTCCCTCCCTCCCCCTCTCCTCCCCTCCTCCCATTCCTGAAACAGCTGGGTGTTTTATGAAAATTAATTCATATATTCCTCATAGTATGGAGACCAAATTATAATATAAACAAAGTTTTATTTAGCCATATCATTTAACAAATTGTTCCATTCTATTCTGTTCCTTCATTCTAGTATTTTTCATCCCACCCTCCAACTGTCAGTGTTCTGTATCATCTGGGCACATTCAGTCTGCATAGGCTATTCTGGAGTCTTCTGTTTTTCTTTTCTAAAGAGGTTTTGTTATTTTGCAAATGTGGTGATTTTTTCCCTTAAGCCTGCTGATATTTGCCAATACTATAAGAGCATATGGATTGGCTATTTTGGTTATGTAGACTTAGATGAATACTGTCATTGAATTTGCAACTGGAAGAATGAATTTGCCATTTGAATATAGAATATAGACTCAGGTTTATAGGAAAGGCAAAGATTTAATAAGTGTCAAAACTGACATACATTCAAGGATTATGAGGCCATCTGTCAAGAATTCTGAGCAAGTTTCAGGAATTATTGTTCTTTCCCTTCCTTGCTTTGCTTTGTATTGTATGAACAGGTATACAGACAGTAAGGCCAGTTTGAGTCATTTTTTTTATTCAGAGTCAAGAAAATAACTTCTCTCTTGATAAATGTTATTGGTACAGAAAAGGCAAAATGAGAACCTTCTGGACGCTTTACATAAGAAAACAAAATTTTAGAATTTACTTTTCCACTGTGATAATTTATAAGTTTCCTTTCTTCGGTTGGCATCCAAATATATTAGACTTTATTTCCCATTTCCAACCAATTCAGGCGCTACTGTTAGAATCCATCATACTTGTACAACTTCAGATTGGCAGAACTAAGTTTCCATATTGATCTAAGTCACCATATATATTTATGTATTCTGGAAGACTTAAATTTTACTTATTAATACAGAATGGAACAAAATATTTTAACATTTGACATATTGAAAGATATTTTTTAATAATGGACCCAAAAGTTAATTTTAAGAGTGTCTGCTTCTATAGATGGCTTGTAGTTTAAAATACGTTATGGAAGAGTAACATGCTTTACTGGACAAGGCAGATATTGATCAGAAAGTGGATTTTAAAATGGCAAGTTACCAGAATATGGGGAAAAAATTGCTATATTGAACATACAAAAGAAAGTGCCTGATGTCTTAATGATTAAAAGGGTTATGCTAATAACAAACCAAGAGATTGTCCTGTATGCTCTTTTTATATTGGATTTACAAAAGAGCCTTCTTAAAGCATTGAAGAATTTTGTGAGAAGTTATAGAAAAAAAATGAAACGAATCAGGTTCTAGAACATTATTTGAAAGGACTGAAGCCCAATTTTATAAAAAATAAAAGGAGGGAATTTAGAGTAGGTATCTGATGAAGGCTAAAACAGATATGTTGTTATCTCTGATAATCCTTAATAGACTTTTGCTGATCACGAATAAAATCATGACTAAATTTTTAAAGGATATTTTTAATAGATAAGAGATGTAGGATAAGGGAAGAAAACTTTGAAATATTTTAAGAGAAAGTGATAGATTACTAAAAAATTTCGTAATTATGAAGGGTCATTTATTTATGTATTTCTTTTTTTCTTTATGATATTCTTATTTTTTTACTTCTATTTTTTCTATTTTCTTTTTCTTTTCTGCACCTTTTCTTTGTTTTAGTCTGTAGTTTTTATCCTTGTAATTGTAATTTTTAATAAAATTACTTTTTTTTTGATGTAGATATTAATATGTTTGCCTAATAAACGTGAGGAACATATTTTTCTTAAACGAACTGCATTTGTTGCACAGGCTGCATTGGGCTCCAGTTTGCTTCTGGGTCCAGTTCAAAGCATTGATTATGACCTTTAGAGCCCTATGTATCATCGGGTCAGCTTACTTAGTACAGGTCTCCTGTGTGAGCAGGGGGTTGGACTAGATGACCTCCAAGGTCCCTTCCAACTCTGTTACTGTTAAATGAATTCCAACTGGCAGTACCCAGGCAGAGAACCTTCTCTGCTGTTACCCTCATCCTGTGGAACATTCTCCTCCCAAGTGGGACCCCACCCTCCTGACCTTTCAGAAAGGTGTAAAAATATGGCTCTATGGCCTTACATGGTGCTCACAGAAGAGCATGCAGCCATGGGGATGATTAGCACCCTGAAAATCCTCCTCCCTCTTTTGAATTGACTTTTAATATTCATTTTTAATCCATTCTTGCCTTTGTAAATTGCAAATTTCATATACTGTTTTTATGTTTTAATATATTTGTCTTGTACATTGACCAGAGTCCCTCTGTGACTGGATGATGGGTGATTTCAAAACTTTGATAAATAAAAAACAAATAAAAATAACATTAAAACAAACAACTTTTAATAAAACAATATCAAGAATTATTAATAAAGTTAATGATTAAAATAATGTTCCAGTGTAATTGTGTGCCTGTTTTTATTTGCCCATCAGTTGTCTTCCTATTAATTGTTATGGAGCTTCTTGTACAGATTTTATATCTGTCACCTGGTATACAGTAATGATATGCAGAATTAGATTAATGGTTTATCTAACACCTGCACTATCAATGGTCAGTTCAGATGATAATCTTTCTGAATTAGAGTTTTAAGAATACAGTTTATTTTATCTGGATTATTTATTTATTATATTATATTTGTATACCGCCCTTCTCCCGAAGGACTCAGGGCGGTTCACAGCCAATAAAAAAACACAATACATAGAATACAAATTAAAAACTATATAAAAAACTGATTCAATAACGGCCTAAAAATTTAGATTATCAATATGATTCACTATATATCCAGGCTCTTCCTGATTTTTAGGTGCTGCCATCTATTTTTTTAATTATTTCTTTTGTCCTACATGTTTTTGCTGACCATCGGGAATCTCTTAAATGCATTTGACCAACCGTGTCATTTTATAGGGTTAATTACTTTATCCATGTCTTCAAGGATGCTAATCTCAAAGAACAATTTGCAGATAGTGTCTTACATATATTAATTTAAATGAAAATTTCTGTCTGATCTGGCTAAATTGAGAAATATGCAGTTTCAGTGATAGTATTGTTAGCTAGTTATTTTTAAGTATACAATTTTGGTGCAGGAAATGCTGCTGTGGACTTGCAGGGTATAATATTCATTTGAAATGTGTATATAATATTAGCCGAGGTAATGGAGAAAGAAAACAACCTTGGTGCAGCCAAAATAATCTATTGAAAGTTTGACAGATTCTATTAGAAGGTTGGTTAATTAAAACATACTAGATGACAAAAAATTGCAAGCTTTACATGGTTGAAATGCTGGTATTACATTTAAAATACATTTTTTAAATTTTGAATCTTGTTATAGATCATTTACTTTGCTTATTGTGAATTTCCTTGAATACAGTTTCCTTTGGGGAACAGTTGTATTTAAACTTAAATCTAATCTGAGTTGGGACTTTTCATTTCTCTAAGGAGAAAGGTTGTGTACTTATGATTTTAAAAATACAAAATCAACATTAAAAAAGAATTATTAAAGAACTATAACCTGATTTTTCTTATTATTTCCATTCTTTAAAAAAACAAACTTTTTGAATAGAGGAAGTTTCCTTGGCAACCACTATTCCAGCTAATTCTCCAGTGATATCATAATTGTATATGTAGCAATATTCTGTTACTATGGAAACAAATGTGATAAAACATCTGTATTTGTAGAACTGTAAAACAGTCTTGCCTATGAAAAAGGGAAAACAGCTGAAAAGTATGCATTTTTTCCTTTTTTCTAATGCTTTTGATGTCATGAAAAATGAATATCCTTGAACAACACGTAAAAACCGTTTATTCATGATCAAGATTCCTATAAAGACACATATTTCAGAATCAAATACTCAGAGCAAATAAATTGACATTGTATGTATTTGTATAATATAGTTTCTTGAAAATGGTCTCTGATTTTCATCTATTACAAAAAGAAATACCAAGATCTAGTACTGGTTCTCTTGGACTCACATTTTCTTCAGAAATGTAGTTCTTAGCGTTCTTCCTTTTTAGCTATGCCTCATTTGAAATCTCAGTTTGATCTTAAATTGTAGGGTAAGAACAAGATGGAGATGAAGTAGTTTTTCTCATTTTTTTTCCTTGTTCAAAGTCTGGATCTTCTCATAGCTTGTTCCTAATAATTTTAAATATGTGTTAGGCTACAATTTCCAAGGAATTTGACTTAAACAATCAGTGCTAGAATATTGTTTGGCGGATAGGTCAGTGCAATACTGGTAGCAATAGGAGGGAGGCAGACCTCCATAAAAACAGTATACATAATCCTTGCTTAACAACCGTTCATTCATCAACTGTAAAATTATGAAAGCACTCAGGAGAATTATGACCAGACCTTGAAGTGGTTGCAGTGTTCCACAGTCACATGATAGCAATTCAGGCACTTGGGAACCATTCAGTGATGGGTTGCCCCTGGTTCAGTCTGTTTCTTGCGAACTGGTAGTAAAACCAGCGGTAGGCTCCGCCCACCCGCCCAGATGTCATGTATGATCGGTGCATGCACAGAAGTGTGCATGCAAGAGAGAGCAAAGCGAGCGTGTGCACGTGATCCTGTTGCAAACTGGTAGTAAAGATAAGTAGAACCCACCCTGGAATCATTGTGCAATTATAATGGTCACAGCATCCCACAGTCATAAGATCATCAACCTTCACTACTGGCTTTTGACAAGCAAAGTCAATGGGGAAGTCAACAATAATGTAACATAAAGTTTAAGGATCACATCTGGAACTGTTGTAAGTTGGCATGGTCACGTTTATTCACTTTATAATTGTGTTGGTTCATGATGGAGTTGTCAGTCCCAATCAAGATTGTTAACTTATATGTGTGAGGCTGATGGAATGCAAATTTAAGAAGAAATGTAAATTTCTTTGTTTGCAAAATTTCTTTCAAACATTAAAAATGTTCTGGTCTGAAATGTTTTTTACAAGTATGTTTTAGAGCTGTGGTGGCACAGTGGTTAGATTGCAGTACTGCAGGCTACTTCTGCTGACTGCAATTTGGCAGCTCGAATCTCATCAGGCTCAAGGTTGACTCAGCCTTTCATCCTTCTGAGATCAGTAACATGAGGACCCAGATTGTTGGGGGCAATAGGCTGACTCTGTAAACAGCTTAGAGAGAGCTGTAAAGCAGTGTGAAGAGGTATGTAAGTCTAAGTGTTATTGCTATTGCTATTGCTATTGTTCATGTCACAATAGCATGCTACATTTCTGCTAATTTCATATCCATTTTACTTATGTGAAAAATTAGATGCAAGATATATGAGTGGGTTAGTCATGTCTTCAGACTTTGTGATGAAGGGCAGAGGAGTTGTTTTTTTTACTTCATTCCATGGAAACTATTAGTAATGTTGTTCCTAATGCAAAATGAAGAATAGAAAATAAATGATTGTAGAGCAACTCAGAATAGATGTAGGTCAATTTCTTCCAGAAATACCTAAGAATAAAACTTTTCCAAAATAGTACAATTTTGCATTGAGATTCCTGGATAAATAAGATCAGTGAAGGAGCAAATTAGTAGGTGCTGACCTGCTCCTCATTTTTTCTTTTTGCTCTAAAGGGCAATTATTTACCAAAACTGGTAAATGTTATCTGAACAATTATATGAACAATATAATGAAAAAATATACATATTTAAGTTTATACATTAATTTGTTATCTTTATGAACTACTGTATATTCTGTGCAGTAAATTTCGTATGTCAGAAAGAGATTAGTCAAGTTTTGATGAATCTTCTAAATGTATAATTCTAACTATAATTCAGACTTCAGTAAGAAAAATGTATTTCTAGCTGTTTGCTTATTCCATGACTAAAACAACTCTGAAATAGCCAGACTACATAAACTATATACAGTATGTGCTTGTATAATTATAAATGTCAGGACCTTTTCATATAATACTCTACTGTTCTTTCTCTCTTATAGTATTTTTATCTAGTATGTCAGCAACAAAATCAATTTGCTTTCTAGTTGATGGGAAACATTTCAAGGTTTTTGAAACACAAGGTGCTTGTGAGTCATGTAAAACTGATTTTTTTTCTATGGCCAGTCGAAGATACTATTACTATATAAAGACAAACTAAACATGCATTCACTAGAAAATGTTCCTTAAGTTGTTTGCAAGGAAAATGGTTAAGGAAGTTTCCAGTGAGTTCTTAATTGGTATGTTGATCTTGAAGGAAGTATTGGGTTTAGACCTTGGTTTCCAAAGAAAGTAACATTTGAGTATTTTTAGGAAGGCAATGAGTTTTAGAAAAAAAATGACTCCATTTGTTTAAATGAAATGTGACCTGCCTTTCTTTCCCTATCTCTGATTGTTAGACTTTTATTCTATGTTTCCTTCGGTAGGTTGAGTTGGTGTAAATAACATTGCCCCTTCCAGTTTTCCCCACAATAACCTTGTGAGATAGATTGGGTTGAGAGATAGTGACTGGCCCAAATAATCCACTTTGGTTCAGGATGGAATTGAACTTGTTTTGCTGACACAATTCTTTTCTTTTTAAGAAATGTCAAAGAAATATTAAATTTTCTACCATATATAGGAGACAAGCATTATGGATACATATTTCATAAATGAAAATGCCAGAGTTTCATGTTAGAGTCATAACAAAACTGCATATTAAATGTCTTTTGTTTAGCATTGATACACTAAATATAATGTTAAGTTGCTTTTCAAATAAGGGGTAGTTCTTATTTGGTTAATCGTACAGTTAATCTTGCAGTAGCCAGAGAAATCCATCTTTGTAGAATGGGCAGCTGATGATGTTCCTTGCCAGCTATGTCATCTTCTTTATGGCCATGCTAAGACCCCATAGGATGATTGAAAAAGTCTGTGGAAAAGAGTTTGAAGCAATAGAAAAGTGGGAGTATGGACTGGATCTTAGATACCAGAAATTCACTTTTAAATTGCATTTTTATTGCTTTCTGATGATCTGGGGAGATTTCCCAAAAGTCCAAATATTGCTTATAAACTTCTGATTTTTATCTAAAATCTCACCATGTACAATTGAATTTATTTTTAAAAACTCAGAAGATTGGATTGTTGTGCATGCAATTCTATAGAAGGGAAGTATTTGTGTAAACTTCTTATATTTAGATCCTAATTACATCTGGTTGAAAATATCAAGAGGATCATATGTATTTTGAATGGTGGAAGCATCTTGGCAGTGGAATGATAGAAGTGAAGATAGTAGTAGTAGTAGTAGATAAATGAAATAGTTTCTTCCACTTTCTCAACTGTGTGAGATGGGAGGATGAGGATGGTAGACAAATATTAAAAAAAAAACATTTCTAACTATACCTGACTTGTACCCATTTTAAAAGCCTTATTTCCTAAGATTTTCAGAAACTATATTTTCAGCCAAATGATTTGTGCTAGCCATGACTTGCAGATAAGGTCACAAGACCAAGAAAGATGTGAACTTGACATAGTTTTCTCTATGACTGCTGTACATTGTTATTGTACAGTAGCCTTCCATACTTGTCACCTCCACTCTTCCCTGACAATATTTCTAAAATGATTTGTGTCACTGTCTCATCAATATTTTTTCTTATCTGAAATCTGCTTGAATAAAAGGTTGTATGAGTTGGTTTAAATCTAAAACATATACGTATCTCCAGACTGGTGTATTTATCCACCAAAATTTACTTATATGACTTGGAGCATGTTGTTTTACTTGCACCAGAAATTGGAGATCTACTGTAGTACTATGATTTATACAGACTGATCTTTATTTCTCTCTCTCTCTCTCTCTCTCTCCTTCTCCTCCCTCCCCCCTCTCTTTCCCTCCCACCCTCTCTCACTAAAATTGCCCCACTTTGACCTTCTTTGGTATAACAGAGAAAAGAAAAACGTTGCCAGCTTTCAATATTTTCTTATTAAAGCCTGTATTAATAGAATTTTGCATTATTTGCTTGTGACTTCAATTTCCTGATTGGGCCTCCCTTGAAGGGCTCGCATATATTTATATATTGTTTGTTCCACACTGAATGCTACATATCCCAATGGCATTTGATGCCATTTTTTTAAAATTACCAATTAGAGAACAATTATTTCTATATCCATAAGACTGATTAAAAAGCACTGCTGACTCTATTCAACTTAAACATGCCTATCTTGTCTTCATGAATACTCTTAAAAATCTTGATTCTACAAGGGCACAGGAGTGCAAGTTGTGTAGCACTGACTGACCAATCTCTTCAATATTAACAAAAAAACCTTGGTTGGCAAAATTTAAAAATGAAGGAAAATAATAAACTTTTTTTTTTTTGATGAATAGAGTACATAAAAAAGCATGTAAATTTATTTGCCCTAGAAGCCGACTGACTTTCATAAGTACTACTTTAACAAAATCTTAAGATGATTTTTGGCACTTTTTATTGATACTTTTAAAAAATCCTATTTATAAAATAGTGAGTTACTCTCTGTTAATATTTACTTTTTGTGTTACTTATCATGCTTCAAAAGTGACATGTTATAGAGATAACTGTCACAAAACATACATATTCTAAAATGTGTTGATTTATTATTAAAGACTCTGAAATAATTTGTAGTCATCTAAACATGATGCAGGATGTTGATTGCTTTACAGCAGCAGGTATATGTGGTTGTTAAGTCTGTGAATATATAATTCAACTATCATTAATTATTTGTGTTTGTCTCTTAATTTAATATTTCAGGCACGGAGGAAAGAGGTTTTTATCCAGGAACGGTATGGCAGATTTAATCTTAGTGACCCATTTTTGGCTCTGCAGCGAGATTATGAAGCAGGGGCTGGTGCTAAAGAGAAGAAGTCTATCTGTACCAACCCACTCTCTATTTTGGAAGCTGTTATGGCGCATTGCAGAAAAATGCAAGAGAGGATGGCAGCTCAGTTGGTTACTGCAGAAAATAGGCAAAAGAAGGTATCCTTTCTATTATTTTCTTTTCTAGATGCTTACTAGAAAAATAGGGATTTTTTTTTTACTCATGTCAAAATAGACTTCTGTTTTAGTGGTATTAAATGTATTTTATTATTGATGGTGAAATGCTAATAGTAGAATGTAAAATAATAGGGTTGAAAAAGACCTTGCAGGTCTTCTAATCCAAACCCCTGTTCAACCAGGTGAACCTATATATTCTAGACAAATGGCTGTCTAGTCTATTGTTTAAAACTTCCACTAATGGATATATTGCCTTTCCTCCCACACTTCAAGGCAGCATACACATATCCACCCTCAAATTCCATCCTCAATGGTTTTCCTGAGAGGAATGACTGGCCCAAAATCTCTACAGTTCAATAACTCCAATTCTAGTCCAACACCATAACCCTGGCTCCACACTTTACTTTAACTGCCTTTGGCAAAAAGAATTGTTTCTGCTACTATTTGTGGATAGGTAGAAAACACATAAAACTTTACAGGTAGCCCTTGAGTTATGACACAATTGGGACTAGAATTTCCATTTCTAATTTACAGCTAGGAAGATAATTCTACTGAGATAGAGAACTATTATCATTCACAATTATAGATGCATAATATTACAGGTAGTCCTTGATTTACAACCACAATTGAGTCCAAAATTTATGTTATTGAGTGAGGCAGTTTTTAAGTGAATTTTGCCTCATTTAACAACCTTTCTTGCCACAGTTGTTAAATTGAATCACTGCAGTAGTCAAGTTAGAAACATGGTTGTTAAGTAAATCCGGCTTTTCCATTGATTTTGCTTGTCAAAAGATTGCAAAATGTGATCATATGACCCTGGGACACTATAATTGTTAAAATATGAATCAATTTCCAAGCATCCAAATTTTAATCATGGGATCATAGTGATGCTGCAATGGTTGAAAGTGCGAAAAACTGTCATAAGTAACTTTTTTCACTGCAGTTGAACAGTCACTAAATGAATTGTTGTAAGTTGAGGATTATCTGTAGTGTATCCTTTCAAGATTTTTCAGATATAATTTTATTGTACAATTCAGCATCCCTATTTAGGAGGTCATACCAGATATGCTTCATGTGAAAGACAAGGAATATCCTTTTTGTGAATATACAAGTAGTACTTGCTTACTGAATACTTTGTTAAGTGACTTTGTTAAGTGACTCTGTGATATCAGAATGGTTGAAAAAAAACATCTTTGTGACAATTCTCACATTTATGACCATTGTAGCTTTGTGGTCATATGGTTGCTATTAGGCATTTTACAACCAGCAGACATACATGACAATCACAGCCTCCTACAGTCATGTGATCACAATTTTTTGTGCTTCACAACTGGCTTCTAATAAGTAGAATTAATGGGAAACATGGAAGTGAAACTGAAAGTTGTGATCATGTGACATATCAATGATGAAAGTGGAAGTGCAATCATAATTTTCTTGTGGTCATGTGATGTTTTTCTTAAGGGGCTTGGATCCTTAGCAATGGAATTGCCAGTCCTAATTTTCACTAATCAAGGATTCTCTGTACTTATTGCCTAATATGGGGTGCCATTCTAGTGCACTTCTGCTATAAAGTTAATCACCAAATTACATGAGCAAGTGGTTAGATGAGAGAAATGATTGTTAGCCTCACATTGCAATTAATAAGGACATGCATTCAATTGCATAGCTACTAAGATGATTGGCTGAGCAGGGACAAAAATAGCCAGAGAAATGATTGAAGCCTGGGAAACAGGCCCCTTGTCAGTCAACAGAAGTGCTGATTTATCACTAGCTTACCAAATACTTAGGAGCTGAGGGCACAGCAGCACTAGGAAACAACAATCAATGATTGGCCATCAACACCCCACTCAAGAACTAAAAACAACACACAACCAGCCATAAGATAAATACTACACATAAAACAGCCCAGTGCAGACATCTTGGAGATTGAGAAGTTCCCCAAGGTTGGGCTCCAGCATAAGTGGAAAAGTTTGGAAAGAATAAACTTCTGGTTCCAGTGACTGACTCAGATTGCATCCTATGTCAAATATTTCTCAATGACCAGCTGATCTGTAGAATAAACCTTCAGGGCACTTTCCAAATACAACTGATTTCCATTTTTTTGTACATTTTCAATCAGAATTCTTCCAAATATCTCCCTAGTCATGACAAACAAACTAAATCCCAATAAAATTAGAGTTAAAAGATGGGGAGATTGGGAGCTAGATGTATTGGGAGAGATGTGGGATTGCCTCTTAATTCATCAATCATTGTAATTCTTCCCTCCCCTTTGGGGCCCAGAATTTGATCCATAAAATACTGATCAATCAAACAGAGGATCAAGCCAGTGGCAATGTTACTTCATGTGTAATGCAAAATATGTATAAGGTAAAATAGAAGAAATTGCCACTTACCCATTTCACAAATTCACCATTCTTTCTGTATTGGAATTTCATCGGTGAATATCGTATAATACACATTTGTGATCTGTGATCCTTTGGAATATATGTATTTAGTTTAGGCTCAGTACTGTAGGGTTAAAAAGAATAACATTGACCATTGGTTTATGTCTTGTTACTTTTCATATCATTTTTATTCACAACCCAATTGCAAGATACATGTAAAAGTGTGTTCAACCCAGTCTGTGACAATTTCACAATGTAGTATGTTATAACAAACCACTGGAAAAAAAGCAAACAGCTTATCTGTACAAAGTACAAACACCTTATTAGGGAGTAAGGAATCTTTCCATTTTTCCTTTTAGATTTCATTTTAAAAATATATTATTTAAACATTATCAAAAGTTATCTGTCCTCTTTTCTTGTTCACCTTACCCAATGGTCTGAGTTGTGTAGTGCAGTATGATTTTAATATTTTTAAGTGGCTTGCTAGATGCAGAGTAGAAATTTTTGAAGGGTTAGTTTTCTACACATGAGAAAGTTTGCTTTTATTATTCCTAATTGTATTGATGCTGCTATCTTTCATCCCATCTTCTGGCTTACAAACATTTGTGAGATCTTCTGGCTTACAAACATTTGTGAGATGTTGTGAGAGTGTCACTCCACAGACAGACTGACAAATCTAGACGTTCGTCAGAGATGACACTGGCACACTGACTGAAAATTTCATTGGAAAGGCATTATCACACCGGGGGGGGGGGGTTACAGGATTCAAAAGGCCTCTTGTTTCCTTTATATGACACCAATAAAAATATCCAGTTTCTGTAACTCTGATTTTTTTACCTGAAATATCCTTTGTTCATTAAGAAAATAATACATATCATTTTTAAACCCACTTTATAAGTTACTATATCATGTATACTCCATTTTTAATTAATTTGTGCTATCGAGTTGGTGTTAGCTCTTAGCAACCACATCAGTAAATTTTTTACACATGATCTATTCACAGCCATACCTGTCAAGTCTCCTAGCAGTGCATCCATCACTACTCTAATTGAGGTCATCCACTTAGCTGATCATCTTCCTTGTTACCTTCCACCTTTTCTTGCATTATAGACTTCTCAAGGGACTCAGGGCTCTTTGCATAATGTGTCCAAAATACAATCATTTGAACCTAGTAATTTGTGTTTCAAGAGAGAATATTGGATTGATTTGTTTTATTATCAATTTTTGGTTATCTTGGCTATTCAGGGCATTTTCAGCAGTCTTCTCCAATACCACATACCAAAGCATCAATATTATTTCTATCCTACTTCAAAGTCAAACTTTCTGTTCACCTGGAAACCTGGTGCTAAGAAAATTCTGATCTTTATAGATACAGACATATCATGGTATCCGAACAGCTTTTCCAAGGCCTTTATGCCTGCTATACCAAGTGCTAATCTAAAATCTAATGCCCTATCAAATCCTGCTCCTGTCAATAGCGGTGTCCCCCAAGGCAGCGTTCTAGGACCAACACTCTTCATATTATACATTAATGACCTCTGTGACCATATTATAAGTAATTGTGTTCTCTTCGCCGATGATGTTAAACTATTTAACACTACCAACAAAACGGCTACCCTTCAAAAAGACCTTGACTTTGTGTCGGAATGGTTAAAAATATGGCAACTCCAAATCTCAACCAGCAAATGCTCTGTCTTACACATTGGAAAAAAGAATCAAAACACTAAATACAAGCTTAATGGACATTACGTTGTAGATGACCCTCACCCCATTAAACACCTTGGAGTTTTCATATCAAACGATTTAAGTGCCAAAGCCTACTGCAACTACATCGTAAAAAAGACTGGGTTAGTTTTTTAAGTTTATGGGTTTTTAATGGGTTTTATTTCTAAATTTTAATTCTGGCCAATTTAATAAGTTTTTTAATAGTATTTTAATTGTATTTATAGTGTATTATGTATTTTTACTTGGCTGTGAACCGCCCTGAGTCCTTCGGGAGAAGGGCGGTATACAAATTTAAATAATAAATAAATAAATAAATAAATAAAAAGGCTTTAAGAGTTGTAAACTTAATCTTGCGTAGCTTCTTCAGAAATATTACGCTACTAACCAGAGCATACAAAACATTTGCAAGACCAATTCTTGAATACAGCTCGCCTGTCTGGAACCCATACCTCATTTTGGACATTAATACAATTGAGCGTGTCCAGAAATATTTTACAAGAAGAGTTCTCCATTCCTCTGAATACAACAAAATACCTTATTCCACCAGACCTGAAATCCTGGGCTTAGAAAATTTAGAACTCCGCCGCCTTTGGCATGACCTGAGCTTAACTCATAGAATCATCTGTTACAATGTCCTTCCTGTTGAAGACTACTTCAGCTTCAATCGCAACAATACACGAGCACACAACAGATTTAAGCTTAATATGAACCGTTCCAATCTTGATGGCAGAAAATATGACTTCAGTAATGGAGTTGTTAATGCCTGGAATGCACTACCTGACTCTGTGATCTCTTCCCAAAATCTCCATAGCTTTAACCAAAGACTATCTACTATTGACCTCACCCCACTCCTAAGAGGTCTGTAAGGGGCGTGTATAAGAGCACCAGCGTGCCTACCGTTCCTGTCCTAATGTTCCCCTTGATCGTATCCAAATCGTATAATTATTTCATGCTTATACTTATATATATGCTTATATGTCGTATAGTTATTTCATTCTTATGTTTATATATACCGTTCTGACAAAATAAACAAACAAACAAACAAATAAATAAATAAATAAATAAAACGGGCTATCAAACTTTCGGACCTCAGGGACCACTAAACTCATAATTTTAAATCCCGCAGATCACTAATATGAATTTTTTAAAAATATAAATAGTATTTAGTGCAATATAAAAATGCAAATAATTTTTCTGTGGACCACCAAAATTTTCTCGTGGACCACCAGTTGGTGACCACTGATCTAAGACATACTGTAAATTTATTTTGTCACTGTGTGTGTGTGTGTGTGTGTGCGTGCATGCACGCACGCATGCAAACAAATCCCTGCACTTTACTTGAGAAGATTACAGAAGTGATTTGCGAGAGGGAGGGAGGGAGGGAGGGAAAGAGAGAAGCAAGCAGCTGGCTTCATGCCAATGGCAGAATTAGAACTTAAGATCTTTTGGTTTCTAGCCTGATACCATAACAACTGCACCAAAGTGGTTCTTTTGACAGGGGTGTGTGACACTTAAAAAGTTGTCTGGAGTGGCAGTTGCACCGCCATGGCTGCTTTCTTTACTTTCTACACCCTATGACACTTCTATTTAAGATCATCTTCTGAAGGTCGTCTTCTTGTGCTCCACCAACAGAGGAATGGGAATGACTACCAAGAGATCTTTTCAGTAGTGCTTCCCAGCTGGCTTCTTTTTCTTTATGGAGCAGGAAGCAGATGAGCCAAAATCCTGTCCTTCATCTCTGGTAGCAACATGTCATAAATGGTCCCACATGCCAGGGCATTTGTGCTGTTTCTGGTTTTATTCTGTTCTAAACTTGTACTAGTAAAATGCTGAGTATTTTATTATTTGGTAAGTAAACAAATGCATTCATATAATGAACGTTATTTTATTACCGGTAATTAAGTATACTTAATGTGGAAGGTCCTAGATTCTAGAGCATGTAAGTGGAAGAAAAAACTGCTGGTTTTAAAATTTCAAACCCAAGGTATTTCCTATATCTAAGCATTAGACATTCAAATTTATCATAATGCCAATGAATGTCCAATAGAAAGCTTTTGTGATTTGTTATCCCAATGGTGAACATTCTATCCTAAAGACATTGTCTCCTGAGTAAAGACATGGGCGATCTTAAATATGGCCATGTTGAATTTTTAAGCGGTCTCAGATGCACTTTAAAGCATATGCACAGGAAAGTACAGAAATGAGTGTTAAATAATTTAAATACATAAGCCTATGGCTGACAAAACATTGTTTTCATTTGATAACCCTTTTGAGAGAAGTGTAGGATTTATTTCTCCTTGATTATGTGTTTACTCTTGAAAGTTTATTAGAGTCATATTTGGCATTGAATTGAATTCATTGACTTATTTGCTTGTGGGAACAATTACAATGACATTCAAAAATATGAGAATTACACTGTGCCAGCCAACAAACATGCCTGCCAACTCTAGCTTGTTAGGAAAGGAACAAGTAAATGTCCTGATTCAGATATCCTGCAAAAAAACAAATCACTAAAGAAGCTTCTATTTTAGAGAAATAATTTATACCAGCAAGATAAGCAAACTGAGTATTTGAGCAGTAGGACACCAATATATTTTTTGACAATTTAAATGTTGCTGCGTCTGAAATCTGTGATACTACTTACTAGATTTGAAGGAGAAATAAAACAGTTTTCTAAGGATGGAGATAATGTGGAGCTTTACTTTCATCTATTTTAGTTCTTTGCACCCACCCAGCAGTGGTCACAATAATGTAAGTTTCTACTGAGATTCCCAAGCTTCTCAATGTGAAGCATTGATAAAAATCATAAGAAGATTACAGGTACTGTACTTCTTGAGTTATGACCATTCATTCAATGCTCAAAGTTACAGCAGTGATGAATGAATGGTACTTATGCCTAATCCCTGAAGTTTGTTTATTTATATCTCAGTTTTATCCTATTTACCCTAGAACAACAACCCTATGTGGTGGGTTGGGCTGAGAGAAAGTGAGTGGTCCAAAGTCACCCAGTTGGCTTTCACTTCTGTGCAGGACTAGAACGCATAGTGTAAGGACCAGCTTCTCCTCCCCTTCCAAGAAAGTACGAATTCTTGAGAACTTTGTATTTCAAAAGGAATCTTTTATTGAAAGGTAGGAAAGCAAGTCAAAACTCAAAGCAGGCTCTGGGGTCCCTCAGGGCATGTAGTTCAGGATAAAGGAAATTAGGAACCCCTGCCCACCTTCCGATGTGGATTCCAGCCAATCTGCAGGTGTGAATATGAATTGCATCAGCCTCTGTGAGAAACAGATATGAAGAGTTTCTCAAGGTCATTTTACAATCCACTCATCCCCCCCTTTTCCGAGGTGTGAGATTTCTTCAGGGATTCCTGGTGCCAGGCAACAGTTATAAATCAGGGTAAAGTTTATACAAAGAGGATCAGGCAAGAAATTGGATACTTAGGATACATAGGAAAAGAACTAAATGTGATACTCCAAATCCCCCCCTTCTTCCATGAAGAATGGCAGATACATGGATCTGACACATAGTCTGATGCCTTAACCACTACATCAGATGGTTGTTAAATTAATTAGAAGTCATGGTTGTTGCAGCACCCTTGTGGATGGATATGTGATCAAAATTCAGGTGCACTTATATCCACAGCTGCATTTCAACCCCTCCCACCTGCCTATCTCTATCCCCACTTCTGCACTTTTCCCCATCCGCCCCCCAGCTGCCCCTCACCATCTTCTTGCTCTCATTACTCACCAAACTCACCTGGGCTGACCCTTCACAAAACAGTTGCTGGCCATGTGACGCCTTTTTCCTGAGGTCATATTTGAGGGGTTAGGCTAAGCACACCTCATCAACAGTGGAAGCAAAAAGACTTCCACACCTCATCAACAGTGGAAGCAAATGGTCACCTGGGGCCGTGGAGTGCAAGGCAGCCAAGGCCTCAGAGTGCAGAGTGGTGAGGGTAGCTGAGAGTGGGATTTTACGCCACATTGTGGGCTGGGCTGAATTGAGCTGGGCTGGGCACTGGGGCTTTGGGTTGGAATGGCTTGACTTGAGGTGAGATGTTGGCTAACAGCTGGTGGCATTCAGTTAACAATAGAAATGAGGAATGATAGGATTGCCATTACTAAATAAGGTGGTCACATGATCTCTGTTAGGAAATCATTATTAGTCTAACTAGTTGGCCAGGCAATATATAAACCAATTATGTATGTTTGCAGTAAGAAATGTATTATATTGCTTTAAGGCTGTGCTGCATCATCATGCATCCTGACTGGCTGAGCTCTGTAGCCAATGTACATAAGGAAAGCTAAATGATGGCTTGTGGGGACTCTACAGCATTGTTACCTGATGATATGCTGCAACTGTATATTAGAGCTCTATGCATGATCATTGCTTGATCATGGCTATTTACTGATTCCTCAATATTTACTGACTGTTGTGTATTGAACTGTGTTCCTAAAGAAGATCCGGTTTGTTGTGCAAGTCTACGTTTGGTAAGAAGACTTGGTATTTGTAATATCCCTGGACTGGCTTTATATGTGTATGATCTGGATTGTTTTGGACTATGATTTTGCTTTTCCCTAAAAGTCAAGTAATATCAAACCCCAGTAGTCTGTGTAGTAACTGTTACTGTCCACAACCAGTCTCAGTCGCTTTCATGCTTAATCTCAAAGGGTACTCTGCTCAATAGTCCACAACCTTGGTTGTGAGCCCAGATTACCCTTAACAATCTCAAACTTTTGATGGTCACTAAGTGACCATTTCACTTAGTGGCAAAAATTCTAGTCCCAATTGCTGTCATAATTTAGGACTACCTGTACTTCTGTTTGTGCCCCATCATACTTCCTCATACGTTCTTACACTTGCGAAGAATGATACTTCAGAGATTCTGATGCCTAACCTGACAAAGTAAAAGGTAATTGATGTGCCCCTCAAAAAGTATAATAATAGAAATTAT
Source organism: Ahaetulla prasina (assembly GCF_028640845.1). Classification (NCBI taxonomy): domain Eukaryota; kingdom Metazoa; phylum Chordata; class Lepidosauria; order Squamata; family Colubridae; genus Ahaetulla; species Ahaetulla prasina. The sequence continues at coordinate 30,808,196 of NC_080545.1, forward strand.
TATCGAGTCTCAGTGCTGAGAGAGTTGTTAATTGCAGCCGGATATAAAAGTACCATGATTCTTATTACGACAATAGGTTTCTGAGAACTGGAGTAGCCACGTACATCTATTTTATCTGGAGGTATAACTTGATAGTCCTGGGCAAACTCTACCACTTGAAAGACTTCTGGTAATTCCAAGCAATCCTGAGGTACAGTTACTCCTTAGAGCAGGGGTGTCAAACTCGCAGCCCGCAGCCTGGATATGTCACGTGCTGGCTCCCCCTCGCCCAGTTTAGCAAAGGGGAAAAAAGTTCAGATACATCACGTGATAACACTGTGATGATGCGAGTTTGACACCCCTGCCTTAGAGGGATAGATAAGTATTTTGAGACACTACTGAAAATATACATTCACATTATTGGTTTGAATAGTACATTTTTTAATATGTAATAAATCAAAATAGTAAGAAAACACGCAGAAAGAACTGAGATATGAACGAAGGCAAATATACATTTTAATGTATATTGTATAATGTTGCAAGATTTTATCTGGGTCGGTCACCAGGGCCAGAGTTTACTTTTCTGAGGTTTTGGATTTGTACTGGAGTCTGCAGCTGGGATCATTTTTATCAGTTTTGTCCTTGCTTATCTCTTTGAACTTTCTGGAAAACCAGCAAAACCAAATCTTTCACCCTCATTTAAACTTATATGAAAACTGACTATTGGCAATTGTTATAATAGTTTGACTATTGTTCAGATACCATTACTGCTTCTGAATATGCACTAAAATACTTTAAATATTTCTTGTGGTAATGAGGCTATTCTGCATTTCTTTGTAGTTGGAAATGGAGAAATTACAGCTACAAGCCCTTGAAATGGAACACAAGAAGCTCTGTGCGCGGCTGGAGGAGGAGCGTGGGAAGAATAAACACGTTGTATTGATGCTAGTGAAAGAATGCAAACAACTATCTAGCAAACTGGTAGAAGAGGCCCAGAAGTTGGAAGAAGTTATGACTAAATTTGAGGAAGAGAAAAAGAAAGCCAGGGAGTTGGAGGAATCTCTTGCGGTGGAGAAACAACGGAGCACACAGATGGAAGCCCAAATGGAAAAGCAGCTTTCTGAGTTTGACACAGAGAGGGAGCAGCTGCATGCCCGCCTCAGCAGAGAAGAAGTTCACACAAGTGATCTCAAAGAAGAGAGGGACAGAATGAGAAAAACAATTGAGCAGCTCAGCAAGGAAAGTGATGTGAAACTCCACCTTTCTCTTCCACGGAGGAATAAAGAGAGAGGCTTCGTTTCTGTCTCCACTGAAACAGAGGGACCAATTTTGAGGACACTTTCCTGCCAGACAGATGCAGTATTAATAGACAGTGGAAATGAAAGTGTTAGAAAGTTGCCTTTAACGGTACCCATAAAGCCTTCAACCATCCACCCTTTGCTTTCGGGGCACGCAAAAGTGAATGTATCCTCCAATGCAGCATTTGTGAAGCCCGTCATTGATAGGCATTCATCCTGTAGCGACCTTCTTTTGTCTCCTGTAACTTCGAATCTATCTCATAGTCAAATACGAATTGAGGAGAATGGACCAGTGGTTTCACCTGATTTAACAAGTCTGCCTTCCCCATTTCCAGATCATGTTGCATCCTCTCCAGCTCCCAGTATAGCATCCCAAAGCTACTTGCAAGCATCATCTGTCCCTTCCCCACATTCTCCATCTGTTAGCACTATTGGGCATCATGGTCTGAATCCACGAGTCCAGGCAGCTAGATTTCGATTTCAATCCAATGCTAATGATCAAGATCAAAATGGAAACACGACTCAAAGCCCTACATCAAGAGACGCCTCACCCACAAGTCGAGACAACCTAGTTGCCAAGCAGCTGGCTCGGAATACGGTCACCCAAGTCCTTTCAAGGTTCACGAGTCCTCAGGGCGTGGCACCTGGACGTCCAGGAATGTCACATTCAATAGATGTTGGCACTTACCCTCCCCCAATTAGCAGAATGAGTTTAAAGACTCCCAGTGTTTCAAGGATTGACAGAGGAAATCCCCCTCCTATTCCTCCCAAAAAGCCAGGTCTTTCACAGACTCCGTCTCCGCCACACCCACAACTTAAAGTAATTATGGATAGTGCTCGCTCCCCTAATATAGGTGCCAAAACTGAAGGCAAGCTCCTGGTTTCATCTTCTTCCTGTTCACCTCAAGGAATCAGGATAGTAAATGAAGAGGTTATGTCTAGGTCCTCACCACAGCTGCCACCAAAACCAACAATAGATTTATCTGTGGCATCTGCAGGCTGTGCCATTCCATCCATGGACATGCCTCAGGTGGGTGCCTGGCCTTCCCCGTCCCCTGGACTGAGCCAACCTGCATGTTCTGACAGCTCCTTTGTCATTCCCACCACCATTGCCTGTAGCTCTTCCATAAACCCTCTTAGTGCTTCATCCTGTAGACCATGTGATTCAGACAGCCTCCTGGTAACAGCCTCAGGTAAAGAGTGATGTACCCACTAAACTCCTTCCTTTTTTTACATTGTCATATAAATATATATTTATTTCTCCATAGATTCCTTTCCCCTAAGATTTTCTTTTGCCTTTTCTCTTCCTTCCCTTTTTTCCTATTCCTGTGTCACATTGCACTTCCACTTAATGCCTTCCTAGGTTTCAGGGATATGGGAAATTCATTTGCTTTCATGAATTCTGGTTATTTTGTACAGCCAACTTTTTTCTTTTTCCAAGGAAGTTGAAGAAATATCTTGGAGGCACTGTCTTAAAATTAGAAGTATTTTTCACATGTTGTTTGGTATTGTAATATGTGGGGGGGAGTCTGTTTGTTTAATCCATCCCTTTGCAGTTCTTTCCTCCCTAAGAATTGAGGGTACATTTTTCAAAAGAACTCCCAGTGCAAAAAGTAATAATAATAATAGGCCAAATAAAGAGAAAGGTCAGAAAATCCTTTATTGCTTTTGCTGTTCACCAGTCTTTGCTTCATCTTTGTTAACTACTTTATCTGATAAAAGAAAGCTGCCAAGAAACAGAATGATTGAAACATTTATATCCTGCCCTTTTGGAGAAGAAGTGCTGCTCCTAGTCAGTTATAGCGTTTAAAAATGACAATTTCATAACAATAACCGTACAAAACAAATTGGCCAAAGAGAGAAGGTCAACTGTTCTGTGCTGTCTGCAATAAATCTTCAGCAACTGTTAAAAACAGCGAAAGGAGGAAAGAGCATTTCGCCTGAGTGGGATAAGGTGGGGATTTTTTTAAAAAAATGAAAACGCTTTGTTGGTTTTGTGGTGTGTTTTCTCTACTTTTCAGTAATTTATTTCTATAGCATTATGCTATAGTCATTGTAGTTCCCAAGGGAGATTTGCATTAAGGGAACCAGGTGGAACCAGGCTGCTTTTATGCTATATACCCTTAATGGCTTGAAAGATTTCTGAAAGATGCTGCGAACACGGCATTTGCTTGGTAGCAAGGATCTTATATGTTGAGCTCTTGTTTTGAGCAAGGCACTGATAGAATCATGTAGCCCTGTGTTACATAATACAGGTGGTCCTTAACTTACAACCACAATTGGGATCAGAAATTCTGTTGCTAAGCGAGGCAATTATTAAGTAAATCACACTTGATTTTATGAACTTTTTTGCCTTGGTCATTAAGTGAATCACCATGGTCATTACATGAATTGGACAGTTATTAAACAAATATGGCTTCTCTATTGACTTTACTTGTCAGAAGCTGGCTAAGAAGATCACAAATGGGGATCACATGACCTGGGACACTGCAACCATCATTCATATATGCCAGTTGCCAAGCTCCCACTTGACCATGGGGTTGCTGAAACAGTCATAAATGCAAAGACCAGCCCTAAGTCACTTTTCTTCAGAACCACAATTGAAACTTTGAATGGTCACCACCATTGTAACTTTGAATAGTCACTAAACAAATGGTCACAAGTCAAGGGCTTTGAGCTGAAAGTCAAGTTTGCAATAGCTAGCTTCCTTATTGTGTGGGCCCAGGAGAGTCCCTTGGGGATTATAATAAAATAGAAGCTATCTTGCAAATATTTGTGACTGAGAAAACTTTCCTTTTCTCTATCAGTTCTATGTTACAGTAATTTTCCAAATGAAATTTTGCAACTTTAAGAATGTAATTCTACAATCTAGCATGATTTATATATATATACACATACACACACACACACACACACACACACACACACACACACACACACACACACACACCTACCTGTCTCACTAATTTGCTCATGCTTACTACACATCCAGCTCTGATCTTCAAAACTTTGGTATATCAGTTTAAATAAGGATCATTCCTCTTATGAAGAGTAAATTCAAATTATAATCTGGAAAGTAGTAATGCACATCAAAATGATGGACAGCATGACTCTTTAGCACCTAGGATCTGATATGACTAGAAAAGAATCCCTAAAATAGGCGGAATTGCTCTAATATTTGTCTAATGTATGGAATAGAACATTAAGAAAATATTCAATTAAAATTACACACTTTTTTTGTGGTGGGGCTTTTAGAAGCAGTGCTGGATTTTTTTTTTGTAACGATCAGCTTTTGTTTGAATGAAAATGAAGCAGGAAAGCACTTAATTTTATAACAATTTCTAGAGATAATTTAATGTCACATTTTCAGTAAGGACAGACCATGAGCAGATATATGATGTGCTTGCACAAGGTTTCTACTTCCACCTTTCTGCTGGAGAAGTGTTAATTAATTAATTAATTACTATAAAACTGAGTGGGTGGCCTGATTCATTATACATTTGGTTTCTTACAGGCTCTTTGGGAAGATAAAGCAATAAACTAAATAGAATTAAGTTAAAGTTTTCTTCTATGTGATGACATTTGTGGTCTCTGTTAAGATTTAGCAACATTTAGAACAAGTAATAAAATAAATTGCATTAATTTTAGGAATCACTGTATATTGTCCTTAGATCTATAATCCAGTACTTATAGAAATTTATTAATAGCTCTTCAGAACAATCTGCTGTAGGGCAACTGAAAATGGCTATAAATTATAGCCCTAACTAGTCTTTGCCATTTTATTCACAAAATCCTTACACTTCCAAACATTTTTAGCGTGCAATATTCTGAGAAAATACTTTTTTTCATTTGCCTCCAGATATTTCAGAGTTACCTGACAACCAGCTTATCAACTAGGTATGCGGTTGCTTTAAAACTTATTAAAAATAACAGTTGACTTCAGTTAAGCATAATTATTTTTTCAGTCTAAAATGCTTTAAAATGTTTTTTGTTCTAAACCAGTGGTTTCCAACCTTTTTTTGGTCATGCCCCTCTAAGCATCTCTAAAATCCTGATGCCCCCGGTCCCCGACATATGATTCTTACTTTACTCAAAATGTGAACTCTACTCACACGGAGGAAGTCTACAAGGCCATTAACTTGGTTTAAACAAGGTTCAAATTGCCCCCTTTAAAAATCAGATTGCCCCCCTGTGGGGCGTGGGCCCCACGTTGGGAACCACTGTTCTAAATTCTGTGTAAAGTCTTAGTGCTTCATTAAATGATCTTCAACTGAAGGTAGAGTAATCATTCTGAAAGGATCTATTAGATTAATCATATAACTATAGTTGAACCTATCGTGGTTATGCTTAGGTTTAATGTTTTGCCATATTTAATGTTTTGGTAGTTTAAATAAGTCAATGTTTTTGAGTAATTGCTTCTCTACTTTCAGTGGTAAAAGCAGACTTAAATATTGTTAGTGGTCTGTTTTGTTTTGATAAAACCAGGACAGTGTAACATCTAAAATTCCTATTCAGCAATTAATAACCAAATGGTTCACATATTAACCAGGCCTCTGGGGGTATGAAATACTCATATTGCATAATACTGTATTTACTTTTCATGTGATGATTGCAATTCCACATGGTTTAAGGCATTCTGATTCTTTCCCTCACTTGTGATGTCATGTGAATTAGGGGTTTTGCCCAACTTCATGAGAATATGAAGGGTACTCTGTATTTGCATGCATTGAGTATTCTCAGTGCCATCACTTAAAGAAAGTGAATCTGGCATAGGACCACATTTGCTTCTTATGTTGAGTGTGTCCAGTCACATTCTGCTGCACCCCCAAAAATAGCATAGGAAGCTATTGGAGGCTTTGCTTCACTGATCTAGAATAAATGTCTAGTCTTTATCAAAGCTATTAGTTATCTGGGAGAAAATGAGGGGGGGGAGAATTTGTAGCTCTTTACACCTTTGTGAACAGACTATCATCTTTAAAATTTATTGTCTATAACTCTTTATAGAAGGTATTTTGAAGATTAGCATAAAGTTTCTTAAAACCAATAAATGTTAAGTTTATAATCAAGAAAGAGAAATTTTACAATGCTCTGATCAACTGAATTTCCCATTCCCTGAGCTTATATTTTCTTTTTTCTTTTCTTTTTTTAAAACATCCTTTCAATCAACCTACATGATTCCATGTGGTTTGTTTCTAATATAAATAATTACAGGAAAGTTTGGTAATGAATTCTTTATTAACCATCTCCACAAACTGAAGCTGATGCCAGAAGCTGTTTTTTCTCCTTGTTCCCTTCATTCTTTATCACTGCATGCCCAATTCTCCTTTCCAGATGCTTTATGTTTACTAACTTTTGCATATAAAGTCACAAAGCTTATTTGTGTTTCCTAATTTTATTACACAACTCCCTCGCTGTATTCAAAGCTCCTGCTTGTTTATAAGATCTTTGAATTTAACATGGATTGAACATTATACTTAATTAATATGCAGTGCAACTATTACTACATGATTTTTAACTGCTTAATGTTGTTTTAGAAGACTTTCTAAGGTCTGTCATGGGGCTGCTTCATTCATGTGTTGCTACATTGAACTCAGGTTTCCTTTAAAATATATGTGTGGCCCATATTTTGCGTGCAGCAGTCTACCTGTAAAGTTTCAGGGATTTTTCATAGATACTGAATTCAACATTGGAATCCTATTAATTGCAAATAAGCTTATAAAGAAGATGAAATGTAAGCATTGGCAAGAAGAACAATGCTGTATAATTAATAACCACATAGCCCATAGTACTCAGTTGACCTTAATAAATAACTGTGTTCCTGAAATAGAAATATTTTTCAGAGCTTTACTCTCAGCATTGTTTTCTGTGTGGTCACTACAGATAATTCTCAACTATTGATGACAATTGGGACTGGAACTTTTGTCCTAAATTGTTGTGGTTGTAACTCCAGTTTGTCCAAATTTTATGACAATTTTTACACTGATCATTAAGTGAATCCAGTTTCCCCAATGTGTGTTGTTTGTAATTTTTTGTTTCTGGAAATCAGCAAAAAAAGGCCGCAAATTTCATTTATGTGACTGCAGGATACAGTCTGTCATACATGCTAGCCGACAAGCACTCAAATCGTGCTTAAGTGATTATGGGAGTGGTGCAGTAGTCATAAGTGTAGGTCACTTTTAAGGCCATTGTAACTTTGAATCATCATTAAGCAAATGGTTATAAGTTGAGAACCACAAACCCATGCTATCATCTGATTGCCGCAGTTCGCAATAGTGCTAAATAAGATATTGATGCTGAAAGTTTATTTTCTTTTTCTCTCTCTTTTGATATTTAAAGGAAAAGCATCATTCAATACTGTAGGGAATTAGGAATAAATTCATCATTAAATTCAGTCCATAAAAATAAGTCTTTAAATATGTGGCAGACGGTGAAGTGGGTTGGTCTTCTATCATATATCTGCTTTGATTTACTGCTAAGAATATCATCATAGCAAGAATGGGTTGCTTCCACAATAATCATATTACCTAGAATTCATCATCCTTGTTTATTCCATTTTTTTAAAAAAATGAAATTATTTGTCAAGTCAGTGCCCACCACCATATTTTCAGAACCAAACTGGATTGCTTTGAATGAGAATAACAAGCTCAAGGACTCTATTGTGCAAACATAATTTGATGAAGAGAATAAAAGTTACAATGATTGTATAATTGTTTCTATTATTTGTATTTTAAAAAGTGAAGCATGAATTATAATTTGGTATTTAACATGAAGAAAATAGCTGATTCTCTCCACAAAAGTGGCCTCAATCAATCAAACTGAACTATGAAAAATTGAGACATATTCATCAAAGTTCTAATCAAGGGAAACAAAATGGTTTAAACTACAAAAGTATTTCACCTGATTGTTTTGCCTATATTCTGTTTCTTATTGTTTCCAATTATGGTTAATGATTTTGATTTTTTTAAAATATGTGATAGAAGCTTTCAACAGTTGCTTGTAGTTTTGTAGATAAAAGAAATCTTGTGAAATTCACATAATACGGTTCTGTCTTGTTTCCTTGATGAAACACCAAACTTTCTGTGATGGCCTGCTCTGCAGGAACTCAGTGCTTCAAAACCCAACGTATTTATGTTCATAAGAGCTAGCCCTTGGGTAGAGGAGTCATTTGTGGCTTGCCATGGACACTGCAACCAAGAAGCCAACTATCCGGTGCTACCAAGAAATCTAAGTCGGTCTCCTTCTGTCCCCAGCATCAATCACTAGCCAGACCTTGAGAACTCTATTGGAATCTTGGCTTGGGAATAGAATTATTTTCTTTCATTTTTTTAAATAGAATAGCTTTCTAGAAGGAGCTCCAGGATGGCATACATTAATTAGGGACAAAAGTAATATTTATGGAGAAAATAAATTATTGCTGTCAGTGTAGCAAAAGATCAATTACAAGGTAAACTTCAGGGCTAATGGCCTTCTTGCTCATTTCCTGCCTTTTCTTCACTACTTTCTTCTTTGTTTACCTTTTTTTTTTAACCCAGCAATGTGCCTTGCTGTCTATTTAAATTTTCAATGCCTCCCTTTTGGCCTAATAAATATTATCCAAGACCAAAGGGACCTACTATAGCTCCACTATCAAGAACCGATGTGGAGAACTATGGCCCCTTTATGTGGACTTCAACTTCCAGAATTATGGCTGGCTCAGGAATTCTGGGAGTTGAAGTCCACAAGTCACAAAAGGGCCATTGTTCCCCACCCCGATCTAGAGGGTGATTAGGCTGTAATACTACTATAACTACTTTATATGCATTTTTATCTATATGTTTGAAATTACTTTCAAGCCCAACTGTCTTTCTCTGTTTTAGACAAATCTGATTATTGCCATTGTAAACATGCCATCTTTAAATTTACTAATATTTCATAATGGAATGGAAGCCTAAACATAAATACATTGAAAAAGCTCTACTTGGAAATTCATTAATAATGAATTGTAATATGGATATAATATTAAATTGTTTTCTGCATTGGTATTTGATAGCATAAATGCCAAATAGCAATGCAAACATTACTCTAAATCCTACTTTCCCATCATGGTACCCTCCAGATGTTTGCAAGGAATTATGGTGATTGAAGTTGAACATACTGGGAAGACATCCAGTTGTTGAAGGTGGCCATACATAATGCTTTACTTAAAGAAATTAATGACCTCTTGGGAATAGAATAAGAACAGTTTATATGTAATGAATATTCTTCAAAAAAGAAGAGACATTCCTTTGTGCTTACTCATTTTTAGTGAGCAGTTCACAGTTCCAAACTTCTTTATTTTCATTCCTCTTCTCTATTTCCTTTTGCAGCCTTTTGATCAAGGAAGAGTTCACAAAGTTTTCCGCACCATATACAGCAAACTTCATGTCCTTAATAAGCTGTCCTCTAAAGCTGTTAACCTCTGATACCTGGAATGTCTAACCAAGATAACCTTTATGATTTTCTAAAGTTCTGCTCTGTCAGTTGCCTTTCGTAAAGGATGATGTGGATCTTTGCCCAGTAATGTTTTATGACATTTACTAATTGTGCACTGTAGTATTCTTTTTAAAAAGACCACAAATAATGCAGCAGTGCCATTAAAAATGACACTGCATAGTGATTAGACAACCAGAAAAACCAGTAGGCATCAATTGCAGGGCTTTCAATTATTTCTTCTGAAATGCAAATATCTTAAAATGTTATTTGTAAGACATGGTATTTCAGAGTTTTTAAGAAGGGGCATAACTCTGTGTGAAATATCTCACAGTTTTCCTGCTAAATTTAGCTAACTTTAAAATTGGATAAACTTGCATATATATATATTTGATTGTTTCCTTGTGCTCACAGAATTGTCTTTTTCAGTTTTAAATAACAATAAATATAACCTTTTAGAGCTAAGTGTGACTTTAATTCTCTTGGGATGCAGAATTTCAAATAACACAGAGCTGGTCTCAGTTTCTACAAAGCCAAAATGTCAAGAGTTTTCATTTGTTGAGCATTATGTATAACTTGCAAAGTGTGCAGCATTAACTCCTTGTGTGTTCTCTCTAACGAATGTTGCTTTTAACTCACAGGCTGGTCTTCCTCCCTAACCCCTTTATTAATGAGTGGTGGTCCTGTTCCCCTGGGTGGCAGGCCCACCCTTCTTCACCAAGCTGCTGCCCAGGGAAATGTCACTTTATTGTCAATGCTGCTTAATGAAGAAGGTCTGAACATTAATGATTCCTGTGAAGATGGCTGTTCTGCCTTGTATTCTGCTGCTAGGAATGGACATACAGGTGTGGCATTTCTCAGAGATTTTATTATATTGGACCATTATCTAAATGCTGTTTTCAAATTAGCAATTTATATTGCAGTTCCAAATATTATGAATAGGTAACCTATAGTCCATAAGCAACATATGCCCCTGCAGTTCTCAAAGCCATCAAAATTACATTGTTGAAATTGGTGAGAAATCACTAATCAACAATGTAATTTTATTGTGTATTTGTAAAAAAAAAATTGTGTTAAATTTCCATAACAATTATGTTGGGGTCCTGCTAAAAAGACATGATAAAATCTTATACAACCATTATATAGGCTGTGTAGCTCCTCTTCTAGTACCAAGAATAGCTCCTGCTGTTTAGCATCAGGATTTTGTACTAACACCAAAAATTTTGCAGTTGGCATTGGATTTGTTTCAAAATGTTTCTAGCTTCTGATTCAGACTTCTGAGAACTCTTCATCAGCACTGAATAAAGAAGACTTAGAAAATAATTTAGGCCCACAATGGTAAGAAAGAAATAACCCTCACAACAAACATGGAGATTTGTTGGGAACAGATAAACAATCTAGCTAATCCAGTATCTTGTTTCCCACAGAGGCCAATTCTCTGGGAAAATCTTAAGCAAGGCCAAAACATGGTAATTAGCAAGAACTCTGTATCATGATGTTCTAAGACAGTCATTATAACTAGTAATCATCTGTATACTTTTTCTTTATGTGTTTGTTTAATGTCCTAAGCTAAAGGTCCCTATTACTTCTTGTGGCAGAAAATTTAATTGTCAGGAAATCTCCAATCCATTTTGCTGATGCCTAAATTCTTATGGCAGTTCTCATAGTTCATTAAGGCTGCTATAAAATACAACATTATTGATTTCATGAATTTGATAGCTACACAGTACCAAATATCACTCTGAGTGGGACATATCCCACTGACCTAGGAGTTAGTCTATTAAACTTCTTAAGACTTCTGAAGAATTACACTGCAGGAAATTTTAAAAAGCAAAGACTTTTGGAACTGGCATTAAACTTAATGCAATTTGTTCCTCCTCTTCCCATTTTTCCCCTCCATATATTTCAACTCATAGATTGTGTAAGACTGCTGCTGACTTCAGAAGCACAAGTTGACCTTATTGATAAAAACGGATTTACCCCCTTGTGTTCAGCAATCGCTCAGGGACATTGCAAGTAAGTAATTTCCCAATTATGTCTTTTTTTTCTGCCAAACAAAATGACATATGATCTTTAAGTTTCAATTTGGGGATGTATAAATTTTTTTGAGTGAATTAATGCAAAGAAATGCTTGGTCCTCCTATAATTCTTCCTGAAGTATGCATTATTGATATTATTTAGGATTTTTTTAATGATTATGTTACAGGGAACTCATGCCTAAAATTGATTTTTTTAATTAGAGATGGACACCTCTCTACCTGTTGGCTACTCTTTAAAAAAGTTGTACCTCTTCCTGAACTTATGCCATGACTCCATGGAATCAAAAAAAAAGCTGCACTTGGGATAAGCAGGTGGCAAAGGCTACAACCACATCACTTTTCTCTTAGTGCCTCAATAACTGAAATGTGTATTTTCCTGAGCACTGCCATTCCCACATAGCCAAGGAGAGGTCAGAAATTCTTTAAGGAGCAGTCAAAAATAGAAAAAGGAGGCCCATCCAGACACTGCACACCATTAGTTTTCTATATAAGTGCAGAAACACATTTAAAGGTTGTAGACCCCTGTCCACCACATAGTTCACATTCTTGCTTTCATATAGAAAGGGGAAAATTAAGTTGCTGTGCTTTGTTTTCTTCAAGAGCATCTCTAAAGTGAACCTTTATATTGATTTATAGTTTGGTTTTTCTTGACAGCCTTATCAGACATTTCTTTGCAGGCAGAAATTAAGATGAAATGAAAAACATAGGCAGTTACTGGTAGCCAGTGAAGTAATTGCATGCATAGAGATTTTCCCTTTGAACCTTCAAAACTAATCTGCTTAGAAGACAAAACCTCCTATCTACTCCACTTAACTGCAGACATTAGAATAGAACAGGGTGGGATATTTCATTTTCTGCAACACCTGAGAAAAATTTAAGTGTGTTTGCAAGAGTGATGGACTGAAGAAATCTTTAATCTTTTAAAGAAATTAATAAAGATGAATATTTGATATCCTCATGCTAGAATTGTTACTGGTATGCTTGCTAACATACATGTGTAGGAGATAAAAATGAAGTATCTGCAGATCCCTGTTCTAAATGATTTAGCATGTCTTTTCACAGAAATCTAAAAAGTAGAAGACATTTCCAAATTTCCCCATAGGCCTCAATCTGATTCAGAAGCCCTCTTAAAGGAGGCATTCCTCAAGAGCCATGGTGGTGCAGTGGTTAGAGTGCAGTACTGCAGGCTACTTCTACTGCCTGCTGCCTGCCTGCAGTTCAGTGGTTTGATTCTCACTGGCTCAAGGTTGACTCAGCCTTCCATCCTTCCAAGGTCAGTAAAATGAGGACCCAGATAGTTGGGGGCAATATGCTAAGTCTGTAAACCACTTAGAGAGGGCTGTATAGCACTGTGAAGTGCTTTACGGTATATAAATCTAAGTGCTATTGCTATTGCTTCCTTTTTAAATAAGAACCAAGCGAATTCACAAAGAAAGTCAACAATAAGTTTATCAGCCAAAGAGCTTTCTGTGCCCCAGGCTTCCAAAACGATCTCTTAAAGTTATTGGCCTGTTTGTCTCATGTTCATATAAATATCAGGTACTTTCACTTGGACTCCAACATCATAAATAAAGGAGGCATTCTCTAGTGATAAGAATAAAAGGATTAGGTCCATAAGCCACCTAAGTAGCAATAACACTCTCTACAAATTTATTGTTACAGTAGAACTATTAAGAGCTTAAATTTCCTAGGATTAGTGAATTAATCCTACAAGCACCCCACCTCCAAATGCACCTTCTTATTTCTTCCTTAGAATTGGCCAAATAGCTATCAAAAGCATATGGGAATTTGGTAGTGAAAAGGAATAAGACAATCCAGCAAAAGGACTACATAATAGGAACCAAAATTTAGTCTTTTTGTTAGAATTATCCAGGCCTTCCACTTGGAATCACCAAACTTTGATATTCTTCATTTGAACATGTAGGCAAAAAGTACAACCTGGAGAGAATTCATTTTTTATATAGGTTAATAAAAGTTATTCTGTGGGCTCCTGGTTTAAGCTAGTGATGCAAATTCTGGGATTGATAAATTTGGACAGTACCATGCTACAGTCCCTCCTTATCTTGTTTAGTTCATCTGCAGGCATTTCAGATCTTCATATAATTTCTTCAATGGATCTTTCAAGTGTATTTATCATGGTCTCAACCATTGTTCCGACAAATGGTGAGATTCATGTGATTCATGAATATAGTATTTAGTTTTTTTATAGCCATGCTTCTAATGACAACTGTTATTTATATCCTGCTTGTACCACTACTCAAGAACCAACTACTAGTAGCAGGATTTATAGCTAAGCTCATTGACCTGAAGATATCTAATTTTTCTACAACTGCCCTTGCCAATTCATTAGTGAATAAGTTTCTGCTGTGGGATAGGTGATGTCCCAGTTACATGTCATCCCAAATGTTTCTCATATGGTTGAGAAACAAGAGTCTAGATTTAGAACCAGGACCAAGTTCAGCATTTGTTTACATTTAGTATATGATTTATACTGTAGATGTCCCTTAGAACTACTCTAGTCCTTAAAGCAGTTGGATTTGGATCAGAGAAATAGAAAAATTAGAATATTAAATCAAAAGAATAATATTGCTGACATGTCATACTTTGGAACAGTAAAATTAATACCTCTCCAAAAGGTTTTTAATATAATGATAGACATGATAATATGTACAGACATTATGCAAAATTTCCTTTTTCCCTCTCTTTTAGCAATGTACTTAGTTCATTTCTTCATTCAGATAGATATTTTTTCTCACTCAGATACTGTGTTTTCAGCCTCAGATTATTTTTTTTTCTTATTTCATTCTCCCCTAGTTCAGATGAATTCTCTCCTTTCTGTTTACCTCATCTCCTTTTTTCGGAGAAATGTAACACTGGTGGCACTTACATCAATTGCTTAGGCTTCTTTAGAAAAGACTATGGAGATTATTTGCCTAAAGCCTTGTTAGGTTTTTTGGGGGGATGTCAGTGCATGTTAAAGGGCATGTTGTGGTTTAGCTTAACTTTGCAATAAATGTGCAGAACAGACTGGAGTTTTACTATGTGCTCTTATTTCCTGACATTCCCACTCTGGCTATAGTTTTTTTTAAAGGTGAAAATACCATCAAGTCATCATTACCTGGCTCCTGTGATATGATATTCTGCTGGAATTAAAAAATGGAATTAAAAAGCTGACCTGGACAGTTTGGACCAAAACCCATAAAAACTGATGATTATTTATTATGCATTATATTCATGTAGTGATATTGATAGATTACATCTACCCCACAGAAATGGAGGCAAAGTTTTACTTCAAGTCAAACAAATAGTTGAAGAAAAGCAAGCATTGGCTGATTATGTAAAATAAATCCAAGAACAAGCATTGATGCAAGTTAAAATTTGATACTTTACTGAATGTGTAGAAGACAAAACATGAATATCCAAATAATATAATAAAAATACGAAGAGAATGCTGGCAAGGAAAAGCATTACATAGAAAATTTCTACAAAACATTGAGGGGAAAGAGAATAAAAATCAAACCTGGAATGCCTTATAACTGGAACATTTAAAAAAAAAACTTGAAGGCTTGATTTTGGTTGCTTAAGAGCCACTGGGTCCCCTATCAAAACATCTTGGATGGCACTTAGAAAATCGGCACATTGAGAAAATTTTCGTCTGTTAATTACCAATAGCCACACTACTTAATCCATGCCTGGATTAAGGCATGCCATACTATGCCTATACCTTACGACAAGTTCTTGGGAACTACTTGATAAATATGAAATCCAAAACCAGCTAAAGAAGTGGCAGCTATGATTTCACATTGTTATACATATTATAGTAACAAAAGCGTATAGCATATAAAGCCCAAATTGCAAAGACAGCAACAGATAGCATATGCCATCTCTACAAAGTTAAAGAAATAGTTGACCATCTAGTTCGCTTGTGCAAGAAGATCACAGAGACTGATTGACATGACAAAGCAGCAACAATGTTGTATTGAAATTTTTGCAAGAAATACCACTTGCCTGCAAGCAAGCAAGAACTGGTATGACCACAAAATAGACAAAATGAAGAAAATGAAGAAATCAAGGTGCTCTAGGACAAAGCACCTTGTCAAACAGACAAGCATCTGCCATACAACATCCCAGACGTAACAGTTGCTATAGTTGAGATAGGTGAGATAGATTACTTAAGCAATCTGCCACACAACTCTGCCACCTTAAACCACAGATGTCAATGGTGTCATGTGACTATCAAAATGTATTGTGACTTTTTTGCCTTTGCAGAGGTGGGGTGGGTCTGGCCTGTGCATGATGCATCCTGCCCACAGGCCGGAAATTGAAAAAAGTACACAATTATTTTGGAACAACAATGAGCAGCAAAGAGTCTTGAATTTTACTCTCACCAACTCATTTATATTAAATTACATCTGTCTATGCAAATGTTTTTGTAAGAAATACTGAATATGGATGTTTAAAACTCTGCATCTGCTTTTAAGATTACAGTCTTCTTATATATTCTTGCAAACTATGCATTTTTAAATATTTGTTCCTGCATAGTTTTTGTTGGTTTGCTTGAAGTTTTTTATTTATGCTTGCTTCTTACATCTTCTAGATGCACTGTTTGTTTGTGGTTGAATTGTTCTGATTTATTTATGTATTGGATTTATCTAGCCAGTTTATATAACTGATTGACCCAGTTTTAATGTGTGCATGCTTAAAAAGATTGTAGTTGAATGACATTGTAAAGGTCAGGTGTTTTTCCAGATCTTTTCTTTTTCCTAACCCACTTTTGTCAATTTTTCTTTCCTTAGATCTGCAGATTTATTAATCTTGTATCATGCCAATGTTAATCATGCTGCTGAAAGAGGAGAGACTCCTTTACATTTGGCCTGTAGAAATGGAAATATTGAATGTGTTAAACTTTTACTGGAAGCTGGAGCAGACAGAAGTGCAAATACCTCTGTAAGTCTGAACTCTTTTTCAGTTAACATTTCTGTTGAGATGTATCTTATTTTTGTTGGTTTGTTTTTTAGACTTATAACCTCCCTTTTGTTCAGGAGTTCAAGGCACATCTATATAGTGCTCTTCTTCCCCATCAGCTTGTAAAGGATTCCATGGATGAGAATCTGCAAGGGGAAAACTTGGGGAAAACAACAAGAAACTTGGGAAACTTTGAAAAGTGAGATTATAAAAGCCCAGTCTAGCACTATATCAAAGAAGAAGAAAAATAGCAGCTCTCAAAAGAAACCAGCATGACTGTATAAAAAACTCTCTGATAAATTGAAAGACAAAAAGGAGAAGTATAATAAGTGAAAAGAGGGGCACATAACTAAGACAGAATATCAGCAACCAGCCCGAGCTTGCAAAAATGAAGTGAGGGAAGCTAAGACTCGAAAATGAACTAACACTAGAGACAAAAATCAAAAATAACTCCCCAAAAAAGCTTCTTTCAATATGTAAAAAAACAAGAAAAAGGTCAAGGAAACAACTGACCTGTTAATGGGAGAAAGTGGCAAGCAACAGGGAGAAAGCAGTACTGCTTAACTCATTTTTTGCATCCATCTTTACACAAAAGGAAAAAAACAGTCCAACCTATCTAAAACAGTACCTTAAAAAACAGATTAGGAATACAAGTTAAAATAGGCAAGAAAATGGTAAGTGAACACTTTTCCACCCTAGGTGACTTCAAATCACTCCAAGGATTACACCCCAAGGTTCTGAAGGAACTGGCAGACATGATCTCAGAACCACTGAATTATATCTTTCAATGATTGTGAAGCACCAGGAACCTACCAGAGGACTGGAAAAGAGCTGATGTAGTTCCCATCTTCAAAAAAGAAAAAAAAATAGATCCAAGAGACTATAGACCTACAGTATCAGCCTGACTTCAATACCTGGGAAGATTCTGGAAAGGATTATCAAGCAACAATTCAATGAACGCCTAGAGACAAACAAGTCATAACCAAAAGCCAACATGGGTTTGTCAAAAACAGATTATGCCAGACAAATGTTACTGCATTCTGTGACAAAATTAGTGGACCAGAGGAATGCTGTGGATATAATTTACTTTGACTTCAGCAAAGCATTTGATAAAGTAGATCACAACCTACTACTTGACAAGATACGAAAATATGGGTTAGACAGCATCACCACCAGATGGATTTGTAACTGGCTAACCAACAGCATTCAAGATGTAGTCATTCAATTGAATTGCACCTACATGGAGAGAAGTATACAGTGGGGGACCCCAAGGCTCTGTTTTAGGTGCAATACTCTTCAACATCTTCATCAATGATTTGGATGAGGGGATAGATGGGGAATTCATCAAATTTACAGATGACACCAGGCTGGCAGGATTAGCCAACATGCTAGAAGATAGGCTTACAGAAAGATCTTGACAGACTTGAACATTGGGCCCTATATAACAAAATGAAATTCAGTGGTGAAAAAAGTAAGGTTCTACATTTAGGCAAGAAAAAACAAATGCAGAAGTATAGTATAAATGGTAATGGCTCAATAGTAGTAACTCTGAGAAGGTTCTTGGAATCCTAGTGGATAACCATTTAGATATGAGCCAGCAGTGTGCAGCAGCTGTTAAAAAGCCAACACAGTCCTAGGCTGTGGGGATATAATCCCCACAGAGGATATAATCACAGAGGGATATAATCAAGATCATGTGAACTGTTAATACAACTTTATAATGCCTTGGAAAGACCACACTTGGAATACTGCTTCTAGTTTTGGTGCCACGATGTAAAAAGATGTTGAGACTCTAGAAAGAGTGCAGAGAAGAGCAACAAAGATGATTAGGGACTGGAGGATAAAACATATGAAGAGCGGTTGCAGGAACTGGGTATGTCTGGTTTAATGAAAAGAAAGACTAGGGTGACATGATAGCAGTGTTCCAATATCTCAGGGGCTGCCACAGAGAAGTGGGAGTTGGGCTGTTCTCCAGAGCACCTGAGGGTAGAACAAGAAGCAATGGGTGGAAACTGATCAAGGAAAGAAGCAACTTAGAACTAAGGAGAAATTTCCTGACAGTTAGAACAATTAAGTTGGGCCCTATATAACAAAATGAAATTCAGTGGTGAAAAAAGTAAGGTTCTACATTTAGGCAAGAAAAAACAAATGCAGAAGTATAGTATAAATGGTAATGGCTCAATAGTAGTAACTCTGAGAAGGTTCTTGGAATCCTAGTGGAAATCACAAATATGAGCCAGCAGTGTGCTGCAGCTGCCAAAAAAGCCAACACAGTCCTAGGCTGTGGGGATATAATCCCCACAGAGGATATAATCACAGAGGGATATAATCAAGATCATGTGAACTGTTAATACAACTTTATAATGCCTTGGAAAGACCACACTTGGAATACTGCTTCTAGTTTTGGTTGCCACAATGTAAAAAAGATGTTGGGATTCTAGAAAGAGTGCAGAGAATAGCAACAAAGATGATTACGGGACTAGAGAATATTTGCTGGATTTGGGTATGTCTGGTTTAATGAAAAGAAAGAATAGGGTGACATGATAGCAGTATTCCAATATCTCAGAAGGCCATTCTCAATCACAAGAAATTATCCCCTCCCCACTGGCAGGGCCACCAAGCCAGAAAGGTTGGGGTTGGCTACTTTAAACAAGTTTTAATTGGCACTTTCCCCCAAGATTCCTGAAACAACTATCTTTCTTATTCTCATACTTGGCAGCTATAAGATGTGACATTGCTCACAATGTTCTTCCATCATCTTTATTTGCATGATCTCAGTGTGGAAGAGTTTTGTTTTACCTCTGCAACAAAATCTTGGACACGTCACATCACAATAAGACAAGGACCTTTTATTGCTCTCCCTTTGCAGTTTGTCTAAAATTTTCATATCTTAATTTTTTACATGGAGTTACTAATTTTGTATTATGAACCGGTGAAGACATTGCCACACTTTAAAGCCATATTCACAAAGGACACAATGAATAAAGGTGAAACTTGAATCAGATGAACTGTTGTTCCATTGAAAGGAGTGTGTTGCACTATACAATATATAATGGGATCATCTGCTTTAAATATCCATATTCTTCTCTCCATACAGTATACGTTTCTATATCTAGGCACAAGCATTCAAACATGTCCATGTGTGTAGGCTGTGGCTGCAGTGGCTTTCATGTTAGGCTATTGCATTTCACAAAGTAACAATATATATCATGCAGAGTAGAATGTGACTTTGCTGTATGTTATAAATGTGTTGTGACTCTGGCTCCCGAGCCTGTCCTCATGGAGGAGGATGACTCTGAGAGTGAGGGGGAGGACCCGGCAAGGCCTCCCTCTCCAGGTCCATCCTTTCTGGCAACGCCACAGGTGCCAGCTGAAGGCCAGGAAGAAGGTGTGTCGGAGCCCCCACTGACAGAGGGTGAGGAGGATCAATCCTAGATTGATCCCAGACAGCGTTGGAAGGAGAGGCGTGTGCAGCAGAGGAAGAGGTGTGGCAGGCCTAGAGAATGCTGAGTCACTGAGCCACACTCCACAGGGGATAAAAGCGGGTGGAGTTGCTCTGTAGCCCCTGTGACTGCAAAGCATAAACTTCGGATCGGTTGTTTTTGAGTTAAGGCCTGGACTGTGTGAAAGAATTATTCTGTGTACTCTTGGCTGCCCCAGCAATGGCCTACAGACATGTGGACTCCCGTCTCTGCCAAGTGATAAAGGAACTTGGCAGGCATTTGAACTGTAGCTGCCAAGTCTTTTATCCACAAAGGAAATTCAGGTCGGTTGTAGAATAAATGACTGTTAGACGCTCACTCCTGCGCTATTCTCTGTGAGGTGGGGAGGGGGACAGAACAAAATGTATGTATGTATGTACATATGTATGTATGTAATGCAATGTTTAATCTGATATATATGAGTATTATACATGCCATGTTAAATATTCAGAAATAAATCCACTGATTTCAAAGCAGATAAATATTTAGCAAATAAATCCATTGATTTATTATTTCAATTTGCAACTTGCATTGCTTTGAGATGCTGAGTTCCACATTGTGAGGAATGTTTTCTTTTACTTCAAAATTCAAATGCAGTCCCTGAATCCAGGGATATTTTTAAGGGATATACAGTATTTTTGTTTTTACCAAGATAGTTTTTCTTCTCTATTTTTATATGCATACACATTTACAAAAAAAAGTTCCTATTGTTTCATTTAGACCTTTTTGCTTACCTGTTGCTTTTCTTAATGTCCTGTCCTCCATCTCAAAACCTGAGTATTGTTTCTAAAGCCTCTAAAGTATTATATCAATTTATATAATAATCAGATGCATATTATTGATAGGTAACTTAATTTGCTCAAGCATAATTTCACATCAAAATCCTATTACATTTCCCCAGCTGAGCCACACCGTTTAACAAGCCTGCCAAATTTCATGAAAAAGCAGCAAATTTTTCATGATTTCTTTCCTTTTTTTAATGCATGTTTAATATCCAAGAAAAAAGAGAGGCGTGGTAGTTTATGCTGCAGATATCAAAAATGTAATGACATGGAAAATGGTATTCTGGCAGCAAAATGTATGTGGTTAGTCATGCTGTTAAAAAGTAGTATTGTTTTTATTATTTCGATTTGCAACTTGCATTGCTTTGAGATGCTGAGTTCCACATTGTGAGGAATGTTTTCTTTTTCTTCAAAATTCAAATGCAGTCCCTGAATCCAGGGATATTTTTAAGGGATATACAGTATTTTTGTTTTTACCAAGATAGTTTTTCTTCTCTATTTTTATATGCATACACATTTACAAAAAAAAGTTCCTATTGTTTCATTTAGACCTTTTTGCTTACCTGTTGCTTTTCTTAATGTCCTGTCCTCCATCTCAAAACCTGAGTATTGTTTCTAAAGCCTCTAAAGTATTATATCAATTTATATAATAATCAGATGCATATTATTGATAGGTAACTTAATTTGCTCAAGCATAATTTCACATCAAAATCCTATTACATTTCCCCAGCTGAGCCACACCGTTTAACAAGCCTGCCAAATTTCATGAAAAAGCAGCAAATTTTTCATGATTTCTTTCGTTTTTTAATGCATGTTTAATATCCAAGAAAAAAGAGAGGCGTGGTAGTTTATGCTGCAGATATCAAAAATGTAATGACATGGAAAATGGTATTCTGGCAGCAAAATGTATGTGGTTAGTCATGCTGTTAAAAAGTAGTATTGTTTTTTATTTATTTCCATTGAATTTTAGTCAAATGGTATAATGAATAACTATAGTTTTAATTACTTTGGGAGCATAATCCACAAGGCATAATAGAATAGAATTTTTTATTGGCCAAGTGTGATTGGACACACAAGGAATTTGTCTTGGTGCATATGCTCTCAGTGTACATAAAAGAAAAGATACGTTCATCAAGGTACAACATTTACAACACAATTGATGGTCAATATATCAATATAAATCATAAGGATTGCCAGCAACAAGTTATAGTCATACAGTCATAAGTGGAAAGAGATTGGTGATGGGAACTATGAAACGATTAATAGTAGTGCAGATTCAGTAAATAGTCTGACAGTGTTGAGGGAATTATTTGTTTAGCAGAGTGATGGCCTTCGGGAAAAAACTGTTCTTGTGTCTAGTTGTTCTGGTGTGCAGTGCTCTATAGCGTCGTTTTGAGGGTAGGAGTTGAAACAGTTTATGTCCAGGATGCAAGGGATCTGCAAATATTTTCACGGCCCTCTTCTTGATTCGTGCAGTATACAGGTCCTCAGTGGAAGGCAGGTTGGTAGCAATTATTTTTTCTGCAGTTCTAATTATCCTCTGAAGTCTGTGTTTTTCTTGTTGGGTTGCAGAACCGAACCAGACAGTTATAGAGGTGCAAATGACAGACTCAATAATTCCTCTGTAGAACTGGAACTTTAAAAATGGATTTAAGAAATGGATCTTTAAAAGTAATACCAATATCAATATTATTCTTTCATCCTTTATTTGTAATTGCCTTTGTGACAGGAGAAAAAAAAGCTAATTGGCAAAATTATTTCCCGATTGATCTTGACCACTTGACCTTTGACCTTGGTTGAAACACAAATTGATGCAGACAGTTGCGTTTTGAAGAAGCAGGTTGCAATTTTTTTTCAAAATAAGGAATACTAGAAAATACTGCAGCTTATCATTTGCCACTTAAGGGCAGAGAAGCCTTATTCTGTCAGCTGAAATATACTAATTGGGAAAAGAGGAAGGATTAGTAATAAAAAGTGTAAGATTTACGTAACTTGAAGAGAACCCAGAGTACAGTAATAAAGTAAATATATGCATTCAGAGGTTGGCTGTTTAAAATAAAATAAAATAAAATAAAATAAAATAAAATAAAATAAAATAAAATAAAATAAATAATAATAATAATTATCTCGTTTGCTGTGTATACTGTCATTTTGTGTAAATAATAATAATACTAATAATAAAAATATTAATAATAATGAATCAAATAAAATTAAGGTTTGAAAATTATTTCCAAAGGAATTGTACTTCCCTTGTGCTTTGTGCTTTGTGCTTTCTACATTATGCTAATGTAGAAAAAGACTTCTGGCACTGCATAGTGCCAAAAAATAAGCATATACTTATATAAATTTATAAGATTTGCAATACTACTACTACTAATAATAAAAACATCCATCTATCCCAGGTCTTTGGTTAGGACTCGGTAAATGGATAAAAATGCCAAGTCTAGTCTAAGCATCTGGCAACCAACCAGAATAATAAATTAAATATTTGACAAGGTTCCACTAATGACTATAATTGTCTTACTGGTGAGCTGCACAATGGAAGTATCTACATAACTTGCAATGAACAAATCCCAAAATTTGTTCCACTATCAAGAAAAATATGATCCATATAACAGAACTTACCAAGATAGTTTATTTTATCCAATAAAGAACAATAAGTTGAAAATCTGGCCCAATTACATGTGATCTATTGGAGCCCTTCTTGAACTGATATTATTTAGAGATTAAAATGCAGTTTCTAAAATTTCCAGCCAGCATGATGAGGAATCATCCAGATATTTATCCCTAGATCTAGCTCTGATCGCTAGCTCTAGCAGTAAAGGTAAAGGTTCCCCTCCCACATATGTGCTAGTCGTTCCTGACGCTAGGGGGCTGTGCTCCTCTCCGTTTCAAAGCCGAAGAGCCAGCGCTGTCTGAAGACGTATCTGTGGTCATGTGGCCAGCATGACTAAACGCCAAAGGTGCACGGAACACTGTTACCTTCCCACCAAAGGTGGTCCCTATTTTTCTACTTGCATTTTTTACGTGCTTTCAAACTTAGGTTGGGAGAAGCTGGGACAAATAAAATAATAAAATAAGATTAATTAATAAATAATAAAATAATTATTAATAATAAAATAATTATTAATAATAAAATAAGATGTAGCATTAATTTTGCCCAAATTAATGTTTTTACCTCTGAAACTGCCACAAAATTAAAAGGTGGGGGGGAGAAATATTGGGGGCGTCCTCAGGGACTTCTTATACTTTCTTATCACTTCAGTTTTGTGTTTCTCACTAGTAGAGGTGAACCAGTAGAGTTTTATCACCTCCAATGCCACATTTAGATTTAATTGAGGGCATGAATTAAAATTCTTGTTTTGATCATAAGAATTGCCTTTAAAAAAACAGAACCAGCATATATGTTATAAACGGTTATATCTGTAATTGTAATAGCGACTACAATTTTTAAGCAGCCTAAAATATATTTTATGCAGGGACATATGAAAGATCATCATACATCATATTTCTAGAAGTTAATGGGAAGTGCATTAAATAAAGCTGAAGTTAAAGAAAACAAATACAAAATGCATTTCTCCAAACAATAGAAATTGCTATAGTAAGCATGTATTTATACCTGCATTAATATTCCCATGTGGTGATATTTTTTTTGTACATTTCCTAGGAATAAAAGACATTCTTATCAATGAGCTTTCTGTACCATGCTTTTTTTTAATGATTTTGCTGCATACAGCTAAAAGCATCCTTTGCACTCATTCAACTCCTTTTGGCTTATTCCCTAATGTATAGTCTTTTTCTCTCTTTCTAAAAGCAGCTAGTGCTACCGCTAGGATCAAAAAGTCAGATAAAGCATTTTCTTTTCTGATTAAATATATACCAAAAGTATTGCAAAAACATGAGTTATTAAGAAGAGAACAGGTTTAAAAAAATGTTTGCTTATTTGTGCATTCATTCATTTATGATATCAATTCATTTATTTAGGATCCTGACCTTGTTTTAAATTTGTTTTTAATTGATCTAGGATGGCTCGACTCCACTTCATGCTGCTGTTGACGCTGATAATGTTGATTGCCTGAAGTTTTTGATGTATTATGGAAAATCAAGAGATGGAAGCATTGAGAATGAAGCAGATGCTAACAACATCTTGAGCTTAGAGAGTGAAGATTTCTTTAGCCATAAAGCAAAGCCCATTGTTTCTGCAGATCTCATCAACCATGTGAATAAAGATGGCTGGACTGCAGCCCACATAGCAGCATCAAAAGGCTTTAAGGTGAATTTGTTTATCTAGCACGTTGTTTAGGATATTGAGCAATCAGATTTAAATGACAATTATGCTAGTATGCATGGCTGATATATTTGAGGCCAAATTTTATCTTAATTTAGGATGTTATTTAAAAAGGGGACAAGGTTAGTTTTGGGGATAAAAAATATGAACGTGTTGTCATGAAGATGAAGGAGAATATAGGCTTCTGGTGGCTCCGCTCTCTCCGAAGGACGCCCTAAGGGCGCCCGCGCTGGGATTCTGTAAAAGCCGGCGAAATCAACGGCTGAAAGTACCTTCCCCGGTAAGGGGAAGGGAAAGAGCAAGAAGAAGGAAAGGTAGAGCTCTCTCTAGAGGCCCCGTTTGGGGAACTCGAAAGGGAAAGTTCCCTGGAATTCCTTCGGCAAAGCTCCAGCCCCAGCGTGTTTCTGCTTTAAGCAGACAGAGAAGAGAGCGACCACTTCTGCTTCAATTGATTGTTATGGATATTTATAAGCAGACGGAATAAAACACAGGAGATCAGTCATTTAAATTGCAAGTATTAAATCTGACTTCTATTTTTTCTTTTTTTTAAAAAAAATTTTTTTCTCTCATCTACAATCAACACAATGAAATAAAATGGTGTTTACTTGTTGAGAAAGTGAAACTGAATGGAGATTTTATCTTATTGTACTGGACTGTGGATTGTTGGATTATTTTAGTTTGTTTAAGTATTTTATAAGGGGATTTTCAGCAAGAACTTTGCCATGAAGGTTTTTTCAGAAGAATGGATTCGTGACCTTATACAGGATTATACAGAAAGAATGTATTTAATTACTCAACAATACGAATTGGAAAAAAATGGAGGCGTTTTGGATGAGAGTTTGGAGGAAATTAACCAAAGTAATCAGGACTTGGAATATGGAATGGATGTAAAGAAGCCCTTTTTAAAAAGTTTGGATGAAAAGCCTGAATTTGTGCTACAGGAGGCTGTCTCCCGAAATGGAAAAATTCACAGGGTTAATGCTTTCCAAGAGTTCTCTTTTCGGATTGAGGGAATATATGGCAGTAACTCGTGGATTCTTAGACATAAGGAACTATTAGGAAATATTGTGACTGACTTTTCAAAAGGAGTAATGAAGGAAAGACAGAGACTAATGTATCAAAAATGGCAAGAGACAAAAGTATCATTTTTGAAAGAATTTTTTTTTTGGAAATATTAACAGAAAAAGATTTTAGCGTTTCTGAAAGACAATACGTAAGGAAGATTTGGAAGAAATGGGTTGATTATATGTTTTATAACCATCATAAAAGACTAGATATTTGGATTTATACTGGATTTTGACGAGGAAGGACTAAAGTTGAATAGATATTGTAATTTCCCTGTATTGAAATTTTATAATCTGTTGTATTGAATTTTAAATAGAATATTCTCGAAAGATCTTATGTAAGAAAGACTTGGGGAAATTATATGGTTATAGAAGCTATAAGGAGATATTCTCTGAATTGGATTGGATTTTTATGCTTTAGCTGGTTTTAAATATTTTAGGATTAATTTGTTCTACTGATCTATATATTTTAGTACTGTTTATTGTTAATTTTTTGAAGGATTTTGGTTATGTAAGGAGGAAGTCAGAGCTAGAGAGGGAGAATTGGTATAATAGTTTTGGGGGAAAAAAATTTTTTAGCATATGTTTGTTTTATTTTTAACTATACCTTGTGTTTGTTCCGGGAAGCCAGGGGGGGAGGGGGGAGGGGTTTTGTGAAGGGAGAGGGGTTGGGGGGAAAGGGGGGGGAAATTTTTTTGTAAAACTTTTTGAATAAAAAAAAAAAAAGATGAAGGAGAATATAAACCAGTTTTAAGATCGGAATGATGGTTGAGGTAAATAGCCTGCATTATAGAATTCAAAATTATCTAAACAAAAGACAAACATGAAAATTCTCTACAGATTCATTGTCACCAAAAGAAGATAAAGCAACTAGTTATTAATCTAATACATATATTTGTATTCTAACAATTGTTGCCAATGTTGTGCCTTGTGGAACCAACAATAGGGTGTTTCTGGTTTCCTAATTGTTAGTTTATATTAAGATTACTTTCTAAATTCTATGCTATTTCTTATCCTCTAAGGGACATAATATATACATTTTAACTGGGTATAATTGGAAAGACTATATTAGATGGACAAGTCATAGACCTTGTCCCCTATTGCCCCTTCACATACAGTGTCCTAAAATAGCCAGCTCAAACTGGTGTGCTACTTGGCTGATTATATAAACTGCAGTAGACTCCACAGTAGTAATGGCTATCTGTATAAACAGTGAAAAATTGCCTGGTTATAAACTGCCTTGTTTCCAACTTAAAGCAAAATACTTCTTAGACTTTTAAGCTGCTAAACATTGATCAGATTTATTACAATCAACTCATTGGGCTTTGGCAAAGAGATACATAAGTACACCTATAAATCTGGGTACTGTGGCATATATTTTTCCTATTCAGTTATATCATTAAAGGTCTTCTTCAACCTAGTGCCTTTTGATAAACACTATAATTTCTATCATTCTCCAAAATTCACTTTGTATGTTCACTCCTTATTCCATGGGGCTTGTAATCTAATCCGGTCTATTTATTATCTGTATAAGTATTAGGTATGTTTTGCTTGTAGTAAAAAAGAAAACATTTTGGTGTTTGTGTGTGTGTGTGTGTGTGTGTGTGTGTGTGTGTGTGTGTATGTGTGTTTGTGTGTATATGTTGTTGCAATATGCTTGTCCAGATAATTCCATGGAATCTCATGGTGCAAAATGTCTGAAGGAAGGCTATTTCTTTTTATTTATAGCTTATTTCAATGATGAGAAGCATTCATTTTAAAAGGCTATAAAAGCTGAATCCAGTTCATACCAATCTCTTGTAACCTTCAAACTATATTTTTATCTTTCCAGAGCTGCCTAGAAGTTTTATGTAGCCATGAGGGACTGGAGGCTGAAAGAAAAGATAAGTGTAACCGAACACTACATGATGTTGCTACTGATGACTGTAAACATCTTCTAGAGAACTTGAGTAAGTTAACAATCTTATATGAGTACCTGAATGTTTCTGTAAAAACAAAGAAAGAAAAAGAAAGACTTCTCTCTATTTCTATGTAATATGACAATAGCGAATATTCTCTGTAGAAAGCCTGAATGAAGGAATGGTTATGTATTGTCCAAAGACTGAGTCCAAATCCACTCTCAGCCATGGTCACTCGCTGGCCCTGTTCCTTTAAGATGTTTGACTAGATCTTGTGGTTGTAGAGAGTTTAGCATGACACTTTCAAATAATATAATGGTCTTTAGAGATTAAATTTAGCCCCAAAGAGATCTAATTTGTTTGAAATTAAATCAAGCTTCTTATTTTTCCAAAGATCAAAAGACCATCCTAGGCAGCCCTTGAGATATGGAGCTGCTCTAGTAATTATTTGCTGGCATTGTTTCTGCTCCTTCTCACAGCTAGGTGGGAAATAATGAGACTATGAAAATAGCTAAGATGCAGGCTCTCCATGATGGTGATAACTGTTATCATAGCACCACTGATGCTTTTGTTTGGACTTGCTCTGGCAAGAGAAAAAAGAAAAGAGGCAAGGCGAGAGAAGTCAAATTCCCAAAATCCCCAAAGCTTCAACCAAAAACTGTCTTACTATTGACCTCACCCCATTCCTAAGAGGTCTGTAAGGGCGTGCATAAGAGCACAAGCGTGCCTACCATTCCTGTCCCATTGTTTCCTTTCGTTATATCCAATTAATATAGTTATTACATACTCATGCTTATATATATGCTCATATATTGTATAGTTATTTCATGCTTATGCTTATATATACTGTGTGACAAATAAATAAAAAAGTCAGTCTTTGAGAGGAATGTTGGAACAGCCTGGGTTGTTCACATCATGTGAAAGCGACCAAGGAAAGAAACTGTGCCAGTTTCCGTTTATCAGTCCAATTTACTTTACAGAATTGTTTTGTGAGAAAAGTTGAAAAGGTAAAAGCTCTCTATGCCATTTGAAGCTCCTTGAGGAAAACAGGATGTGAACCTCTCTATCTCTCTATAGAGATGGCCTAAAATGTTTTTAAAATAAAGGTAGATTTTGTAAATGGAAGGTAAAATATGCT
Source organism: Ahaetulla prasina (assembly GCF_028640845.1). Taxonomy (NCBI): domain Eukaryota; kingdom Metazoa; phylum Chordata; class Lepidosauria; order Squamata; family Colubridae; genus Ahaetulla; species Ahaetulla prasina. Next base: position 30,837,577 of record NC_080545.1, read on the forward strand.
GTTACATTTCAGACATTTACCATGTAACTCTTTTTATGGTGTTTGCACTCATTTTTCTTGAGCCATCTTTGTCAGAGATTTTCAGACTTGCCATAATTTTTAGCCATACATAGTACGAAGGCACATTAGAGCACCATTGATTATTCATGACATTTAATCATTTTAGCACTAATCATTTACATTATTTTATGTCCCATTGACATTAAAGAAAAGTTATATAAATTGCTCTTATTATTTCATGCCAAATTTGTATTTTCTCAAGTTAATTCAGTGAGAGGATATCATTATTTCAATTTTGCAGACCAATCTTATAGTTGTTCAGGATTGTCCACTGAGACTATTCTCTATTGCATTGCTCATGGCTTCTTGCCAGTTTATAATCATGTTACTCAAATGCAAATGTGAGATGCGTCCTTTGAAAAGACTGGTAGTTCTTCTTTCTTAGGGATACTGTTTTTCTATTATCTGGACTTTGGACTTTGGAAACCAGTCAGAGAAAATTCATCATATATGCTCTTCTTGAAGTTACCCTTGTGAGCATTGTGATTTGGCATAGCTGCAGTGTTAACCCCTCTGTCCCATTTAAAAATTGAGCAGTCTGAAGTAGCATATCTAGACACCTAAATTAGCACGGAATGGATTTTTCCCCAAGGCACTCTCTCTCACATGGAACTTTGAATGGGAGGGTTAATTATGTTTTGAACGTTTTTACATCAATTGAGAAATTGGCTTATGCAGGAGCAAAATATCTTCAAGCTTTTACCAGAGCATTTATTGTAGCAAACCACAATCAGTATTTTAAATGAAGGAATAAAGTAGATATTCCCTACTAAAGCAGAAAAAAAAAGAATATGCAGAATACAGGCTGTGCTGAAGAAAATAATTTTAAGGTATTTACTGCTGCCATCTGTTGCAACTTTCTTTCCTAACCATACACATTTGGAATGCCGTCCCAGTTCATGGACCAGCAAAAATTGTCAGGAGTGTGTTGGGAGAAAAGATAATTTAATGATTCCAATAAATTTTCCTTTTTGTTCTCTTTAGAGCTGGTGTGTGTGTGTGTGCGCGCACACATAGGCACAGGCACATATGCATGCTGCCATATAGAAATGCATGTATATTTCAATAAGAAGTATTCTAAGTATACATATTTTTAGTTTGGGATTTTAAAAAATCCTACTTCTACTTTTTTTGTATTTGTTCTTAGTTGTTAGGCCAGCATTTCTCAATTAGATGACTTGTTTATATAACTTGGATGACAATTATCGTAAACACTAGTAAAGATGTGCTCTCTGGGGATTGTTAGGATTTGTAATCCCAATATATTTGAAGGATGCCAAATTAGGGAAAGCTGATATACAGTAGGGTAAGTTATTATTAGAGCAAAAGCCTTCACAAGATGTGGCGTTTATGATTTGGTTAGAATCATAATATGGTAGGATATTCTTGAAATTTAAAATAGGGAAACAATGGCCTTCCTGATTTTTCTTTTGTACAAAGATAAAAACCGACTAAAATACAAGTAATATGAACAAAGGTGGAAAGAGCTGATTAAAAGTAAGTAGATACTTTAAAAGATAAACTCTCTCTTGAACTGAGCTTGATTTCTATTAACATATCAATGCAGTTTTGTACATATTGTAGCTATTTTCCTTCATGGATATTTTTTTCAATTTCCCATTTTAACCTACATACCTGAAGTTTTCCACAATGGGTGAGGTTAGATAGGAAGGAAAAGGACGGCAAGAATCTACCAATCAACCAATCACTGCACTGAAAAAATGCCCCCCACCCCATTACATTATTTGTGGGCAGCAACATTTTTGGGCCTTATCATTGAAGTGTGTAAAATTGGAGCATTGCAACGTATTAAAATACTTTCCTCCATCATGGCTGTGAGGATTCCCCACACTGTTTTCATTTCTGATTCAAAGAGCACACAAAGCATGAAATGAAAATATAAATTTGTAATATTTCACCTTTTTGTCAAATTTTAAATAAAACTTTCAGGTGATCTATCCAGCTATAATGTTTTTAAACTCTGTGATGCAAATGTCTACCATATGCCCTGAGACATTTTAGACATATTTTATATTCATCTAACAAAAGAAAAGGGTCATACAGTAACCAGAGATTATGAAGCTAGATCTGAGACCACTGTTGAGTAAGGTTTTGCTATAAAGTGAAATAATTTTTATTTGAAAAATCATTGTTTCTTTTGGTGTCATATTTTAATGTATCTGCAGAACTAGCTCTTGGATCCAGGAATGCAAAGCATTTGAAAATGTACTGGTAAATGCTATGCCTCTGTTGCAGGCTTGTTCAATTTTCTAATTCTACCTAAACAGATGCTTTTAAAATTCCTTTACGGATTGCTGAAACTCAGATTGAGCAAACTTGCTATGGTACAGATGATCTTGATATGGAAAATATTATATGGATGTTAAATATACGAAAACAGACAACCTGGGATGATTTTTCCAAAGCGGTGACTCAGGCAGTGACAAACCATTTCCAAGCAATCGCCTCTGATGAATGGAGAAGCCTGGAAGACTTGACACCTAATAACACCACAGAATTCAGCATCGGCCTCACTGTGAGCAGTATATTAGCCATCAAACTGGGTAAGCACTGGTGTTTCGCAGATCTTTCACATGTAAAAAGTACCTTGGGTAAAGTTAAGCCAGTTACAAGAAGCTGATAGAATATAATGATTGTCCTCAGATTTAACACTCACCAGAGAACTCAAGGAAAACTTGAGTTCCTGCATCTGAATGATAATAAACCTACACTATAACATCACATCCAGCTATAATGTTGATATTTGGCTTTTTTTAAAAACTTACTGTCTTGTAATAAACCCAGCATGATTCATGTTTTAGTGTGATATATGAAACCAATTGTGACTTGTTTAGTGCACCACATTTTAATATAATATATATACCCTGGTGTGTGATAATTCATCCTCTCCCATCTCCCCCAGTATCTGGCTTATTGGTTTACTTGGGAATTGATCTGAATCTGTGTTAAACCATGATTCCTAGTGAGCGTAACAGAAAAAAATAGCTATTGGAATGGAGTCATAGTTTATTTTGTTTGTTTTTATTCCATCTTTATTATTTTTAAAAACAATCAAAATGACCAATACACCCAATACACCTTCCTCCTCTTATTTTCTCCACAACAACAATTCTGTGAGATGGGTTGGGCTAAGAGAGAGTGAATGGCCCAAAGTCACCCAGTTGACTTTCATGGTGAAGGCAGGACTAGAACTCAAGGTCTCCAGTTTTGTAGCCTGGTGCCTTAACCACAGACCAAGCTGCTCTATTTCTTTTCCTCAGCGAAGGAGAAAGAATTGATAGGAGTGCACAAGTCTAAAACTTTTCTTGAAGTAATAGAAGTGATACCTTAGCTTTGAATTACATATGGAAAGGAGAGTGAAGTTCCTTTACTTACCTTTTAGTCCAAAAATCAAATTTGTATCTTTGTGATGTAACTAAATAAATAGCCTCAAACACTCTGCATCAATTGAGGTATGTCCTTTCTGTCAATATTCTTTATAGAAAGGTATAGGAATGAATGTAAAGTTTTTCATCTAAAAGGCATTCAATTTGATTAGCTACCAATATCTGCACTTAAGGCACCTGAATTCTTTCTCAACTATAATTCTTCTGTTAAAGCAAATTTGGAACAAATTATTATACATATCACAAATATGTATAGTCTAATTTAATTATTATTGTAGGAGTCAACTTATCACATACTTTATCATTGATAAAGCATGTAGAATTTATACAGCTCATGTGGTCTGTAGAATAATACGCCAAATGAATTTATATGTATTGTCTCCCGTAATTTTCTTTAGTCTGCATTAATCTTTGCATAATAAAAAATATGAATACCAAATTATAAATTAATAATAGTTACAATGAAAAGCAGGGTAGAAACTATCATTTTTACCTGAACTTTATTTCAGTTTCAAATATGATGGGGAAATTAAGAGACTGTTTACTCTTCCACATTAGTTTTATTGTAATTACTGTGGTAAATATAAAAGTGTGTGATATATTATATAAATTGCATCATAATAGAACTATTATGTGCTCTGGATATGCCTCTGAACGAACTTACTTCTTTCTTTCTTTCTTTCTTTCTTTCTTTCTTTCTTTCTTTCTTTCTTTCTTTCTTTCACAGGTAATATTTCATGGTCAGTAGGTCAGACTTTTCCCCAGCCACCTTGGGAATTTTTGAAAAGCAATGAGGTGGAAAACATCATAATATCTTTATTTGGTAAATTAATTTATTTCTCTCTGGCATCAAATATCACGTAAACATTTTAATGAAAAGTTATAGGATTGTTCATCTTCAATATATTCTTTTTAATTTTTAAAGTTCAATAACCTTCCTAGAATATGTTCACAATTAAAAATGTGAAGTTCAGTTAGAACAGCTAATTTTTAAACATATTTCTAGATAATTCTTTCATAGCTTAATACACATAATATGCATATCATATACACATTATTTGCAATAATTGGTTTTGAACTACAATTTTATATTACTCTTTCATATAAATAAAAAATATGCAATAAGAAGGTTTTATTCCCGTCATCATCCTGGTGGCCTTTCCATTCTCAGGCTCACCACCTTGAAACAACAGTTCTGTCCTTCATTACAGATATTATAATTATTTTAAAGGTGTAATGTATCTAAAGAGGTTTGAATTTTCCAGAATGCTGCCTAAAGCATGCATAGAATTTTCTTGTTTATCATTGTCATCCAATATAGCCAGAATAACTCACAGAGATTTTTCAAGACAGTTTGGATTAATTTAATAAAAGCTACAGGTGTAGGCGAATGCTATGTATTTACAGTAGTGTGTGATTTAATACTTAGCCCATCCTAACCTTGAAATTTTACTCATTATTCTTTATTCTATAGGTCCCCAAGAAGGATATCTGCACAGTGTGACTTATGCATCTATGATCCATCTTCAAACATTACAGAATTACCTCAGGCTGGTATGGAGATGCTTAATTCTTCCTAACAATATTATATTTCTTTCTGAGTCGCCACTTCTATAAATATGCTGAAACAAAATCCTCTAAAATATTCTTATTTCCTACCTAAGCATTTGAGAAAAGGTCTGTGTCAGGACTCCCTGACATAAATGAGAAAAAGAGAATCAGGGGTTTGGCCACTGAAACAAACTAATTTCTTCTTCTAGAGTATCATTTATGTCAGGGATGGGCAATTATGGTTTCTTTATGACCTATGAACTTCAACACCCAGAATTTCTGAGCCAGCTGGCTCAGTAATTCTAAAGTTGAAGTCCACAGCTCATAAAGGGCCATAGTTGCCCACCCCTGATTTATAGCATTAAGAAGCAGATTGTTTGTGACAAGAAGTAATGGCAAAATTATATTTAGCTTGAGCTGTTTGAATAACTGATTGGAATATGTGACATTATTTTGAGGTTGGAAGGTTGTATCTACTTCTCTCCCTTTGGTTATGAAAATTTTATTTTCTTCCCTGGTTCCATTCAATCGTCTTGGAGAAGATCTATATATATGGTCATTAGGAGTTGATGGGACATAATCAGTCAATCAATCAATTCATTTCATTGCTTAGAATAAATTGTGAAAAGAGCCATTCAGGAGAAGCAGAAGCTTTTTCATGGATATTTGACTTTGATGAACATACTCTAAATTGCTTGTTTCCTGTGTATGAATCAAAACATTAACCTACACCTAAGATCACCAAAACTGGTGATCTAGCATGATCTATTGTATATTCAAGTACAATTGAAGTTTAGATTAGCTACATCTCGTGAATCACAGATTCCACACCACTGCTCTAAGAGTATTAGGAAAACTGTGCTGGATTAAGATCAAGATTTGAGGCAGTCTTTTTCTAACAAGATATTTTAGTTAGGAACTCACATATACCAGCTTTCCCCATGTTCTGCCATGGAATACAAAATCATAACCCTCATGATATATATAAGGCAGGAATTCTGGATCCTGCAGAGAGCGCAGTGGCTCACAAGGTTAGGATGCTGGGCTGATGATCGGCAGGTTCGCATTTGAGACCTAGTTCTACCACGGGACAGAGTGAGCTCCTATTATACACTCCAGCTCCTGACAACCGAGCAGTTCAAAAGTGAGCAACTGCAAGTAGATAAGTTGCTACAACGTAGGTGCGCAACTTAATAGGGATGTGAAGTGATGACAGCAGTGATGTCACCATTCAATCCTTTCAATCCAGAAGTTCTTCAGCGCTCTGTAGTAGTAGTACTGGAGCCTGTGGTTTAAAGAGGGGGAAAGAGTTCAGTAATTTAATTCAAAATGTCCCAGCTTTATGTTACCTCTAGTCATTGTCCATTTTGATGTTTCTATTGGCTTGAAAGGCAGTGGTGGGTTTCAGAAATTGTTACCACTGGTTTGCCCCGCCCAGGCACACCTTCCGTGCATATGCCTGGCCTTGAGAACATGGCTAGACAGGATGGCATAGCGCCGGAGCGGGGGTGGGTGGGCCCACCTGTGATCTCCACTACTGGTTCAGCCGAACTGGTCCAAGCCAGCTAAATACCACCTCTGTTGAAAGGGTATGTAAGGGTATGTCATGGGAGTGTGATAACTTAAAACTTTACTGGTAAATTCCTTGTTCCTAGAGCTTCCCAGTAAAATTGGGAAAAAGCTTCCCAGGCTTCCATCAATCAGACTGAATCTCCTAACATACTCCTAAAATCTAATCAGCGTTGCATCCTTGGCTCTTCAACTAAAGGAGTTGACCTGTTTACAGACACTGACTGTTATTTTGTCTAGTGCTCAATTTCTGATGTTACAGGAAAATTATTTTGCTAAAAATTAAGAAGCTGTTTCCTACCAACATTCATGAAAAACAAAAGATGAATGCCATCTAATTAGTTTAAGTATGAAAGCTAGCTAAAAATAAGGAATCCACCTACCAGGTGTTTTAGAGAGCATCATTGTTCAATACAAAATGAAAGGGAAAGGAAGGGGTTTGTTAAAGGCTGGAATCGTATTCTTACTTTCCTGGTAATAAAAACAACTGAATTCTACTTTTGATATGTACGTAGACATTTACCCCATAGAACAATGTGTGTCTGTGCCTGTGTTTGTATGTCTATTAATTTTGAAACAGACCTGCCAAAAATACCACCTCTTAGAATTGCATATTGTACATCAATATTGCTGTATTTCTCCCCTAGGTTGAACAGTATCGTAATATTATCTTTCAAGGTCCAGAAGGAAGTTTACAAGACTACGTGGCTTATCAGATAGCCCTGTGTCTAAAGGTAAAAGGATAAAACTGCACAGCATTTGGAAAAATGAAAGAACATACTATCAATATTTATTAAATTTGTACATTTTTGACATAGCATAAGCAACTGGCTGCAGGATTCTGCTGTGATATAGTCAAAGTGAAGATAGATGCTGATTTATCCAAGAAGCAACTTGCAGAAGTATTCATCAACAGTGGTATGAATTATTTCTGACTTTAAGCCGTATGCTTATTGGTGCTTTCACTGGCAAAGCTACTTTTTAATTCAGAAAATCTCGGAGTTATCTAAAGTCTGACAAACTATAAGAGAACCATTTTTTAAATTGGATTGTTTCATTGGGGACATTGATTCTTTACAGTATGCTATGTCCAAGAGTGGCTTTTTTTTTCTAATGATTGAGATGTGTCCACGGTAGGGGAAAGAGTAGATTTAATAGATTCATGGCTTGTCTCTAAGATGCTTTGTTGTGTTTTCCCAGCATGACAAAAGTTCTGCCATGGAGGTATGTGGGACAGGGCGGGTTATTCATTGTAAGGCTCTCCTCTCTATGATCAGAACTTTTCTCAGATCATTTTCTTCCTGATGCTAATATGCTACCTCTGGAAAATCCAGACATCTCAAGGGTACTTCCCAACAATTGGAATATAATATGCCATGGATGCAAACAAGTAATTATATCAAAGTGCACTCCATTCAACACCATGGGACTTATTTCCAACAGAAATCAATTACATTATAAAGCAGTGCTTTTATCAAAATATTTCAAAATTAGAAAAAAAAGAGACAAGCACAAGAACTATTACTTTTAGAACTAGTACTTTTTCAGGGATTTTCATTAATGTAATTTGTTAACTGTTTTAAAGAGTACAACGTTGAAAACATTGTTTTGGTTTTTTATTTATATATTAATATTATATGGACATTAAAATTTTGAGTCCCTTGTGATGGAATGTCCAGCTAGAGCGGGGGGGTGGGGGGGAGGGGTGAAAAGACTGGAGAGCTTGGAGTCCTTGTAGGGAATGAAGCAATGGAGGCCAGACCAGAGGTGGGCTTCACATAATTTAACAACTGGTTCACCTCAGCACCAAAAATGTGAGCATTTTACTCATGCGCGCACCTTCCATGCATGTGTGCAGACTTCTGTACATGTGCTTTGCTCGCGCGCATGCTTGCACACGGCTTAAACGCAGCTAAATAGGACAGCATAGCGTCGGCAGGTCACAGATGCCAGTTCTCCTGAACCAATAGAAACTGGCTGAATCCCACTCCTGGGCCAGACCCCTTCCCCAGAACTGACTGTTGTCAAGAGAATATAGTCAGTCTCACCAGATTGATGTCAGATGCAAGGAATCACCATTAACTGATCAGGGTTACTTCTTTATTGTTGCCTTCCTATTTACAAGAATCCCAGCAGACTAAGTATATTTTCTTGGGAACAGCCAGATAAAGACTTCAGGAATTCTCATTGGGGGAGGTGGGAGGATTCTGGCCTCCTGTCACTTCATTCTCTGGAAGGACTCCAAGCTTACCAGTATTTTTTATTCCTCCCCTCACTTTAATTGGAGAATTCATCACACCGCTATGTGTCTTTTCCTGCTGGTAATTCATTATAATTAGAATAACAAACTTTTTCAGTGTATGAATCAACCATATAATTTTGTTCATGCGCTATGTTTAGAACAATCATCTGTCCTTCCCTTTTTTACTCATCATTAAGTAAGTATCAGCTCTTCATGTTTTCATGTAATTCAGGTTGTTCCATTCCCCCATCAAACATAATGAGAATACCCTCTAGACACGTGAAATGGACTTTCTTTTGCCAAACACAATAAACTCTGTATATTTCCAGGTTGCTTGATTCCAGTGAAACAGCCTTCAGTAAGCAACAGAATCATCATCATTTTAGAAAATTTAGAAAAAGCCTCATTATCAGAATTACTTGGGGAGTTTCTTCAACCTCTTGAAAATCGTGGCTTGGATAACCTCTACATTGTTAAAAAAGGTATCAAATACATTATTTCTTTTATTGGTTATAATCAGGAGTTGAAGAGAAAAGAAACATTAAAAGAATAGGATTCCATTTTTTCTGTCTCCTTCCTATAGTGATTTTTTAACTCATTTAATTGATTTATATTTGGATTGTGATTCTTTATACTAGAACTATATAAACTTATATTTTAAAATTATTTTAGCCAATGGAGTATCATATGCATATTACTTCCATGAGAACTGTTTCCTTATGGGGACCATTGCAAAATCTCGGCTTCAGGGCTCTGACTTGATGGTTCAGCAACATTTCCTCTGGGTTCAGCTAAGATGGGATGGAGAACCAATCCACAGCCTTCTGCGGAAATTCTTGCGAAGGAAGGTTTTAAGCAAGGTAGGAATCTCACATGTTTAAGTTTGAGACAGTTGTTCACAACTAAATATATTTCACATGATTACTAAAGCCAGCCTCACTTTAAGTCAAAGCTTCACTCCTAGTGATCTGATGTATACATCATTATGGCCAAGTAAATTGGTGCAGAAATAAACTTTCTAAATAAATGCCATCACTCTGCTAAACAAATAATTCCCTCAACACTGTCAAACAGTGCAGTAAGTCTGTACTGCTATTAATCTTCTCATCGTTCCCACTACCCATCTCCTTCCAGTTATGACTGTATGACTGTAACTTTGTTGCTTGTATCCTTACGATTTATATTGATATTGTTTCCTGATTGCTTATTTGTACCTTATGATTATCATTAAGTGTTGTACCTTATGATTCTTGATGAACATATCTTTTCTTTTATGTACGCTGAGAGCATATGCACCAAAGACAAATTCCTTGTGTGTCCAATCACACTTGGCCAATAAAAATTTTTATTCTATTCTTTTAGTTTTGATGATAAATTTTAGGAGTAATTACTATCAGCAGCTGGTAATTTTCTAGGACCCAGAGGCAGACTGGTACACCATGCTTTATCGTTTTTGAATAGCATAGCTGCAGACCAGTATCAGATTATGGTTCATCAGTGATGTTGTCAAGCTATGTTAAGCTGACACTTACTGTATTATTGGATTGTTTCCAATGCAGTTATTGTTGCTTTTAAAAACAACTCCATATTATCTTATTTTTTATCCTGATTTATAGTCAAATCACAGAATAAGAGACCGTCTCTAGGCACGTTATTCAAAACCTACTGCAGTACTGTGTGTTATTGTTTTTTTGCAATACTGTGGAGTTCAACAGTAGGTTTTTTTGCTGACTGCAGACCTTTTGCTAATAAGAAGAACTCCAAATCCTTAAGTCTAGCCAGTGAGAGATGGTACATGGTCTTATCTTCAAAGTATAGTCATAAATATTGCTACTTAATAGAGTGAGTGGGAATGCCAGTTTGTAAAAAGGGTGCTCTTTGCCCTGTTCCTCTTTGAGGAACAGGCTTGTTCCTCAAAAGAAGTCATGTCTGGTTTACAGTGATTAAGAAGGACATTAATACTTGGCAACCCCAAGACTGTCTCTTCATTGCAACTGAAAGTTACTCATAAGTTGGTGTTTTACTATTTTAAAAAGTAAGAAGCTTATTGTGATTATAACACTTACATTTTCCACTTTAGAATGTTCAGAGCTCACGTATTATTACAATAATCACTACAATAGTCTTTATAAAGTAGGCTCAATGTGAGTCATTGCAATAATTTGCAGTTTGAGACTGAAGCTGAAATGTCCCGGTTCTCGATTCAGTTTCTTACAGAATGTGAGAATTAAAAAAATCTTAATGTAAAATTAAAAATGTTGGGGCATCACAATGCTTGTTTCAAATATGGGACAAGGATAGCAATGCTACAATAGTTCTTGGTCTTGTAGTTGATCCTAATTAAAAAACAAGCCAGTTTGTTCTTCACTTTTCCCAATTTGATTGACAACAATCTTCCAACCTCTCTCTTTTTGTCCTTGTACTCCTTTAATGGACTATTCATGAAATAGATGCGGGAGGAGAATTGCAGTAGAACTGTGTGCCAGCAATGGGAGAGGAGGTACCTACACTCCTCTCCTGGCTGGAGTTTTTGAAGTAGGCATACTCAGATAATTGAACCAGGGTTAAAGGATAACTAAAGGGGAGGTAAGAGTTTTCTTGGATAAACCCCAACTTTTGAGCCAGAAAATGCAGACCAAAACTAGGATAGGCAATGGCATCCCAGGAATGTCTAGGTAGAGGAACTGGGCTTTACAGCAGAGAAAAATCTCTAAATGCCATTGACATATTTCTTTTTACAGTAAAGGGAGCTGTATTCTGTAATAAATTTGCAGCCATACCCAAAGTCTTCATATACTGTAAAATAGTTAGCCCCAATAGGAGCTATAAGCACTCTGGGAAAATCAAGATTTTAGGTACAGTTTAACTTAAATCTGCAATATTACCATATTCTTCTTTCAGTTAAAAGGTTAGTTCTGTCTTACTAAAAAGAATAGTTCTGTCTTAGCCTTTACCTAGAAAGTGTGTATGTGTTTGTGTGTATTCAGTAAGATCAATTTGAATAAATTGTGTATGTATATTCAGAAAGCTAATCTCCTTAATTCACGATGCATTCATGCTCCTGCCTGTTCTGCCTTGCTGCAGAACTATATGTATTTTAAGCACAGATGGGCACAACAGTGCTAAGTGCATTACATTTTTAAGAGCAGTTTCACTAAATGCCAACTGCAAGGTAGGCTAGCATTAAAAAAATAAAAATCTTTCTATAGTTGGTCTTCCCAATCTGGCTATAGGCTATAAATCTCCGAGATTTTTCTCTTTTTTGAAAGGCATTTCCTTTATAGTTATTGCTTCAAAGCACGATATTATATCTTAATTGAATATTAGGTCAAGTTCTTCTGCCCCATTTTGGACTTTGTTTCTATCCCTATTACATCTCTAAAGTGCTCTCGATTTTGTACAAATGTTATCATTAAAATGAGCCAAATCAGACAAGTATATGCATGTGCCCATCACTGCAGCACATTCACAAGGCAGCACATTCAAAACGGAATGGATAATTTAAAGTTGTTAATAGCACCTGGCTGACAGTATATGAAAATGTATGTTTCTGGCAGCTTATCAATAGCGTTACAGATTTAAGAGGATGCTATTTTGTGGGAGACATAAGATTATTTACCTTGAAAGTAATAGTGCTGTTATGTAGAAGCTAATTAAATTACACTTAAATTATTAGAGCTTAGGGAGATGTCACCAGACGGTGCAGAGGAAGAAATTTAATTATTTATTGATAATCATGGATTGGCTCATTCAAAATTGAGTTCTGGGCTGCAGAATTCCATTTACTGAGCTTTTATATCCTTCACACTGATTTGCCTTAATCATTATAAAAATATGTCTTAGCAGGACTGTTTGAGGAAAGTTTTGATCAATGGTGCATGGTAACTGGTCTTCATTGATGGTACGCCCAAGTACAGTAATAGGAGTACCATCAGTCACTATGAGAAATTTAGAAATGCCTAGCGGTTAAGAGGACCAGTAGCTTAGAGTGTTAGAAACCTGGCAGCTGGCCCTCTCTGACATGCTAAAGCTGATTGGAGAAGGCCTTCCAGGAAGCATTGGTCTAGAATCTTTTGTTAGTGATATTTAAAGTTCACATTTCTTCTTAGAAAAAATGCTATGGACTTGTATGCTTTTAAAATTGAGAATTCTCAACAATTGAGCCAATTTGGCATATTCCACAATGACATATACATAAGTAGCTCCACTCCTCCATTATACTGAGGCACTCTCACTTTCCTAATTAAAAGACTGGATTCCCGCCCCTCCCCTCTTTTTGCATTGAACAACTTTTTTCCTGCTTTGACTGTCATATTTGAAAGTTACTTTCACCTCCATTTGGGCTAACTCTGAACCAAGCTCATTTGTGATCTGAGCCAATAGTTTTACAACTCAACATGTGAATGTCTGAGAATTTTTTACATCATTAAATAAACTATTTTCTCTAACAACATTATAATGATGTGAATAGACAAAAGAGTATTAGGAAAAATGTTTTTATCCCAAATGCCTTTTATTTTTGCACAAAGCGTGATGTACAACAGTCACTTGATAGATCCAAGATGGCGCCGCCGAAGGCTGCCTCGGTTAAATGCTCTCTAATGGTTTCTTTATTTTTAGTTATTCTCTGTGACTCACTACGGATTTCTTATGAGACCATCTACTAAGAATTAAGCAATGTTTCTTTAAGGAGCAGATTCTGTGATCTCTCCTCCCCCCAGTCTTTACAAATGCAGAGGAGATTCTAACACAGGAAGAAGCAATTTCCCCCGGAGCTATGGATTACCAAGAAAACCAAACGGAGGAAACAGAGACAAGGTAAAAGGATGGGAATTTTAAACAAGCAAGGGCCTCTGGTGGCTCAGACTGCTAAGACAGTCTGTTATTAACACAACTGCTTGCAATTACTGCAGGTTCAAATCCCACCAGGCCCAAGGTTGACTCAGCCTTCCATCCTTTATAAGGTAGGTAAAATGAGGACCCAGATTGTTGGGGGCAATAAGTTGACTTTGTATATAATATACAAATGGATGAAGACTATTGCTTAACATAGTGTAAGCCGCCCTGAGTCTTCGGAGAAGGGCGGGATATAAATGCAAATAAAAAAATAATAATAAAAAAAGATAAGGAATAGGTGAAGTAGAACTGCTCTGCCTTCAATCTTCCTGACAAATTTACTTTCACTTGCTAACAAGATGGATGAAAAACTCCTTTTAAACAGATGCAACTCTGATTTTCACACTGCAGCTGCCCTATGCTTTATTGAAACCTGGTTACATGATATTGATGACAACAGCCTGCAACTTCCAGAGTTTCAGATACATAGAGCAGACAGAATTGCAGAAGCATCAGGTAAAAAGAAGGGAGGAGGCTTATGCTTTTATATCAACAGCTGGTCTCAGGATAGAACTATAATATATAAATTCTGTGATGAAAACTTAGTCTTAGTCTGTGATGAAAACTAAACCATTTTACTGTCCACGCGACAGTTTCTCCTCATTTCTACTAATTGCTGTTTATGTCCCTCCACAAGCCTGTGTAAACAAAGCATTATGAACTCTAGCTGACCAGATTATGGAGGCTGAAGCCAAATACCCCGATTCACTGGCCATTATTATGGGAGATCTAAAGAAAGCAAACTTAAGGAAAGAGCTACCAAAATACTTTCAGCATGTCAATTGTCCCACTAGAGGCAGGAATACTTTAGACCATTGCTACACAACACTAAAAGATGCTTATTGGTCCTTACCAAGGGCAGCTGTGGGACACCCTGATTAATTCACTTTGTACCTGCTTACAGACAAAGACTTAAAACCACAAAACCAACAATTAAATCAGTGAAGACTTGGACTGAGGAGGCAAAGTTAAAGCTACAGGCCTGCTGCGACTGCATTGATTGGAATGTTTTCAAAAATACCTCTGCAGACTTAGATAAACTTACAGATACTGTAACATCATATGTCAGCTTCTGCAAAGACCTATGTGTACCAACCAGGAACTTGCAAATATACAGTAACAACAAACCTTGGTTCACAGCTAAACTTAAGCAGCTACATCGTTCCAAAGAGGAAGCCTACGGAAAAGGTGATAAAATGCTGTACAATCAGGCCAGAAATATATTAACAAGCAAAAAGAAGCTACTCTGAAAAGCTAAAGAATCAGTTCTCAACAAATGAACCAGCAACCTCCTTCCCAGGCTGAAGGAAATCAACAACTGGCAGATGACCTGAACATGTTTTACTGCAGGTTTGAAAGGAAACTACAGCCACCTATCTCCACAACCCCCGTCTCAGACACACTAACAACAGCCAAGCCTCCTATAACTGATCCCATCTCAGACACACTAACAACAACCAAACCTCCTATAACTGACCCCATCCCATTGGGATCACAACCCCTGGTGATCACAGAAAAGGAAGTGCAAGACCTATTTCACAGACAAAAGCCAGGAAAAGCTCCAGATGCAGACAAGATAACTCCTCCTTGCTTAAAAGTCTGTGCTGACCAACACACCCGTATCTTCAATAAATCGCTAGAGATGTGCTATGTTCCTTCTTGCTTCAAACACTCTACTGTCATCTCAAAAAAAGCCCACCATCAAGGAACTGAACAACTACAGACCAGTTGCTCTAACATCTGTAGTTATGAAAACCTTTGAAAGCCTAGTGCTGTCTCATTTGAAAAATATCATGGATCCACTGTTAGACCCTCTGCAATTTGCATACCGAGCAAATAGATCAACTGATGATGCTGTTAATATCGCTCTGCACTACATCCTACAACATCTTGAATCTCCAAAGACCTATGCAAGGGTCCTCTTTGTAGACTTTAGTTCAGCATTCAACACCATCATTCCAGACATTCTTCTAACTAAACTAAACCAGCTAGCGGTACCCAAACACACTTGTAAGTGGATCATAAGCTTCCTAACAGACAGGAAGCAGCAGGTGAAGCTAAGCAGAATCACATCAGATACCTGTACAATTAGCACAGGGGCCCCACAAGACTGGGTGCTCTCTCCACTTCTCTCTATATACCAATGACTGCATCTCCAATGATCCATCTGTTAAGCTACTGAAGTTTGCAGATGACACAACAGTGATTGGTCTCATTCGAGATGATGACGAATATCCGCATACAGACAGGAAGTTGAAGAACTAGCCTCGTGGTGCAACCAGAACAATCTGGAACTGAACACACTCAAAACCGTAGAAATGGTGGTGGACTTTAGGAGAAACCTTCCCATACTGCCACCACTTACAATACTAGACAACAGAGTATTAACAGTAGAGACCTTCAAATTTCTAGGTTCTACCATATCTCACAACCTAAAATGGACACCCAACATCAAAAGCGTCATCAAAAAAGCACAACAAAGAATGTTCTTTCTGTGCCAACTCAGAAAGCTCAAACTGCCAAAGGAGCTGCCAATACTACAAAGTTCTACAAAGGAATTATTGAGTCTGTCATCTCTACCTCTATAACTGTCTGGTTCGGTTCTGCAGCCCAACAGAACAGACACAGACTTCAGAAGATAATTAGAACTGCAGAAAAAACAATTGCTACCAACCTGCCTTCCATTGAGGACCTGTATACTGCACGAGTCAAAAAGAGGGCTGTGAAAATATTTACAGACTCCTCGCATCCTGGACATAAACTGTTTCAGCTCCTACCCTCAAAACAAGGCTATAGAGCACTGCACACCAGAACAACTAGACACAAGAACAGTTTTTCCCAAATGCCACCACTCTGCTAAACGAATAATTCCCTCAACACTGTCAAACTAGTTACTATATCTGCATTACTATTAATCTTTTCATCGTTCCTATCACCCATATCCTCCCACTTACGACTGTATGATTGTAACCTTGTTGCTGGTATCCTCAAGATTTATATTGACTGTTTCCCTATGACTATCATAAGTGTTGTACCTTATGATTCTTGACGAATTTATCTTTTCTTTTATGTACGCCGAGAGCATATCCACCAAGACAAATTCCATGTGTGTCCAAGCACACTTGGCCAATAAAAAATTCTATGTCTTTTATGTTCTATGTCACTTGCCCCAAGATCATCTCCGTAAGATGCTTTAAACAGCACATTCTGCAAGTTATCATTTGTGTAATATTATATCTTGTTTCCTCTTGCGACTGCATGTCAGTTGTAGGAAATCTGTGTAGCAAACATTTCTTAATGATTCAGTGGGAATTTAGCACAATAGTTTCATGTAATATTAACAGGTTGTGTTTATTAGATTGTGCTGTTTCTGGACCCAGTCCAGTGGCATACAAATTCCCACTGAAATGTGTAAGAATCTGTCTTTGTACATATTTTGCTCATTCTTATAGGCCTTGTCCAGTTCTTCATTATTATCATTGGCAGAACCAACACCATACTTATAGTTTCAGTTATATACATATAAATGCAGATAGTCCTTGCTGAACAATTTGTTCAGCAATTGCTCAAAGTTACAATGGCACTAAATAAATGGTAGTTAAGACCAGTCTTCAAAGTTATAGTCACATAATCAAAACTCAAGCACTTGGTAGCTTTCCCACGTTTACAATTACAAAGTGTGCCGCAAATTCCTCCACCTGCCTGTGCCCGCCATCTCTGCCCTTTTGACTAGTGTGCACTCTACCCTATATCTGCCACACCTGCCACCCTAAGCTAAACTTTGCTATTTTCCACTGCTGATGAGGCACACCCAGTTGAGGCAGCTGCTGGCCCTTTGTGAGGTAACTTGAAAGGTTTTTGGTCTATGATGCACCAGTTAAAGGTTGTAGACATAAAAGTATTAGTAATATATAGATTGTGAATCCAATTACCATTATCTAAGGACTTCCTTTTTGAGAACATACCTATACAAATGGCAGAAGGAAAGCTGTATTACTCTATAGTAGCTAAAAATCAGAAGACATCTGATAATATCTTTATAGAGTAATACAATAAAATTCTAGCTGCCTAAAGTAGTCCCACAATGAGATAGGTGGCAAAGAATAGAGTAGAGTAGAGTGGATTAGAGTAGAGTAGAGTAGAGTAGAGTGGACTAGAGTAGAACAGAGTACAGTAGAATTTGTGAAGTACAGATCTCTTTATTAGAGGGAGTGGGTGAGGAAGGAAGGCATTGCCTAATTTTAATCATCATCAAATAAAAACACTCATGGCATTTTACAGCAATCCAATAAATATTCAGCATCCATGGTAAACATAATTAAAAATCAAAACTGTAAGGAACACAGAGTAGCAGCAGCAGTAATAGTAGAAGTAACACAACAAAAATACAAGAATGAACAACGTTGAATTAATTTTTTTAAACTTAGCAACAATTAACTATTCATGAAATAAATAGTTTAAAAGAAAGAATTTCTGGAACATGAAGAAGGATTATGCTACCTTTGGTTACAAAGCAGTAATTGATAAACAGCAGCTTGTGTTTGAGTTTTAAATTTTGTGTCATCTTTTTCTGCATTAAGGGTGGGGGCAGGGCAAGAGAAAATCATTTTGAATTTAGAGCCATCCTTCTTTGGAATAAATACAGTATTTGTAACATATTTTGAAGGCATTCATACTGGTAATCACAACTTGAAGCTAATTATCAAACAGTAAATTCCCAGGTGTTAACCTGCTCCCAAAATCTGTTTTAAAAATTGTTATTTCCCATGATTTGCAATGTAAATGGAAATTGCTTACTTTCTTTAAAGAGCAGCATAAGATTACCATAAAAAAGTAATCCTTTGTTCTATTCTATGCAGTTCAGGGGACAAGTGCCACCACCCTGTGATCCTGTGTGCAAGATGGTTGAGTGGACTCTTACAGTGTGGGATCAACTGAACTCATGTTTGTCACGGCTTGGTGCATCTGAAGCTCTTGTTGGGCCCAGACATTTTCTTTCTTGTCCGGTGATGCCTGGTCACAGTCATGCAACAGTGAAGTAGGTCTTTTATATAATTCTTATTAATGCCATTCCAGCCTTTAAAACCTATCAATCTCCAGTATGTTCCAGCCCTCCAATTAATCATTCTTTGCTCAATCATTAACCTGGTTAATATATAACTTTTGCCCAGGTAGAAATAGTTGGTTCTGGGACTGCGGAAGCTGCTGCTAGTGCAGATCCAGTTCTGCCATTGCCTGCTGCAGTGGATGTGGTTGCTCCATCAGTCACTGAGGCTGGATGTAGCTGATCATCAAACTGGGAGGCTTGGACAAGGGCTTCGTGCACCTTGAGGGTCTTGAAACCCCCCTGCATAAATTTGCGTGGACTTCTCCGAAGTCACCAACAATCAAGAGTGGCTCAAAGATACTTAACTGGCTAATTAACTACTGGTAACTAACTAACTGACTGGTAACTAACTAACTAACTAATTAACATTTGTCACTAAATATTATTAAAAGAATATTAATCAGCAACATATATTTTAAGGGTATCATTTCATATTTCAACTCCTACCCTCAAATTGACACTATAGCGCACTGCGCACCAGAACAACTTGACACAAGAACAGTTTTTTCCCGAACGCCATCACTCTGCTAAGCAAATAATTCCCTCAACACTGTCAAACTAAATCTGCACTACTGTTAATCTTCTCATTGTTCCCATCACCCATCTCCTCCCACTTACGACTGTATGATTGTAACCTTGTTGCTGGTATCCTTAAGATTTATATTGACTGTTTCCCTATGACTACATTAAGAGTTGTACCTTATGATTCTTGATGAACGTATCTTTTCTTTTATGTACACTGAGAGCATATGCACCAAGACAAATTCCATGTGTGTCCAATCACACTTATCCAATAAAGAATTCTATTCTATTCTATTCTATTCTATTCTATTCTATTCTATTCTATTCTATTCAGTATACATTCATATGACCTGTGTAAAAGATAAGGAAATTAAGATAAGGTAAGGTAACATAAGATGATGATAAGATGAGACGAGACGAGAGGAGAACACATTTGAAAAGATAAGGATTTTAAATTTCAACATTTATATTTAATTCTATTTTCAGAAAATTAGAACTCATAGCATTCATTAATTCTATATGGATAATAAGTTTCATCTTTTCAGGAACCCATAAAAATATAAAGATCTTTTTCACTTTTATTATTGATTATTATATATTTATCAATTTTTGAGGTTTGTGCAAATGCAGATATAGGGTCTTTAGACAAAATTCCACAAACCACAAATCTTAGTTTCCTATTAGAGAGTTTTTTAAAGCCCTTGCAGCAGAGCTAAGTATATGCAGGTTCCTAAATCTAATAATCCAGAAGCCATCTAAAACTTGCTGCTGAATTTTATCATTTATTCTTACCCCAACATTTTTATTCTTACAAACAATCCCAAAATATTAAGTTTCTTATACTAATATATAATTTAAAAAACATTTAATAACGTTCAGTAAAATGTTATTATCATTGCTTCTATACTGCTTCCATCTTATGACTCTAAGCAGCTTACAATGTAATTACAATACATCAAAATTATTAGTCATATTAAAATATTGACTAAGGTTTTGTTTTTGTTTTTTAAAAAACTAGGATCACTGTGCCAGACTGGATCAGATGGGAAGGGTTGAGATAAGCTTAACCAAATCTCTGAGAGAACAGATGTTTCTTAAGCTGTTACTTTTTAATATTCTCAAACGGAAAGCATAAACTATTAGGAAGTAATCATACTAAAACATTTAATTACTTTAAATCAAATTCTAGCTTTTGCCTGACCCTTTTTCATCACAGATGTGGTCCTTTGCTCCTTGGGCAGTCCTGCCTTCCATTAGTAAGATGGATAGTACTGGTGAGAAAATCCTGCTTACTTTTGGCCATCACTCATATCTAATACTGCTTTTAAGACTTCCCAATAGATTTGATAGCTGAACTGTCTAGCATACAGATGGCTGTTATCAGAACCCTCTCTGTCAGCCTCTATTCTCAGCCTTTAAATTTGGGATAAGGATGGAACTTTTGGGAAATTTTGCACTAAAGATGAAAAATTATCTTTAAGTTTCAACATGTTATGGAAGAAAAAAAGTGAAAGAAATCACTTTAGTCAGGATTTTTCAAAAATGACTGTCAGAAACAGGATTCTGTTTAAATATTTATTTTCTGGATAAATAAAACAAGATGCTAAAAATAAACAAGCAGAAAAATTGCTAAGCATGTGTTTGTCTCATAAATGTCAGCATTGCTGATATACTATGCTTGGATTTTCATAGGAAGAAGTATTCAACTTTTCCATCTCTTTCCACTTATGACTGTATGACTGCAACTTTGTTGCTTGTATCCTTACGATTCATATTGATATTGATTGTTTCCTGATTGCTTATTTGTATCCTATGACTATCATTAAGTGTTGTAAGTGTTGAACCTTGATGAAGGTATTTTTTCTTTTATGTACACTGAGAGCATATGCACCAAGACAAATTTCTTGTGTGTCCAATCACACTTGGCCAATAAAAAATTCTATTCTAGTCTATTACATGGGAGGGGGACAACATGTGTGTGTGTGTGTGTGTGTGTGTGTGTTGAACAGACTGAAGAACAATAAAATGTGAAGTCCTTGGGTGATGATATTAAAAGGTATATTCCCATTTCCTTACTCCCATTTAGTTCCTCAGTTCTAATACACCAGTGCTTCTCTTTTTGGCTTTTATTCAGGCTTTTTCAATTTCAATTTATAAGCTGGTCATAAGGAATATTTTGAAACGCAACCAAAAGGAGCTTTCTTATAGGGATGGTTAATGTAACCACTTGCCTCTATCTGTCAGAAGAAGGCTTATGGTTTTATTAAGACTAGTAAATCTATCACAGCATAAGCTTTCAGCAGTGTACTTCATTAAATGTAAAATATTTTGGCCCAGGGTTATCTATTATAAAGATCCACAAACTTAGTTGTGAAATAAGGAGTTATAAACAGTGAGGTTGGAGGAAAATTAAATGCAGGAAATAGAGTGTTCAGTTTAACTCTTCTCTTTAATTTGCCCAGTTTGTGAATTAAATATGAAGAAAGAAAGAAAAAGAAATGGAAATGTCTCTTGCAGTCAAATATTGCATACAAAATTATACTTAGTAATGCTTTACCTGTAAATGACTTTTCTATTTTAATCACATCCGCTTTAAATTCAATGTAAATCGTTCTAAACTTGACTTTAAAAAATATGATTTCTATAATAAAATTGTCAAAGACTGGAATGCTCTATCTCAGGGGTGTCAAACTAAATTTCATTGACGGCTACATCAGGGTTGTGTTTGACCTGGGGGGTGGGTGGGCAGGGGGGCATGGCCAGCTCACTCTTGTCAGGGGGGTGCCTATGGGGGCCTGGGCATTTTGCCAGCAAAAACGGACTCCTGAGCTCCATTTTTGCCCATGATGGCCTCCTGCAACCTTCTGCTAGTGAAAACAGAGCCTGGGAGGGTTGCATGTGGCCCTCTTGAGCTCTGTTTTCACTGGCAGAGGCACCATGGGCCAGTTCTTTGCTGTTTCCAGAGTGGCCCCACAGGCCAGATCTAAGCATACCATGGGCCAGATCTGGCCCCTGGGCCTTGAGTTTGACATCCTTGTTCTACCTGATCCAGTTGTCTCAGATACAAATTTTCAGTTTCAGTCACAAATTGAGTTCCATGGACCTTATTTCATATTTAAGTGGTCAGTAGAGGGGGCGTGCATAAGCGTACTAATGTGTCTATCATCCCTGTCATTGTATTTTTTTCTTTTATTCTTGTTCTCATTTTTGTTTGACAAATTCTAATAAATAAAAAATAAATATAATGATTGATATAATATACCTGTCAGATCCCTAAAAGTGATACTGCCATTCAATTGGAGAAGGGGGGTGGGGCTTGGATTCGATTTGTTAGCATTGCCTGTGTCAACAGATATTTTACAACCTATATGCTGGTGCCAAAGTGCTCTGAGATCTCCTTAACTGTGGGGCATGTTTATGACAGCCATGTGGGCTGTTTCACTTTAAAGGATAATGGAGGATGGCAATGGGAATGCATGCTAATCCGGTTCTCAGGGCAGCTGGTAAAGAAAACATATTCACACTTGTGTATTGGCTAAAATCTGCATTCTGGCTAAAGGGAGGAGTCTCTACTGCTTTAATCATCTTGTACTTGTCTTGCCTAAGGGTATTCAGACGTTGCTTTGAATCCATTGCTGTCACTTCTGCTTAATAAAAGGTTCCTTTTGATATACTTCGTTTCAAAAGTTTTTACTTGCTTAAGTTAGAGGGAGAGGCAATCCTTACAATACCAGTGACACTATACTAGCATTGATGTGCTGGTATCATTCATTAACTAATCTGATTATATATGGCTAGCATTAAGTTCCCTGATATTTTTCCCTTCTGCAGACCTTGCCTTCTGTTTCAAAAATATTACTTTTGTTAAATTGTTGGGAACACTGTTGGAATTTTCTGAAGCTTTTGAGTGTTCTAAATCAAAAGTCATAATCTAGTGTTGAAAATCAATATGGTGGAGTAATAAACATGGAGGACCCAAATAAGATTCTACCTTCACCATAGAAATGCTCTGATTTACCTTGACCAATTATTCTTTTTTTGACATCTACTTCACAAATTAATTATTACAGGAAAAAAAAGAATGGAGTACTGTGTATGTAGCCACCTGAACTACTGAATAAAAGCATCCAATCAGGGTCAATCACCAGAGGTTTAGCATTCACAGCTTTCGGACTCGTGCTGGATTCCATCCTCAGGCAACTTTTGGTGGAGAGAAGACCCCTGAAGGTGGGTTCCAACATGAGTTAGAAAGCTCAGAAGACTAAACCTCAGATTGGATGACCAACCCAGATTGGATCCTACAACATTATCATGGGACACATATTCAGGTAGTCCTCGATTGATGGCCACAAATTTATGTTGTTAAGTGAGAGATTTGTTAAGTGAGTTTTGCCCCGTTTTACAACTTTTCTTGCCACAGTTCTTAAGTGAATCATTGAAGTTAAATTAGTAACTTGGTTATTAAGTGAAACTGACTTTTCCATTGACTTTGCTTGTCAGAAGGTTGCTAAAGGTGATCACATGACCACAGGACACTGCAAAGGTCATAAATACATGCCAGCTGGCAAGCAGCCAAATTTCGATCGCATGACCATGGGGATGCGGCCACTGTTGTTAATGTGAAAACGGTCATAAGTCACTTTTTCCAGGCCCGTTGTAACTTCGAATGGTTACTAAACAAACTGTTGTAAGTCAAGGACTACCTGTATTTGCCTTCATTTGTTCTGAATAAAAGTTGGAATATAATTCATTTTTTTAAAAAATGACTATCATGTTCCTTTTCTATCATCCATTGGTTTTACAGCCCATGCCTTTTTGTGCCAATATAGTGTCAGAGTTCCCCTTCCCCTCAACAGCTTTGGACAACTAATTCCTTAGCAGTTTGAAGAAAATCAGTGCTTTGAGTCATATAGCATTTTGATGCTGATTTCTGACCGCCAAACTGCAACTAATATTTTGTCAAAATTCTTCTTTGTCAAAAGTACTTCTTTGAGTACTTTTTTTAGTGAATATCACTCTTGTTGGGAAAAATAACAAAACAGACATGCTACCTGAGTGAATGAACTACTGTAGATAAAACCATTGTCATTTGAATAGCAGACTGGTGATTAGATCTGTGTTAGCACTAACCTTTTATTTATATTTGCCCAGTGTCTGGAAATGATAGTTATCTCTTCATCCTATTTCTTTTTTTGTTCTGCTTCAAGGTGGATGTCAAAATTGTGGAATGCCATTATTGCTCCCCGAGTTCAAGAAGCAATTCTCTCCAGAGCTTCTGTTAGAAGACCACCCACATCTGGACAAATGGCAGTCAAAAAATGTCCAAGCCAAGGGCAGCAGGCAGTAGTGAAAGCTGCACTCAGCATCTTGTTAAATAAAGCAGTTCTGCATGGATGCCCTCTTCCCAGATCAGGTAAGCTGTGGTAAATGTGTAAATCTCTGGAACATTTACTTTTGCTGTTGTGATCTTTCGTTTTCTTTGTATAAGCTTTTTTTGTTAATTCCTGGGAACATGAGCTTAGAGTGAAAGTAAGGTCAGAATGAAACTAAGTGGGAAAACTACTCTTTTAAACAAAAGACTTAATACCATGACAACCGCAATGCACTTCCTTAATACTTTGACAACCACATTGGACCACGATATTGTCACCTGCTTCTGTCATTTCCATCGTTACAGAAATGGAGCTGTACATTGCAGATTTTAAAGGAGGAAACTTTCCCCTCTCTATAGTATCAAACTATAAGAATTGCCCCAAGAAAAAAGGAGAAAACGTTGTTTGGAGAAAATCAAACACAAGTCCACGTAAGAAGTCACTCCAGTCATCAGCCCAGTCCTGGAGTAAGGTAGAAGGAAGTGCAGAAGGTAAAATATTAGTGGAAATGGGGAGGCAACAGGGATGATTTATTTGCACACTTGAATGAAAACCCCTTATTGACATTTTAAAAACCCAGTCAAAGGCTTTTATTTTTTTACCTTTTTTATCAATTCTGCTTAAATCCATTAAGTTACTTTGGAACATAAATTTTCATACTTGTCCAGAGATAGTGGCAACCCTATTCAAAGATAGAAAAAAGATGGGCATAAAATATGAGTTTCTGACTAACGATCCTTTCTCTCCCATAGGTATTAAATCAAATAATATATTGAAGGAAAATGGGAATAAAGTGTCTTCCTTAGAAAAAAAGTAAGTTCTGTGTTGGGTGTGATGTCTGGCCCCTTCTCAAGAAGATTTCAGATTACAGTTTTCTCGCCATCAAATAAATCAATACATCGTACTTATCACCTAGTTTATGTTTCTCCATTATTGCATGGAAATTACAGCAGTCAATACATCTTACGCAATTTTAGTACAATGGCTGGATTTTGTAATTAAGACCATGTTCTCTAGGCCTTTTTCAAGTATAAAAATATTTTCAATAGTGCCAAAATAATGCAATTTTTAAAAAAAATCAGTGGAAAAATGTGGATATGATAACTGTGAATATCATATTGAAAAATTCTACTAAATTAAATTCTATTCTATCAGAAGTATTTGAAAATAATGTGAGTTTTGTTAGGAATAGTCCATACCAGTAAGAATATTACAGAATTGTCTTTTTTTGTCATATAAAGTACATCTTTTTTTTCAAACAGCTTACAGGAAAAAATTATGCAGAATGGAAATTTAGAACAGAAGTCTCTTTGATGGGTTCCAGTACTTCTTCATTGTCCATTAGGAAAAAATCTAGAAGAACTTCAATAGCAATTGCAGAATAATTATATTTAGTTTTTTCAGAGGTTTTGAGAATTAAATAGTTTTAGACATGAGGGATCCTTGAGCTTGCTTGGTTTCTTGCAGATGTTTCATTACCCTAACTAGCTAAACATCATCATTGCTACCATGTTTTCCCCAAAATAAGATCTAGTCTTATATTTTTTTTGCCTCCAAAAGAGGCACCAGGTCTTATTTTCTGGGAGTGTCTTACCCACTTACCTTAGAACCATCGCAGCCAGGCCACCCACACCTCAACACCTGTCATGCTGCTGGCTGACTTCTGTGGCCACTCGTGGCCAGATGCCATATCATGCTGGTACCACTGGTTGCGGTAGGAGGCTGCGTGGCATGTCGCACCAGTGCTCGTGGCAGTCAGGCAACAGTGCGACAGATGTTGGGGTGTGGGAGGCCTGCACCTCACTCCAGCTCGTACAGCCAGATGGTGGGATGGAGTGGGCGGGGTCTTAACTAGGGGTTATTTTGGGGGTAGGTCTGATTTTCAGGGAAACACAGTAGTAAGGAGTGCTGTTGGCTGTTGGTTTGTATTCTGATGACATGCTTGTCTGTGTGGGTGGGGGCAGTTTTAGATATTCTTTGCTTGGGTTATTTATTGATGGCTCTTGGGCAGTTTCTTGATTGAGCTACTGTTTACTTGATTGTTGGTCTGAAGTTAACTTTGGAGTTAATCTATGCTGATTTGGGTGCTGATTACTGGTGGAGAGGTGCTAGAGTCTTTTCTCTTTTGGGCTGGATGATGGTCTCTTTTGCAGTCTATAGATGTTGTTAATGTCTGTGTGTCTATTGATGGCTGATTTGTCAGAATGCCAGGCTTCTAGAAATCCCCTGGCATTTTTGGACTTAGCCTGGTCTAGAATTATCACATTTTCCCAATTGAAACTATGGGTAAATCTGTCTATATGTTGTGAAATTAAAGAATTTCTCTCAAGTCTTCTCACTGCCAGTTGGTGTTCATGTTTGCATTCTGCCAGTCTTCTGCCTGTTTGTCCTATGTAGTCATTGTTGCAGTCCTTACATTGTATGTTGTAGATGACTCCTGTTTTTTGTTCTGGGGTTGTTGGGTCTTCTAGTCTGTTTAGGATGTTTTGAAGGGCTTTAGTTGGCTTATGTGCTACACTGATTCCATGTGGTTGTAGTAGTCTATTTGTGGTTTCTGAGATATTCTTGATGTATGGCATGTAATTCATTTTGGGGTTTGTGTTTGTTTTGCTATATTGGGTTGAGTGGTCAGGGATTTTTGATAAAGTTGTATGGGTATCCATTTTGCTGGAATGTGTTGTATAGATACTTCATTTCCTTTTTCTGCTGTTCTGTGTTGCTGTAGTGTGTTTGGACTCATTTGAATAAAGTCCTTACACAGCTTGTCTTGCGAAAGGCTGGGTTGTTGCTTTGGTAGTGGAGCACCTGGTTAGTATGGTTGTTTTTTCTGTAGACTTGCATTTCTAGTTTGCCATTGTTGTCTCTGCTGATCAGGATGTCCAGGAAGGGTAGCAAGTTGTTGTTTTCTTCTTCCCTTTTAGATAGTTTTAGATATGTGTTTTTTCCAAAATATTCCATTTGGCTTGATAATTAACTACTGTATATTTTATTTCCGTCTGAAATAAATCTCTATTTATGCACTACTAAATTTTTTTTGAAGTCCTAGGTGATCTCTGAGTTTTGTTGTTTGCTTTCAGACATTTCATTACCTGTGTAGATAACATCATCAGTGTAGTGAATGTGTGATTTGCTCTCTGGCACTCATTAGGACTAATGATATCACCTAGCTGAGTAAGGAAATGTTTGCAAGTGAAGAATCAACCTAAGAAAGCACCAAGGACTCCACAGTTTAACTCTGAGCTACATATATTATCTTCAAATGGTGCCATATATATATATATGCATTTATATCCCGCCCTTCTCCGAAGACTCAGGGTGGCTTACACTATGTTAGCAATAGTCTTCATCCTATCTGTATATTTATATACAAAGTCAACTTATTGCCCCCAACAATCTGGGTCCTCATTTTACCTACCTTATAAAGGATGGAAGGCTGAGTCAACCTTGGGCCTGGTGGGACTAGAACCTGCAGTAATTGCAAGCAGCTGTGTTAATAACAGACTGTCTTAGCAGTCTGAGCCACAGAGGCCCATTTTAAAACATGTTTAGAAAAAACAATGAGTTCCTTTGAGTTGAAATACTTTCAGCCAACTAAAAATACACTTAGTTTGAACTTTTATTAAATGAATCTAATTAACTTACCCTGCTTCCATGTATACTTTCTCTATTAAACTGTAAGAGATAAACAACATTTTCTTAATTCCATCTTATAGATTGTCATCTGATATGTTTTTCAACATAGTTTTGTTTTTCTTTTCAAGGTTTCCCGAAGATGATCCATTAAGTGTGTTAAACCTGGAACAGAGACTGACTATTGGTTCAGATGATGAAGTGGATTTTTTACAGGAACTTCAGAGTCTTTGTTTAAGCAAATCAGAATCTGACATCAGTAAAGTATGTATCATTCTTTTCCACAAATAGTAGTCAACTCTAAGTTTCTCTATATTCTATTTTCTTTCCTTGTATTTTCTCTAACCCCTGCAACAATTTCCAAGCTTATGTAATTTTTCTTTTGATTTTTACAGTTAGTGTGCGAGCCCTATTTTGCCCTATACTTGCCTGCCTTCCTCTTACCATCTGCTGTGGAAGTTCTTTTCAAAGTATCTCGCATAAAATATGTGTTAATCCAAAATGACCATTCCCTATTATGTTGTCCCATAGAAATCTGACTAGCACTGACTATATATTTGGCATGTTCGTTTAAAAATGTCTGTTCATACCTAGCTACTGCCTTTTCAGTTACGTTATGACTATTCTGTTTTAATTGAATTTTTTAATTTCACCTTCATATCTCTGAATGAAGGAGAGCTGATAAATTTTTCATTATCATCAGGATCATTAGGTCAAATTCAGCATGTCCAACAGTGTATGTCTCATCTTTCATCCTCCTTTTTTCTCTTCCTATATTTTGAGTATTCATAAACCTTGCCCTGTTCCATTTTAGACACACCTTTGATTTCTGTACCTCATTTTGCTCTGATAGTTAGGCCTTTTTTGCAGAGATTACTGGATTCATTCCACCTCCGTGCCAACTATAAGCTGTTGGACATTGCCTTTGAGGGTAAATACAAAATTGACAGCTAGCTGATGTTCTACCCCTTCTTTTTCTTTCTTTTCTTGCCTTTATTTTTACCCCAAGTAAATAGTTTAAATCAAGAGCTAGTTTGATGTAGTTTTAAGGTATCACACTAGAAACCAGGAGATTGTGAGTTTTAGGGTCACCTTGAGCATAAAGCCAGCAAGGTAACCTTGGGCCAGTACCTCCGTCCTAGCCCCAAGAAGGAGGTAATAGTAAACCACTTCTGAAATTGTACCAGGAATACTAAGATATTTGTCTAGGCAGTTGCCAAGAGTCAACAAGATTCCAAAGCATGCATGCACACGCACACACACACACACACACACACACATGCACAAAAAAACCCACAAACAAACCCAGACAAAACAACCCTTTTAGATAGACTTGCAGCACCAGCATAACATGCAACATGTTCATACCAATGTAATATAATGTTACATACATATAGGTATATGGGAATATGTTAATTATTACTTATTTGGATTTAGGGATTCTATTTGTTTCATTTATTGAGTTATTGAGATGTATTTTGTGTTTCGGGGCGGGGGGGGCTGTACCAAGGGAGGCTCATTCAATTTCATTGTACACATGTTGTGCATTGACAATAAAGGTTCGATTTGATTTGATTTGATTTGATTTGATTTGATTTGATTTGATTTGTGAGAGGAAGAAGAATAGGCAATAAAAACACAATGCATCTTCGCTACCGACAATCCTGAAAACTGGACGGTAGAGTAAGGTGGATGTAATTACTTGTGAGAAATTGCCTGTTCCCAAAATGTCTTTGTATTATTTCCTTTGGAGCACCAATTGAGCAAAACTAATTACTTCCTGAAGTTAATTGACTCTTCCCTCTTTTCAAGGGTGTGTCTCCTCTTCAGTGTTTCAGATTTCATTTTGAACTGCATAAATTAACTCATGCTTAGACAGATGTCATAATGCAGAAAGTTTTAAACATTTAAATAGTGATGACAACCAGAAATTTTATATTGGGTTAAGTTTTTGTTTACAGACTACATTTGTCATATGTGAAATAGGAAAAACCCATATATGTGTGTCTCCTTCATTTTTAGATTTCATATATATTGTATAAATTAATTCACCCCACAATGAGGAGAGTTTCCAAATTTCACCAACAAAACTCTTGTGAGGTCTTGGTGCTCCCTGAGCTTGGTTGTTTTCTTGCAGACATTTCATTATCAAACTAGGTAATTTCATCAGTGCTAAAAAGATGTCATTGCCGATGTCATTGATATATTTGGCTGAAGCCAAAGTTGCAAGACAAAAACTGAATCCCAAACTTTCTCAATGTTTGCAAGACTTTACTGAATAAATACAGTAATTTAAAAAGGAAATATTGGCTTATGGGTGTTCTTTAAACATTACATTTTAAAGTGATAGAACATTTAACACATATTTATTAAAGACTAGGAATATATTTGGTAATTCAAGACAAAAATGTATAAATGTTTCATGCAATGGTGTATTTAATGCAGTATCTCTATGAGTATATTGTTGGTAATATTGTTAGGAATTCCAGTGTAAGAATGATCCTCCCCTCTTTTTGCCTTATCCATTTTTCACAGATAATAGATTCAGAGGATGAGTTGCTTCTGACAATCAGCACCCCTCAGAAGGATCCAGTCTTTTCAGCAAATATCAGGAATGCAAACATCACATCACAGCAGGTACATGAGAAGCTGCAGAGCATGTGATAGAAGTTTGCAGTGTATGTTCAGCTCTTTATATTTGAAAAAAGTACGATAGTTCTGAGCTAAACTGAGCCTACGTTATAGGTGAAATACAACCGTTCAATCCCAGTTAATAATCTAATAATCCTATTCAGGATTAATCACTGTTTTCAAATGGTTTTAAATCCTATTCAGGATTAATCGCTGTTTTTAAAGGTTTAAAACAAAGTGCCATAGCTATAGCACTTTATTGCAATAATTTAATAGATTTTTGTAATTGAGGCCAAACTGTGTCCATTCCAGAATCACTTACTATCTTGTAGCTATAACAAAATTATGGAATGATGAGATGAAATTGGCCTCCTATATTAAATGTTTTCTGTCAAGGAGACAAGAAAAAGCATTTTAAAAAGAACACTCTCTGAAGAAAAGAGTTGAGCAGCTCAGCATTTTGAGGAGAACATTGAGTTTTGGCCATTGAAATACACTGGTGTCATGCAGTGAGCTTTCCAGATGGCTGCAATTGTCATGGAAACTAAGAAGACGTAAAGGAAATGACTGCCTGAAATAGAAATGAGGAGGAAGGCTGATAGAAGATGTGGAGTTGTTGAAGGGCTTCTCTGTCCTACCCAACCTCCCCCCCCCCCATTTTTCTCTGGAAAAGAGGGCAGAAGGAGGCAAGCAGAGAGTCCAGCTTAGAAACATTTGCAAAAACAAAACAAAAAAACCCAACAACCCCCACCCCCCCCCGAATATCTGAAAGGCTGAGACCATTATGAGATTCTGGTTTTAGGCAAACAGGAGGATCCAGAGGGAATTGAGGAGAGAAAGGTTTCAATTAAACAAAGCAGGCAATGTGCAGAAATGTTCATCAGTGGCTGAGCTGGTAGTTGAATTCTGGAATTTTGCATTATTGATTTGTTTAAAATTTATGTAACTTATAAACTGTCTCAGCCACAAACACCTCTAAGCAGTACTCCCATGCAATGACAGAATGAAAAAATAGAGTAATAGACAGCTCTTGGATCATCATTTCAGCAATATTTATTGACCAGATTCCTCAATGCTTTCAACAATGGCAACACTTCTAATGAAAAGTTCTTAAAAGTTTAGGGACACATTTAGAGATGGATCTGCCTTGAAATTAGCCCTTATTGAACTGGATAGAACAGACAAACTTTAGCATAGGATATATTTTATTATATTTACTCTTATATCATAAAGTGTTGTAGGATCAATTTTATGTCATAACATGCTTTATAAAATTTACCAAATGTCATTTCCTTGGGAGTCCTGAGTCATAGATTTTCTATGCATTCTACAAGTTTACCATTTGAAGTAGCTTGGTTAAAAAATTGTTGCCCTGTGATGCACCATTTCACCCAGTTAAAGGCCATGCGAACATGAGTTTTAGAAGTATATAGATGTCTATTGCAAGAACCAAATGGTATCATTCTCATCTCATGGCACATAGTTCCCAAAACAACATAGATTGTTGCTTCATGTGGTAAGGATATTCCATCTCTTAAGTCAGTTCCTGAAGGGTTTCTGAAATAGCCAGGTCAGGGGAATTTTCTATAGAGCCGCAGGCTGGGTGGTCATGTTATCTCAGTGTTCCAAAGGAGAAGAGTACTAGTGGAAAAGTAGGGATTCCCTTCCTGCCCATTAATGTGTCAATGACTTGGAAATTGATTGTTATAGGGACAGTGAGAGATTCCTTTTAATTCTTTCTATTCCACTTTTGTATTTTGTGAGCTGCTTAGAGCCTTTGTGGAGTTAAACAGCATACATACTGGGCAGGCTAAAATTGATGGGATAAGAAGTCCTGCTTGGGTCCTTCACCATGTAGGACTCTAAAGGTGGCAACCAGCACTTTGAATTGCATCCAGAAACTTTTAGTTCAGCTTCAGATAAAATGTGAAGAACCTATGAGTACTGGACCAAATGTAGATTTTCAGTAGTGTTCAAGCACAGCTCCATGTAATCTGAGAGGTGACCAAGGTACCAATGACTGCAAGCAGGGCCTTCTGATGCAGGATGGTCATAACTGGTGGGAATTATGCAAAGGGCCCTACTAGCCATAGTGGTATCTGCTCAATGATTTGTGAGTCCAGAAGAAATGTGCAGATCGACTGGAGACATTTTATGGAACTTTTGACAGAATTGCCTGCTGTCGTCTTTAAAAATATGTCCCACCACTGCTGCCTTAAACTGAAGAAATTAAAACTCACATACAAAGAACATTCCATTAGGACAGCCACAATAATCCAGTCACTGGTACTTAAGAAAATATAATATTTCTGTTCATTTGGGTGGAAAGGGATGCTCCAATGCAATATCTGAAAGATTTCTTCCCCAAACAATATGAGATTAATACAATTCCATCTTTAATTTACAGGTGTTACGATCTCATAATAATGATATGACAACTATATATTTTTTGGATATATTTAATTACTACTGTAGAAGTGCTTCTATTACTGCATCTACTGTAGATAAAAATTAGTTACAATGACTTACTTGTTTAAAAAGAAATAAAATGTGTCTGAATCATGTCCAGAATTGTGCTTTGATGCAAAGAAATCTCAGCAGCATTTAGCAGCTTTCAGCTTTTCTTTGTGAAGGTCATGCATTTATTAGCAGGCAAGACTTGAAGAATCCGAAATATAGAAAGCAGATGGCTGAACTTAGATACGTCTCCCATCTTGCTTCTCAAAACATATTCTTTACTTGAAAGATGGCGAAAGAGGGGAAGAGGAGATATCCTTTCAAAAATATAAATAGGAACATTATCCTCATTTCCAAGCTTCAAGATATGGTGGAAAAGAGAATCAGCATTATCCGAAATCAATCAGCAGAAATCCTGTTCATTTTCTAATAATTTCTATATAGAACTAAGCAAAATGTATTGCAATTCTTTAAAGTACAGATTTAAAGAATTTATACCTGCTACATGCTGCTGGATTACAATTCCCATCAAATCATGTTAGAATATAATATATTGATTCACTATTGCCATTCATGTTTTCCCATTCTTTCTTCTTCTGTGGTATTCCTACCATTGTAGAGATTAACATGAGAAGCATTAGGATTCAAAGACATTAAGATGACCTATGAATTACAGAATGAGAGGGGAAGAAGCCTGACCTTATTTTTTGTTTGTATCCCACTTTTATTATTCTTACAGAATAATTCAAGGTGGCGAACATATCCAACATACTTTCCCACAACAACCCTGTGAAGTGGTTTGGGCTAAGAGAGAGAGAGAGAGAGAGAGGCTGTGTCCAAGTCACCCAGGTGGCTTTCTTGGCTAAGCTAGGACGAACTACCCCATTGGTTCCCCATAGTTAGTTTCCTCACATTTTAGACAACCCCAAATTCAAACCAAATCCTTAAATGGAAGGTAAGAACATTCAGGGAAGTGACTTCTGATTATGTTGGCTAAAGAAAATTATATATAATTATAATTAACTGCAGGACCAGCTTGTTTTTGTTTTTATTTTTTGGTTGGTGGACTTTTTCAAAACATCTGGATGCTCTATTAGATGATTCAACAAAGATTGTATCTGTGTGTATAGTTTTTAATCAGATAATTTTTTTACAATTAAAAGTTAAACACAAAAATATAGAAAAGGGTAAGAAAGAAAAGACATAAAAAGCATTTTGAGAACAATAGAAAATGAAGCAAAAGGAAAAAATAGTTAAAGATGTAGTTTCCAATCTTCTTTACAGCAGTTATAGATTTGCTTGATATCACTTTCCCCCTTCAAAATTATTTAACATACTTTACTTCCCTCCATATACAGTATTTTTTTAATTTATAAATCCAGAAATTACCACTTTATCCCTTTTCAGTTAAAATTCCACAAAGAGCTTTCAGTTGTTCATAAGAGGAATAGTTTCCTCCCCAATCAAAGAAGTCACTTTAACCATTTCTGCAATTCTACCATCTTCACAGTCTATTCCTTCATTGTAGATACTTCTCTATTTCCATCTTTGTGCATATAACAACTTCCCTGTCATTGCATATATAAAACTAATCATAGATAAGTCTTTTCTACTTAATTATCCATATTAAGAAAAATGTTGGTTTCTTCTGAATATCAATTTTATAGTTCTCTGAATCATCCTGTGATATCCTTTTCTTTCTTTCTTTCTTTCTTTCTTTCTTTCTTTCTTTCTTTCTTTCTTTCTTCCTTCCTTCCTTCCTTCCTTCCTTCCTTCCTTCCTTCCTTCCTTCCTTCCTTCCTTCCTTCCTTCCTTCCTTCCTTTCTTGCTTTTTTTACAAGCCCACCATGCATCCTTTTCACATTGCCAATAATTAAGCAATTAAAAATACTTTTATACATCTCAGGTCAGTGTTTCTCAACCTTAGCCCCTTTAAGACTTGTGGACTTTAAGTCCCAGAATTCCCCAGCCAACCATGGGAGTTAAAGTCTACCCACCTTAAAACAGCCAAGGTTGAGAAACGCTGTCTTAGATCATTCTTTTCATGCAACGTATACCAACACTACATTATTTTATAAATATTCTTTCTAGAGTTATAAGACAATGTTATAAGACATTTCTGATGCTTTGCACTATGGAAGACCCTTAATGTCTGTCACATAGGAGCTGTTGCCATCCTTGGCTTGCTATCTATCACCAAAGAAACCTCTCACATTTCACTGATTTGGAACATCAGTAAAAAATGACAATTTTGTGTGAATTCTGGCTGCTCAATCACAGACTGGTGTGCTTTCTTCGCTATTGTTTGGGCAAATGCATGTGATGCTTTAAAACATTATTCTATTTGCAGGATGAGAATCCTGGGATCTGTCCTCTCAACAGCAGCAGCCAGTCTGTGGAATGCAGCAACCATAAATCCAAAAAGGAGTCTTTCAAGAGCGGCAGCAGCATTTCAAGAGTGAAATCCTTTCTTCCTGTGCCCAGAAATAAAGTCAGCCAGTTTTCTCAGAACATGAAACGCAGCAGCAGCAGCAGCAGCAATACAAGGCAAACACAGGCAATCTGTGACTAGAAAGAAGAAATTTGGAACACGCACACGCAAAAAGCAAATAAAGATTCATTTCCTTTTCTGTCTTTCCTAATGAGTTATCTTGGAAAACAAAATTCATCTACAGGTGTAAATAATTTTTAACATGATTTTCTCAGTTCTAATACACCCATGGGACCACACTTTTACTTTTATGCGAACAAGTTGTTTATAATTAAAATATTATCCTGTATTATACTGATTGATCTTTAGAAGTAAATGGTGATAGCTACATAAATGCTTTTTTTAAAATCTGAAAACGCTTTTCTGCTTCGTTACAATTAAGAGATCACCACAGAAAGTGTCTGTGTGGGTATGGGTGTGTATAATAAAAATTTAAATAAATATATTGGATCTGATCCAGAGATACCTGTATATAAAAGAAGTAGTACTCTATGAAATGCTTCAGTGAAAATGGGGTGTTTCCACTGAATACAGATGCAGATAACTGGTTTGAAACAAAAGGCTGTCTATCAATATTCCATTGTTAGTGTAGCCAGGTGTAAATGTGCATCATTTTACATATTCCAAGATTAATATGCAGGTCCATATTGCTAGTCTGTATTGGATTTCCATGTAGTAGGGTCTGATGTGGATTTCTCTGCATGGAAAGCTAAGCAGTTCGGTCTGCTACACCTCCCACCCCTATAGCATGAGAACCTGCAACATGTTTCTCATGAATAAAGTCTATTCTGTGTAACTTCCCAATTACCTACCAAACAGGATCACTTCATTAGGACAATAAAGTTTTATCTAGTTATATACTGAATTTCAGTGTTAAATTTCATACTTTGGGTTGCACAATTCTGTACAGAAGTGGCTTAAATTTAATATATATGTCAAAGCAAAAAACAAAAACAAAAAACAACTGGTTCACTTTCTGAAAAGTGAATGGCATGTGGCAATAATGGGAAGAACTTGGACTACAGTCCAGTTATTTTCAGTGAGAAACTACATTAAATATTCCAGTTACCTGTATTATTGGATAGTTTCATTTATGTTTGTTGTTTTGATTCTGTGTCCTTTTTCGTTAAAAGCAAAAATTCTACAGCCATTCTTAAGAGTAAAGTCTGATTAT
This sequence comes from Ahaetulla prasina, assembly GCF_028640845.1. NCBI lineage: Eukaryota > Metazoa > Chordata > Lepidosauria > Squamata > Colubridae > Ahaetulla > Ahaetulla prasina. Next base: position 30,874,686 of record NC_080545.1, read on the forward strand.
TGATCTGATAATTGGGGTGGGGTGGGGAATGGCTAGAGAGAAATCTCCCTTAAACTCACCTCTAATTATATCATTCCCTATAATTATTATAGAAAGTTCTTCCTATTTTCCCAGTATTGACTTGCCAGGAATTTATGCTATATTACCCAGAAAATTTTCTTCCTTGTAAGCAATACAGCTAAACACAATTGATAACCAAGAAAGAAAGAAGCTGCAATAACTTAGGAAAGAAAAAAAATTACCTCTTTCTTACATGTTGTCTGAAATGACATTTCACCCTGGGGAAAACTTCTGTCTCCTATACTGCATTCTTTTCCCAGAGTGTAGCTTTTCAGTATTCATGGTGGACCCTCCTGTTCCTTCTTCCTGGGATATCTTTATGAAAGACACAAATGCCTTAAGAAAAAGGTTCTCAGTTACCTGACAAATTGTTAGGTACTGACTGACAGCATTCTAAAGCTATTCAACCCAATATCTTTGCAAGAGCATTTGTAAAAGTCAAGCAGTTAAGTTAAATAATCTGGAATTCCACCTGTCATGCCAATAAAACCTTTTGTACTACAGTTTCTGCAATACCTTTGTTTCTGTGTTATGTGTGTTTGGGTAGTCTGGTTGTTGTTTTTTCCTGTCTCCATGTGCTAAAGCTGGAATTTGACACTAACTTTAATTTTTGAATGCTTACTGCTTTCTTATTTTAAAGAAGAATGAAACAACTTTATACCCCACAGGCTGCAGGGGAAGGTTAATTAGGACTGAAATCTGGAGAGTGAGGCTTGGACTAATTTGGAAAGATACTCAAGATAAAACCAGTCTCGACTTCCAATAAACATTGAGCTTTCCTCCTTCCACAAACACATTTTCATGCACACTTGGTAATCAAATGCATTCCTGGAGTCAATTGGCACATGGAGACAAAGGAGGATAATTCTATAATCCTTACATTAAGAAGATAGAAATATAGCAGTACTGCTACAATACTGAATGAATAAAATTGTTCTCCTTCTAGTGCTGATCCATTGCTTTGGATAAAATTCTTAAACTATTTTGTCAACAACATGGGCTAGATTCTGAAGTCCATGTGTGTTTGAAGTGTCCATAGATCCCATATTTTTCTGCTATACATTTATATACCTTGATGTTCCAGAGTTATGCATTTAAGATAACTTCTACTAAACAAAAGTTTGTTTCCAAAAGCATTTACTATTAAATCAATATGATTTGGTTAGGTGTGTTGAAAGTTGCTTTTGGGTAGTTCATACAATTTATGAATTTTGAAGAATTAAGACATTTAATAGGTTGCTTAAGCAAAAACAATAAGCATGAAAGTGTCTGGATATTCTCAGTCATTCAGGTCATGGTCAAAGAATGCAAATGACCTGCTATCTGCAAGGAGTATAAATCCTTCCATTCCCCACCAGCTTCTTGGATGAGAAGTGAAACGTCTTCAAAGAAAAAAAAAGGCCAGTTACCTCTCAAAAAAGCACCTTTGGGACAATAAGTAGTAGATAGTAGACAAAGTGAAAAATTAGTTAAAGCTGACATATTAATGACATGGAAATGGCTAGTGCCATACAGCCAAGATTTTAATAGCTTAATTATTAGTCTTAATGCATCCACTTCTCATTTAAATTCCTGTGAAAAAGAAGAGCACCTTTCTCTGTATACCAGCCTGAAATTCAATCTATTCATTTTCTTGAGTAAGTTCATTGTATCAGTGATTGAAACAAACAAGTCGTTTTTGGATAACTTCTGCTACTCTGCACTATTATTGACTTAGGGTGACAACCATTAAATTACTGCTACCTGTCAACAGCCCCTTTTAAATACAGCTTAAAAGTATTCAGGCTGTCACAATTCCAACATCGTGTGCTTCTATTATCATCTAGAAAGCTATCTAAATGTAGAAACACAGATTCAATGTTGTCAGAAAAATGTCAGAAGTCTGAACCAAATAGCAGGTAATAGTAAGGATGCTGCCATGAATTTCTGAAAATAAATTGGCCTTATTGCAGTCATTACTGGAAGATAAGGAACCTGAAACTCTTCAGGTAATTTAACATTTTCCACAATCTCATGTCTTTGCATCTGGGAGTGATGGGAATGATACAAACATTTGGAAGGTGTCAGTTGTTTACCTCCCTGAATATAGTCTTGATAAGGTCCCGGGCTCAGTGTTTTTAAAATTAGCTTGCCTCTCTCTGCAAGCTCTGTCAGAATGTGAAGCTCAAATGTTTGAATGCCCACTGTGTTCTCAAAATAAATCATTGGTGTGAACAGTATCAGCACATTATATATCTGGTCCCAAATTGACTCTTGTTCAGAAATCTCTATACTCTTGCAGTTCAAATTCCTGAGAATACAAGAGACTAGTTGACTATTTTTCTCAGTTTGATATCAAGTGATGTATTTGGTTTTTAAAAGATGCCATGCAATTCTTTCCCCAAATACGTGGAAATGAGCATCACTAATTGAAGGGGTTTGGAGTGTTTTCAGAGTTGGCTTACATTATGCTGTCCCTCTGCCTTAGTCATGGAAACGTGAGGACCGCCACATTCCTCCTGCATCCTTCTTGCAAAAACAGTAGAACTGTACAAAGCTTTGTGATCAGTGGTAGGCATCCTTCATCAGAAAGCAGCTTCTTCTTGGATAGGTATGGCTTAGCTCTAAATTATGGCTCTTCTAATTTAATTATATCCTCTTCATTCCTGTTACTTTTTGCTGTCTTAAAATTTGCAATAATTTTTTCATCCTTGAAAGAAAAAGGCATTTCCCATGTCTCATTATGCAATTGGGATTATTTTTCACAGAGCAAAATTCAACATTGTGCATTTGTTTTACTGCTGGCATTGGTGGTGTTGCTGAAAATATCATAGTTTAGGTTTGTTCTCTGTCTTTTCCCCCATTTTCCAATTTTTGCATATATTTCTATCATACACGTCACAAGAAAAACTATTTATTGCAGGGGTGTCTGCAGAATATGGTTATAAAAGTGAAAATGGCTGCCATAAAGGTTGAATGATTGAAGCTTTGCCTAATTTTTCTGTGTGCTGTACATAAATACAGGTGGAGCTTCAGCTGCAATGTTGGCTGCCATCTTGACTTTTATTTATACTCTATGAACCCCTCCACACATATAGTATGCTTCAGAGCAATTCAGCTATAGAAAATATCTTACTGTTTGCTTACACTGTCTTTATAGCAACCCTTTTCAAAAACCTTTCTCTCTTTGCTCTACCTCAATCTCTATGTACTACCTTATGTTTTAAACTGAATGCAAGTAGTCAGTCTTTGTTCAGTGACTGCCTTGTTTTAATGCCCATTCACAATTAAAGGTGATGAAAAAGTAACCATCTTTGCAGAAAAGGAAAACAAAGGGCAGCTGAAGTAACATCATAAGCAGTTTCACTTAGTGACCACTGGTTGCTAAATGAGGACTAGCAATAGATTAAATAGGATATTAGCACTGTATAGATTTGGGGTTTTTTGTTTTTAATCACTCATCATACTGATTTTATCACTTACTACATACAACCTTCTGTGTTATGAAGATGAGGGAAGTCACCCCTCCTAGAAGAATAAAGTATTTTGAGAAATATTTAAAAAGGGAGAATATTTCTTAATATAATTTCCCTTAAAAGAGAAATAGAAATCTTAAGGGAGACAGAAACTCAGCCCTAGCTTCCTGTCCCCAGCTGATATTTGGTGCCCATTAAGATAGGCAAAAGACCTTCAGCCTCAGGGAGATGGGATTAGCCCTCAAGATCCAAACCAGGACAAAGCAATTAAGCACAATAGGAATTGCCCAACACCCTTTCAGAACACAAGCCTCTTCATCACATCATTACCCTCGAAGCTTCAACCAAACCTGGGAGCTCAAGACAAACGTGACCCCAGGGATTGAGACTAAATTGATTCTGAATTTAATAACAGCAGCAAGACTGTTGATTGGACAATACTGGAAGAAAGAAGAGGTACCTACAATAGAAGAATGGATATTGAAAGTCACTAATTTGGCTGAGATGGCTAAAATCTCAGCTTTTTTGAAAGACAATACGCAGGAAAGATATTTAATTGAATGGAAAAAATGAATTGATTATTTACAAAACAGATATCAGATTAAGAAATATCAGATTGCCTTTGAATAATTAGGAAGTATTATTTTATGTAATGGGGAGGGGGTTGGGAGATGAAAAGATTTGGATGAGGTTAATTGGATTAGAAGGGAAAATTTTACTCTATGTTTGGTTTATGTATAACAATACCTTGTGATTGACCCGGGAAGCGGGGGGGGGGGGTGGGGGGGGAAGGGAGGGGGGAAGGGGATTTTCTGGGAGTGGGGGAAAAGGGGGAAAAATGTTTTTGTTTCTTAAAACTTTTTCAATAAAAAAAACATGACCCCAAATAGCTCCATGGGAGTCTGACAACAGCCAATAGAACACATGTTCTTGCACAGGAATAGGAAGTTCAAGTGCAAAGCCCAAGAATAGGTATAAAAGCCACCCTCTCTCAACTCCATATGGTCAGGTGCCCAGAACTACCCATGTGCTTCTGCTTCATCAATAAATGGACCCTCTTTCCAATCAACCTCCAGCCTCCATTTTGTCTCCAGGGCCTTTCTCCTAGCTTGGAACTGAACCAGATGGATATTTCTTCCAACAAAGACAAGTATTATGTTTGGATTTTTTTCTCTTTTTGTTCTTACAGTGTATTACTTCATATTATGCACTATTTTATCATTTTGCTAGCTGAACAAATGCACAGTTTGATTCCTTTCCTTTGGTTCCATGAATGAAGAAATTATTTCTTTCCAAAATTTGAATAAAATCCTGTGGCTATACAACCTTGTAGTTGTATCCCTGATAAGATTAATATTTTTTTAAAAGAGCTTTTTCCAGTAGGTACACATTTTCCTGTGGGTAATGATACACAGTGAAAAACTTAATATCACAGTGTGTGCTCCAGTTGTGAATTAATTCTAGAACATGTCTTAGTGCAATGAAAGCTCAGGAGATGCATTTTGGCAAAGCAAGCCAAGGCATTGGAAAAAGACAACTGGAGCTCCTCTTCTGTCTTATTAAATTTGCTGGCAATGTTACCTAGCATTTTATCAATAGTTCAATGGCATCAGAAAAGCATATGCTTCACACCTGAAGCCTTTATTTTCAGTACTGTAAGCATAATAAATAGTAGGACTTCCACATTTGCAAAAGCATATTAGGGTATCTTCTTTCCCTTTGGTTATTGGAAACTGCAAATAAACATAAATCATACATTATTTAGATTGTAGCTTATGAAATAATGAAACCATTTTGTAGACTGAATCTTTTAATAAGTTTTTGTGCTGCAAGCTTCTTTTGCCAAATGAAATCCACAGGTGTTAAGAGAGCTACCACATCTGGGCCACAAAGACAGATATAAAAAAGTAATTCATCCAGAAACTTTGAAACTTAGATCAGATAGGTGTGGAAGTAAATATATAATTAGATTACAACTGAAAAGTACTTTTTCATATACAAGTAAACTGTGAAACCATGTTTGCCTAAAATCAAGATACAAAACTCTTGCAATAAGAAGTGTTGAACAAGAAATAAAAATGTGTCAGCTCTTCAGCACCATCTAGTGACAAGAAAACAAAACGTTATTACGCTGCAAGTTATATAATATATATATATTTTTTCATAAAGGTTTTGTTCATATATTGGATGCTGGTAGACTGACAATTCAGGAATTTTCATTTAGCTCTGTTCACTTGAACAGCATCTCATTTAATTTTTATTATGAACTTATAGCAGAGGTTATAACAAAGCTTTCAATTTATTAACTATATGCTATGCAATAATGTCAGTGAAGCATTTCAATCAATATTTTTTTAAAAGTGCCGTGTTGGCATAGTGGTCTTTTGTACCACCTGATTATAACCACAGCAGAAGCTGGTTAAGCCTGTTACAGATGCTACCTAATGTTTTTATACTGATAATATGGTCACAGATCAGTAAAAAAAGAATTACATTTTGCACAGTCTTCATTTAAATCAGCAGTGCACATGATCTGCCAATTTATCTATGCACCACAAGCACATTCACAGCAAATAAAACATGGAGGGTGGTGTACAGCCCTGTGTCTCTGTTACAGTCTTGTTATCCAACTAGCTTTTTAAAACATACATTGAATGGGTGGGACTCAAATATTTAAATAGCTAGCAGTTTACATATTTATTGGGACCAATTTCTTTTCACTAGAATGACTGATCAGATGTTTCTGGGAAGCCCACAAGCTAAGCGTTGAAGCATTAATTTGTTACTTATTTTCTAGAATTATAAGGTTCTTCTAAAAGAGCAATTGGAAACCTTGCTCAGGAGATCCTTTGTGCAACTCTGGCTGCGTGACAGTTAGCGATGTTTCTGGAATAGAGTGCCACAATACCCTGACAATAGTCAATCATATCCTGATTGATACTGCAATGCTCTTTATGTGCATCTACCTGAGAAGCTGCAGGTTGTAAAGAATAGGATGACTAGAATGTTACAAAACAGATCAGCAGAGAAACACCAATTTTGAAGTCATTGTGGTAATTGCTGGTAGACCTTTGGACCCAAATAAAATGCTACTGATTGCTTAAAAAGATCTAGAAAATAGCACCAAGATACGTCAGGAACTGCCTTGTGACACTTCTGATCTGAACTGAACTCTCACTACCAAATCAAAACTACAGCTAAACCCACTGTAGATATAAGGGGAAAAAAATCGGTCTCAAGGTGTTGCATTATACATCCTCATTGATCAGGATCAATGTCATTACTGCACATTAAAACAAGACAACAAAAATAAGCAAAATATGTAATGCAGCAGTTAGTAGGTAGGATTTTCATTACAGATTTTTCTCTAAATTGTATAAAAATGTAAAATAAAAACAATCGTGATGGCCCTTTGAATTCCAATACAATTGTTATACATTTTATTTCTAAAATATAGAACATTCTTATTAAAGAACTACCACAGTAACTTTAATAAAGTTATGAAATAAATATACTAGAGAAATTTCAGCTAACTATAAAATAGTGTGGTATAAAAGATCACAAAAGTCAAATAACTTTTTTTCTTCTTTCCACTAAAAAATTACAAATTCTAAAAATTAAAAACAATGCTAAATTTTAAAAACTGAAAACAATGCCCAGACTCATTTTGCTGGCTATAAAAACAATAAAATGCTAATTGCTCCTGATCCATATACAGTAGAATTGATTAGCAGTTAACCCTTTCTTTTACAATGGTTATGAAGCATCAGCTACCATATCTTACAGGAGCAGTCTAGCAAAGAGGTACACAGCACAACTTAGTGTCTTTCGCCTCATATAGAAAGAGATTAATCTGACAAACAGAATGGACAAAATACCAACAAAGTTGAATTATTTCAGACCAAAACAAATGCAATTCATTAATTCCATCTTCCTACTTCTTTTTACTCATATTTTCCTGGCTATTATAACAGATAATATATTTAAAATTAAATATAATTTCTATCACATGAATAGGTGTAACCTTTTTTTTTAAGTTATGCAGCTTACATGCATTTGCATTACAAAAACTGTATACATTTCAATCACATTTTTCCATGTCCTTTTTATATATAGGAAAAACAATTTAAAAATCCCTAATTAAATTTATGTTCTCATATGTTCTTATGAAGATTTAAATGCCCAATTTTGTCAAAAACTAAGAGCTGGCAATTCCTGTATTTATGTTAATCCAGAACATAAGTGTTCATTTTGGCTGACATATCTATAATTTGCACAGCAATAAATACAGTTCATGACCTCTTTTGCAATGATCGCAAAAGGTATATATACTTTGCCCCTGGTCTGATCAGACTTGCTTATGGATTTACTGTAGATTAAAATACAAGTGCAAACTCTGCTTGTTTTGTATGACATTCACATACTATAAAAATATGCACTGTGATATTTAAAAATTCAATTTATAACTTAAAAACTTGATTATCATCCTGATCATCCCATGTCTATAAAAAGAAGATATTTTATGAAAAAATTATTTGGGATCAGGTCTAAGATACATGTCCTTGATACCTAATTTGACCCTTGCATTTTGAAGCATTTTATGCAGGCAGATTACACATTCATTAATTTAAATTCCTAAATCTGTTCTTGTTCTGGCATTTTTAGTCGTGTTCCTTCTGTTCCCATTTGTTCTGATATTTGTCTCAGAAATTATATGCAACAGCATCTTGAGGCATCTTCACAGACGGGTTTCTTGAACTTCTTCTTCTGTTTCCTCTGGCAAAGCACTGATTTTAGGCTTGCTTGAGTTCCTGGGATATATTGAGAAGAGCTTGACTCGATCGTAATAGCTGATTGCTTGACGGAAAGAATTCTTTTCACTCAGGAGCTTCTGTATTGATTCATATTGGCTGACTTTATTTTCTTCTATGACCTAATAAATCAGAATGAGAAAATAAAATTTATTTATGAATTGATATTTTCAGGAATCAACTGCTATTTTATAGATCGACAATAATCAGCGAATTATTTATCATATTTGTATTCTTCCTGTTGTACAAAAATATACATTTATATATTACACAAAACGAATTAATAACTGCCATAAGTAGGCATCTTGGCCTATAATTCTGTAACTAACTAAGAAATAAGCAATGTTAAAGTCAATGAGTTTTTAAATAGATATTTCTTTCACTTTGTTGATAACTATCTTCAGATTATTTCCAGATTCAGCATTTCTTCCATTCAGTCTGCTGTTGTTTTCTTCCTCCTCCTCCTGCAATTTTATTTTATTTAAGCATGATATCTACCTTATCCATAAGCTAAAGAATATTATTATAATAGACTCAATCTTCAGAAGGACTTACTGGTCCATCACATACTAGTTTCTCTTTTCCACCATATGTTGAATCTCTCATAAATTATGGGTTGTGTACATTGCATATTATGCATATGCATATGCATATTATGCATATGCACCAAGACAAATTCCTTGTGTGTCCAATCACACTTGGCCAATAAAAAATTCTATTCTATTCTATTCTATTCTATTCTATTCTATTCTATTCAAATGCAGTTTTACTGCAGCTAGTTTTTACTGCAGTTAGTGCCAACGTGCTTCAAGAGAAGGGGAACTGGAGGGGAGGGGAAGGGGAAATGGAAGAAAATACAGTCAGGAAGGCTTTGTCACTGTTACTCATGAAGAAAGTTTCTGCAAGCTTTTCTGTTGTGCCACGTGACAGGTGAGTAGCTGAGAACTTCATTTGGAGTAAACTGTTGAAGGCCCTGACAAACTTGATATCATTGTTAAATAATACTTATGCAATGAAGGGCAATTTTTCTCTCTTTCTGCCAAAAATGCCTTTATGTATTTGGGGTGCAATAAATGAAGAATAGTGGAGAAATAGAAATAAACATTTGGAATAAGTCAGGGGTGAAATCTAAAAATTTTCCCTACCGGTTCTGTGGCCGTGGCTTAATTGGTGGGCGTGGCTTGGTAGTCAGATGACTGGGTGGCCGTGGCCAATAACAATAAATAATAAAAATAATAAAGTACACAAAACAATAAGAGGTACCAAAAACCAACTTTCACACTTTACACACATATAACACAACACAACTGACTCACACACAATGTAAAAGCAGCTGCACTTCACCCAAAATGGCCCCTGCAACAAGCAGGAACCTCACACTTTCACACTTTACACACACACAACACAACACAACTCACACACACACACACACACACACACACAATGCCACATATAGCTTTGTGAGATTTTGTGTGTTTGTGTAGTTAGAGTGAAACACTACAGAAACACACCAAATCTCAGAAAGCTGCACAAATATTTTATTTTATTATTATTATTATTATTATTTTTAGATCAGGGGTCTCCAACCTTAGTAACTTTAAGGTTTGTGGACTGAAACTCCCAGAGTTGCTCAGCCAGCAAAGCAGGTAGATTGAGTTGCTCATGAGGAGATGGATTTTAGGCAGGTAGAGTCAGTTGCTAGCTGATGCAACTGATTACAGTAGCTCAAGTAAAGCATGGCTTTGCCAGCCCGAAAGGAGCGGTAATTACAGGTGAAGAGGGGGGGATTGGGTGGGCATGGGTAGGGACTGTTGTAAGAGGTTGTTAAAAATGATTTTAAAAGCCTGTGATGATGAGGAAACTCGTCTGGGATCACCAGAAGAAAAAAAGATTTTAAAAGGCTCCTCTGACGATCCCAGCTGAAGTTCCCTCATCAGCCCAGAACCTCTTAAAAGGATTTTTTCTACAAGCTCTTCGGCTGAAGAGCTTGTAGAAAACATGTTTTTTAAGGTTCTGGTGATGAGGAACTCAGCTAGGATTGCCAGAGGAGCCTTTTAAAACCTTTTTTTTTACAACCTCTTTGGCCGAAGAGGTTGTTAAAAAAAAAAGAGTTTAAAGGCTCTGATGATCCCAGCTGAGCCGCGGGATCATCAAAGGCTTTTTTTTACTTTTGTGCATGTTTTCGGCTAAAGAAAAACTGCTTTTAAAAATAATAAAAAAAAAACCTCTGATGATGGTGCAGCTCAGCAGGGGCAGGAGGTGGGGCCAGGGATTTTTGCTACTGGTTCTCTGAACCACCAAGCACCATCACTACCTGATCAGGCGAGCCAGTCCAAACCAGGAGCATTTTAACCTTGGAATAGGTATACATCAAAGCATTCAGCAAACAAACATGTTTGATTTATAATGCTTTTGCTGTGAATAAAAGTATGCATGAAACAAGTTTATGAAACAATATGTGCTGTTTCTGACTTATACATAACATGTTCTTGCTAGTATAATTGTGCAGTTGAACTATAACTTTTTTTAAGGAAGGTTGTGTTCAGGACAGTTAGTGCTTTAATACAAAACTTGGCGTTTCTTTTTATGTATTTCTTTTTTTAAAAAAAACAAAAACAAAAGTATTTTGAAGATCATCAGTTTCAAACCAGCAACAATAGCATTCAGACAAAATTGTTGGCTATTTCACTTTTTGTTCCAGATTTTCAATTCCTAGCATGCATAGAAATGGTTGTTTAAAAATATTGTTTTCAAAGAATGACTATTTAGTTTGCCTGGTGAACTGTAGAGGGAGCAGAAAACAAAACATTGCTTAATTTCCCATTGTTACTCTGTCATATTCTCCAGTTTGTTCTTTAGATTTTGTCTGGAATCTACTTGTGTGTATTTGGATTTTGCCAGCTTGGCCTTCACCCCTTCTTTCTCCCCGGAAGAATGGAAGAGGAAGAGGAAGCTGATTTTACCAATGGGGCTGCCCACCATTTTTTTCCTTTATTACACTTACTTCTAATGCCTTTACATCTATTAGTTCAATTTTTGTGATGCCAACTTGTTTTCACAGTCCTCCAGATTGCTGGCTGCCTGTTATGTAAACTGCCAACTTTCCCAATATACAGTATACCTCTCTGCCTCAAACAGGTCACTCTGGGAGGAGGGATGCTTACCTTGGCACGTAGGAGAAAGAAATCCTTCCAAGTTCTTCCTCTTCTATAGAGAACTACCATTTACCTTTTAAGTGTCTAGGCAAGAAGCAACATATTGGAGCTAGCAAAAGGAGCTATATTAGATTTATGAGTCTCTAATTAAAGATTGTAACATATTAGAATCTGGAAACACCACGGAATGAAGCAGAAAAACATTTACTATCATGAGATATTTATCTCTAAATATTGGATATGAAATCTGATCTAGAAATACTATGTTAGATCACTTTTACTCTGGAATGTGTGTCCCTGAGTTCTATTGTTTCTGATGCATATTTCCTCTATGGAAATTCAGTGTAAGCCTTGGGTAACAGACAAACAAGCTGAGAGGTTTGTTTCTTCCTTCTGCATTATCCCATTGGATATTCTGTTGAAATGCTATCTGGAATGTTCACAGCTCTCTATCGTTAGCTCATCTACCATTTATCTGTTTGTCTATGAGTATCAAGATTGAAGTGCGCTTATGCCATTACAAACATTAGCACTTTCAACTTGCCAAAGGGGGGGAGGGAAGGGCATGATGGAATGCAGGCTCCAGACTTCAAGCAGAAGAGCTGTGTGAACCAAGGACACATCAGCAGGTATCTGCCAAATAATGGCACTCAATTGGACAAAGTGATCTGCACTAATTGGGGGAGGGGAAAATCCATATTGTAACTATGTGGGTTAACTAGGTAGGTAAAATGAGGACCCAGATTGTTGGGGGGGCAATAAGTTGACTTTGTAAATATACAAATAGAATGAGACTATTGCCTTATACACTGTAAGCCGCCCTGAGTCTTCGGAGAAGGGCGGGATATAAATGTAAATAAATTTTAAAAAAAATGCGGGAATTAGTTAGAGCTGGTTTTGCCTTCTTCAGTGCTGAAATGATGTATTCAATACATTTTGCATTCAAACTTTGGAAGATTTCAGAGGTGCTTGTTTTGGTTGGGTTCATCAGTTGGAATGTTGACAATGAGTACTGTACATAAAGTTCAAAAAAGAGTTTATTTTTCTCTTTGGTTTCTGTTTTTCTGAAAGTAAATTAATTCTGTCTAGATGTGGAAAGGATTGATTTCTCAAGCAAGAGAAGATGGATTTCCCTAGTCACATGTCTCCTGTTACAGAGCCAGGTAGTAGACATAAAATTCATTTTATTTTTATTTGCCTTCATTTTCTTTACCGGTTACTAAAAACAGGTTATATAATTCCTACCAATTTTGCACACCAGGGTTAGGAAAGAGGATGCCAAGTAAAGATGTGTTCTTAGAAGAGTGGCTTCTATTATGCAGCTATACCAAGGCAGGCAATTGAGCCCCAGGTGTATAGACCCAGAGTACTTCTGAGACAGGAAATGTAAGGCCTCAAGCCATTTGTCCTAGAGACACAACTTTGCTGCTTCAGCAGCCTTCGCCACAAGGCATTTTTCACATGTATTGGGTCCACACTGACTAGCAATTCTGGAAATTCTAGTCTGGGAGTGCCAAGGTGTGGACTGCTATCTTACTGCTTGCTATTAGTTGGAATCCAAAGAGGAATGAGCTTTTCAAACTGGCATTTATATAAAACACAATAAGCCACTTTAGAGATTGAGGGGACTTGCACATAGCAGTTTCTGACACTGGGAGAGTTAGTGGTAGCTGTAAAAATAAAATGAGGTAAAAATGTATTGGGTGCCATAAATTCTTTGATATCTCTTAGGATTTACTTTTTTAATCACCACTCACCAAATATCGCTGGCATTCTAGCAGAGCTTCTAATCTATGTTCTGATAAAATCACTGTACAGTTTGCAAATGCTTGCTTGAGTGTCTTTTTGATGACTTGGAAGGTCCTGAAAGAGAAACATTTTTTAATATGTGAACAAATGCAATATAAAAATGTGGTTAGAAGCCAAGATTTTTAACAGACGTTTTTACAATGTTTGGCCACTTTTATTATATTAGTCTACGGTGGATAAAGTTCAGTTGCAATATCATAATGATATATATAGTTAAAATTAGACCAAACTCGTTACTAAGGTAACTTTCATGGCAAAACAAAGCAAAATTAAGTGTGTACTTATTTTTATGCTCCTGTATATATTTTATTTCTTGCCTTAGCCAAAGAAAGTTAGAAAAAGTTAGTATTTGCTACAACGAAGAAAAAAAAAAACACCAGAGAATTGGTTAGGGCAATTTACCCATGGCGGCAGGAAGACCTTCCTGAAGGCAGAGAAGGTGATAAGAACCACCAAATTAAACAAATCACATCATTTTTAAATTGTTTCAAATAATGAAATATTTTTCTTCTTTTCTGGGCTGAATTCAAACCATTGACATTCCAGGTCAGAATTTTATTTGCCATTACTGGCCTCCTGAAGCTTTTGAACAATCAACTGAAGATCCTCCTCCTATATCTTCAGCCTTGCTCCTCCCACCACTTCTGTAGTAAGATCCTGACCTTTGCTTTGAATTTGTTGCTCCTTTTCTTTACGCTTGAGGGCTCCCCTTGTTACCCTTTGTACTTGTGGCTGTTCCTCAGATGATAACATCAATGGGGTCACCTCCACTTCCACACTCTTGAAATCTTTTTTCTATTACTTCTATTTCAACTTTCAACACAATAGAGAGAAAATCTTTGGCCTTAAGCACAGTATCAATACGATATCCTCTTCCTTGATAATACACTGTCAAACCAACTGGTACCTCCCATCTAAACTGAATCTGGTACTTTTTAAGTTCTTGTGTAAAAAATATAAAGTCTTTCCTATCCCTTAGCATCTTGGAAGGAATCTCTTTCAAAATCTTCAACTCCTGTTCTCCTATTTTCAACTTTTTCTGATATACAACTTGCAGGATCTGATTTCTCATTGTACTTTTCACAAAATAAACCACAATGTCTCTATGAAGTTTCTTCTGCCTAGCAATCCAGGAATTAACTCTGTATATTTTATCAATTTGATAAGCAACCTCTTGTGGGTCAGATTCAATAAATTCAGCCAAAGCTTCTGATAATCTTTTTTTAAATCTTCACCTTTTTCCTCCTGTAACCCCCTGATTCTCAGAGCTCCTTCCATCATCCTATACTGCATCACCACCACCTGATCTTCATTTTTATCCAATTTGGTTTGCGTTCCTCCCATTTTATTTTCTAATTGCTGGTTTGACTGGGCAATTTCTTGCACCTCCTCCTCCAACCCCTCCAGTCTTTTCGCCAGACCTTGAAAGGCCATCAAAATATCTTCTCTTATTTTTTTATTATTCTCTTTTATTTCTTCTCTTATTTTCTCATTATTTTCCATCATCTCCTTAAACTTATCTTATTTATTTATTTTATTTATTTATTATATTTATTAGATTTTTATACCGCCCTTCTCCCGAAGGACTCAGGGCAGTTCACAGCCAATATAAAACAATGACAATTTACAACTAAAACAGAAATTAAAAAACTTATTATATAATTGGCAAAAAATTTAAAACATTTAGACCTAAAAACCCCTAAAATTTATATTAAATATAAATTAAAATTCAATCTCTATTAAAATATTAAAATTTTAAAATTTAAGCCAGTCCCGCGCGAATAAACAAATACGTCTTCAGCTCGCAGCGAAAGGTCCGGAGGTCAGGCAATTGATGCAAGCTAGGAGGAAGTTCGTTCCAGAGGGTAGGAGCCCCCACAGAGAAGGACCTTCCCCTGGGGGCCGCCAGCCGACATGGCTTGGCGGACGGCACCCTGAGAAGTCCCTCTCTGGGTGAGCGTACGGGTTGGTATGTTCTTCAAACATTTTCCCTTGCTCCTTAAGCATATCTTCCAAAGCTACTTCAGATCCCCTTCTGCCAGCAGTCTTAGGTGGTTTAGTAGCCATCTCAGTTTTTATCTAACTTTAAAACTTTTCTTTTTCCTTTTGAATATGGGAAAGCTCAGTTCATTACAATCCACAAATAACGTTTCTTAGTTACGCAGCCAGCTTCCGACTTTCACTTCCTCTCAGACGCCATTTTAAACAGTCAATTAAAGCAGAGAGAAAAAAGTTTTTCTTTTTAAAGGGTAGAAGTCAGGAATACTTGCCGTTCAATAATCGTTCACTTGCGCTCGTTCCGTCTGCATGTAAAAATCCACAGAGAAAATCAATTGGGCAGAGATGGACACTTTCTTCTTTTCCGCGCTGAAGTTCAAAGCTCAGCAGAGTTCAGTGGGACTCAACCCTCCGGGGCTCTGCTTCACAAAGCCAAGCCCCTGGGGAGATCTACCACTCTCCCGCCGCTCTGTACTCTCCCTTTCTCCCAGGGAGAGTGCTTGAAGCTGGCGGACAGCTGATTTTCGCTGTTTTGCTGGCTTTTATGAAGTTTCAGCACGGAACGCCTTGTTTAGGTGCCCGACAAAGAAAGTGGCACCACCGGAAGTATTAAACTATCAGGTCAAAAATACTTAATAAACTCAAAATTAGGCAAACATTTTGTTGCTTCAGCTTTGGATAAGAAAAATGGTATAGTGGTTTATTTGAGAAAAGATATACCAGCCAAGTTAATAGAGGCAGATATTCATGGAAGATATATTGCTATTGAACTTACAATAGAAACAAAAAGGACTCTCTTGCTTGGTATATATGCACCCAATCAGCAACAAGAAAAATTTTATAGAATGTTATATGATAAGTTGATTCTATGGGATTATAAATCGTGCATTATATTGGGAGATTGGAATGGAGTAATAGATACACGAAAGGACAAGAGAATTTCTTCCAAGAAGATACCTGCACATGCAAAGCTGCCTAAATCCTTTTTTGATATGATAGAAGATTTTGAGTTAAGAGATGAATGGAGACTGCGAATTTGGAGGAAAGAGACTATACTTTTTCTCTGATAGGCATCAATCCTTCTCACGTATTGATTTTATTTTAATTTCTAATGATTTGCTTTTTAGGGTGAAGAAAACTAAGATATTTCCAAGATGTTTGTCTGATCATAGTCCTGTTTGGATGGAATTGCAATATGGAAAAGAGGGTAGAAGAACTTGGAGATTAAATGAAAATTTGTTTAGATATCAGGATAATGTAAATCAATGTAAAAAGCAGATGAAAGAATTTTTTGATTATAATTTGAATAATGAAACATCGATAGAAATGGTTTGGGACTCCAGTAAAGCTTTTATGAGAGGTGTATTAATATATCTTAATAATAGACAGAGAAATAAGCAACAAAGACAGCGTAGGTATTTAGAAGAGGAAATTTATAAGAAACAACAATTATTAATACATAATCCACATGATCAAAAACTTAAAGATGCAATAAAGTTACTACAGAATCAATTTAATATGATAATGGCTGATCAGGTGGCAACAAATATACAATATGCCAAACATAATACTTTTTGTAATGCAAATAGACCTGGTAGGTGGTTAGCATACACTTTAAGGAAAAGACAAAAACAACGTACTATAGAAAAAATAGAATATAAAGGTAAAGAGAGATATCAACAGGATAAAATTAAAAAAGCTTTTTTAGAATATTATACAAATTTATATCTTAAAGATAATATATTGAATAGGGATATTGATAATTATTTGAAGGAATATAAGGTTAAAAATTTAACTTTAGAACAAACGGATGAATTGAATCGGCCTATAACCTCGGAAGAAATTATTTTGGTAATTAAACAATTAAAAATGGGGAAAACTCCTGGTACGGATGGGCTCACAGTTAGTTATTATAGGAATTTACAGGATGAGATGTTAGGTCCACTTAAGGAATTATTTAATCAGATACAACTAGGAGGGGGAATTCCCCCCTCATGGAGAACCTCTTTTATTTCATTGATACCAAAAGAGGAACAGGATTGTTCTAAACCTGGGAATTATAGGCCAATCTCACTTTTAAATAATGATTATAAGATTTTTGTTAAAATAATAGCTAATAGATTAATGTTGATTCTGCAGCGAAGAATTCATAATGATCAATCTGGATTTATAAAAGGGAGACAGATGAGGAATAATGTTAGGCAGATTGTTAATTTACTGGAGTACTTAGAAAAGAAAAATTTTATTCCAGCAGCATTTATTTGTCTCGATGCAGAGAAAGCTTTTGATCGATTGCATTGGGATTTTTTATTTAAATTAATAGAAAAGATGCAATTTGGAGATGGTTTTTTAAGAATAATTAGGGCAATTTATGGAGAGCAAACAGCACAGATTATAATCAATGGTAGCTTAACAGAACCTTTTAAGATTGCGAAAGGAACAAGACAGGGATGTCCTTTATCACCATTATTGTTTATTTTAACTCTAGAACCATTATTGGATAAAATACGAGAAGTAAAGGAGATAGAGGGAATTAGAGTTAGACAACATGAATATAAGTTAAGAGCTTTTGCAGATGATTTGGTGATTACTTTAACAAACCCTATAAATTCTAGTAAATCTTTGTTGGAAATAATTGATCAATATGGGAATGTCTCAGGGTTTAAGGTAAATCAGAAAAAGACAAAAGTGATAATAAAAAATATGGCCAGACAACAGAAAGAAAAACTAGAGGAAGTAACAGGATTTGAAATTGTAAAGAAGGTTAAGTACTTAGGGGTTTATATTACATCATCAAATGTGAAATTGTATAAGAATAACTATGAGGTTTTATGGCAAAAAGTTCAGAAGGAGTTGATTGTTTGGAAAAAATTGCAATTATCTTTGCTGGGGAGAATTGCTGCTATTAAAATGAATGTTTTACCTAGATTTTTATTCCTCTTTCAGATGATACCAATAATTAAGAAAGATAAGAATCTTGAGGAATGGCAGAAGGGAATTAACAAATTTATATGGGAAGGTAAAAAAGCTAGGGTTAAAATGAAAATAATTCAAGATTCTCGGAAAGGGAGGTTTAAAATGCCTAATTTTAAATTATATTATGAAGCAGCTGCTCTCTCTGCAATAAGTGATTGGTTTAATTTAACAGAGGACAGAATTTTGAATATAGAAGGTTATGATTTGCTATATGGATGGCATGCATATTTAATTTATGACAAAAAAGTGGATAAGGCCTTTAAAAATCATGTGCTAAGAAATGCCCTTCTGCGTGTTTGGAAAAAATATTCTTATAAACTAAATTATAAGGTTCCTATATGGGCAAGTCCTAGACATACAATAGAAAATATAAACATAGAACAGAATCAGGAAATGATTACATATAAAGATCTTTTGTATACTGAAAGAGGTAATTTGCAGTTAAAATCTCTGCAAGTATTAAGAGAGGAAGGGAAAAATTATACTTGGTTTCAATATGGGCAATTACGTGCTAGATGGAAGGAAGATCAGAAAATTGGTATAGTGCAGAACGAGGAAAATTTGGTAAAGCAAATTAGAAACCAGTCTCAGGAGCATATAAAGAGATTGTATAATGTGTTACTTGAAATAGATTCTGAAAGGAATTTGGTAAAGGACTGTATGATAAAGTGGGCACAAAATTTTCAGGAGCCAATATTATTGGAAACTTGGGAAAAAATTTGGGTTAGAAATGTTAAATTTATGCAGGCACAGAATTTAAGGGAAAATTTTTACAAAATGTTTTATAGATGGCATTTAGATCCTAAGAAACTATCGTGTATGTATCCAGATATGCAAGCAAAATGTTGGAGATGTAATTGTGATGATGCTACATATTTTCATATTTGGTGGACCTGCAAGAACATTAAGGCTTTTTGGATAAGAATTTGATGAATTATACAAAATGTTTTGAAAAAGAAGATAAAGTTCCTACCGCAATTTTTTTGTTGGGAATTATTACGGATTGTACAGTAATTGAGACTAAATTGATTTTAAATCTAATAACTGCAGCAAGATTACTAATAGGACAATATTGGAAGAAAAAGAAAATGTATCCAGATATGCAAGCAAAATGTTGGAGATGTAATTGTGATGATGCTACATATTTTCACATTTGGTGGACTTGTAAGGACATAAAGGCCTTTTGGATAAGAATTTGATGAATTATACAAAATGTTTTATAGATGGCATTTAGATCCTAAGAAATTATCGTGTATGTATCCAGATATGCAAGCAAAATGTTGGAGATGTAATTGTGATGATGCTACATATTTTCACATTTGGTGGACCTGCAAGAACATTAAGGCTTTTGGATAAGAATTTGATGAATTATACAAAATGTTTTATAGATGGCATTTAGATCCTAAGAAACTATCGTGTATGTATCCAGATATGCAAGCAAAATGTTGGAGATGTAATTGTGATGATGCTACATATTTTCATATTTGGTGGACCTGCAAGAACATTAAGGCTTTTTGGATAAGAATTTGATGAATTATACAGAATGTTTTATAGATGGCATTTAGATCCTAAGAAATTATCGTGTATGTATCCAGATATGCAAGCAAAATGTTGGAGATGTAATTGTGATGATGCTACATATTTTCACATTTGGTGGACCTGCAAGAACATTAAGGCTTTTGGATAAGAATTTGATGAATTATACAAAATGTTTTATAGATGGCATTTAGATCCTAAGAAATTATCGTGTATGTATCCAGATATGCAAGCAAAATGTTGGAGATGTAATTGTGATGATGCTACATATTTTCACATTTGGTGGACCTGCAAGAACATTAAGGCTTTTGGATAAGAATTTGATGAATTATACAAAATGTTTTATAGATGGCATTTAGATCCTAAGAAATTATCGTGTATGTATCCAGATATGCAAGCAAAATGTTGGAGATGTAATTGTGATGATGCTACATATTTTCACATTTGGTGGACCTGCAAGAACATTAAGGCTTTTGGATAAGAATTTGATGAATTATACAAAATGTTTTATAGATGGCATTTAGATCCTAAGAAATTATCGTGTATGTATCCAGATATGCAAGCAAAATGTTGGAGATGTAATTGTGATGATGCTACATATTTTCATATTTGGTGGACCTGCAAGAACATTAAGGCTTTTGGATAAGAATTTGATGAATTATACAAAATGTTTTATAGATGGCATTTAGATCCTAAGAAATTATCGTGTATGTATCCAGATATGCAAGCAAAATGTTGGAGATGTAATTGTGATGATGCTACATATTTTCATATTTGGTGGACCTGCAAGAACATTAAGGCTTTTGGATAAGAATTTGATGAATTATACAAAATGTTTTATAGATGGCATTTAGATCCTAAGAAATTATCGTGTATGTATCCAGATATGCAAGCAAAATGTTGGAGATGTAATTGTGATGATGCTACATATTTTCACATTTGGTGGACCTGCAAGAACATTAAGGCTTTTGGATAAGAATTTGATGAATTATACAAAATGTTTTATAGATGGCATTTAGATCCTAAGAAATTATCGTGTATGTATCCAGATATGCAAGCAAAATGTTGGAGATGTAATTGTGATGATGCTACATATTTTCATATTTGGTGGACCTGCAAGAACATTAAGGCTTTTGGATAAGAATTTGATGAATTATACAAAATGTTTTATAGATGGCATTTAGATCCTAAGAAATTATCGTGTATGTATCCAGATATGCAAGCAAAATGTTGGAGATGTAATTGTGATGATGCTACATATTTTCATATTTGGTGGACCTGCAAGAACATTAAGGCTTTTGGATAAGAATTTGATGAATTATACAAAATGTTTTATAGATGGCATTTAGATCCTAAGAAATTATCGTGTATGTATCCAGATATGCAAGCAAAATGTTGGAGATGTAATTGTGATGATGCTACATATTTTCACATTTGGTGGACCTGCAAGAACATTAAGGCTTTTGGATAAGAATTTGATGAATTATACAAAATGTTTTATAGATGGCATTTAGATCCTAAGAAACTATCGTGTATGTATCCAGATATGCAAGCAAAATGTTGGAGATGTAATTGTGATGATGCTACATATTTTCATATTTGGTGGACCTGCAAGAACATTGAGGCTTTTTGGATAAGAATTTGATGAATTATACAAAATGTTTTATAGATGGCATCTAGATCCTAAAAACTATCGTGTATGTATCCAGATATGCAAGCAAAATGTTGGAGATGTAATTGTGATGATGCTACATATTTTCATATTTGGTGGACCTGCAAGAACATTGAGGCTTTTTGGATAAGAATTTGATGAATTATACAAAATGTTTTGAAAAAGAAGATAAAGTTCCTACCGCAATTTTTTTTATTGGGAATTATCACGGACTTTACAGTAATTGAGATTAAATTGATTTTAAATTTATTAACAGCGGCAAGACTACTGATAGGACAGTATTGGAAGAAAAAAGAAGTACCTACAATAGAAGAATGGATATTGAAAGTTGCCAATTTGGCTGAGATGGCGAAGATATCAGCCTTTTTGAAAGACAATACGCAAGAAAGATACTTAAAGGAATGGAAAAAATGGATTGACTATATTCAACGTAGATATCAGACTAAGAGTTATCAGACTGTTTTTGAATGATTATGATGTATTATTTTTGATTGTTTTCGGGGGAAGTTAGGAATTGATGATTGTAGGGGTATAATTAAGTTGGGACGAAAATTTTTTAGCATATGTTTGTTTTATTTTTAACTATACCTTGTGCTCGTTCCGGGAAGTTGGGGGGGGGGTTGTGAAGGGAGGGGGGAGGAGGGGGGGAAAGGGAAAAAAAAATTTTGTAAAACTTTTTGAATAAAAAAAAAAAAAAGAAAAAGAAAATGTATCCAAGAAGAAACACATCAGTTTTACATGAAGCTTGTGAAAAAGACAACTGAAAAAAACCAAAGGGGTTAATAGAGTAAAATGCAAGTTTATAAATACAAGAAAGAAGGGTTTTGTATTAAAACGTGAAGATGGCTCTTCACAAGACAGGAAATGTTAGAAATAATTGGAAAATTCTACTGAAAGCTACAGTATACAAAGATCAAAAGTGTTCACAAGTAACAACACCCACCCATGAAAGAAGAAATGCCAGATATCCTAGTGGAGGAAGAATCAAGTAACATAAAATCAGTGAAAAATGGCAAAGCTTCAGGAAATGACTGTATTATGGTTGAAATACTGAAAGCTGGTGGTCACAGTTTACGCAAGATACCAGCAAAACTATACTCGAGATGCCTCAGACAAGAAAAAAATACCTGATGCATGGAAAAATGCTGAAGTGATTTTTATGTACAAGAAAGGGACTCAAACTGATTTAAAGAACTATTGCCCAATAAGCTGCCTTTCAGTCTTCTACAAGTTTTCACCAAGATAATAGCAAAAAGAATATTGAGAACATTAAATGATGCACAGCCAAAGGAACAGGCAGGGTGCAGAAGTAGTTACAGCACAATGGATTTATTTTATTTTATTTATTTATTTATTTTGTCACACAGTATATATAAGCATAAGCATGAAATAACTATACAATATATAAGCATATATATAAATATGAGTATGTAATAACTATATTAATTGGATATAATGAAAGGAAACAATAGGACAGGAACGGTAGGCACACTTGTGCTCTTATGCATGCCCCTTACAGACCTCTTAGGAATGGGGTGAGGCAGTGATGGGATTCAGCCAGTTCGCACCACTTCGGGAGAACCGGTTGTTAACTTTCTGAGCAGTTTGGTGAACTAGCTGTTGGAAGAAATCATTAGGGCAGAGAACCGGTTGTTAAATTACTTGAATCCCACCACTGGGGTGAGGTCAATAGTAGACAGTTTTTGGTTGAAGCTTTGGGGATTTTGGGAAGAGACCACAGAGTCAGGTAGTGTATTCCAAGCACTAACAACTCTGTTACTGAAGTCATATTTTCTGCAATCTGCAAAATGGATCATATCTAGGTTGTTCAGCAAGTCATTGAAAGGTACTGTCAGCTGGATCCCCAGTGTGGAGTTTGGAGTTTGTTTGTTTGCTTTCTCTTGGCTGCCATAGAAACAGGGAGCGGGGGTGGGTGGGTGTTAGGCATTTAGGATGGGGAAGAAAACTAGTGTGAAGAGTTTTCAAGAGAATTGGAAGGGAGGTTTTCACTCATGAACTATGGCACTGCTGAGTGGAGTTATTTAAGACTTTTCAAGGCCAACCTTCTTGTGACTCCGGAGGCACATGATACCTGCAGAAGTGCCTTTCTCATAACATCCTATTGGACACTGATCAGTCTTTCTGTGTTAACCCTTTGGGGGAGGGTTTGAGGATGACTTTCAATCTGTAACTTTTATACAGGTTTTTCCCAGATCTTGTCTTGCTTTTGCTGGTCTCAATTCATGCTTAGCAAAAGTATTTCTTCTCTAAATCAATGGATTTGGGTTTTTATTTCTTAGGATTTGAATGCAGGCAGACTTGACAGGTGTAACGAGTACACCATGCCTCTGTGCATGGCTTTCATTGACTACAAAAAAGCCTTTGACTCAGTATTCCAGTAACAATAATTAATGCACTGCTCAACCAAGGCTTAAACTTTAAGATCATTAAGGCAAATTTTTCATCATTGTTTTTTCATATATTGATTGTACTAAGTTTATGCAAGCAGCTTACTCCAGTCTCCCCATTTCCACAATCTAACACTGGCGACAAAAGTGGGATCTGGAGAGGAGAACTGAAGCAAAAAGAGCTGACAACAAACAATCCAGCCAGGTGGATGTCGTGGAACAGCCACCATTTTGCACACCAAATTCGAACAGGAAAGAGTGGCAACCATGTCTGCATTCCACTCATCTATGTTCTTTGATCCAGAGAAGGAGAATTGGGACACTTATATGACCCAATTCAAGTGCTTCATGGAAGCAAATAACCTTCTGGGATTGTCAGACAACCGGAAAAGGGCACTGTTTCTCAGCCATTGCGGTCACGAGGTATTCAACAAGGCAGAATTCCTGTCAGAGCCAATGCCAGTACAAACTGTACCATGGCAAGTTCTTCAGAACGTGCTGAAGACACACTACGTTCTGGCCTCATCAAAGGTAGTCCATCGTTATAAATTCTGGCAGAATCTATCAATCAATACATGGCAATGCTACGAAAAGCCACTGCCCACTGTGAGTTCAGAGACCCGAACGACATATTGCTAGACCAGCTCATCTGCAGGGTGCAAAACCTCCGTTTACAACGAAGGCTGCTAGCTAAAACAAACCTGACACTGCAGGCTGCCTTGGATGAGGCCAGGGCCACCAAGTCCTCCAACAGAGTGGCCAAATTGCTCCAAAAACTTGCCACAGCCCCTGTAGCAGTGAAACTCACAGCCATCATGCATAAAGGGGACTACCAAGAAACTGACTCCAAAGGGAGCAAGGACCAGGTCTACCAAACTGACAGGCTAAGGATACAGGAGCAGGAGAATAAAAACAATATTGTGCCAGTTGCGGGGGCCAGCACCCGCGAGCCTCCTGCCATTACTAAGATGCCATCTGCAGAAGGTGAAACCGGAAGGGGCATTTAGCGAGGGTCTGTCGAGCACCCCTACCCAGCAGCCACTGAGATATTCCAGTAACTACCCTGCCAGAGGCAACAAAGCCATTTAAATGAGACTTGTGGAGGCCTAAGCGGGCAAATAACAAACCCAGAGCCCCAGACACAAATCAAACGAGGATTGGCCGAGCCAGTGCACCATCCAAGAAGAAATTAAATGTTTTCATACTAGTTGAGGAGTCACCCTGTGAAATGAGAGATAGACATGGGGTCCTCAGTAACTATCATGTCATGGCAGGCGTTGAAGAAGGCAGTGCCAAGGCTACAAAAGCGACAGCTAACATGAGAAAATTTAAGACTGAACAACTACCAAGGGAACAGGACTCCTGTGCTGGCTGCAGGACATTCAACATCAACTACCACAAGTTCCAAGGCTGGCTATCTCTAACTGTCGTCAACGGGAACCTCCCAAACCTGTTCTGCCTGGACTGGTTCAGCACTCTTGGACTAGGGGTTACCGGCATCAATGCTGTCACCAGCGCTGCTACGAATGACCTGATCCAGGAGTTCCAGGATGTCTTCAGCCCGGAGCTCAGTAAGTATGTGGGCACCCCGATATCTTTTAGCTTGGACCCTAGCATTGCCCCCATACGAATGAAACCACGATGGGTTCCTTTTGCATTAAGACCCAAAATTGACTTGGAGCTCAACAGATTAATTAAGCAGGACATCCTAGAACCAGTCACTCATGCTAAATGGGAAACCCCTATAGTGACACCAATGAAAGGAGATGGGTCTATGCACATCTGTGCTGATTATAAGTGCACAATTAATAAAGCACTGCAGCAAAGCACCTACCCAGTGTTGGTCATCCAGCATTTGTTGTATTCCCTAGGCCCTAGAGCCATTTTGCAAAATTAGATCTCTTTGCAGGAGTATCAACAACTGTTGGTAGTTAGCACTACTGCCGAGGCTCAGATCATCATAACACATAGGGACATTTAAATGTCACCGCCTACAGTTTGGAGTTAGCATTGCCTCAATAATATTTCAAAGCATTATGGAACGACTTTTGCTAAAATTCCTGGGATGGTGCCCTACTGATGACGACTGATAACTGCCAGCATGGAACAGCAACTCCCATTCATGGAGGTGCTTACTAAATTCCACTCCATGGGACTCCATGTCAAAGGCAGCAAATGCCAAATAGAAGTCAGGAAGTAGAGTTCTTGGGGTATAGGATCATCAGGAGGATATCCACCCGACCAAGAGTAAAATCCGAGCTATACAAGAGGCACCCACTCCACAAAATCAGATCAAGCTAAAACGTTCTTGGGGTTGCTGAACTTCTACAGCATATTTCTCAAGAACAAAATCAAGCTGGCCTGGGAATTGCTCTATTACAGGTTTCAATCCAACCTGAAAGCATAACAATTGGACAAAGAGAGGGGAGAAAAAGACATTTTGTATCACACAAATGGGTTTGTTTTATTTCAGCAATTAAAGCCTTGGAGCATTATTCATAGAACAATGTAATGTTTCATATGCCATATGAGATAAAGCTAGTACAGGATATTGACACAAAACTTTTGGAGCACATGGAACTCATATTTAGCATATTTAGGAATTAACACAAAGATATAATTTGTTATCTTAATTCTGACTTGTTTGTACTTCTGGTGCCAATTTCTGGTTTATTTCTGCTCTGCACTATGGAGTTTAAAATTTATCTGGACTTAGTATTTTGAGTTATAGAAATTCTATTTTATATGCTGCTTCATTCTATACCTCCCTAACTATAAAAATAAGTGTGGCTTGAAACAGAAGTATTCTCATAGCAAGAGACCAATTCAACTAGTAAGAAGTGAAAAATGGTCATAAGTCACTTTCTTCAGTGCTGTTGTTGTAACTTTGAATGGTCACTAAGCAAACTGTTATAAGTCAAGGACCACCAGTACAATATTTTTGTGGTACTTACATTGGATCAAGATGAGCACTCGGTTCATCAAGAAGAAGAATTTTAGCTTTACTGAGAATTGATCTGGCAAGACACATCAACTGCTTATGTCCATGGCTAAGGACATAACCACCATCAATAAGAACAAAATCAAGCTGGCCTGGGAATTGCTCTATTACAGGTTTCAATCCAACCTGAAAGCATAACAATTGGACAAAGAGAGGGGAGAAAAAGACATTTTGTATCACACAAATGGGTTTGTTTTATTTCAGCAATTAAAGCCTTGGAGCATTATTCATAGAACAATGTAATGTTTCATATGCCATATGAGATAAAGCTAGTACAGGATATTGACACAAAACTTTTGGAGCACATGGAACTCATATTTAGCATATTTAGGAATTAACACAAAGATATAATTTGTTATCTTAATTCTGACTTGTTTGTACTTCTGGTGCCAATTTCTGGTTTATTTCTGCTCTGCACTATGGAGTTTAAAATTTATCTGGACTTAGTATTTTGAGTTATAGAAATTCTATTTTATATGCTGCTTCATTCTATACCTCCTAACTATAAAATAAGTGTGGCTTGAAAACAGAAGTATTCTCATAGCAAGAGACCAATTCAACTAGTAAGAAGTGAAAAATGAATACAGCACAAAATATAGTACTTCTTTTTAAGATAGAGGTAACTTACAAGGACCTTAGGTATATGATAAAAACTATTCGCTGCTTGGGCCTTAGATGTTATTTTGGCTTTAAGCATACTTAAGTCCTGCTCTTTTGAAAACTTCATATTGATCCCAGGGGAGAATACTAGTCTTCCATGCCATATGTCTGATAAATTTATAAAACTACATCACCCATCTGTTATAATGCCTTTAGGCAAATACTTCAGTCTAGTGCCACTCAATATTTCATTCCAAATCATGACAATGCAATATTAAGACCAGGTATTGAATCTCTGTAGGTTGTTCTCAGACAATAGTAAAATTCAATAGTAAAATTGATATATTTATTTAAGATGCAGTTTTGGGTAATGCCAACAGCATGGTTAACATTGCAGAGAGTCGCCATATATTTTATATTTATTCTCTACAGTAGATCATTTAAGCATTACGTAGTTAGATATTGACAGTTTGTATAGTTTTCTATCTGGTCTGTTGTTTGAGCGGGAAGAATTCTCAAACCTGATTGGTTGAGCCCTCTGACAGCTCCCTATAATAGGACAAGTTGCCAGAAAGGCTGGCTGCTGGATTGTACATAGTTGCTGAATAAAGAGCTGTAGTCTGAAGCCTGTCTCCAGTCTCCCCATTTCCACAATCTAACACTGGCGACAAAAGTGGAATCTGGAGAGGAGAACTGAAGCAAAAAGAGCTGACAACAAACAATCCAGCCAGGTGGATGTCGTGGAACAGCCGCCATTTTGCACACCAAATTCGAACAGGAAAGAATGGCAACCATGTCTGCATTCCACTCACCTATGTTCTTTGATCCAGAGAAGGAGAATTGGGACACTTATATGACCCAATTCAAGTGCTTCATGGAAGCAAATAACCTTCTGGGATTGTCAGACAACCGGAAAAGGGCACTGTTTCTCAGCCATTGCGGTCACGAGGTATTCAACAAGGCAGAATTCCTGTCAGAGCCAATGCCAGTACAAACTGTACCATGGCAAGTTCTTCAGAACGTGCTGAAGACACACTACGTTCTGGCCTCATCAAAGGTAGTCCATCGTTATAAATTCTGGCAGAATCTATCAATCAATAAATGGCAATGCTACGAAAAGCCACTGCCCACTGTGAGTTCAGAGACCTGAACGACATATTGCTAGACCAGCTCATCTGCAGGGTGCAAAACCTCCGTTTACAACGAAGGCTGCTAGCTAAAACAAACCTGACACTGCAGGCTGCCTTGGATGAGGCCAGGGCCACCAAGTCCTCCAACAGAGTGGCCAAATTGCTCCAAAAACTTGCCACAGCCCCTGTAGCAGTGAAACTCACAGCCATCATGCATAAAGGGGACTACCAAGAAACTGACTCCAAAGGGAGCAAGGACCAGGTCTACCAAACTGACAGGCTAAGGATACAGGAGCAGGAGAATAAAAACAATATTGTGCCAGTTGCGGGGGCCAGCACCCGCGAGCCTCCTGCCATTACTAAGATGCCATCTGCAGAAGGTGAAACCGGAAGGGGCATTTAGCGAGGGTCTGTCGAGCACCCCTACCCAGCAGCCACTGAGATATTCCAGTAACTACCCTGCCAGAGGCAACAAAGCCATTTAAATGAGACTTGTGGAGGCCTAAGCGGGCAAATAACAAACCCAGAGCCCCAGACACAAATCAAACGAGGATTGGCCGAGCCAGTGCACCATCCAAGAAGAAATTAAATGTTTCCATACTAGTTGAGGAGTCACCCTGCGAAATGAGAGATAGACATGGGGTCCTCTGTAACTATCATGTCATGGCAGGTGTTGAAGAAGGCAGTGCCAAGGCTACAAAAGCGGCAGCTAACATGACAAAATTTAAGACTGAACAACTATCAAGGGAACAGGACTCCTGTGCTGGCTGCAGGACATTCAAAATCAACTACCACAAGTTCCAAGGCTGGCTATCTCTAACTGTCGTCAACGGGAACCTCCCAAACCTGCTCTGCCTGGACTGGTTCAGCACTCTTGGACTAGGGGTTACCGGCATCAATGCTGTCACCAGCGCTGCTACGAATGACCTGATCCAGGAGTTCCAGGATGTCTTCAGCCCGGAGCTCAGTAAGTATGTGGGCACCCCCATATCTTTTAGCTTGGACCCTAGCATTGCCCCCATACGAATGAAACCACGATGGGTTCCTTTTGCATTAAGACCCAAAATTGACTTGGAGCTCAACAAATTAATTAAGCAGGACATCCTAGAACCAGTCACTCATGCTACATGGGAAACCCCTATAGTGACACCAATGAAAGGAGATGGGTCTATGCACATCTGTGCTGATTATAAGTGCACAATTAATAAAGCACTGCAGCAAAGCACCTACCCAGTGTTGGTCATCCAGCATTTGTTGTATTCCCTAGGCCCTAGAGCCATTTTTGCAAAATTAGATCTCGCACAGGAGTATCAACAACTGTTGGTAGTTAGCACTACTGCCGAGGCTCAGATCATCATAACTCATAGGGGACATTTAAATGTCACCGTCTACAGTTTGGAGTTAGCATTGCCTCAATAATATTTCAAAGCATTATGGAACGACTTTTGCTAAAAATTCCTGGGATGGTGCCCTACTTCGATGACGTACTGATAACTGCCAGCATGGAACAGCAACTCCCATTCATGGGAGGTGCTTACTAAATTCCACTCCATGGGACTCCATGTCAAAGGCAGCAAATGCCAAATAGAAGTCAGGGAAGTAGAGTTCTTGGGGTATAGGATCATCAGGGAGGATATCCACCCGACCAAGAGTAAAATCCGAGCTATACAAGAGGCACCCACTCCACAAAATCAGATCAAGCTAAAAACGTTCTTGGGGTTGCTGAACTTCTACAGCATATTTCTCAAGAACAAAACTATGGTGGCCAAGCCCTTCACAAGCTCCTGGCAAAGCGATCCCAGTGGGTTTGGGGACACAAGGAGGCTGCCGCATTCCAGGCAATCTGCCGACAGTTTCCTGATCCAGTATAATGACACCTTGCCTATCCTGGTAGTCTGTGATGCTTCCCCTTTCGAGGTCAGGGCAGTTCTCAGCCACCATCTTCCAAATGGAACCGAAGCCCCGGTAGCCTATTTTCCCAGGACGCTATCTACTGTGGAAAGGAATTACAGCCAACTGGACAGGGAAGCACTGGCTGCGATTGCTGAGGTGAAGCGGTTCCATGAGTACTTATTTGGGAGGGATTTTGAGTTGGTGACTGACCATATGCCATTGTTGGGGTTGCTGGCTGGAAATCATCCTACCCCTGTGACTATGTCGCCAAGATTCATGCGGTGGGCTATTTTCCTCTCAGCCTATAGTTACAAACTTTCTCACCAGCCCGGACAGACTATGGGATAGGCTGATGCCCTTAGCCGCTGCCCCCTTCTGAAACTTTTGGACGATCCAACACCAGGTGACCTGGTCCTACTTATTGACTGCCTCAATTCGGGACTCTGCCGAAGTGGCCAAACACTCAGCTAAAAACCCTCTGTTCAGGACTATTTTGAACTGGGTGTGTGGGGATGGCCAAAAGGCCCAGTAGGTGCAGAATTTGCACTATAGTTTGCAAAGCAGAATGAACTATTTGCTGGGGGTGGTGTTTACTATGGGGCGATCGAGTAATCATACCGCCCAGTCTACGGAAAAGTATATTAAGGGCATTACATGAGGGCCATCCCGGGATTGTCCAGATGAAAGCCCTTGTACAAAGCTTTGTGTGGTGGCCCAAGATGGACCAGGAGATACAGGAGTGGGTAGCTACCTGCCAACCATGTCAGGAATCACAGCCTGCACCTCCGAAGGCATCAGCCCAAGAGTGGGAACAACCCCAATCCCCCGGGTCTAGAATTGACATAGACTTTGCAGGGCAATTCCATGGCCAAACATTTCTAATCGTGATAGATGCCTACTCAAAGTGGTTAGAAATTATTCTGATGGGCACAACCACTGCCAAAGCAGTAATCAAGATGCTCCGAAAACTATTCACCACCCATGGCCTTCCAGACATCTTAGTCTCAGACAATAGCCTCAATTCACCGCCACCCCTTTGAGGGTTTTTTGGCTGACCAGGGCATTCGGCATGCCCTCTTAACACCTTTCCATCCAGCCAATAATGGTATGGCTGAACGGATGGTGAGGTCTGCTAAGGAGGCATTAGGCTGGCTAGGTCCAGGTGATTGGCAATGCAGGGTGGACAAGTTCCTCCTGTACCAACATATAACACCCAGTGCAACAATAGGAAGGAGCCTGGCTGAGCTCCTCATGGGCCACTGGCTCCGACCAGTCCTAGACCGGCTTCGCCCAAATTGTGTCAGAAACAAAGAAAGAACCGACCTTTAGCATCAGGGACCTGGTGTTCACAAAAAACTTTGCCGAGGGATCCCTATGGCTACCATGGACAATAGAGCAAATAACAGGGCCAAATCATCTAATCAGGTTAGAAAATGGGTGATTATGGAGGCGACACATAGATCAAAACCGCAGCTGCCTCTCCCCTATCGTTAACAAATCTGAAAATACCGAACTAAAATATACTCCCTCTTTAGCAGACTCAAGCCCGATGGAGACGGAGTACATACCTGAAGAACTGGGAATTCAGCAAAGCAAACCGGTTCCAGTCAACCACCAGGCCCTGCCCAAAAACTTCCAGGAGTTTCCATGGGCAGACCAGGAGGCAGCAGCAGGCACTATCTCTCAGACCACTGCCACCACACCTACTGAACTGCGCAAGTCCAAAAGGACCTGTAGACGCCCCACCTACTTACATGACTACGTATGTAGATTGGATTGTTCCAACTGAGAAGCGAGGGGTGTTAGATATTGACAGTTTGTATAGTTTTCTATCTGGTCTGTTGTTTGAGTGGGAAGAATTCTCAAACCTGATTGGCTGAGCCCTCTGACAGCTCCCTATAAAAGGACAAGCTGCCAGAGAGGCTGGCTGCTGGATTGTACATAGTTGCTGAATAAAGAGCTGTAGTCTGAAGCCTGTCTCCAGTCTCCACATTCCCACAATCTAACAATGTATACAATGAAATCAGTGCTAGAAGAAGGAATTGCAAGATGGTATTCAAATCGTTGAAAGCCATTTTTACATTGAACTATAAATAGGACAAAGCATACACTTTTTTATAAATTCAGTATGTACTTTTGTAGTGTAAAATTCTGAATACAGGCAAACCAGAATTACGTCATTATAGCCAATATATACAAATATAGGTAATCCTCAATTTACAACCACAATTGAGCCCATAATTTATGTTGCTAAGTGAAAAATTTGTTAAGTGAGTTTTGCCTCATTTTACGACTTTTCTTGCCACTTTATTAAGAGATTCACAGCAGTTAAATTAGTAACAGGGTTGTTAAGTAAATGTGACTTCCCCATTGACTTTGCTTGTCAGAAGGTCACAAAAGGGGATCAAATGACTAATATTGCAGCTGTCGTAAATGTGAGTGCATTTTCAAGCATCTGAATGTAAATTACGTGGCCATGGGAACACTGCAATGGTCATAAGTGCGAAAAATGGTCATAAGTCACTTTTTCAGTGCTGTTGTAACTTTGAACGGTCACTAAGCAAACTGTTATAAGTCAAGGACCACCAGTACAATATTTTTGTGGTACTTACATTGGATCAAGATGAGCACTCGGTTCATCAAGAAGAAGAATTTTAGCTTTACTGAGAATTGATCTGGCAAGACACATCAACTGCTTATGTCCATGGCTAAGGACATAACCACCATCAATAAGAACAAAATCAAGCTGGCCTGGGAATTGCTCTATTACAGGTTTCAGTCCAACCTGAAAGCATAACAATTGGACAAAGAGAGGGGAGAAAAAGACATTTTGTATCACACAAATGGGTTTGTTTTATTTCAGCAATTAAAGCCTTGGAGCATTATTCACAGAACAATGTAATGTTTCATATTCCATATGAGATAAACAGGGTATTGACACAAAACTTTTGGAGCACATGGAACTCATATTTAGCATATGCTCATATTTAGTATATTTAGGAATTAACACAAAGATATAATTTGTTATCTTAATTCTGACTTGTTTGTACTTCTGGTGCCAATTTCTGGTTTATTTCTCCTCTGCACTATGGAGTTTAAAATTTATCTGGACTTAGTATTTTGAGTTATAGAAATTCTATTTTATATGCTGCTTCATTCTATACTTCCCTAACTATAAAAATAAGTGTGGCTTGAAACAGAAGTATTCTCATAGCAAGGAGATGTTTGTTGCTGGCGCTTTAACAATTTCCCCTTCTTTGCATCTCTCTTCCTGGATTCATTTCCCTGTTCAGTTCCCTGGAGTCACCTCAGTTGAAGTTTTGCCATGACTTTTTTAAAAGAGACATAAGGGGGTTTTACCTGTATCTAATAAGGATTGCATGTTAAATACAAATCTTTAGTTTAAACAATGTATGAGCATAATTCAATAGATGCAATATCATGGTTAGGTATAAAAACGCAATTACACAACCTCAGTATTCTATCATTTCCTGCTAAAATCTGTTTTGCAATACTCCATCCATGTATTTTTATGTATATTAAGGAACCAAGTATTGCTCTCAATGGTTCTTCTGTTTCCATACTAATAAAGTTTTAGTACTGAAAAAAGTGAATATTAATTGAAAGAATGACAATAGAGAAAAAGTTATTTATTCAGGGGACTTTGCAGAAATGTTTACCAAGTTAACAAGCCTTTGTGGGAATGCTAACAATGACAGAAGGATGCTTCAAGATATTCTTTCTTAAAGCTGAGAGCAGTCAAATTTTTTTCTGTGCCCCATTTTGGTTTCTACCAAGTCCAACCCAATAGTGCACCCAATGCATATGCAAAAAGAATAGGGCATTGATTACAGAGTTTCAACCACCTCTTGACTTTTTTGACTCCCTTACAGATGTCCCTGCTCCAATAGAATAGAATAGAATAGAATAGAATAGAATAGAATAGAATAGAATAGAATAGAATAGAATAGAATAGAATAGAATAGAATTTTTTATTGGCCAAGTGTGATTGGGCATACAAGGAATTTGTCTTAGTGCATAATGCTCTCAATTAACATAAAAGAAAAGATATATTCACCAAGAATCATAAGGTACAACACTTAATGATAGTCATAGGGTACAAATAAGCAATCAGGAAACAATATCAATATAAATCGTAAGGATAAAAGCAACAAAGTTACAGTCATACAGTCATAAGTGGAAGGAGATGGGTGATGGAAATGATAAGAAGATTAATAGTAGTGCAGACTTGAAAATAGTTTGACAGTATTGAGGGAATTATTTGTTTAGCAGAGTGATGGCGTTCAGAAAAAAACTGTCCTTGTGTCCAGTTGTTCTGGTGTGTAGTGCTCTGTAGCATCATTTTGTGGGTAGGAGTTGAAAGAGTTTATGTCCAGGATGTGAGGGATCTGTAAATATTTTCAAGCCCTCTTTTTGACTTGTGCAGTATACAGGTCTTCAATGGAAGGCAGGTTGATAGCAATTGTTTTTCTGCAGTTTTAATTATCCTCTGTGTCTGTCTTGGGTTGCAGAACCAAACCAGACAGTTATAGAGGTGCAGATGAAAGATTCAATAATTCCTCTGTAGAACTGTATCAGCAGCTCCTTGGGCAGTTTGAGCGTTCTGAGTTGGCGCAGAAAGAACATTCTTTCTTGTGCTTTTTTGATGACATTTTTGATCTTGCAATATGGTAGAACCTAGTAATTTGAAGGTCTCTACTGTTGATACTGTGTTGTCTAGTATTGTAAGAGGTGGAGGTATGGAAGGGTTTCTCCTACCACCCTTTCTACGGTTTTGAGTGTGTTCAGTTCCAGATTGTTCTGGTCGCACCACAAGGCTAGTTGTTCAACCTCCCATCTGTATGCAGATTCATCATTGTCTCGAATGAGATTGATCACTGTTGTGTCATCTGCAAACTTCAGTAGTTTTACAGATGGATAGTTAGAGATGCAGTCATTGGTATACAGTGAGAAGAGAAGTGGGGAGAGCACACAGCCTTGGTGGGGAGGAGCTGTGCTAATTGTACAAGTATCTGATGTGATTCTGCTTAGCTTCAGCTGCTGCTTCCTGTTTGTTAGGAAGCATATGATCCACTTACAAGTGTGTTCAGGTACCTGTATCTGGTTTAGCTTAGTTAAAAGAGTATCTGGAATGATGGTATTGAATGCTGAACTAAAGTCTGCAAAGAGGACCCTTGCGTAGGTCTTTGGAGATTCAAGATGTTGTAGGATGTAGTGCAGAGCCATATTAACAGGATCATCTGTTGATCTATTTGCTCTGTATGCAAATTGCAAGGGGTCTAACAGCGGATCCGTGATGGTTTTCAAGTGGGACAGCACTAGCCTTTCAAAAGTTTTCATGACTACAGATGTTAGAGCAACTGGTCTGTAATCATTCAGTTCCTTGATGGTGGGCTTCTTTGGCACTGGTAGAGCGTTTGAAGCAAGAAGGAACATAGCACATCTCTAGCAATTTATTGAAGATTCGGGCAAAAATGGGGGTGAATTGGTCAGCACAGACTTTTAAGCAAGAAGGAGTTATCTTGTCTAGGTCTGGAGCTTTTCCTGGCTTTTGTCTGTGAAATAGGTCTTGCACTTCCTTTTCTGTGATCACCAGAGTTGTGAACCCAATGGGATGGGGTCAGTTGTAGGAGGCATGCTGTCTCATGCTAAGGAAAATGCTAATGTTGAGATTCCTTTGGTAATCTTAGATTGTACAAAATTCTTCAGTCTACCAACTGAATATGCACAAAAAAGGCCATATGATGAACAGGATGACAGCCAGCCATAGAAACTGGGGGCCTTGGAAAGACTCATACTGGTTGCTCAAGAATCACATGCAGTTCTTCTCCCAACCATATCTTAGAGGAAAGAGGAGTGTAAATCCCACAAGTAAAACAAAGAAACCCTGTCCTAACTTGAGCTTTAAAAAAATGATGTTCAGAAGTGATCTGTTTTCACCTTTCAGAGTTCTGTTTGGTTTGATTTCCATAGAAATTCTGATAATCCTGAGTTTCTACTTCAACTGTAATTTGAAGTTTGCTTCAATTTTGATAAAATGCTGGGAAATAACTTTCTGCTTTTTTTTCCCCTTGTTCCATCCAACCATTCAAATTTACTTAGATTTCTTGGTTGTAGTATGTCTCAATGATATACCAATCATTTTGTTATTTGGGATCTGTTTTTATGGTTATCTTTTCATTTATGCAGTCTGAGGATATGGACAACTGCTCAAGACTATCTCTCAACACTTATCAAATTATTTACTCCTGATACATAATTCGTTGGATGATGTTCAAATCTATCATTTTAGTTCCAGGTACTCTTGATAAGGCTAAATAAGGATTACCGAAACAAACTGCAAAGAATCAGTTTCATCTAGTGGTTAAAGCACCAGGTTAGAAACCAGGTGACTGTGAGTTCTAGTCCCACTTTAGCCATGAAAACCAGATAGATGACCTTGAGGCAGTTTCTCTCTCAGCCCACCCCACCTCACAGAGTTGCTGTTTTGGGAAAACAGGAGGAAGAAGTATTAGATATGTTCACAGCCTTCAGTTATTTATAAAAATAATAAATATACGTTCTAAATAAACATTTATAAAATAACCTCCTGGTATCATTTCTGTAACCCTTACAGAAGACCCCAGAGAAGATTGGATTGGATTTTTTGTGTCTTTTTAAAAATATATTTTTGAGTTGGGATAATGGTAAATAGTGTCCTTAAAAGGTACCATTGTAGCCTTTTATTATCCCCAAGGACTAATCTCAGAATAATCCCCCAACCACTAAAATAAAAAAGTCACCTGTTTCAAATGAAAACATAAAAAATGTTTTATCACCAGATGGAGCCATTACAGTGTAAAATATTACACCCTCTATTGATGAAGAAAAAGATACATCTTATTTTGTGTGTGTGTGGTTTTATTTTCACTTCCTTAAAATAATAATTGGACAGGGGAAACCTTTATCTTTACCTTTAGACAGAGTGTTATAATAAAAACTATATATAATAAAAAATACAATAATATTTTGTTATTCTGAATCTCAGTATTTAGTTCGAATTATGCTACTTGTGAGACTGCTGGCTGGGAATAGATTGGGATTGATATATTCTGTTTTTTGCATCTACATGCCACTTTTCCTCTCTGATCAAACTCATATATCTGGTAAGATGAGTAAAGTTTCCTTTCAGTCACACTACATGTGTTTTTTTAAAATTATGTCCTTGTATTTTTCTTGGCAACAATGCTGAAATGCTTTCCCATTTCCTTCTTATGGGGTTTTTCTCTTTAATTCCCAGTCTATAGCCCTAGCGTACCCTGAAGACTAATTAAGCCTGATTCTCCTTAGTTTCCAAGCCCAGTCAAGGTCCTCCTAACCCTAATCCTTCTGAGACACATGAAAGAAATCTCTAAATTTCATCCTCACCACAACAGACAGAGCTGAAACAGAATGACTACTTCAAGGTCATCCAGTAAACTAAGTAAATAAGAACTGAATCAGTATCTGATCCAATTTCAATATCTTAACTACTACATTATCCTACAAATATGCCCCAATAATTGTAGGTTTTTTCCTTAAGATGCTTTTGTTTCAGCTCCAAACACTTTTTTTTTTTTTGGTTTACATTTATATCCCGCCCTTCTCCAAAGACTCAGGGCGGCTTACAGTGTATAAGGCAATAGTCTCATTCTATTTGTATATTTACAAAGTCAACTTATTGCCCCCCCAACAATCTGGGTCCTCATTTTACCTACCTTATAAAGGATGGAAGGCTGAGTCAACCTTGGGCCGGGCTTGAACCTGCAGTAATTGCAGGCTACTGTATTCTAATAACAGGTTCCTTACAGCCTGAGCTATTCCGGCCCTAACACTGGCTGAGACACACTTAATTTGTCCTTAGCTCTTCTGAAATAATAACAATATTGTACTAGCAATAGCACTTAGACTTACATATCCTTCCATAGTGCTTTACATCACTGTCTAAGCAGTTTTTAATGTCAGCATATTGCCCGCAAACAATTTAGGTCCTCATTTTACTGACTTTGGAAGAATGGAAGGTTGAGTCAACTTTGAGCCGCTCAGGATCGGTCTCCTGGCTATGGGCAAAGTTAGCCTGCAATACTGCTTTCTAACCACTGCGCCACCACAGTGCCTAATAATGCAAAATCTATTGTGGTTTGCCATCTATTACACAGGAAATGAAGTAGTTGCAGGTCAATAAATGATAATAGTGTTTATTGGCCATTTCAAGTTGATTCAGTAACACACCACACATATATGCACACTCCCATCTGTGGCCATTCTGTTATTGTCTCTCTAAAGAGATGAACATAGATGAGCTGTGTTGGTGATCCATCTGAATTGGTGGATAGCAAATACACTGCAAGTGCTTGTAACTATTTGGACTTTATTTATTTAGCATAAGACTGAAATAAGAAAACAATGGACAAATGGGAACACCCCTCCCATTTGGAATGGAAAGGAAGGAAATTTTTAAATAAAATGCCGTTTGATTCAGATCCCTTTTCTAAAAGAAACAAAAAATAATGTTATCAGCTTGACATGGTAAAATGAGTAATAAGAGGAAAGGAATCTGAGGATTAAAGATGGTAAGCAAAATCCTACAGACAGAACTGCTCTGTTCTTGCTCAGCACAATAATTGGCAGATGGTTTTCCTGCCAGCTAGTGATGGGCAGAACTCGTCATAGAAGGAATTTTTTTTTCACATGAGTAATATGTTTCATGGCAAATATAATGTTAGGCCTGGAAACTCTTTCAACACCACTGCACCTGTTCTACTGCTTTAAAGATGATTAGAAAATTATAATAACTTCACATTGCCAATTAAGTTTGTTCTATGATACCTGATGACTTCCACTTTATTTCCACTCTAAATGCTGATGGTTTTAAAAAAGTGTTTTATATTTCAAGGATCACCTATATAAATCTACCTGTGGGCTAATTTGTGAACTGCCATCATCGTGGAACACTAAGTGGTAAACAGATGCCTTAATAAAGAGATGCCTTAATTAAGCTGTGTATAATTTTTTTGCGTGTCTTCTTATTTTCCAAAGACTTTTAAGTGTTTTCAAAATATTAGCATGTTAACTGTCTTTTATATAATCTTTCATAGCTTATATACAGAATATTCAAATGCACAACTCCAGTTGAATTCAGCTGGAGAATGATATAAAACATATTATAAAATAAACATTATAAAAGTATATTAGAAAAATTCAAGAAAAATATCATTTTGAATATTGTTTTATTTCTAATATTATACTAGTCATGGAAGCAGTAAGTTACCAAAATGTAATAGGATGCCTAGGAGTGTTTAAATATTTTTAAATCATCTACTTTTCAGCTTCCACTGAACAGATTTCCAGTTTTTATTGTGTAGGAGCATACCTTATAATGAAGTTGATTCAGAAGTTTTGACTTTCTATCATGCTTTGATTTTATTCATTCCTGAATGTATCTTCACAACGAGAGAGCATTGTACATTGACCTAGCTCTTTGCCACATTTCCAAATCTCGCTTCAAACCCAATATACAAACAAATGTAGAAAATAAAGACAATGCAAAAGTAAAACAAGCAAGAGTAAATAAATCCACCAAGGCAGTAGAGATTCTAATGTGGTAAACTTTCAAGCAAGAAAATAAAATGATTTAGTGATTTTCCTAATTATATGTGTAGTTCGTTTATCAAGGGAGTGCATATTCTAAGGAACAAGGAGAAATCTATTTTATAAAATGTTGATAGGTGAAAAAGTTCTTGGGGCGAATATTTTCTCCTATTTATATGTTTGTTTATTTATATGAAAATTATGATCCATGTTTCTAAAATGGATGCTCGCTCATGCTTATATTATAAAGATCTTGCTTAAAAGTTAAGGAACAAAGGTGGACATTTCCTACCTCTTCAGTAACATTCCATAGTTCTTCATCACTCCATTGTCCATAAGGATCCAAATTTTTTCTAAACGATCCCGAGAATATGAACACTTTCTGTGGAAGCAGAGAAAAATGAAACAAAAATATTGTTAAAAATGTCACAAATTAGAAATAAGAAATAACTTTTAATTTTCTCTGAATTAACTATTTGTTAATAGCGTTCTTTTTCCCAAACAGTGACAATTTTCTAAGAAGTACAACCAGGGATTTGTTTCCTTGAATAAATGCTATAGATAAACATTATGAAACATATCTAATAAGTACCACTGAGTTCACTGGTGGTTTTCTATTTTCTATTCTCAAAATAAATGAAGGTGTTATAGTCCTCTATAGTTTTAATTTTACATCAGTATTATACTTCTAGACTATCTAGTAATATATAGGATATAATATCATAGCATACTGTACAGTAGAGTACAGTATATGATTATACTATAATTGGCTGATTTCTCTGAACATGGCGGCTAATCAGAATTAGGAAAGGAGATACATTGAGAAGAAAAAGAAAGCACAGAATATAACAACAGCAAGTTATTACCATATAGCCAAGACAACTGCATAGGCATGCTCATGAAATCACAAAAGTTTCAACTTGAAGAAGACATTCTGTACTGTTTTATTGGTTTTAGGTAATAAATTACTTCGTTAAATAAGTAAATAATTAAAAATCTAGTTGGCACTGATTATTGGGTCATTTTGTGATATGGTAAGGTTTTACCTTGATTTCTTAAATTTGATATTCCCTACTAAAGCTACTAAGTTTCCTCGGCAGATAAAATGGAAGCTGAAACCTTTGCTCCTTCATTGTTTTGCCTAATTCCAGCAATTACTGGACTGGCTTAATATTTTTAATATTAATATTTTTAAATACTTTTAAATCTTTTAACCGGGGTTTTATCATTTTAGGGTTTGTAATCTTAAATTTTAAATCTTTTAATTGCCCATTTTTCTAATGTGCTCGGTTTTAAATTGTTTTAATTGTATATTTTCTATGTTTTTATCTTTTGGCTGTACACCGCCCTGAGTCCCTTGGGAGAAGGGCGGTATAAAAATTTAATAAATAAATAAATAAATAAATAAATAAATAAATAAATTAGGATGGGTTGGGTTTCCATAAATTTAATGGATTTTCCTGTGCCTGAGACAATCAATTATTGGCAGCTATGACTTCCAATCAGATCACCAGCCCAACTCTGTTCAGCCTTAGGGGCACTAACCTACTAATCTCAGCACAGAGGTAGAGCCTTCTGTATTATGGCACATCAATTGTGGCATTACTTCCCTCAAGAGGTGCCCAACAGGAGGTCTCCATCCTCTCAAACTTCAGATGAGCTGCTATGATTCTTTATTTTGCTAAGTTTTTGCTTTTTGTCATTCCTGTTCTCTTTTTTTACTGCATTTAGTTGTATACTTGGGCACTGTATGTAAATAATGATATACTATTTATAAATATTACATAAATAAAATGGTAATTTTTTACTGAGGAGGGAGGCATGTTTGTATTTGTCACACTAACATTTGATCATTTGACAATGATCTTTAATCAAGCATGTACATATTCAAAGCACTCATTTGCAATAGCACACTTGCAAATCAAAATCTATGCCTGTTGGCTTAATTTAATGAACTTTGTTTTTCAAGTATAGATGCATAGAATTGCAGTCCTAGATTAATACTCCTAAACAGCTTTCTAAATTCCCCTCAAGATAAAGAGAATGGTTCAAGGCCCACAAACCCTGCTCAACCAATATCATATACCTATGCAACATCAAGAAACAAACACTTCATGAGAAAATGGTAGAAAAACCTTTCTTTGATCTCTGCAGGAAATTCAAATTATCCTATGGTTCCTGAGAATAGGTCCTAAGAAGTACAGAATTTCAGCACTGATGATAAAAGAGAAATGCTTGAAACAAAAGAGCACATGTTCTTTATTAAGTTTGTATGGAACATTATTTGAAAATCTATTCCTAGTTAGAGAAAAATAACTTGCCTGAGGCAGGGCCTGTCGATTAAGAACTTTGTTGTCTTATGCTTCTGTAGGTTTCTTTAACTTAATGGAATTAGCCATGTTCTCTATGGTATTAGTTTCTCAAGATTAGTGGGTGTGGTTGTACTAATACAATAGAGAAACTATGTCTGGCATAGTTTACACTTGGCTAGGTTTGTGAAGATCAATTAAATAGTTTGGAATCCAATGATGACCATGAAATTTAACTGAACAAACCAGTTTTTTTCTTAGAAAAGGAAGTAATAGCTTCATATTACCCACAATATCTCTTACCAATAGTTATCTAGTATGCATGAGGTGATGTATTTTGTTTTCCTAAAAAAGATGAAGTTCCTAATTGCACTGCTCAGGTTGCAAAAGGAGACCATGTAAAATATTCCACTGCTATTCTTAATTTAGAATATACTTTTTCATATAGTTTCTTAATATGTTAAAATCTATTTCAAAACAGTTTCTGTTTTGAAAATTTCACATTTTTTACATTTATATTAAGTTGTATTTTGTAACATTTTATTCTTGCTACCACAATACTAAGGAGAAAAACCCTTTCTCATTTCCTTTGTGTTACTCAAGGCTAATTTGGATTTTAGAAAAGGCCAAGTCT
Source organism: Ahaetulla prasina (assembly GCF_028640845.1). NCBI lineage: Eukaryota > Metazoa > Chordata > Lepidosauria > Squamata > Colubridae > Ahaetulla > Ahaetulla prasina. The sequence goes on from NC_080545.1 coordinate 30,917,763, forward strand.
ATTTCCATTATTTCTTTCTTCCTTGTTCCCTTTCCTTTGAATTTACCTACTTGTTTTTTTATTGCTATTCCAATGTATCTCAGTAGTATTGCATCTCCCTCTAATTATGGCAGAGTATTAAGTCTCTCAGATGGAGCTTAAGTAATCTCAACACAAGCATATATTGTTTAAAATTCTTCCTGTTTGCACTCTTCAAGATGTTGGTTATGGTTACATGCTTATATCTCATGCATGCTGTGAATCATTATATCTAGCCCTGTCCTTGATTGCTTTTAATAGTCCAATCTTTTGACCACTAAAATCTCAGCAGGATGTGCTCTCTATTATTGTTGCTATGATTTCCTCTCTTTTCTTTGCATTGCCTATTTGATTTATATTTATTAATACATTTCTAGGCTGTCCAACTCCAAAAGATATATGCAAGAGGCATAAAATAAACAATAAAACCCAATAGATAGCACCAACAAAAGGGGACAAAACTAAACATTTCTCACTAGCAAAGAAAAAATAGACATGCCCACAGACCTATATTAATTCAAATCCTGGGAAAAAATCCAGTAGTAAGGTAAAAATATGAAAAATCAGTAAAATCAGAAAAATCAGATATTCTAGGAAGTGGGAGCAGCAAGTTGAAGAAAAAGATGCCTATGCTATGCTTCTTACAATTTCAGAATTTCAAATAAAGTATTACTGTTTTTTGTTCTGCAAATTTTCTTAGTACTTCATATATGCAAATTAGAAATAAGGTTCATTTGATCAATTGGTCTAACCCAGGGGTAGTCAACCTTTTTATACCTACCGCCCACTTTTGTATCTCTATTAGTAGTAAAATTTTCTAACCACCCACAGTAATGGTGATTTATAAAGTGTATCGTCATCTGTGCATGCCTCTCGCACATCATGCATTGGGTTGGAGGGGGGGCACTGGATACCAGCTCTGATTGTCTGTTACAGCTGGGTGGTGTGGGGGGAGATGCACGAGCTATTCTGGGACAAGGCTGTTTTGTTTGTGGTCGCACTATAGTGCCGTTTCACTTACGTAATGTGAACTGAATTTATGTGCGGGCGATACAAATATATATTTTCAGAAATTTAAATTGTCACGGGGAATTTTATGAGAACCTAATGAAAATGTTTTTAAATAATGCTATGAAATTTTTTTAAAAAGTCAATTAAATTAAAAAAAAAGGAAAATGCTTCAGTATCAGAAAAAAACCCTACCACCCATTATGAAAGCTGGAACACTAGTGGGCAGTACAGACCAGGTTGACTACCACTGGTCTAACCCAAGCATTGAGTTACATAAAGTTTATCAGAATTAAAATGCCATATTTTTACATCCTTGTACCAAGCATAATTGCATTTAAATCTTCAGGGAAAATATGTAAGTGTAGCATAATTAATTAATCATAATTAATCAGCTGTAAAACTAAATTATGTCACCATTTAAGTCTTCAAACTAATTATCTACTAATATTTGAATCACAATATTTTGTACTGTTTTATCCCAGATGGCAAATCTTAGGGTTGCAGGTAAGCAATTCAGATCAGTCATTCTTGCTGGCATAAGCCAACATTTCTTGTTTTGCGAACCAGTGGGAGGGTGAGAGGGATTGGTTTTGGTGGACAAGTGTAAGTACACAGCTCCATTTATGCAAGTGGCAGGCATGTCGCATCCACTGCTTATGTAAATGAAGCAGGCACAGATGTGCTTGCACTGGCCCAGTTCTGAACAGTTCTGAACAGTAATGGGCCGCGGTCTGGGGGTTGAAGACCCCAGTCTTAGAAGCCATGACAGATCAAAATGACATCAGGCCTGTCATGACACAATGACACCATTCGTGCAATGGTGATGTTATAAATTTATGACATCATTCCCCCTTCCCCTGGACTCCTATACTTGCTGATGTGCTACAAACTGGAGCACAACATATGAAAAACCAGAGTTTTCCCACGTATTTAGTTCAGTTGTTGACAAAATTGAATCTAGCTACAGTGATCTGTCTGTCTATCTATCTTTCATCATCATCTCTTTCTCCCTCTCTCTCTCTCATCTATCTATCTATCTATCTATCTATCTATCTATCTATCTATCTATCTATCTATCTATTTTTTTAAAAAAATGTTTTATTAAAATTTTTCTTTCATTCATACATATTTTATGAAGAGAGTTTTGACAGGGTCATACCTTACACATCTTATACATAAGATGTGTAAGGATCGATCTATCTATCTATCTATCTATCATCTATCTATCTATCTATCTATCTATCATCTATCTATCATCTATCTATCTATCTATCTATCTATCATCTATCTATCTATCTATCTATCTATCATCTATCTAATCTAGTGGCCAGTCTAGCATTTTCATTAGGCTTTGTAAATTTTTGTAGGAGAGAAAACACCAATTGGATGTGCTGGATTTGCTTAATGTCCATGTGATTTGTTTAACAACTATATGATTTGCTTAACAACTATGGTGACTTACTTTAGGGCTATCATAAAACAGTCATAAAACTGAATCCAGTCACATGGTACCTCAACCTATAACCACAATGACATACAACCAAAATTCCATGTTCCATGTTGTGATCATAAACTGATGACTACCTGTATTCACAATGAGAAATTATGATGAAATAGAGCTAACAGGTGAAAATACTTTTTTCATCCCAGAAGTGGAATAACTGTTTTTATTTTTTCAAGACATGAAAAAACATTACTTTAATTATTCACACAAGGAGGAAAAAGGCCAATTCAATCATTTAATCAACATTCGAAATATATCTTCTTTTAAAAATACATTGAGTAAGCAATAAGAAAACAACAATTTCCATGGAGCAGGGTATGTTATTAAGAAATACATCCTAACAAATATAAATTCTACCTGTCATCCAGTAACTTTAATTACTTAACAATATGCAGAATTAGGAAAGATTAACCAGTTAAGGAAACTAAAGGTCAGGCAGAATCACTAAACTAAAACTGCATACCTGTTGAAACCGAAAGGAAGTGTCTAACTGGCAACAGATGCAACAGAACAGAACAGAACAAAACAGAATAGAATGTAGTTGCAGTATAGGAAATTTAAAATAACTAGACACAATTAATCCCAGTTCCCTTTCTGTTTGGGGTAGGAAAATGGAAGTTATGAACTCCAGGGTTATTGGATTATACCTCAAATATATTGGATATATTCTGCAGTGAAGATAATAATCCATACACCAGTTCATGCTAAAAGAGTGAACCTTTGACCATTGATTTCAATTACTTGGCAGATGTTCTACATTCATATGAACAATTAAGTTCAGTTGCCATTAACAGAATAAGCCAGTATTAGAGAGCAAGAATATTTAATAGGCTGTGGAGGTCTCTTGGAGGTTCTTTCTATGATCACGGAGAAATCATCAACAACAGGAGAAGGAAGGAATCTGTTAATTACAGATCAGTTCAGTCAGCTTGACATTGATGCCAGACAAAATGTTTGAACAGTACATTAAGTAGGAATGAGCTTATCAAGAACAAATCATGCCAAACCAAATAAATTTCCTTTTTTGATAAAGGAAATTTACTTGACTGCAGGAACGTGATGGACAAAGTATACTTTGAGTTCAGCAAAGTCTCTCATGAGATTCCAGTAAAAAAAAAAATGACAAAATGTGGATTGGATTGCACTGCTGGTAGATGGATACCGAGCTGGTTGAATCATCCAACTAAATAATAGTTGTTCTGTGTCAAAATGGAGGAAAATGTTGAGTGACATATTATAAGATTCCATAATAGGTCATTTATTGTTCAACATATTTGTCAAATGATTTGGATTAGAAAACATTATCAAATTAGCAGTTAATCCAAATATGGATTAGAAAATATCAAATTGGCAGTGACACAAAAATGGGGGGGAATAACAAACAACTTAGATGCCAATATCATGATTCAGGAGGATCTCTATAAACTGGACCAATAGGGAAAAGCTAACAAGATAACTTCCAACAAGAAGAAATGCAGAAGTTTATATTTTTAACATTAATCTTATTCCCTGGAATATAGAATCCTGAAGATCCTAGGGTCTTCTTGCTTATTGCTCTATAATTCAACAGTGTCCTTTAAAGCCTATTATTCATGCTTGCTCAAAAACATTGTATTAATTTTTATTGTATCTTCTGTCCTTTCCTTTTAATTAATTCCTGTATTCAGTTCAATTCAGCTTATTGTTGTCATAGACCATTTCAAGCAAAGTGCTCTTTAAAAATGTGCGTATGTGTGTGTTTAATCTATTTTAGTGATAAAATGGGTGATAAATAAAATAAAGTTTAAGACAAAGTTAAAATATATTTATAAGACAACCTAGGTAAAGGTAAAGGTTCCCCTCGCAGATATGTGCTAGTTGTTCCCGACTCTAGGGGGCAGTGCTCATCTCCATTTCAAAGCCGAAGAGCCAGCACCGTCTGAAGATGTCTCCATGGTCATGTGGCCGGCATGACTAAACACCAAAGGCGCACGGAACACTGTTACCTTCCCACCAAAGGTGGTCCCTATTTTTCTACTTGCATTTTTACATGCTTTCGAACTGCTAGGTTGGCAGAAGCTGGGACAAGTAATGGGAGCTTACCCTGTTACGCAGCACTAGGGATTCGAACCACTGAACTGCTGACCTTTCAATCAACAAGCTCAGCATCTTAGCCACTGAGCCACCACATCCAGCATAAAACAACTTAACTAACAGCTTTAAGTGAGATCCAGGATGCAGCCTATATTAAATTGTAATGTAGACACTAAAATTTTACTAAGTATGATAACATCTAAAATTACAACAAATTGACTCCTGTACTTGAGTATTTCCTTTCACTTCTGGTTATAACTGTTAACATTGCGAGCTAATCTTGGCTAATCTCCAAACACTAAGAAGGGTCAAAGTACGTGATTACTTTGAAGGGGATCACTAGAAATCTCTCTGTAAGAAAGACTTTAAAAATTGGATTAAAATATACATGTTTTTCACTGTGCAGAGTTAAATTATATCCTATTGATTCATGTCATACTGGAGGGGAGGAGAAATGCTGAGGATTAGAAGAAAATTACAATTTGCATATGTATTTGCCTTACAAATAGATTTAGTTAGAACTGCATTTCATCTTCTTTGTCCAATTGCACAAAATATGAGCAATTAGACTTTGTCCATTCTGATAGTATAGTGAACTGTGATTTAGCTAAAACTCAAACATGTATGAGCCAAACCAAGCAATGAGGTAAAAGGCATTGCAAATTCATGACTATATCCAAGCAATTTATATTCTCTCCCTCGTATGTCTCTTAATGAAAATCCTTAATACTGTAATGCATCTGAAAGTTTTACATGAACAAAATATATTGATAGGTACACTTGGTCTGGTCACTTTCTCTCAGCCTTAGGAGGGAGGTATGGCAAGCTACTTCTGAAAAAACTTGCAAGAAAACTATAGAGATTTGGCCAGGCAGTCTCTGAGAATTGGAAACAATTGAATGGAAGAGGGGAAAAGTCACAAATTGGTATAGATTTACCTGGGGTATTACTCCAAATGCTTTTCTCCACTGCTGTACAGGGACTGTGTTCCAGGAGACACCATCAATCTGGATATCTCCTTCTGTATTTAAGATTCTTAAAAAAGCAAAGAGCAAAGTACTTTTCCCTGAGCCAGTTCTTCCTAGAAGGCCCACCTGAAATTTTGATAAACATAAAATATTGAAGGAACTGGCATTCATAAATTTGATGAAATTAACAAATTCAGAAATTAACATTTTTTTTGTTGGATTTATGGTTTGGGGTTGGATAGGGTTTAAATGAAAATATTCTTACCCTTTGTCCTGAACCTATTGAAAAGGAAATATTTTCTAACACTGCCAATCCTCCATCTACATATTTAGCAGTAAGATTCTTCACTGTCATTTGCCCACCAGATGGCCAGTTGTTTTCTTCCTTTACATGCATATTCTCGATTATGACAACTTGAGAAAGCTCCTTATTTTTTGATGCCGGTAAAGGTTTGGATTCTTCTGTTGGCAGATCAATGAATTTAAATACTCTACTCACTGACCGCATCTGAAAACCAGAGAAAATTTATCTTAAATGCTATGCTTTCCTTAACATATAACTTGGTCAAATGAATATAGACTGATATCACAGAGAAAGTGTGAATGAGAACATCAGATGTTAATACATTTATCTCTATATTTTGTTATTCAAACTGTAAGTACAGACTATTTGGACATTTCTTTCTTCCCAAGTCAGTACTTCCTTAATGATATCTTCTAGTCCTTAGGAATTCTTGGTTACTGAAAATAAAGCACTTCCATACTGTTTAGAGTCCCAAATCTGGGATGCCAAGGTATGGATGGTCATTAGACAATAGCAAAAAGCTATGAAGTAACTCTATATTTCTTTGCAGTAATTTAGTGGTCATCCTCATTTTTGCAATCCACTTAGGCTAGCCTAACACTTTCAGCATTTTACTTCCTAACTCAGTGATGATCTTCAAATCCTGGTTTGGAGGTGCTATGAAAAGTGGAGACTTCCGGATGACATTGCGGTGAGATCGGATGTGGGGAGTGGGTCTCCTTTCTCCCATGCCGAGTTCTTCCTGTTGGAAGGCTCCAAAAGGAGCTAAATCCACCCTGTAGGGGTGGTGAGGTAAACAGAGGTACCCTGCAGGTTGCGGAAAGCCACAACTCTCCTGGTTGACCAAGGGCTTCTTCCCTCTCATCCACAACAAGGAGAAGAGGCAGCCATCATAGCTGCCATGAAGCTGGGACAGTGAAGGCAACAAAGAAATGTGCAGGAGCGGTGTAGATGAACAGTGACTGAAGCTGGGTGAGAAGATTCCTTTTTTATTTAGACCCTAACTTTAAAAAGAAAAAAAAAGAGAAGAAAATCCAGGAAAAGAGATTCTTAGAACTATTTCTTAAAGTGGCTAATAACCATAGAGAGAAAAATCCTAGATCCAAAAGAAAGGAACTAAGGGGAGAAAAGCTAAAGACCTTTTAAAAGATAGAAAATTGGAGTTTTAACTGGGTAGGTGTTATTCTGGAAAGGCATTATAAAATGCTGGAACTGTCTACTTGAATAGCTGACTTTGTTCCCATAAACTGAATTAATCAATTTGTCAGACTCAAAACAACATTGAAACCTATGCTGAGGGTGCCATCTACTGGTGAATGGAAAATATACCATACCTCTACAAGCCTGCAAAATTTCTGATAAGAGAGATAAACAACATTCATCTGGAGGACTGCAGTGATACTCTCTGTTCTATAACTATCTATTTTAAGTAAAGTAAAGAGACTTTTAATTTTTGGGAAGCTGCCTGGACCACTTAAATGGAACAGATTAATAATCCTGAGATGTAAAGAACTATGATTATTGAACTTTCTGAGGCGCAGCATTGGACCTGAATATATTGTTTTTGGACTATTGAGTAAGAGCAGGACTTACCAAAATAAGACAAGATGCTTCATCAGGGGGAAATGAGTGAGATTTCAAAAGAAATGGCAGTGATGTTTCAAAGCATTAGGGATACTATGACAAAGAATCACAAAGAGATGAAGAACCTAATGCAAGGCATAAATGGGAAAATAGAAAATATCCCACAACTGATACTGAATGAAGATCAAAAACTCCAGGAAAGATAGGAGACAACAGAAAGAATAGAGGAAAAGACAGAACAGACAAAACAGCAAATAAAGCAAGGAGATGAGAAGGAGAAGATGATAAAGATAGTAATGACTGATGAAATAAACCAAGGGAAAAGTACTTTAAGAGATTTAAAAATGGAATTGAATAATTTGGTAGAGACATTTGAAAGGGAGAAAGGGGCTTGGGTGGACACTCTGGAAACCTGGCAGTTTAGGGAGATAGAGATGGGAGAAATATTCAGACTGAATGGTGAAGACGCAGATGTTGATAGAGACAATTTCAGGCAAGCTAAAAAATGAATTAGAACTGAAGTATTAAAACGGACAAGAGATGATGGATAGAAAGGAAATATTTTTTCTTTCCCCCCCCTAATATAATGATGGCCTGATTAAAAACTAGAATAGGGTTAGAAATAAGAATGCACACTTTTATATAAAGTAATAGTTAGATGGAAAGATTGGAGATTGAAAGATGGTATTATTATGTATGTTTAAATAATATGATGATTGGTACTAGAACGGTGTATTGAAACATTGAATAACCAAATAATGAAGGACTATGTCTTAATATAAACAAGTTCGTTAACACTAGGATTAGTAATGGTGGCCTGATTAGAAGCTAGATTAGAGGTAGAAATAAGAAACAGGGGGAATATTAGCATATATAATTTTTATATAATAGAATATAAGCAATAACTAGATGGAAGGATTAGAGCTGAAAGATGGTATTACTATGTATGCTTAAATAATATCATTGGCATTAAAATGGAACACTGAATTATTGAATGACTACTTTAAAACAAACATATATGTTAATACTAGGATTACATAAATTTTATTAATTTAACAACTATTATTAATATTATTATTGCTACTTGTATCAAAATGAATTATACCCAGAAGCCACACTGTTCATGTATTGATATTGTTATATATTTAAAAATAAAAATCCAACAAAACTTAAACAAATAATAAATGTATTTCATCATATAATATAGAATGCATAATATAAGAAAATTTAAGGTGTAACTGTTCTTTTACTGTACATTTGATTAAAAGAATTCCAATAATATTTAGAGATGTTGCATTTCCAAAAATGATGTACAAACTGTATTCTGGTGTATACTTGTCCTTCACAGATAAACCAGCAGTATTAGAACCTACACCATTACATGGAAAGAATAATTGGTGAAAGAGAGATATGAATTTTTAATTCAAATTACTAGAAATATGTAGCATTTCAAAATAATTCCAAAGGTGTTTGCACTTGTCTGAAACAGCTTTTTAAACTTATTTTTAATTTTTTGAATTAAAATTCAAGTAAATATTAAATAAGCTATTTAATTATTTGGAAAAAAAACTAAAATACATGGAATGAAATATAACTAGGACAAATCTAGAGGATCATAAAGGAACATAAAGTACAATATATTAGAAAATTGGGATATTATAAAATATATTGCATCTGTTTTCTAAACAAAACCTGAATGTCTTTAAATTTGATTAACATTAATATTGAAAGTAGAATATCAAGTAAAGCATAAATACTATTCTTCAGAAAACTCAGATTTTAGATGTGACACAAATCAGTATAGAAAATTGTAATCAATTCAAGAGCTGATTGGTTCCAATTAGAATTAAATTTGATATCAAATTCACTTTTTATGAAGTTATTTTGGGTAGAGGGCCTATTTCTACAGTTGGTTAGTTATTTTTTTAAATGCACAACAATGCACAATCACAATCAAATAACTTTCTAATAAAAAACTAAGAGAACTCTTGTCATTATTAGTATGTATACTGCCAATTCAGTATATTTGGAAGGAATATCTGGTGAAATTTAATTTTAAAAATCTGAGATTAAATGAAATTACATCTTTCAAAATTTGTTACATTCTACTGTGAACAATTTTTCAGAAATGCTGAGATTTGGAATGTTCCCACCATATATGGAAAAACATAATCTTTTCCCCACCAAATTTTATTTTATTCAAAAGTAAGTTAAAATACAAAACTCCCAAAAAATCCAGAATAAACAAAACAAAGAAACAAAAAAAAACCCACAACACATTTAAGACATTAAAAAGGTGCAAAAAAACCCAATGCATATGCACACATTATCCGCCCAATTGAATACTGATTACTGCAATATTAATTCCCACCCCTTGCAAAACAGTCCCCCCATTTTAAAAAAACTGATAAATCTATTTGCAAATTATTGGTCTGTCTCTATATACTATATTAATGACAAAATAATTAACAGGAAGAAAGATAATAATAAAAAAGATGATATTAAGGTTTCAAAACTCTGTTAACAAACTGTTATTGTAAACCACTAATAGAAAATTTACTACCCCAAATCATCCCAAAAATTAAAAGTAATTCATCCTGAATCAAATATCCATGTTTGTTTCTTAATCTCTTATCAATTTTTGTCTAATTAAGTATAATAGATTTAGTCTCCCTAATCAGTCTATCTTCCACCAAAATTCAAATAGAAGTGATTTTCAGTTAGGTGTAAGTCCTTTTGTGTATCCAATTTGTCCAAAATTAAATGTCTCTGTATATTTTCCATAAGCATTATTATCTCATCAATAATAAACTTTAAACTAAAAACTGCATCTCATCTGATCCATTGTTGCTCTGTGTAACTTGATCAGGGAATAAATACAGAAGCAGAAGGAAACAGGAAAGGCATTTTCTGTATAGCAAGGAGTTGAAAAAAATCAGCATTGAACCAGTAATCAACTTTTAAAAGCAAAAAACAAAATGAAAGACTAAATTTAAAAAAAATGAAAGTTAATAATCCATGTGTGCTTAAGAAAATGAAACTACTGACAGAAAGATGGATACGCCCAATGACTTTCCCACCAATTTCAAAGGGAACTGGGATCTTCAAGAGTTCCCTTCCCATATGGGTCCACGGCTGTCCAAAAGTCATCTTGGGTCATTCCTAAGTGCTCCCATTCAAATCCTGCCAAAGCATTGCCTAAAAAACTGGCTCTGACAGCAAAAACAACAGATCGTGGTGTTAAGAGAATAATTTGGAATTTCTATAAGCCAGGGTAAAGCATGAACAAATCAAAGAAAATTGAAATCCAGACATACTGTGCAAAATGAGAGTTTACTCTCAAGAACAAAAGCTCTGCTCCAGTGGTGAGTTCTAACCAGGGTTACCACCAATTCGCATTGTGCACGCGCTTTGCACGTGATTGGCGCACACGTGCTTGCTTTGCTCGCTCGCACGCATGCCAAATTTGTGCTTTGTGCAAGCACATTGACTGGCTGAACAGCTGAGGCATTGCAATCGGCTCTGCTGTGCCTTTCAGCTGGGCTAAAAATGGAGGAATAAAGGTAGGTACAGCGCAGGGGCGAGCGGGAGGGCTGAGATGACGCTTGGAGCGAACTGGTTCACTGTCTCTGAAACATTTTCACTACTGGCTCTCCCGAATGGGGGAGAACCAGTAGCTAACCAGATGAATACCAATGGATGCTGGTAGGCAGAGCCAGATTTTTTTTTCTTGTTTTCCTCCCCAAAAACTAATGTGCTGAGGCATTGCAAACAGTATAAGTATATGCCTTATACTCCAAAAAATATGATGAATTGCCTCCAATCTGCCCCCACCCCTTTCTTGGCTACTTATTGGCTTCATGGGGAGTCAGAAATTCTGTTGAGGTGGAGGGAGACACCAGAGATGATGATGATGATGATGATGATGATGATGATGATAATAATAATAATAATAATAATAATAATAATAATAATAATAATAATAATAATAATAATATCAGAGTTGGAAGGGACCTTGGAGATCTTCTAGTCCAACAAGAAAAAAAATCTGCCTCTGCCTACCAGCATCCATTGGTATTCATCTGGTTAGCATCCTTGCAGCAAACAGCCTGGTCAGCTTCAGCATGTTATCGCAGCCTGATCCAGCATGATTGGATAGGCCTCCCGGAATACTGCCAATCAGCTGTTCCAGGCTTCAGGGATCGCCCCAGCCCATTGCATTTTTAGCCTTCACATGTCCCCTTTTTTGCTTCCGTGCGTTGCATTTTCGGGGGTGGGGGCAACAGTGGCAATTGCTGCCTGGGACTGGCCAAAAATCGATGCAGAGATCAAAAAGGGGATGCGCGGAGGCCAAAAACGTGATGCCCAGAGACCAAAAACATGATACGTGGAGGCGGCAATCAGTGGCAATGTGCAGTGGTGATCCCCGCAGCCTGGAACAGGTATAAAATGGGGCTTGCGAAGGCTGAAAACATGATGCATGGTGGCCAAAAACATTACATGTGGAGGTGGCGATCAGTGGCGATGGGCTGTGGCAATCCCAACAGCCTGGAACAGGTCTAAAATGGAACATACAGAGGCCGAAAATGTGATGCATGGAAGGGTGGGGGCCAGCTGGTGGGTGGGGCTTTGGCAACATTCACTGTATAAGATGCACAAACGTTTCCAATCACTTTTTTTGGGGGGGTGGGAAGTGTGTCTTCTATTCTGAAAAATATAGTAAGTTTCTAACAGCGGGTGAGAGAAAGAAAGTCCCTTACCATTCCGCAGCCATTTTAGGAAGGAGTTGTAATTTTTTATTCATTGATAATAGAGTTAAAATATGTACTGTATTTAATTCAACAGTAATGATACTTATTTAAACACAGCTGACCTATTAATTCTAAAACAACAACGTGAGCAATTCTCATGGAAAAGAACATTTTATGAGAAAGAATCTATTCATGGTGGAGAAATAGAGGAAAAATTGTGGTTAGCTAGTTACTTTTCTGCTAGTCTGTTTCTTATGCATTGGAATGTGAAAATAGCAGGTTGGATTTAAAGGCCACTAAGAAACTTTTTAAGTACAAAATGCAGCGTTTGCTATCTAGCCCTAACGACAATGAACGTATTACACCTGTGGGGCCAGTTTTGAATTGGCTGCCAATAGGTTTCCAGGTGCACGTTATTGGTTTTAACTTCTAAAGCCCTATATGTTCCTCACAAGGCATCTGCAAGACCACGCCTTTTAATCTGAACCAACCCATTTGATTCAATCAACTTGAGAAAATACATTAATGAGATCTAGCTTGAGATAGATGGCCCAAGGGTAGAAGATATGTTTCTGCTATGACCCTCTTGAGGAATAATTTACTGTCAGAGATTTGATTCATTCTGACCCTCTCCCCTATCATCTTCTGAAAGACAATAATAAATACATTGTAATATCTTTCTCAATATCTTTCTCTCCATATGTAATTGGCATGATAACATAAAGTCAGACAAGAATGGCAATATTGGCATGATAACATAAAGTCAGACAAGAATGGACACAAAGCTATCCCTATATGTTGATGGAGAAAATAATGAGACAACTGAATTAGATTGACAAAAGTTGATTAAGTTCAAAATATAAATGGTATTTTTGGAACTTTTTATGTGGGAATTAATGCATGTTCTAAGTAAAAAATCAGCTGTAAAGCACACATTTAAAAACAATGCACAAAATAGTTTTTTTCAGTTATCTGCAAACATTTATCCAACTCTAGATTTTTAAATTATTTTTGTGCCAATATTACTACAAGGTACAGTACTATATTTCAGGTTCTACCAAATATTTGTACAACCTAGAAATTCAAAATACGTTTTTGAATTTTTGAGTGGTTTATATATTTATTTGTATTGATGTTCATCCACAAAACATTTTAATGAGCAATATGTAATAATCAGATCAGGACAGCATCACATTCCTGGAAAAATATCTATTTATTTCAATTATTTAGCAGTTATTTCCAGAGGCCTGTAGAGCTTCCCGTATTACTGGAAAAAATGAGGCTACATTGGAGGATTTGAACATTTTTACCTACTCAAGTTCTCCAGGAAAATAAAACAAGATTCCCAACTAAAAAGGTACTCAAAGAAGCAAGTCATATTAAGGAACCAAAAATTAGTCAAGATGACAATTCAAAATTCCTTGAAATGCTATAATTCCTGTTAATAAGCTCTACTGTTAGTAGAACTTTCTCTGCCTCCACAGGTGATTCATTCACTAAAAAATAGAAGGGCACAGGTTATATCTGTGAGAAAGAGGCAAATTCTGAAATACTTGAAGGAGTCATAGGTTAGTTCTGTGAAGACTTCATATTGTTTCCATGATATCTCTAAGATCTGGTGTGGGTTAAACTGAAGCATCCAACTCACACATTCAGTCTGTAGGTATGTGTAAATAAAACCAGATATTATGGTATCCAGTAATCACACTCTAAAGAACATTGGAGAAATATTCTGAAGTTCATTTATTCCAGAGAACTGTGGTAGAAGTGCAAAACAATATGATTTCTGTCTCTTAGAAGCTTTGTGAATATAGGGGAATGGATTGTACATTCAGAATGATTAAATGTAATGGATGACAACAGCAGAGTAGTGACAAACAGGTAATAGTTATATAGTTCTAATTGTGAGTGTTGATAACATGACAGCAATGGAGGTCTACAGAAGTATTTGTTAATTTATTCCACTGAGAAAGCCATTTCTCTGTGCATCAGTGCAATGGTCAGTTTGTTGGCAAGTAAGGGTTATTACAGGTATATGATTCCTATGTTGCAGCCTCTGCATTGGCTTCCAGAAACTGTACATTTAAAGTATTGGTTTAATTTCCTAATCCTACATGGCTTAGTTCCCTGGAACCTTCAGAGCTGTTTCTTCCAAGTCGAATATGCTCTTGAATTTTTTAAATAGTCCCTCAGTTTTATGAGGTAAAAGTCTAGGGGTCTGCAATTACTACTTTTGTACAATAGCCTCTATTCTATGGAATAGCTTACTCTGAAGTGAGGTTAGCATCTACTTTAATGGTTTTTCATGAATGAAAAACTTTCCAAATTGAAAAAGTTCCCTGACATGCAAATCAATCATTTCCAGCAGTGCTCTTAACTGCAACTATGCAGTTTTGCACATTGTTGTCTGTAAAAATAAAATCAGAGGTACAGAAGACTTAGGATGTGCTAAAAACAATACGTGCAATGATAAAAACACAAATTTAAAGAAAATATGTGATTTAGAAATCAATATATCAATACATACTTATCTTCAATTATAAAATTAACATCAAATGCATATTCTACAATGTAAGTTATTTTCTAAGCTTGCTAAATTAATAAAAAATATTTACTTTCTTTTTTCTTTTCTTTAATTATTATTATATTTTTTATTAAAATATTTACTTTCAAAGAAATGCTTAAGATTCTTACCAAACTGTCAACATCGATGCTTGTGTTCACACCCCATTGCAATGTTCCCATAATGTTCATGGCTAATGTAAGAATAATGCCGACTTTTCCTTCCCCGCTACCTATAAGTAAGAAACATGTATAAAATCCCAGCATAAAACATAGTGTGCAT
The DNA here is from genome assembly GCF_028640845.1 of Ahaetulla prasina. Classification (NCBI taxonomy): domain Eukaryota; kingdom Metazoa; phylum Chordata; class Lepidosauria; order Squamata; family Colubridae; genus Ahaetulla; species Ahaetulla prasina. Next base: position 30,932,821 of record NC_080545.1, read on the forward strand.
ATGTGTTACATACATATAAAACTCATGCACACATTCATACATAGGTTAATCTGCACAGAGGGAAAGAGAAGTGATATCCTAGGTTATCAGCTCATTAGGGCAGTCCTTAAATTTAGGACAATCATTCTTGCAATGGGAAATTAGCAGTAGCAGCTTCAGATACACATGGTCAGAAAATATTTAGTATCTCCTTTGTAACAGCTGCTGTCTCATGGAAGAGCTTCCACTACCCCAAGATATGGCAGATCCTGATACTTCTGGCCTTCTGGAAGTCCGTGAAAACATAAGTCTTCCCCCTAGTGCTACACTGAGCTGTCAGATGAGTCAATTAAGAGTTCTGGCTTGCATTGTGGATTTGTTATATGCTGCCTCAGTTATTATATAGGTAGTCCTCGATTTACAACAGTTTGTTTAGTGACTGTTCAAAGTTACATTGGCCCTGAAAAAAGTGACTTATGAACATTTTTCACAGTTACGACGTTTGTAGCATCCCCAAGATCATATGATCAAAATTCAGATACTGGGCAACTGGTTCATATTTATGACCATTGCTGTGTCCCAGGATCATGTGATCAAGTTTTGAGATCTTCTGACAAGCAAAATCAATGGGGAAGCTACCTTCACTTAACAATCAAGTTGCTAACTTATCAACTGCAATGATTCACTTAACAGCTGAGTCAAGAAAGGTTATAAAGTGGGGCAAAACTCACTTAACAAATGTCTCACTTAACAACAGAAATTGTGGGCTCTTGTGGTCATAAGTTGAGGACTACCTATATTATGATTATTTTAATTTTGTTTTGCTGTTCCCTTGAGAAATATTTCATGATATTGGTTTTTATACACTGTTTATGTACGCAATATAGGCAGCCATAAATTTTCTATATAAAAAAGTAAAATAAATACATTCATTTGTCATTTTTGATTAAAGCACATTGATTAAACTTATTAGTATATAATGTCCATTAATTATTTAAATCTGCATATTTTTTCTACATGTAACATGTCTTGCTCTATCTCTTTTTCTCTCTTTAATATAAAAGCAAAGATATATATATATATATATATACCTGTAGTAGCAATAGAAACAAAGGTCACAATGATGAAGAAGATTACAAAAATCATTTCTATTCTCATCTGAAACCAACGTAACGTAGATAAATACAGGAACCAATTCGCTGTATGCAAATTTAGTGCTTTATGGAATAATGTTTCAAAATATGGTTGCCTTCCATAAGCTCTCAATGTCCAGAGTCCCTTTAAGGTGGTAACAAGATGTGTGAAAATTGGACTTCTAGCTATAAGGAATGCAAATATGAAAATAAAAATAATACATGTTTATTATTTATTTAAAAATAAATTGCATAAAGATTCAAACATAACACAACAATATTTATGTTTCCATCACATACATTCTTTTCTAGTTGCATCATGTGACAAAACATTAAAAATAGTATGTAATCCTCAGGAGGCTATATATTGTTTTGATACCATAGTCCTTGATAATACAGTTTTTATATATTTATTTTAATTTTTTATGATTTCATTTTATTATGTATTTGAAATTATCCCATTGTAAGTTGCTAAGCATTCTATGTGAGACAGTAATTCTTTACTAATGTAAACTTTCTATAAACAGATAGCTATACCAAATTTATTTTTATCTCTGTTGTACTATAATTATGTCTATGGTTCTCTTTCTTTCAACCTCAAATTTAGCATTCTTAGTCTTTAATATCAGCATCTGGACAAGCACTGAATATTTGTAGAGAACATTATTCAGAGAAATGAGACCTTAAAATAGGAGTTGGATGTAAAGCAACAGAGAAAATCTCTTTTCATGTTATTTGTATCTATATTAGATCATACCTTCAGACTCCAGTTGTTTTAGCTGTTGAGATGTGTGCAGGAAGTATGCTCTTAACATAACGAAGGCTCCTATCACAGGCACAGATGCCAGGAAGATATAGGGTTGTATGAAAGAGACTACTACTATAGCACCAATCACAATGAGCATTAACTGCAGGTTGAAAGAAAAATACTTTCAAACAATATAGCAAACTTTCCACAAAATTTTACAATTTATGAGGAAGTAATTTCCCTAAGATTACAATGATGTTTTGAATCACCATTCTAGTCTCTGCATGACTTATGATCACAACTGAGCTCAAAATTTATGGTCTTAAATAATTGTTAAGTGTATAACTGTAGCTGATAAGTTAGTAACTTAGTTAACTGAATCTGGCTTTCCCATTGACATTGCTTATCAAAAGATTGCAAAAGATGATCACATCTTTTGGGATACAGCAATGGTCATAAGTATGAAACAGTTGCCAAGCATCTGAATTTTGATCACATGATCATGGGGATCCTACAAAGGTTGTATTGTAAAAAAATGATCATAAATCACTTTTTGCAGTGCTGTTGTAACTTTTAATGGTTGCTAAATGAACTGTTGTAAGTCGAGGACTATCTGTAGTTATACTCCAAAATATCTGAAGGGCAATAACAGATATTTAGCAATTTGAGTTTGTTTTCAATGTCCATTCCCTTGAAATCTAATTTGGTCACTGTATGCATCACTCAGTCTGAGACTTCTTACATTCTGATATATGTTACCTTGGTATAGATCCTAATGATGTATTTCTACCATGCAAAATTACACAATTTGCAACCTTGTTAGCACAAGTCTTTGATAGCCTATTCATTTTTTTTATGGTTTTCAAGATTACCGATAGAATTCCTGGAATTTTTTGAACTGAGAGAATATATACTGCTTTCATACAGTATATACCAAATCAAAATAACCATGCATTTATTTAAAAGATATTTATTTCAATAAAAGGCAAAAGATTTATATGATTTGAGGACTGGAGGATGAGATATTGCTAAACAGTGAGACATTAGTTTGTAAAAACGTATTTCCTGGGTAGTTTATGAAATGACATGACATGACATGCACTGTTGCTAAATTATGAGATCTGAACAACATAGAATTGGTTATAAGCAAGGCTAGGCAGGTAGCAGGAAGATGAAATTTAATAATAATAATAATAATAATGATCGAATTTTATTGAAATATTAGGTTAGATTTATTATAAAATAATTAGATTATTTTATTCAGTCAAATGTACCCCTCAGTATAGATAAGAATCCTACTGGACAGTACCATCATCACCAAGTCACAATAATGGCAAATATGATGAAATCATGATCGAATTCTGCTTTTATACACTGTTGTTCCAATGGATACATAAATAGGACCCAGATTGTTGGGATCAATGTGCTGTCACTGTAAACTGCTCAGAGAGTGCTGTAAAGCAGGGCCCCCCAAACCCCAGGCTGTGGCCTATTTGGAACTGGGCCATGCACATAGCTCGACTTGGGCAAGCAGCAGCCTGGTTCCCCTCCTCCTCACCAGGCCGCCAAGCCACAAAGGTTGGGGACCACTGCTGTAAAGCACAATTAAGTGGTATATAAGTCTAAGTGTTATTGTTATTTTTGTTATTCCTTCGCCTGAATAGATGTGTATCAGACCAAATTTCACCCAAACAGTATCCTACGACAACCAGATCTTTCTAAAAGCTACAAAATGAAGAAAACAGTTGTCTAAGGAGCTACTGTTTGATGGTTTACTGAAAGGTATTTTAGGGACAAAAAGCTCAGGATAATCCTAACATAACTGAAGAATCATGGTTTATGCTGTCCCAATTTTTGCAAATATAACATGTACAAACCTGAATGAAGTCAAATATTGTAAGTGGCAATAAGTCATCCAGTATTGCTATATCCTTTGAAAACCTGTTAAGTATTCCACCTATATGTTGAAGAGAAAAAATAAGTTAATTCTCAACTGAATATTTTATCAATATTGGTTTAACTAAACAACAAGCTTTTTGAATAACTAAAAAGTTAAAATTCTACCATAACATTCTGGAGCTTATTTGCAGTATATTTAAGCATATAGTACTGATTAATACTGGATTAGTTTACATTTAGATTAGCTATAGGAAAATGTTTACATAAAAAGATTTATATACTAATTTAGGATGGTGAGAGGACATGTACCTAATAATTTAGTTTTTTCACACATGGGGTAACAATTCACATATTTTTTTGTTATAAGGTTATTTTACTTATTTACTTATTCATATAAAACATTTATATACCTATGCATCTTCCAATCAACTTGGAACTTTAAGCAGCCCCCAATAATGTTATACATTTTTAAGCTTTATTTTGGTTATTTATTACAGTTTTTAAATCCTGCCTTTATTATTTTATAAGTAATTCAAGGTGGCAAACATATATAATACTCTTTCCTCTTTTTCTTTTCCACAACACCCCATGAGGAGGGTTGGGTTGGGTTGGGAGAGAGTGACAGGTCCAAGTTACCCAGTCAGCTTTCATGCCTAAGGTGAGACTAGAACTCAGTGTCAGGTGTGCCTCCATTCAAAACTCAAGAAAGAAAAACCCCAACTCCATGTTTATAGAAAAAAGTACTTTTGCTGAGTATGAACTGAATGCAACAAAAGGAAAGCAAAGTCTGAGGCAATAGGCGTGAAAATTACATATTGAAAGCATCCCCAAATCCCTACCCCCAAGGACCCAAGTCCAATCCACATCTCCCCAAGGTGTCATGTGAGCTGCTTCTTCAAATGGTCCCATCTATCTGGCATGCTGGAACGGTTGACCTTTAGTACTATCAGCACTCCCTGCAGCTGTTACGAAGGCAGTGAGAATTTTCCTCCCTTTCATGAGACATCTCCACCAGCTCGCTTCCCCCCTCCCAAATTCCTAAATTATCTCCACCCCTCCCGTTACTATGGCAGCCGAAAGCAAGCAAGTATCACAGAGGCTGAGACTCAGTCTCCTGGTTTCTAGCCTGGTGCCTTAACCACTAGACAGAACTGGCTCTATCTACTGTATGCTGCTGAGTCCTTCAAACCTAGGGCAGATTATAAACAATATAAGTTAAATAAATATTTGACACCATAGATGAGTTTAATCAAGCATAAGATTCACAAATTGTTTCTGTTGCAATCTCAGAACAAATACATATCGGGCGGAGGCTTCGCAAACTCTCTCACTTTATTACCAATACTCAATTAACAAGAAGAAGAACTCGCAACAAAAACTCAAACAACATTGCCTGACAGCCACTTAAATAGCGTGATGTCAGACTGACGGAACCAATGGGAACTCTCCAATTTCCCGTTTGTTTGGCCGCAAGTGGTCGTAGCCGCGAAGCCACAACAGTTTCCTTCTCACTTAATACATTTATGACAGTGTTCAGAAATAATTGCTTCTATTTTTATCGAACTTTACTTGTGAAAAGTGTGCTGTACAGTGGAGATAAGTTCTGCTTGCTTAATTTTTTAAAATTGAGCTTACAGTGACAGAATGGGACAACTTGGTGCAGCCAACTCAGCTCAACCAGATAACTGGCGCCAGCTTGCCACCAAGTCACCTCTGCCAACTCACACCACCAAGTCATTGCAGGAGAATTCAACACAGCCAATTCACCACAGGGACAATTTGCCATGGGCAGCTGGAAAACCGGGCACATGGGCAAGCAAGTGGTTGAGCAGAGTGCAGAGTGGGAGCCAGCCGGGGCTTCCCATTTTCATATGCCTCCATTGCCACTGCTGTGCTGAGCTCCGGGCTGTTTGGAGTTCTGGCCATTAGATGGCAATGGCAGTGGCAGTGTTTGGACTCTTTGCCAGTGGTGGGTGGGGCAGGCAGCAGGGAGGTGGTGGAGGCCTGGCATTTCCCATTTTCACACACATTTTACCACTGCTGCGTCATGCTCCTCCTACCCAGTTCTTCCTCCAACTGCCCATGGCAAGCTGTCCCCACAGCAAATTGGCCATAATGTTCTGCAACAATTTAGTGGTTGTAGTTGGCAGAGGCAGAGGCAGTGGTGAGTTGGCAGATGCAACTTGGTGGTGGTGAGCTGGTCATGCTAAGCTGGCTATGCTGAGTTGTCCCATTCTGCCCTAAATGCCTTTATAGCAAATGCCTTTGCTATATATGCTTTAAGATACCTCTATTGCATTTTAAATTCACTACACTTACGCAGATATGCTGCCAGGGGTGAAATCTAAAAATTTTCCCTACTGGTTCTGTGGGCGTGGCTTAATTGGTGGGTGTGGCTTGTGGTCAGGTGGCTGAATGGGCATGGCCAATAATAATAAATAATAAAAATAATAAACAAAGTATATAAAACTTGGGAGTGCACTGGTCTACCTTCTTTAAAAATAGAGGTACCAGTCTACTAATTGCCTGAACGCACTGGTCTACTAGTCGCCTATAGCGCTGACCATCTGTAGTGTGACCCTTTGAAGTGCCATGGCAGTTATTTAAGGCCATTTGCAGCTATATCACCACTGAGAGCTTCAGGGACAGAGAAGAGGAACAGCGAGGTGTGGGCGGGGGGGGGCAGGGATTTTTGCTACCGGTCCTCTGAACTACCCTCCCCATTGCTACCGGATCGCGTGATCCGGTCTGAACCGGGAGCATCGCATGCTGCCCAATATGCTACATAGCAAGAAAGGATCTAATGCCAATATATGCAGAGATGTATGACAGCTGGTAATGGACCTTGATTAATAATTAATGCTTAATTATTAATTATTATTAATTATTATTAATTAATTATTAATTCTATTCTTAAATATCCAGAGCACATCCTCTATCAAAGATGGTTTCTGAATGTCTATCTCCAATATCTCTGGATTTTAAAAAAACTGATTATTGCAACTTGTTTCGAGAGTATTTGCAAATTTTGAATGATGGAATAAATCACAAATGTCTCCTTTGCCTAAACTCAATATTACCTAAGCATATAAAAATTATTGCAGATTGTATAACTTTTAGCTACCTGCTTTGAGTTTGTTGAAGGAAGACATAGGCGCCTGAAGTACTGCATGAAGCATCTTGCGGTGAAGAGTTTTAGAAATTGTTATAAGAGTATGTACTAGGGGTAGGCCTCTAAAGATCCCCATGGCTAGCAAGGTATCTGCCACCCCCACATAAATGTAGAAGATATAAAAGCTGCTAGTGTTAGTAATAATAACTGCACTGTTCCTCACTCCTTCAGAGGAATGGTTTTTTGTTGACTCTGTTGTATTGGGGTGAGGCGAATCAGCAGATCTATAAAACAGACACAAACACAGATTATTATAAATTTATAGTCATTTATAAATTTACAGTAACATATCAAGTTTCATTTTTTAAAACCATGCTATGTCATACTAGCAGTGAAATCACAATTTAATAGTTTCTGAGAATGCCATTTTGATAAAAATGATTGTTTTAAACAGACATGATTTGAATGTATAATTAAATACTTGAAAAAGAGCAAAGAATAACAACAATTTTGATGTCTTATAAAGTTAAAATAAAACATCGAAATTGTTAGCATTATTCCTCATTTATTATTATATTATCAAACTTTATAAAAAACATTCCTGCCCAAAAAAAGACAACAGGAAAACCGTTATTTAATAATAATAATAATAACAACAGAGTTGGAAGGGACCTTGGAGGCCTTCTAGTCCAACCCCCTGCCCAGGCAGGAAACCCTACACCATCTCAGACAGATGGTTATCTAACACTTTTTAAAAAATTTCCAGTGTTGGAGCATTCACAACTTCTGCAGGCAAGTCGTTCCACTTATTAGTTGTTCTAACTGTCAGGAAATTTCTCCTTAGTTCTAAGTTGCTTCTTTCCTTGATCAGTTTCCACCCATTGCTTCTTGTTCTATCCTCAGATGCTTTGGAGAACAGCCCGACTCCCTCTTCTTTGTGGCAACCCCTGAGATATTGGAACACTGCTATCATGTCTCTCCTAGTCCTTCTTTTTATCAAACTAGACACACCCAGTTCCTGCAACCGTTCCTCATATGTTCTAGCCAGTGGTGGAATTCAAATAATTTAACAACTGGTTCTCTGCCCTAATGATTTCTTCCAACAACCAGTTTGCCAAACTGCTCAGAAAGTTAACAACCGGTTCTCCCGAAGTGGTGCGAACTGGCTGAATCCCACCACTGGTTCTAGCCTCCAGTCCCCTAATCATCTTTGTTGCTCTTCTCTGCACTCTTTCTAGAGTCTCAGCATCTTTTTTACATCGCGGCAACCAAAACTGAATGCAGTATTCCAAGTGTGGCCTTACCAAGGCATTATAAAGTGGCACTAACACTTCACGTGATCTTAATTCTATCCCTCTGTTTATGCAGCCCAGAACTGTGTTGGCTTTTTTAGCAGCTGCTGCACACTGCTGGCTCATATCTAAATGGTTGTCCACTAGGACTCCAAGATCCCTCTCACAGGTACTACTATTGAGCAAGGTACCACATATACGGTACCTGTGCATTTTGGGTTTTTTTGCCTAAATTAGAACCTTACTTTTTTCACTGTTGAATTTCATTTTGTTAGATAGCGCCCAATGTTCATGTCTGTCAAGATACTTCTGTAACTTGAGCCTATCTTCTGGAGTGTTGGCTATTCCTGCCAGCTTGGTGTCATCTGCAAATTTGATGAGTTCCCATCTATCCCCTTGTCCAAGTCATTGATGAAGATGTTGAAGAGTACTGGGCCTAAAACAGAGCCTTGGGGTACTCCACTGCATACTTCCCTCCATGTATAAATGTATGTAAATACATACATATATACAATTGTTATTTACATTGGAACAATCCCATTGAATTCAAAGAACATATTTTAGTAGATATCTACAATTCATCTTTGAGAATAATTGGATGGGACAGAAACCTTTAAAACAGTGGTGGGGTTCAAACTTTTTACTACCGGTTCTATGGGCATAGCTTGTTGGGCATGGCAGGTGAAAAATACTGTAAAATCTCCATTCCCACCCCACTTCAGGGGAAGGATACTGTAAAATCTCTATTCCCACCCCATTGCTGGGCAAGATTCCTACAAAATCCCCATTTCCTCCCGTTCAGGTGGGACTTGGGAGGCAGAGAATAGATGGGGGCGGGGCCAGACAGAATTTTTACTACCAGTTCTCCAAACTACCCAAAATTTCCACTACCGGTTCTCCAGAACTGGTCAGAACCTGTTGAAACCCACCTCTGCTTTAAAAGTGCAGAATTGAGCTGTAGCATATAATAATGAATTATCCATGTAGGACTAAGCAAGGACTGGATTAAAAGTGTTACCAGTTAATAGATTTGTTTTAAATGTAAGTGGCAGCCAAATGAAAATTTGAAATGTAGGAATAAATTAAAGGCAGCCCAATTGGTGCCAATGGAGGATCTTGAAATACAAATAGCAGTTTTATCATTTTATGGCAGAGAGAGAAAGAGAGAAATTCTGTTCAACCTTCCCAAAAGTATCACTGATATCACAGAACAAGCTATGCATTAATTATATTTATGCATTTAATATTATGAATATTAAATATTTCATCCCAGAAGCAGCAGTCTCACACTCTTCCCTCTCTGCTAGCCCCCTTCTTCACAAGGAATCGCCCAGCAGCGGAAATGGAGAAGGAGAAGGGGGCAGTGGTGGCCTCTAGCATTGAGGAGAGAGTGCCACACAGAAATCGGAGCACACAGAAACGCCGTCCCTTCTCCCTCTCCCTCTCCGTTGCTGGGTGATCCTGTGTGAAGAAAGGGGCTAGCAGAGAGGGGAAGAGTGTGAAGTTGCTGCTTCTGAGACAAGGGGACCCAGGACATGTCTTGGTTCGGCTCACCGAGCTTCTCTTCCTCTTGCAGCCAGCTTTTTGGGGCCATTTTCAGGCCATTTTTTGACCGAAAAATGGCCTGAAAATGGCCCAAAAATTGTCTGAAAATGGCCTAAAAATGACCAAATGACCCAGCCTGTTTTTGGGTGTTTGGGGACAGTTTTCAGGCAGTTTTTCAGGGCAAACTGGTCCAAACCAGCAGCAGCCCACCTCTGATACCAATTAAGTAGACCATGCTTAGCTTGTTGAGATCAACCAACATCATGTGCAGCCATCTAACTGAGCATGTGATAATTATTTTGGCTTTAAATATTAAAACTTAGCTCCATTGAAATGTTATAGTTACATAATATAAGCAAATCTTTAATATTGTACTGTAAATACTCACTGAGTGAAATACCATACCCCTACCAGGGAAGCAGCCACCTAAAAATAGAAAATTGATAGTTAATTCATACTTAGACATTCCATTTTTGGCATTCTATGGATTTCCCATGTGTTCTATAAATGTATAATTTCACATATTGATGGTAATATGTATAAAGTCAGCCAAAGGTTTTATGTCCAGTGTTACTCTAATTTATAAAGGGACCAATTATAAAATAGAACTGCCAAACTACAATTTAAGAATTCTGTACAAGGAAATTATTTCAGGTGCTGTAATTCTATTATCTACAGGCCTGTTGAAGTACCCCTTGAAAATTGGACACATCTGTTAATTTCAATTTCACTCAGTTCCTAATCTTATTTCTTTCTGTTTCCATATTAGCTTGCTTGGTTTTTTTAAAGAATAAAAATATGTATATGTTTTCACATTTGTTTCTCCCAATGTATACATTTATGTATTTTATTTTGTCCAGTGAATGTCCACATACATATTATGTTATGTATTTCTGTATGCATGTTGTTGGAGATTACTCAATTAAAAAGTTACAGTATCAAAACATTATGGTGCCTAGACTAACGTAGTGAAAATTTACATTTGAGGGAGCTGCCAAGTTTTAAGATGGACAGCCATACAAATATTTTAACATAAATAATAATAAACTTGTAAAATACAAGAATCAATACATTTGGTAAACTTTTGTTATATAGGTAGTCCTTGCTTAATTGCTATTCAGTCAGCGACTGTTCAAATTTAGGACATTGCTAAATGAATGCAGTTATGGCTGATCTTTGAATTTATAGTGATTGTGGTATCCACAGCGAAGGCTGCAAAAGGCTTTAGGGAAACTTTGGGGAGACCTCACGAACACCCTGCAAAGATCCAGCAGCTACCACTACCAGGCATGCCTCAGCAGCAGCAGGAGAAAGAAAACGGTGAAAGTCAATTAAGGATGGTATAGGATGCAGATGGCAGTGGCAGCAGAGTTCAAAGTAGCCAAAAGAGCAGAGATAAAGGGAAAAATGGAGGGGGGATTTAAGGTGGAGGTGAACACAACAGAGAAGGAATCTGGCTAATGATCAAGGAAGGAAGTTTCTATTATTCTTTCTTTATTAGAGCCCTGCTCTTCTATACATCTTGTACAGCATGTACGAAATAAGAAAGCTTTTCTTTACAATTGTCATAAGCAATTTTTTAACAGTAGTATTTATTATTATAATACTCTTACCTCAATTAAAAAAATAATAAAACATATAAATAATACAAAAATCATTTTTTTGTGGATGGTTATATATCTGAAGTATGTATTCCATGTAGTGACTGTATTCATGGTGTCTGAATCATCAAAGAAACATTCCTGGCAAAATAATTGAGAATACAATTAGACTGTTCTATATAACTACTTCTTGTTTGTACCCTATTGGTATCATCAGTATAAGTCTAGATGTTATTGCTACTAGTTTTCATGAGAACTCCTATTAATGAGATCTGCTTACAATTTCAGTTTCCAGCTTCCTTTTAGACAATAATGTGCTTAAGAATGTTATTTTTACCCTTTTATTCATTCAGATTCACAGCTCTTTAAAAGCGAGAGAAATATTTCCCTTTGAGATTTCTCCTGATGTATTCTTATTGTATTTGAAACAGAATGTCCTATTCAAGATCATTTATTCTTAAAAATGAAAGCACACTTCCAAATGAAATTTCCCCTTTTTGTACATGTTTCCTTAATAAATGTATCAGCATATTAAACTAAAAGCTAATGGTTATTTGAATTGGAAATATTATCTTGCAAGCTGGGTATCCAAGAAACAGGGCCACTTACAACCATTAAGCTACAATAACTTGAAATATGGTATATACCTTTAAATCATCTTCATTAAGTTCCTCAGTTATTTCTACCAGACTGCCCCGAGACAAACGCCTTGCATAGATGTCTGCTTCAGAAGATCGATGGTTGACTGATATGCTGCCTTTTTTGTAAATGCTTTGATTTGGATGAATTGACGTTCTGGTCATTAAATTAAGTACAGATTGTCTTCTCTGCCCTCTGAATGTGGGTCCTGAATTTAATACATTGCTGCGAGGCAGAATTGCCTCCCCTTGTTCAGACTCTGGCACTAAAGACAACTTTCTTTCTACTGGTTCTCCGAGAACTTCTTCTTTACCATTGACCTGCAGTGACGTTTTTCGCATGAGAGAAAATTTGCGGCTAGAATTTAGTGCATTCATTACAGGGTTCCTCCTTTTCTCAGTCAAATCCGATGTTTGTTTAAAAGATGTTTTTTTCATTTCATTTCGTGAAGCCATTCCATCATTATCAACAGAGAAACGGCGCAATGTTTCAGTAAGAATGGAGTTTCTTCTTTCTGCACTGTAGTGGTCAAAAGCATCACATCCCATCAACTCAGAACTGAAGTTGGGTCGCTGATCCTGAAGTTCAGAAAATGTTCCATAGAAATAACAGCATCCTCCATGGAGAATCAATATCTTGTCTGCTTTCTTTAAATGTTCCAACTTTGAAGTGACAAGTATTCTAGTTTTATTGACAATAAGCTTGCAAACACAACTTCAGGAAAAAAAAGAAAAATGCAGATATGAAGTTAGGTACTACATATTGATGACTTTATTATACGAGTGATTTCTAATTCAAGAAAGCTATCCTACATTCATTTAGCTGACAATAAAATTAGGGGATTGAAAAAGAACACTATTTTCTAGGCAAATCATAATTGTACTGGATATCTGACTATAGGTAATCTTCAATTTACAATTGTTCATCCAGCTATCATTCAAAGATATAATGGAACTGAAAAAAAGTGACTTACAGCCAGTCCTTGCACTTAAAACTGCTGCAGCATTCCCATGGTCATGTGACCAAACACTGGGCACTTGGCAACCTGCATATATTACATTTGCAGTATCCTGAGGTCATGTGATTGCCATTTACAAGCTTCTGACAAGCAGTCAATGGAGGAATATTTATTCACATATGTATCAGCTCTCCACTCACATAAACTAGGGAGTGACCCTAACTGTCCGAGAACATGTATTTTCTTAACAGGGATGTTATTATCCACTATTAATGTCAGTACTATTTTTTAATATATTGTAAACAGTGATGTCTATTGCTGGTCTATGACCAAAATAAAGTTCTGTTCTGTTCTGTTCTGTTCTGTTCTGTTCTATTTTATGGAGGAAGTTGGGTTCACATAATAGCAATAGCACTTAGACTTATATACTGCTTCATAGTGCTTTTATAGTCCTCTCGAAGCAGTTTACAGAGTCAGCATATTGCCCCCAACAATCGATCCTCATTTTACCCACCTCGGAAGGATGGAAGGCTGAATCAACCTTGAGCTGGTGAGATTTGAACTGCTGAACTGCAGCTAGCAGTCAGCTGAAGTAGCCTGCAGTGCTACACTCTAACCACTGCGCCACCTCGGCTGATTGCATGATTCACTTAACAACTGTGTGATTTCTTAACAACTATGCCAAAAATGGTCATAAAATTGGGTATGGCTTACTTAACATCTACCTTAGTTAGCAACAGAAATTCTGGTCCCAATTGTGGCCATAAGCTGAAGAGTACCTGTAATATAATTCCCAATCCTGCACTGCATTTCCTATTAAAGAATTCCTCTAGTGGCTCTTTAGGTATACATGAAGGACATTATTGTAATCATCCAGTGATTAAAGTACTGCCTATAAACTGGGCAACCATGCGTTCCACTTTAGGCATAAAAGCCATCGGGGTGACTTTGGGGCAATTACTCTCTTTAAGTCCAACCCAACTCAGGGTTTTTATTGTGGGGAAAATAGGTTGAGGAAGGAGTATTATGTATGTTTGCTACTTTTAATCATTTATAAAAATAATAAAAGCAGGATAAAAAATCAAATAAATAGATCCATCCATTCTTGTGTTCCTTGATTTTCAGTGTCTTTTAATATAATCAACCACAGTATCCTTCTGGATTGGCCAAAGGGATTGAGAATTGGGGACATCATTTTATGGTGATTCTCTTCTTGCTTCAGTGCAAGTTCAAACTGGCTCCCTCATCTGTGGAATACCACAGAGGTCAATATTTTCCTGATGTTTAATAACTACATGAAACCACTGAATGGGGTCACCCACCAGTTTAGATTTTGGTATCAGCATGAATATGATACCCAATTGTATCTTTCAAGCCCAAACTATACAGTTCTGGATGGGGGAGGAATTGTCTCATGGATCAACTATTTTAATTGCAAGAACATTCAGAAGCTTCCATTGGTCCGGAATGCTATGACATAGATAATTTGGGCAGCTCTTCGTACAGCTATGTGATATCTGCACTTTGCAAGCTGTATACTGTTACAGTGGCCATGCCTGCAGTCTTGGCAGGATTAGTTTGAGATGTATTCCCTGACTCTTGAGGAGCTGCCTTCAGATGCTCCTGTGAGGTATTTCGGGTTTCTGTCATATGTAAATATAAATATCTGTAATGATGGCTTATTGTGGGTCTTTTCTTACGATTAAACTACTTGAAACATGGTGTCAGAAGTCTGAATCCATGTCTTCCTGATACATTTGAAGCATACTCCTGAAAGCTATGCAGTGGAAGCATGGCAGCTGCTAACAGTATACCTCTGCCTGAGGCCGTGAGGGTGAGTGGAGACTGCGGCAAGAATTGGAATAAGTTCAGGGCAGAGTTTGAAGATTACGCCTTAGCTACAGGCTTGGATGATAAGTCGGCAGCAGTTCAAACTGCCACATTAAGGAGATTGAAGGGCAGTGAATGCCTCCACATCTACAGACACAACTTAACCCTTTCTGTGGAGCAAGAAAGAGATACCAAAGTTATTCTAAACGCTTTAAAGACTTATTTCAGACCTCTCAAAAATGTTATTTTTGAAAGATACATATTTGACAGCTGCAAGCAAGAAGAAGGTGAAACAATAGATAGCTTTGTCACACGCTTAAAGGAAAAAGTAGCCAGTTGTGACTATGGCCCCTTAAGGGATGAGCTATTTCAGGACAAAATAGTTTTGGGCGTTACTAGTGAAAACACATGCCGCCATCTCTTGAGGGAGCAAAATTTAAGCCTACAAGCAGCAATTGAAATGTATTGGACTATAGAACTTACTGACAAACGGCTGATAGTCCTAGAGCAGGGTAAGGGTTGTGTTAATACAGTCTCTAAACAACAGCCAAGTAGGATGAATTATCACTACAAGTACCATCATAAGAGGCAGTTTTATAGTTCATTTGTAAACAATCAAGTAGCATGCAAGTATTGCGGCAGCGTGCATATACAAGAGAGAGAGCAGTGCCCTGCATATGGGAAAACCTGCAGAGTGTGTGTGGGAGGCTAAATCACTTTGCAGAAGTGTGTCAGGGAAAAGGGAAGTGAGGAAGCTGCATACAATTGAGCAAACATCAGACTCGGAGAATGCATCTCAGGAGGATGCATCCGTGTTTATCACTGATGCAGTTTATAGGAAAGAATGTATTTGCGCAATACACTCCAGGGGCAAAAAATGGTTTGTAAATCTCAGGTTTAACAACATAATTCAACCCTGCCAGCTGGACTCAGTTGCAATCTGTGATGTTATGAGTCTAAAGGACAAAATGAAACTGGCACCCAAGATACTTCTTCAGCCTAGCAGTACAAAATTGAAGTTATATTCAGGAGAACTGAACTCACTGGGCCTATTTCAAACAGAATGTAGCATATCGTGGGGATAGTTATAAACTTGAATTTGAGATTGTGGAAGCTGATCAGAAACCATTATTGTCAGGATCAACATGTGACCGCTTGGGATTGATGCAGTTTACCATTCTGGCCGAACTACACAATGTTGTGAGTTACTCCCCTAAATCTCCGGTAGGGCCATTGACAAAACAGCAAATCTTCCAAGTATACCAGGAAGTGTTTGAGGGCCCCATAGTATCTGTTCCAGGAGACGTTCATTTTGAACTTGACCCTACTATTTCCCCAGTACAAAGTGCACGACGCTATAGCCATTAAGCAGCAGGTTAAAGCACAACTGGATAAGTACGAGGCAGAAGGACATATTACGTCAGTAACCGAGCCCACTGACTGGATAAGCAACATGGTTGTTATTAGAAGGCTGGAGAAGATTAGAATTTGTATTGATCCCAAGTTTTTGAATATGGCCCTGAAATGATCACACTATTTAATGCCAAGGCTTGATGACATTTTGCACAAGCTACCCAAAGCAGGAGTTTTTACACTTGTTGACACTAGAGATGCCTTCTTACAGTGTAAACTGAATGAAATGAGTAGCTACATGACAACATTCTGGACCCCATGGGGTAGAAAGAGATGGCTTAAATGGCCCTTTGGAGTTTCTGTAGCACCAGACGTGTATCAACGAAAGCAGCACGAATTACAGAGTGGGCTCAGTGGAATTGAGCCAATAGCTGATTACATTCTTATAGTTGGCTGTGGTGAAACAGATGAAGAAGCTGATAATGATCATGATGAGAAGCTAACAGCACTATTAGATGCAGGTGAGGTTAAGGGTCAGTGTAAAGAAGTTACAATTTAAGGTGCACAAAGTCTGCTTCCATGGGCATATTTTGTCCTCATGAGGTTTAAAAGCTGATCCAGATAGATTAGAGCCATTGTGGAGATGCCACCGCCTGCTGATGTTAAATCAGTGCAGAGATTTATCGGATTTGTTACCTATTTAGCAAAATTTCTGCCGCACCTATTGGAGGTGTTTCAGCCATTGAGACGCCTTCTTAACAAAGATGCAGTTTGGCATTGGCTTCCCAAGCACGACCAGGCAGTACAGGAGATAAAATGCTTGGTCACTATTGCTCCAGTGTTAAAATATTACGATGTTTCAAAGACTGTTACCATCCAAAGTGACTCAAGCAAAAATGGCCTAGGATGTTGCCTAATGCAAGAAGATCAACCGATTGCATACGCGTCCAAAGCGCTCTCTTCTGCCAAGTTGAATTATGCTCAAATTGAAAAGGAATGCTTAGGTATTGTATTTGCCTGCCAACATTTCCATCATTATCTTTATGGCCGGAATACAATCACAGCCGAAACTGATCACAAGCCGCTAATAACCAAATTCAAGAAGCCCCTTTTGTGAGCTCCCAAACGGCTGCAGAGCATGATGATTAGTTTGCAGAATTACAACCTTAATGTTGTCTACAAGCCAGGACGTGAAATGTATATTAGTGATACCCCGAGTAGGGCTAAATTAGATCAGGTGACACTTGGAGGAGAACATGAGCATCAGACAGTCTGCTGGATGCAACAGGAACAAACTTTTTTCGCCGAAGTTAATCAAGCAGACTATCTTAATGTCACAAATCAGCAGCTATATCAGCTTAGGCAGCACACAGGTACTGATGTAGCTTTACAGGCACTGAAGGCTATTGTTATGAGTGGGTGGCTGGATGAGAAGGAGGCAGTTCCAGCAATAGTGAGGGAATATTGTTCTTTCAGAGATGAGATCGCCGTACAAAACGGGATCTTGTACAAGGGCCCAAGAGTCATAGTGCTTTGGTCAATGAGATGCTATTGTGCATACACACGAGCTATATTGCCATAGAGACATGCTATAGACAAGCCTGTGACACACTTTACTGGCCCAACATGCAAGGCAAAATCAAGGACTTTGTTAGCAATTGTTCCACCTGCAATGAATATGCATATTTGCAATAAAGAGAAACCATGATGTCACACAAGATACCATCACATTCTTGGCAGATTGTTAGTATGGATTTGTTCAACTATGCAGGAAAAGAGTATCTAATATTAGTTGATTATTATTCTGACTTTTGGGGATTGAACCCCTTATGGACTGTTCAGCTGAGACTACCATTAAGAGATGCAAGACTCAGTTTGCACGTTATGGCCAACCAGATAAAGTGATCTCAGATAATAGTCCCTCAGTTTACGAGTTTACAATTTAGGAAATTTGCCACTGAGTGGGAGTTCAAGCATGTGACCTCTTCACCACGTCATCCACAAGCTAACAGCAAAGCTGAATCAGCTGTGAAGATCGCTAAGAATCTATGGAGGAAAGTTCACAGTGAAGGTAAAGACCCATAGAAAGCCATTCTACATTGGAGAAATATCCCATCTGAGGGCATGGACAGTAGTCCGGCACAGAGATTGATGGCAAGGAGACTAAAGACATCACTACCAGTGGCCGACAGGCCGCTTGAGCCCTCGGTGATACAAGGGGTTCCAGAAAAGTTACGGCTGAAGAGACAAGCGGTCAAGGCAAGATATGAAAACTCAGCTAGAAATTTGCCAGAATTGAAGATTGGGGAACAGATTCAGATGAGACCGCTGCCTGGAGATCGAACAAGTCACTGGAAAATGGGTAGCTGCTTACAAAAAGTGGCTCCACATTCCTATTTAGTGGACGTTGAAGGAACTTTGTATCATCGCAATCGGGTAGACTTGCGTGTAGCTGAGCGGCCAGATTTTACATATCATGGGGACAGGCCAGATGTATCTGGTATTACCATGCTACACTTACCCATGGACAATGAGGAATGCGCAGGGATGGGGCCTCAGATTAATGTTGATGAGAGCTCGGAGCAAGCAGGTATACCCGATAGCAGTTGAGCGCTGGACACTCCAGTAAGCACCAGCGGTTCCAGTGAATTCGGAGAAGCCCATAGTGCAAAGATAGCCAGTCGGCGCAAGAGGGCCAGTCTCAGGGCCGATGTTTGCAACCACCTGACAGACTTAACTTGTAGAAAGTGTTGATATTGTTCTTTTTTACAATGTAACAGACTCAATTTGTAGAAAGTGTTGATATTGTTCCCTTTTACAATCTGAACTGTTTTACAATGTTTTATGATGTTTTATTATGTGATAGTTGTGTTACTATGAAAAGGGAAGATGATACAGTTGCTTGCATCAGAACGTTGCATGTTTCACAATGTTTTATAATGTTTATAATGTTTTAATAATACAGTGTTTTATATCGTTTTAATGTATATATATAATGCTTATAAGGTTAATAAGGTTATATAATGTTTTAAAATGTGATAGTTGTATTAATGAAAAAGGGAAGATGATACAGTGATTATGTCTGCAGTCTTGGCAGGATTAGTCTGAGATGTATTCCCTGCCTCTCGAGGAGCTGCCTTCAGCTGCTCCTGTGAGGTATTTCTGGTTCCTGTCATATGTAGATATATACCTGTAATGATGGCTTGTTTGGGGTATTTTCTTACGATTAAACTACTTGAAACATATACTTCTATATATGGTTTGAGGTCCTGGTTGTCGCCTACAAAGTTTAAACTTGCATAAGGATAGGTTATTGGAGGGACTGCCTATCTCCCATGTTTTCTGTATGGACCAAAAGTCTTTGCATACTCCAGGTACTCCCCTAATTTCCCGAAATCCATGTGGTAGTATTACTGAAGGCCTTAAAGACTTGACTGTTTCCCCAGGTCTTGGATTGTGGGATGTGCTTTGTAGATGTTTTTGTGTGGAGTGTCCATCTGTATATTCATCTTGTGCTGCATTTGTATTTTAACATTTATTCAGTTTTGCTATGTTGTGAACCACTCAGAGTTGTTTGGGAATCAGGTGGAGCTCAAGTCAACTAAATGTATGAATGAATGAATGAATGAATAAATAAATAAATAAATAAATTTATTGCATTTTTCTGACTTTTCCTAAATATATTCTTCTGCAGATTTCAATTGATTAGAAAAATGAAAAAATAGGGAGGGAGGGAGAGAGGGAGAGAGGGAGGAAGGAAGGAAGGAAGGAAGGAAGGAAGGAAAAAAAATAGGGAAAAATTAACAGTAAAATATAAGCAAGTTTCAAACTGTAAACTTTCTGCATATCAGGAAAGTTTTACAATATTATATTGGTAAGAAAGACATTACTATAACAGAAGCTGCAGCAAGCTTTATTCAGGAAAAGTTGGAAAAATAGCATGAGGGGAATATTTTTACATCTGAAAAGAAACCAATCAAAGTGCATGGCTGGCTTGGATGTGCAGCAGGCACACTGGAAACACTGAGTTGACAGAAGCAGGAAAACAGCACTTTCAAAAAGAACAAGAAAATGAACCTGGTAATCACATTCATGATGGGTAGAGGATGAAGGATAATGACATCCACTCCTGCTCTCCAAAAATGATTGCTGGCCTATTCTGGACCTGGGTCAAGCTGGCTATGAGGATAAGCCTTTTATAGCTCTATTTCCTTTTCTATTCTGGTTCCTCAAGAGAAGAGTACTCCAAATGGGTTTTTAACATGCTGTGGCTCTTACGTTTGTAAGTGATCAACAAAAGAATCCATCATATGCCAGTAGGTTTATAAAGAGGATTAATATATCTTCAATTATCTTTTTCAGACCCAGTTATACAAGCATTTGTAAAGGATGGTGATCATTTAAATTCCATTATAAACCTGATAATGATAAATTACAAAGGAAGTTCAACAATTATTATGCTTAGTGGAATGACTAATGTGTACATGTTAATATAAAACATTAATATTCAGATTGGAATAACAAAGTGGAAATGAATATAAGGATTTATTAGAATTGGAGCAGTTGTTTGCTTTTATTTATAGACCCTTACATAATTTAACAAGTACAAATTTCAGAAATTGATGTTCTTTATTAGATATTTTTACTGGATGCCAACACTGTTCTTCATAAATCATTTGCTATCTCCTTTTAAAATATCATTTTATCTAGTAGTTAACCAAATATATAGAAACATATCCTACCTTTCAAATATTTCTTTCTCTGTTAACATGTCTAAATAACCAAAAGGAGAATCCAAGAGATACAAATCAGCATCTTTATACACTGCTCTAAATAGATGACAAAGAAATTTAGTTAGCTTTCATTAAAATATATGCTAAAACATAATACTATTTTGATTAATTATTTTGATTTTATTACAATCTTGAATTATTGTTATATGTGATAAAATATATTTAGCCAAAGCAAATTCTTTCATTAAATTAAATAAGAAATCCATTCATCAAAAGTAAGTTCCATTAAATTAAATGGTACAATATTCTGACTTTAGAAATAAAAAAAATTAACATGTATGTAAGGTTACCTTTAAGAACAAGTGAAATTTAATTATGTTTATTAAAAACAACATACCATTATTTCCACTCACCTAGCTAAAGAAATTCTGGCTCGTTGACCTCCACTGAGAGTTATTCCACCTTCTCCTAAAACTGTGTCATCTTTCTCTGGAAACTTTGAAATATCCTGTTGAAATATTGTATAAAAATGTTAATTTTCCATTTTCAAAGCAACATTGCTTTTCAATAAACGAAAAGTAAAAAAACCCAAAATAATTAATAATAAGTTTTCATAATAATGCTCTTGTTTTAGGCTAAGAAGATGAATATTTTGTTTATCTGACAGGGTAAGCTACTGTATATAAACATGGAGCAAACCCCGCACTCAATCACAGTAATGATATTATCTAGTTGGATAATAAAATATTTGCAAGCAACAACCAAGCTTGGAAAATACCAAGGACTCCACAGTTCAATCCTAAACTACACACATTCTCTTCTTTTGGAAATATTTTTTTCACATGACTGACCAAGAGTCAATAATTATAATAATAATAAAATACCTAAGAGTAAAACTCATAGACCTTAATAAAATGTCATAAACAACCCACAAATAAAAAGTATAGACCAAGGAAGTAACTCATTTTTTAATTATTATACACAGGTTTCAGATTAATATAGGTTATAATAGGCTAAATGATATATGGCTACTAATGAAATAATGACAATTGTAAGGCAATCATTACATGAAAAATTATGTTCTATTTTTTTCCAATAACTTATAGCATAACATTTGTTTCGTTTATAGATACAGCAAACCGGAGGGTGGCATCCTTGGATGTGCCATAACAACAAAACATTATTTAGTTAGCAATTGTAAATCTGAACATTATCAGTACAGTGAATTCCTCGTTATTTATTTCATTTTGTCAACATTCACATCATTTTATTTATTTTTATTTTATTTATTTTATTTTTTTATTTGCAATTATATCCCGCCCTTCTCCGAAGACTCAGGGCGGCTTACACTATGTTAGCAATAGTCTTCATTCTACTTGTATATTTATATACAAAGTCAACTTACTGCCCCCCCAACAATCTGGGTCCTCATTTTACCTACCTTATAAAGGATGGAAGGCTGAATCAACCTTGGGCCTGGTGGGACTAGAACCTGCAGTAATTGCAGGCAGCTGCTGTTAATAACAGACTGCATTAGCAGCCTGAGCCACAGAGCCCCACATATTTGCATTAGCCATTAATAAATTACTTGTATTCAAAATTTAGTTAAAGGGGTTCAACATAATATTTGTCCCTTTTTTTTAAATAGGATAATACTCCAACCCTATATATGGAACCATTTGGGACTATGCTAATTCCTTCCTTTCATTACAATAACAACTTGTTTTAAAACTTTGTTTTTCTATAATTCAACAACTTCTAAACCAGAGAAAAAACAGTTCTCTTCTCCCAAAATGCTTAGTTTATTAAGTAGGCTTCACGTGATGGCAGATATTCTTGGCAATATGCTGATGTATAACAGCTAATGAATCACTCCTAGGCACATTCTGTTTGACACTTTCATGGAATCCCAAGGGGCTGATGAATCAGAAACTACCTTTGAAAAAGTCTTCTCTGGAACTAATGACATAGGACAGGGGTCCCCAACCTTTTGGACCTCAGGGACTACCAAGTTCCTAATTTTAAATCCCTTGGACCACTAATACGAATCCAGCACACTGCTTGCTGAAGCGCCTGGACTCCCAGTGATGGGATAGAGTCCTTCAGGCACACTCCCTCCTCTCTTTCTCTCCCCCTCTCCCTCTCTCTTTCTCTTTCTCCTACTCTTTCTCTCTCATTCTCTGATTCCCTCTGTCTCTCTCTGCCTTTGTCTTTCTCTCTCTCTCTCTCATTTTCTTTCTTTCTTTATCTCTCTCTCTCTCTCATCTCTCTTCCCCCTTTCTTTCTCTCTTTTCTCTCTCTCTTCCCCCTTTCTTTCTCTCTCTCCCACTCTTTCTCATTCTCTCTCTCTCTTTCATTCTCTCTCTCATTCTCTCTCTCTCATTTGCTTTCCCTCTGTCATCTCATAGGCCAGCCAGTGTCTTGGGGCTGAGAGGAAGACAAGTGTCTCCCTGAGAGACTGAGGTGCAGGAGCACCAACAAGGGTCAGAAGAAACAGCCGCGAGATCCAGCTCCTGCTCTGGAATATGGAGTGAATCTCCATTCGCCCCCTTCCCTTGCCAGGCGAGGGGCGACTGGGAAAGGAGGGTGAGGGGTGGGGATAGCCACTGGTGGGTTCAGCCCAGGGGTGAAATCACAAAATTATTTTTGTGCATGCATGTGTGTGAGGGAGGGAGCGATCTGAAGCCAAGCCACCCAAACTTCAGGCAGTGGTGGGGCAGCTTCTGAGCAGCCCTGAATCAGCCAACTCTGCCTGACCTATTCCCTGAGTCTCACTGTTCTCCTCGCTCCCCCAACCCCCCACCCCACTCAAGCAGCGGTATTTCTTCTCTGCTTCTCTCCAGATGCTGGTGCAGGCACCATGGATGCAACTTCAGCCAACAGGAAGCTACAGCAGGAGGAAGAAACAGCCCGGGGTTCCCACCACCTGTTGCTTTGGCCCGCCTGCACTGCCACTCCCCCTTGCACCATTATCTCATTCCAGCCAGCAAGGGCTGTGCTGCAAAGTTACAAATTGCCTGAATCTCCCTCAACAGCGGAGATTTACAGCCCCACCATGAGCTGCCTGGTGTTGTGACCCAGGTTCCTGGACCCGGACTCCTGGACTCAGATGATTCAGAAAGTGAGGGAGAAGACCTGGCAAGCCCTGCTTCTCTTGGGCCCTCTCCCTCCCTGGCACCCACTCAAAGGGAGGAGGAGGGGCTGGCAAGGCCTGATTCTCTTGAGCCTTCTTCTGATTTGGCAACGCCCCAAGAACAGTTTTGGAGTGATGCAAGACTGCGCAGACGTGACCGGTGCGCGCAGCAGAGGAAGCATTGGGATAAAGCCAAGGAATGATGGTCATGCAGTGACATCTGCAGAGAGTATAAATAGGAGGCGGGACTTCCTGGTTTTTTGTCTTGGACAAAGCAATGAATTTGCGCGGGCAAACTGTATCAATGGAGGGAAGAATATATTCGTGAGTAATTCTGGCCTTATCTATAATTTCCTCGTTATCTCCAGAAACTTGGCAGGCCCGGGGGTAGACGTGGCCAGGACATTTATCTATGTAAATAAATTAGAAAAGGAGACCTTTGACTGACTCTTTGTTGGGAGTATTGGGGGAGGGAAACAGAACACCTGGCCAGTCCCATCTTCCAGAGCTCTAGTTACAGGACTGACCATTGTTTATCTGGGAGCAGCTCCTCCACCCAGGTGCACCACAGACCACCAACATTTTCTCACAGACCACCAGTGGTCCGTGGACCACCAGTTGGTGATCACTGACATAGGATGAATGACTTTCCCTTTAATTACATTTTCTACTGATTTGTGATGTTTCCTGAATTATTTTTGTTTTCTATCTAGCATTACATTGATAACATTTACTTTTCATTTAGTGACAAAGTCAGTAATTTCACATGAGATTCTTTAAGAACAGACTTTGTTCTTAAGAGACTGGTTTTAATTAAACTCTAGAAATGTGTTCCTTCTGAAGTTCTGCTATATTGCCTCATAGTGACAGTTTGTGTGACTTGCGGGATGATGACAGTGGTGATGTCAGGACTGTTTCAGAAGGGATGAATGAAGAACAGTGAAAATATATGACAATGTATTTCCAGCAGGGCCATCCAAGGCATGAGGTTTATCTCAGTTGCCCAGTTGCCCAGCTAAAAGGCACTTATAGCAGGCAGAGGTGATACAAGAAGATACTAAAGCTGGGTGATCATTTTAATGATAACATCAAAGGCATCATTTCATACTGTGTAGGAGAAGGCAATCATAACTCACTAAGATGAAGGAGGGCAAGATAGATCAACTAAATTACAGCAGTGACACTTGAATTCCTGGAAAACCTGAAGGGCCAGGTTAAGGACAGATCATCCTGGTCTATATGATGACTAAAAGTTAACACCAGCTTGCTAGTCCATAATCAATGAATCAAATCTGTCAAACAAGAGGTGATGATAGATAGATGATAGATGATAGATAGAGATAGAGATAGAGATAGATAGATAGACAAACAAACAAATATATAGATATCAAAGATGATATAAAGCAGAAAAGTGAAAACCCATCATCTCAAAAACCTACCCCATCTCAACAACCACAGCCAGAACCACAACCTCATGGAACTAGATACACTACTACTGATATCCTCATTAAAGACGAACTTGAATATGAACAGAAATGTCCAAACACCATCTTATTTGGACTGGAGTACAATAATGAAATAGATGACATCACTAGGATTCGCAGCAGCAGCAGCAATTTTCCTGCATCAACTATCTCTCCTGATGAAATTATTGACATCTCCCGTGATGGCCCTGAATACAAAAACAATGACGACACGTTGGCTACTCGCTTTTGAAGAGTCATTTGTAATAGCGAGTTCAGTAAACGCAAATTCATCCACTCAGTAAACACACTTGCAAGAAACTTCATTAATCATAATAAACTGTGTTCACGACCTTTCAATATTAGAGCATATACATTCCGTGAGCTTCGTGCAGAGCTCAGAAGACACCTGTATCATGTGAAACATACCTTTACATTGATTACTGCGCCAAATGTATCAAACACAAAAGCAACAGCTCATGTCCCTACAACCATAACAACCCAATAACCAAAAATCGACAATCCCATCAATCAAACATCCCAACAACCAACAATCAAAACACCCTAACATCCAAAACTAAGTATACATGCCCCCAAGATCATCCAGGTTCACTGCTACGTATTTTAAATGCAAACTACTCAATGCAAGAAGCCTCACAAACAAAATGCCGGAATTTCTTCTTCTTCTAAATACGGCTCAATTTGACATAATATTTGTCCATGAAACTTGGTTTAACAAATCCTTTTCAGACTCCGTTACCACTACAAGTGATTACCATGTCCATTGGTCTGAACGTGAAATCAGAAGAGGAGGTGGTGTTGCCATCTTCTATAAAAAGTCTCTAGATCTGAAATATATTCAAGTATCACAAGAGTTAGTTCTTCATGAGACCATTATCTGCGATCTTTCACGAAATACCACAATTCACTTCCTATTATGTTACAGAACCCCTGATTATGACTTTGATCATGTGAATAAACAAACTACTTTACTAATGTGGGCAGCCTCATGCCAACAATCCATTATTTTTCTTTGTGACCTCAATTTACCTCTTATTAATTAGACCCTAAATGAGTGCTCTACTGAATCAATACACACAATCCTGTATAATGCCGTCACTACTTTAGGACTTGATCAGTTGTTATCTAACAACAGTACATTCAACAACTGCCTCAATCTAATCTTCTGCAACAGTTTAAACACAATTTATAACCTTCATATCAAAAAACCTTTTTCCAACAGTGACCACTGCATGATTGACTTTTGTCTAAATTTATATCCATACAAAGAATCTCATAATAGGACTCCTAAATACAACTTTAAAAAAGCAAATTACGATCTCATAGCTGCCGACATTTCATCTCTAGATTGGCAAATCCTATTCAATGACTGCAACACTGCAGAAGACTATTATAACACTTTTCTACTTGAAGTTCAAAGAGTCATTAATCTATATGTACCATTAGTAACATCCAAAGCCAAAAAGAACAATTACCCATGTCAATAAGGAAACTCCAATCCAAAAAAATAAATAAAATAAAAATAAAAATCCCTTTGGCGGAAAAATAAAACTGGCTATGTAGCTAACTTCAAAAACTGATACAAAACCATATGCCACCAAATAAAAACAGAATGTATTAATTACCACTGCAAACAGGAGGAAGAGTTGTTACACACAAAATCCAATCGTACCTTCTATAATTTCGTAAACGTCAAACTTAAAGACTCAAAAAACATCCCACCTCTAAAAGGGTCAAATGGTGAAGATTATAACGATGATACCATTAAATGTCTTCAACACTTTTTCAGTTCAGTCTTTGTCAACAGCAATGGCAACTCCCCCTCATTTCCTAGTCGTAGCTCATCCAATTGCAATGATCTAATCCACATTGATTTTACTGAAGATACCGTCATAAGGGCACTACACAAACTTAAGCCATCTCTATCTATTGGTCCTGATGGAATATGTGCCTTCTTTCTTAAAAAGCTTTCCTCCACCATAGCTGAACCTCTAAGCACCATCTATGAAATATCTTTTAGAATGAGTTCCTTGCCTGACATATGGTCATTAGCAACAGTCATACCTATATTCAAAAAAGGTGACCCCCGCCTTACTTAGAATTATAGACCAATCTCTCTTTGCTGCGTCATGTGTAAAGTCATAGAATCCATCATAAACCAATCCATCACTCGCCACTTAGCAACAAATAACCTACTCTCTAATAAACAATTTGGTTTCAGGAAAAAATTGTCATGTAATCTGCAACTCATACACTGCAAAAACATTTGGACCTCTTAACTCGACCAGGGCAAAGCAATAGACGCAATTTACATTGACTTCTGTAAAGCCTTTGATTCAGTAGTGCACAACAAACTATTTCTAAAACTAAAATCTTATGGCATTTCTGGACCCCTGCATAATTGGATAGCTGCGTTCCTCTCAAACAGACAACAAGTGGCCAAAATAGACAGTGCCCTATCAAATCCTGCACCTGTTAACAGTGGTGTTCCCGAAGGCAGCGTTCTAAATCCAACACTCTTTCTGCTTGATATCAATGACCTTTGTGATCAAATTATAAGCAGCTGTGTCATCTTTGCCAATGATGTCTAACTATTCAACACCACAGACAACTATTACCTTTCAAAATGACCTACACTATGTATCTGAATGGTCAAACAATTGGTAACTCCAAATCTCTGCTAACAAATGCTCAGTCCTGCACATTGGCAATAGAAATAAGAACATCAAATATTTAAAAGTTGGAAAAGTCAGAAACGATTTAAAAGTTGATCCACACTCTGTCAAGAACCTAGGCGTACTCATTTCAAAAGATCTAAGCCCCAGAGCTCACTGTAACATCTTTGCAAAAAAGCCATTAAGAGTTGTCAATCTTATGTTTCGAAGTTTTCTCTCTGGTAACGCTATATTTCAAACTAGGGCATACAAAACTTTTGCCAGACCTATACTTGATTACTGTTCACCTGCCTGGAACTCTCACTGTATTTCAGATATCAATACATTAGATAGTACATTAGTCCAGAGATATTTTACTAGAAGAGTACTCAAATCCTCTGCTCGAAATAAAATTTCCTTTACCACCAGGCTTGAAATCTTAGGTCTTGATAGCCTCAAACTATGCTGTCTACGTTCCAACCTAAGCTTAGTTCATAAGATTATTTACCAAAACGTCCTACCTGTAAATGAATACTTTAATTTCAACCGCAATAACACAAAGGCTAGATTCAATAGATTCAAACTCAATGTAATTCACTCTAATCTTGACTGTAGGAAATATGACTTCTGCAATAGAGTAGTAAATGTCTGGAACACTCTACCTGATCCCGTTATTAGTCTCTCTAATCCCCATACTTTTTACCTTAAACTGTCTACCATGGACATTTCATGTTTTTTAAGAGGTCCCTAAGGGGCCGTGCATAAGCGCACCAGCGTACTACTATCCCTGTCCTACTGTTCCCATTTATATGTAGTCATTTTATATGTTTATGGCTATATTTTGCTTATTTGTGCCAATTTTTTTTCATGAATCCATATCTATGTCTATCCTGTTACTTGTTTCCTTGTACTTGTTAATAAATAAATAAATAAATAAATAAATAAATAAATAAATAAATAAATAAATAAATAAATAAATAAATAAATAAATAAATAAATAAATAAATATTGATAAACTGAAGACGTCTGATTATAACTGACTTAGTCCAAGTATTTTTGTTTTCAATAAAACAAGCCAACAGTTACTATAATTCTTTCTTTCCACGTTCCCATATCTGATTTCTGTAATCTGTGCAATAAAAAAATCAGCACCTGAATTTCAGTACCTAAAGACTCATTGAGTACACAGTTAAACATTGTTGTTTATCAACTGCTAAAGATTCCCAAACCACAATGTATGTTTACCAAAGGTGTGTGAGTAGAGGTTTCAATATGACTTTAGTGTTGATCTTAACACTAACACTCTTGCATAACATAAATTAGAGTCATAAATTCTATTTCACAGAATTTCAATTCAAGGCTATTATATACAAACAAGAATGTTTGTTATTCAGTTAAACCATTTATTATGGCATTTTGTCATCTGAAATATTTGCCTTTAATAGTATGATTACTTTGTAAAAATAATATACATTCTGGATTACCCAAAAGTACAGTGGCTCACACAACTAAGTTCATAACAGCCTTCCTGTACCATAAAAAAGCATATTTTAATTTAATGTTTAGTTTCTTACAATGGCCAACAAAAAGCCTTGAGATGCTTGTAGGAACATGATGGAGCTATAGACCCATTCCCTCGATTACATTACAACTGATTGAAGGGATATTGTCCCTAACACAGAGGTAACATTAAGTCTTAAGAACAAGTAGTCTTGATAGACCTGAAATTTCTTTATACATTTCCTTTGAATGGATTAATATATTCACACCGTGCATAGATTTTTGTCTTATACTAGTTTTTTCATGTTTATCAAAAATAAATCTTAAAATAAATGGAAAATAATCCTAAACATCTGTAGAGTAACAAGCTGGAATGTCCCATTGTGATAATTCTATTAGGAACAAATATTATAGGTTTTTAAATAGAATTATGCATACATTAAGTCAAAAAAATCAAACTATAATTACTAACCAATCAATATATTTTATATTACATTTGAAGCTAATAGATTCATCCTTCAGGATTGCACTGGGATATAAATGAAATTGGTAAATAAATACTGTAAACCATAAAACAGTCTAAAAGCTACAAAAGTAATAGTTAGCAACATGAAAAAAAAAGCAAGATAAAGCTGTAAAGGAATTTAATACTCAATTCAATGTGAAAATGATAAAGGGCAAGATAGTTTAAAAATTCTTGGGAAAGAATAAAGAAAGAGTTTTAAAAATACTAACAGTCTATAGATTAATATTAAATCTAGGGCTTCAGAGCCATGTGCCCTAATTGGCTACAGGAAAAATAGGAAGGTGTGGATAAAGCGAATTAAAGAGAAAGAGAAAGAAAATTTGCAGAGACTGAATTCATGACAAAACAATTTTTCAGCATATTTTCTCACGGCAATTTAAACACAGTTTAGACTGTTTTGTAGTCTAGTTTGAGATTTTAAAAAAACACAACAATCCATATTCAATAAGCTTTACTCATTAAATATACCACACCAAAATCACAAAACCACAAGAGTGGTTCCTAACCATTTGAAAATGTGTAACTTTACAAGCTATCAAAACTTTTCCTGTGCAAAGCTCAAAAGTTTGCAACTGCTGTAAAATTTCAGTTAGCCCAGTGAGAGTATTAACCCTTGTTTACTGGTCATAGGTGTATTTTTAACAATTCCTATTCATAGTGAGCACAGCTGTTGTTTTTATTAAATATCTGTATTAGAATAGAAACATGTCCTATTATGTAAATCCTTTATATGAAAGCAACCTATATTTCTTGGGTTTAATCGATAAATTAAAGTTCAGACATAGAGTGGTAACTTAGAAGTAAGGCCAACTGAATTGATTGTGAGTTAGGAAAAATTCTATTCTATTCTATTCTATTCTATTCTATTCTATTCTAGTCTAGTCTAGTCTAGTCTAGTCTAGTCTAGTCTAGTCTAGTCTATTCATCTTGGATGGGTAACTGTCATTCTATTTTCTCCCTACATGTTAACTGAAATTCAGCCCACTTGGAATATTTGGATACTGTTTATTATATTCTCATTACAACGTACATTAGTTTAAGTCCCAAGGTTTAAATGTTTATTCATGTTGTCCTTGCTTTTTTCTATTTCCAGAAACACTTTAAGATGAGTTTGCAAAGAGAAAGCATCCCTTATTCAAATAAAACCTATTTCACAAAATAATAAGGTGGATTCAAAGTTAAACAGCATGCACCTTTAAGTATTCCTAATTCTAGCTCAAGGTATTTTTGTACTGAAACCTATACCAACACTTCTTACGCACAATATCAAAAACTAATAAAGTACTCCACCCTCTGAAATATGCTTTCATTCCACATTACAGAATGAACATTTTCTCCTGATATCTCAGACCTAGAAAGTTATGTGAACTATTTTCTTCTCCTTTCATAATGCATAATTGCATTTGATAAAATACCTGACACATCTCCTGTAATTGCTCCAGAGAAATTTGATGATAAATTTATCAGGAACAGATTGCACACCAGTCAACCTTTCAATTAGCAAATGTCTTATCCAAGATGCCAAATAACTGAGGCATGAACAGAGAAGAAATTACATGACCACTCACTTGACAATATATAATATAAATGACACGCAAAAACAGGATATTTCCAGAACACCTTCAAATACAACAGTACTATCTTGCAGGTGTAATACATGAGCAAAAAAGGAGATGAGCTAGTGCTGTACACTTGTTTTGAACTGGTATTTCCAGTTCCAAATATACATATATAGCACCTAATCTGATTTTCTATATGCATGGCTTTATGTGGATTATCAGATGACATCAGAACTATAAGATATCCAAATTGTACAGCACTCTAAATGAGTTATTTATTTATTTATTAAGAAAATTTATATGGTTGGTCAACTCACAAACATTGACTCTGGATAGAGCTATTTCTATAACTCTCAAGAGTTATTTCTGTACACAGGCTTAGAGAAATAAATCTCAATACAAAAGCCAATAAATTCCCACCCCTCCTGGCCCAACAATTAAACCAACCCCATGATTGGCTCCATATCCATCACCTCCCCAAGTTCATTGACAAAACCATGTTTTCAGAGCCTTTTGAAAGATGTCAAAGTGAGGACCATTTATTTTTGCATGATGTTCCATAGAGAGAGTGCTACCCCAAAGAAGGCCCTTCTTAATCCCACCAGATGGAGCTGCTTAAGAGAGGGGACTTGAAACATATCCTGCCTTGGCACTCTGGTTGATATAATTGGGGAAAGATGTTTCTTCAAATAATCTGATTTCAGGCCATGTAGAGCTTTAAAGCTTTAAAGCAGGGCTGTCAAACTCCCAGCCGTCAGGCCAGATGCATCACAAGCTGGCCACGGCCACGCCCAGTTTAGTGAAGGGGAAAAAGTCCCGATACATCATGTGATGCTGCCATGACGATGTGAGTTTGACACCCCTGCTTTAAAGCCAGCATCTAGAATTGGGTCCAGAAGGAAATCAGCAGACAATGTAGCTCCGGTAGGAGAGGTGACAGATGTGCAAATCTAGATTTTTCACAAAATTGAGCCACTACATTTTGAGCTAATTGGAGTTCTGGATACCTCCAAGGCCAGCTCCATGTAGGGTATATTGCAGTAATCAAAATAGGTGGTGACTAAGGCGTGGGTGACTTGTGAGTAGGATTATTAGTCCAGAAAAGGGCATAACTGATGCACAACCCACAGTTGCTCAGATCTTTTAGCCATGACCACCATCTGTTCCTACAATTAGGATTGTAGTGATACATAAATCAGGCACTGTCTTTGAACCTTTGATTTAAGATATTTTTTTATATTTTTTTTTATTTTTGACAACAAACAAACATAAAAGTCTCATCAAACCAATTACAATGTGTTGGTGGGGTGTTTACATATCTTTTCGTGGAATCTCAAGATAAACATCTCTTTCATACATCTGTCTTATATCGTCTAGATCTCTTACTCTGATTTAACCTATTGAAGCTTTTAAATACTTTTCTTTGGTGACAATATTCAACAACCAAGTGGCATGCATTTGACTTTTACTTACTTACTTATTTAGTTTACTTACCACTTTTGGTAGCAGATCACAAAACAGACTGCCTGACAATAAGGTTTATTCATGGACCAGTAATATAGTATAGTATATTTTATAGTATACTATAAAACATAACCAACTAGTTCTTATTCAGCTATGCATATTAATCTTCTTGTAGAAGATCATATAATAGCTCAGAATAATATTTCTTGATTCTATTTCTTTCAGATCATACTTTGATTAGCTATACTTAAATATAACTATATATATTTCAAAATGGGGTATTTGTTTTTTTGAAAAAGTAACTTTAACTGTAAGTTCATTGTAATTTAGAAGTATTCATTTCTTTATTTAGAAATATTTAGTCTATTTCTGAGTGTAGATTGCTCTATGATCTTGATACAAATTGCTCCATTTATAAGATCAGCATAAGAAATAAAATTGCCTTTTTTCAACAAAAAAGATGTAAGCTACAGTGAAGTGAATGGTACATGTATAGAGTTCACATAAATTTACACAGTATTTCCTATAATGTGCTACAATTAATTTTAATTATCTTTGTCTTCAAGTAATTTTTTTATAATCATGATAAAAATGTAGAAGATTGAAGACTAACCTCTTCTAACTGACAGGCTTTGATGACACTCTTATATCGGTATTCATCATAAGAAACACCAAATATTATGTTTTCTTTAATTGTTCCAGGCATGATCCATGACACTTGAGGGCAAAAGGAAATTCTTCCACTGTGTTTGATTTTACCTTCTAAAGGTTCCAACTCTCCCATAATCAGCATTAGAAGAGAAGTCTATTATTGAGAATGTTAGCAAACAATTAATATTTGTTCATTAGGTCTGTACAGCATATACATTAACTTCTACTAAACTTAACTGTTCTTATTCTGCTATTTTTAGACTAACGGGACATACCAAGGTCAGATTTAATCTTTAAAACTATATCAGAGAATTTATATATATATATATATATATATATTTATATATATATATATATATATATATATATATATATATATATATATATATATATATATATATATAATTCTAGCACAGCTCAAAATGTACAATTATTAAAACCTCAGGAAAAACAGTCTAGATCAGGGCTGTAAAATTTGCGGCCCATGGGTCAGATGCGTCATGTGATGGCCACCCCCACACCTGGTTTAGCAAAGGGGGGAAAAGTCCCAATACATCATGAGATGCCATCGTGACAATGCGGGTTTGACACCCCTGATCTAGATATTAGCATCTTAGTTGCAATGTTTCAACTTTAAAAGGCAAAAAAAATGTGAAACTGTCTGTAAGGTCTAAATCTGGTGCTTACCTGTGCCTTTTAAAAATACAACTGATTAATTTTTGAATAATTATATAAATAATCTGTGCTGATCTTGCATTTCTTGATATTTATTTCAGCATTTTATTTCAATACTAGTTTGAAAAATCTTTAGAAAGCTATGGAATACATATTCCAAAATCAAATGCCAAGAACCTACTTTAATTGGAAATAATAGTCTATTAGCAATCAGCATATATCAACAATTGAGAATATATGTCAAAAGCAAATGCAAGTACCAAAATAAAAAAAAATAGCTTTAAACAATTTTATGGACACAGAATCTGATTTCCTTAGTTCTTTGCAGAATTTACTCCTTTTGACATTTTTAGCATGGAAATAAATATGAAGTCAGGCCTAGTATGAAAAACTATTGAGCATAATACGAGTAAAAAAAACCATGTTTTAACATGAATTAACATGTTTATATTTAGCAATCAGCCTTTTTTTTTTTTACCTTGCCTGCTCCAGTTGATCCAGCAACAGCAAGCAGTTCTCCCTTTTCAATCTTGAAGTTGATGTCTTTAAGGACAGGAGTAACATGAAGAGTGAAATTAGTGAAGAAGAGACCACCATTAGTTGATGATATCTTATTATTACCATTCTCCTGTTTTGTTTTTGTAAAGATCTCTCCACAACCCTGAAAGAAAAGAAAGAGAATCCTTCAAATTGTAAAAAACCAAAGAGTAATGTGCACTTGTTTGATTAAATCTGACTTTAAATTTTGGATATTTGTCATAGATAATGTTCCCACCTCCTATTTTTATCACAATAACAATATTGTTATTATTGGTGGTTTGGCTGAGAGACAGTATAGAACTCTGTCATTCTAGGATATATCAATTCTTCTAATATTTATTTCATATCCTTTGTCCATTTCTTTATACCATTAAAATTATTTCATTGTTATTTTCAAAATATCTGGCATATCTGAATTAGTTTTTAGTTTACAGTGAGGCTGTACCATGTGTTTGTTTATATATGCTTTTTTAAAAATTCTGTAAATTCAATTATCTTTTGATCTAGGATAGAATCCTTCTCCCTCTATAAATACACTACTGGCAATTAAGCAATTTCGCAGCACACTTTTTAATTATGATCAAGGTTGATCAAATTTCTCTTTCCAGCATGATCCAGAATTATGATTTGATATAGATCACGGGTGTCAAACTTGCGGCGTCATGTTGCTGTCATGTGATGTATTGTGACGCTTTCCCCCTTTGCAGAACTGGGGTTGGCGTGGCATGCATATGATGCATCTGGCTGTGGGCCACCAGTTTGATACCCTTGATGTAGATTGTGAATTAAAACAAATTTTATTAACCTTTTACATAAATTGTATTTGTGCTATTGTAATTATTTATTAGCTTTTTATCTCACCTTTATTATGTTATAAATAACTCAAGGCAGCAAAGATACATAATATTCTTCCCCCTATTTTTCCCACAATAATGGGGTGAGAGAGGCAGGGGCTGGCCCAAAGTTACCCAGCTGATTTTCATATCTAAAATAGATCTAGAATTCATGGCTTGGTTTCTAAGCCAGTACCTTAACCACTAAATCAAACTGGCTCTTCTTTTGATCAAAATATTGCATAGATATAG
Organism: Ahaetulla prasina; assembly: GCF_028640845.1. NCBI lineage: Eukaryota > Metazoa > Chordata > Lepidosauria > Squamata > Colubridae > Ahaetulla > Ahaetulla prasina. Next base: position 30,968,914 of record NC_080545.1, read on the forward strand.
TTAATTGGATATATTATTGAAGTCAAAAGTATTACAAGGAATATAATACAAGACTGACTAATAACAAAAATAATAAAAATATTACAATACCGATATATTATGACATCTTAGATTCTTGGGAAGAACCAGTGCATATGAAGGCCAATACCAGCTAAAGAAGTGATAGCCATGGATTTACATTGTTAGTTGTCAACAAATCATGATCATCATCTTATACTATAAGACATGGAGAGGTTTGTAATATAATAACAATAATGCTACTTATTAGCATTATTAGAATGCAAATCATTTTCTTTCAGTAATAATGAACTAGTTGAAGTAGCTCCAAATCTGTCCATTTTTATACCATTGCCAAAGTCAATAAATGATGTCATATTTTAAGGGTGAAACTACTCTGTGAATGCAGTCTGCCTTCCTAGAGTGTGGCATGGTGTCATGTAACACTAATCAAATTGTAGTATTACCTCATCCCAAAAAGCTGTTACTTTATCCAGTTCAAGGCCTGTGGTTGTTAAATTATATTCCAGTGTTTTGTATTCTTCTTTTTGCAAAAAATCCTGTAAATTTAATTGTGAGAGTTTTAAAGACAAATGTAACATTCTGAACTTTGGATATTTAAATGCTTCTTTTTTATTTTCTGGTTCTCACAGCAAATAATGTTAATTAAAAGATGGAAATGAATAACTATAAATAGCCTATCTATTCCAATGAAAATGTATATTGAAAGCTGTGACATGATATGCTGGGAAAATGTCATTATATAAAATGTTATTGTATCTGGGTTCTTATTACTTCTTAAGTCAAAAAGATGAACCAGCCAAACTCACCTCTATTAACCCAAACTATGCCATAGTCGCTTCCTATTACAATAGTTGGACTAGTAATGTGCTCTATTTTGGGCTATCCTTGAAGAATAAAGGAAAAGGGGGGGGGCATGGTTGAAATCTTTAAATATATTAATATGAATAAGATTCTGGAAAGCAGCATTTTCAATATTAAGCAAAAATAAATAACTTCAACTGACAGGTGGAAAATTCAAAAGTAATATTAGAAAGTTGTATCAGAGAAAGAGTAGTGGGGGCTTGGAACCAACATCTAGCAGAGATAGTGGGTCAATATCTGAGTTTAAACATGCTTGAGATAAACACATGGCTGTTATCTGTCAAAAATGTAAAAAATTAAAAGAACTCAAGGGGCAGACTCAATGAACCACTAAATCTTTTTCTGCTGTCAGTTTCCTATGTTTCTATAAAGAAATTACCATTGGAATTGAAAGAGGCAGCAATGTATTATTTTTTTCCTTAACAAATTTATGTGGCTGCCTATCTTAATGAAATAACTCTGGGCAGTTAACAAAACACATGCATTAAAAAACCACTATAAAGTCATTAAATAACAGAGAATTTAACATCAACCAAAGTTCCCCACCAAGGCTCTCAAAACACAGAATAGGCCACAAGTACTGGTCTCAACTAGCATAGTGATCTCTTCATTTGAGCTAGGTCTTCAAGACTTTCCAGAAGACCGACAGGGTTGAGGCCATCTGAATCCAGAGATGAGGCTGTTCCATAGGGCAGACACTAGAAAAAGTAAACACTCTGGTTCCCACTAGATGACATGGTTTCACAGAAAACACCTGCAATATATCTACTCTTCCATAACTGGTGGAGTAGGTAGGCTCTAGGACCCATCTGTGAGACAATATAATGGGTGTGCCCTGATATATTTAGGTGATCTTCAGCTCTGGGAGATCCATTGGTTGCCTGTGGGCTTCTGAATATGATTCAAGGTGCTATTTGTCACCTATAACACTCCGGGCCCTAGTTATCCAAGACACCATCTCTTCTGGCAATCATCTATCTATCCAGCCATATACATAGCATCAACTCTCTCCAAGTCCAGTACTGTCATTTAATGAAGCCTCAGATCTGGACTTTTTCCATCACTGCCCATATCATTTGGAACATTTTCCTGGTGGATTTTTGGCCTGCTAAGTTAAAACTGGTTTCCCAAATAGCATTTAAAAAAAGTCAGTAAAATAATACCCTAGCATATATTTGTATGATAAATTGGCAAGATAAGACACCACAAAAGAATAAATTATAATTTGCAAGGAATTAGTTTAGATACTATACCTGTATCTTGTTTATTGCTCCAAGAGAATCATACCATGTCTGCACTGCCCAAGGGAACTGTCTAGTGACTGTCATTCGAAGAACAATGCAGTATGATATGGTAGTAAATATTTTTCTAAGAATAATTCCATGGCTCAGTGCATATGGAAGGACAGCCAAAAATACCACAAAAAAACCAGAGAAGAAGAAAGCTGAACTATTGAAGTATCTCACATAAGCAGCTTTTCGAGTCAGCTTCAGTTCACTTCTGTAAAATGATAAGCAAAAACTGAAAATCCAATACAAAAATTGAAATTCTACATCTAGAGTGGCATAATTCTAAAATATGAAGCAATTATGAATACAAATAAGAAAGTTTTGAAAGTTACACTAGTTTGGAATGTGTATTAGAACTGTGTTGAAAATGCAGCTGCCAATCCTTCATCAAATTATATTTTACTTAATTTGCATCTCACCCTCCCTCTGGCAGCTTAGGTATTCTCAATACTTAAGTTGTCTCTTTTTATTCATAACAATTAAACTGATTATAGAAATTGACAAAAAGATTGTCCAGTAAGTTTTAGGGCTAAGTGGCATTTTAAATTTAAAGAATTTACCACAATCCTATAGTTTGCATGGATCAGTATTTTAACTTTGAATATGGGGCTTACTGCTACATCAACCCTGTACCTTCTAAGGCAAAGTGCAGTCTACAGCTTCAAATTACACTGAAACCATCATTTAGATATATCTGGCAAGTTATGACATATTGTATTTGCATCTGTTTTGCTGTCAAATGCTACAGATTTCAGAAAATCATGTAAGTCAAAGAATCTATTGGTAGGGCCAGAATAATTATTTTCTCTGTGTAAATATGGGTATGTCTGTGCTAAGGAAGAGTGATACATTATAAAAGAAACAAGAACAATGAAAGCAACTTCTAATAAGGCTTTGAAAAGGTTCTAGAGCTAAAGTTTTCAAACTAAATGCTGCCAAATAAAATAATTCAAGCATTTTGAGAAATCATCACCTTGCATTACTTCTAGAAAGAGGAGTCTTGAAATATACATTAACTGGAGAAGGAAAGCACAGTAAATGTTTGGCTGTTAACTCATTAGAATGCAAGGATTTTTGTGCAACAGTTCAGGAAACAACAAAGCTCCTTATTAACATAAGTCCAGACAGAAATATGTACAGTGATATAATAAAGAGAAAGCAGTAGATAAAGCACCCTTCAGCAGGATGCTGTAGCAAGAGGAAGAAATTCAAAGAGCATGTACCATCAAGGTGGAATTAAGAAGAAAAGCTCTTTCCCCAGAGATTTTAGTAGCCTTGAGTAACCAGTCAAACACTAAGGCAAACTATGAAGAGTTTCAGAAAAAAAATTGCAGAACGAAATATCTGTCCAAAAAGACAGATCAAATTCACGGCTGAGATTTGGAACATGATAAGATAGGAGTGGGGAATTCTTTGCCTCAAGATTATGCCTAAACCAGGTACAATTAAATGATTTTGATTTGGTTTTGAGGGAGAGAAATAAGTCATGTAAAATGTAATATTATTGTAATTCTAAATAGCAATAGCTAGTATTACATGAAAAATCAGTTGGACACTTCTCCATTTAAATATCTTTAGTACTGAAATAATTATCGTACTAGTGAATCAGTATACCAGTAGGTGAAACAGTTAAGGTATAAATTCATGGACAATTTGAAAAAAGTAAATGAGAAAGTTAAATACAATACAAATTTGAAACAAGAGACTGGTATTTTAATGAAAGAAAATCAGAAATGGCTATTACTTTTTCTTTAAAAAAAATAAAACAATTTAATACTGACAATGTATAAATCTATTAAAATGTTTTTTATAAATATCAATTAGATCCTCACTGCCAACACTTTTCTATTTCTATTCTGAGCTCCTTTTATTCCTTTCATTCTTAAATATTGTATTTCAATATCACGCTTTCAAGGTATTCAGGATCTTCAAATTAGATCGAATTTCTTTTACATTAGAAGATTTATATATTCTGGTTGTAATTTTAGCATTCTTTCTATTTTCTAAAGAAGTAGAGTCCCTAATAAATTTTAACTGCAATTATTATTTACAATTTGTACACTGTGTACCAGATACTAAGTCTCCAAGTTTTCTTTGAAAAAACAGAATATAATGGCACACCCACTTCTACAATAAGTTCTGCAAAACAAATAATAAACTATTTATTAAGGAAAACATAGAGTAATCATACAATATTTATGGAAATGACTCATATAATTCTAAATAGCAAATAATATAGTCCCAGATACAAAGTCTAAGAAAAATACCTATTCACAAATATGGACTTTTATTATTTGTCGAAATTTTTCAGCACAGGGGTAGAATTATACAGGAATGTGAACAAATGATTATTTTCTGCTTCATTGACATTTGGTGTCCTTTTACAAATAAAAATCCTGCCAAACAATATAGCTATAAAAAACACCTTAAAGAAAACCTAAAAATATGTTCCCCAGAGTAGCGGCCCCCAACCTTTGAGACACCAGGTACTGGTTCCATGGAGAGAGGTTTTCCAGTGGACCAGAGGAGGCGTAGTTTTGTGTGCTGCCTGCATCCCATGGATGGGGCCTCACTTGTTTGCGGGGCCCAGTTTCTGGATTGCCGCAGCCCAGTGCCAGTCTATGGACTGGGGATTGGAGATCCCTGCCCTAGTGTTCCAGGCCAACAGTTCCTAAAAAGTCAGCTGGCCTCCAAAAAATTAAGGACAGAAGGAAATTGGAAAAAAGGACTCAAATTTAAAACGTTTCCATTTATATCATTATTTTTTAACAATCTCCGAATAAATTGCATATGGCTAAAGTTTTGTTTCGTTCTGTATATCTGCGTTTCAGATGATATGAAATTCAAAACAATTCTACATTATCTAAATCAGGTGTCCCCAGCCCTGGGTCGCAGCCCATTATTGGGCCATTGCTTATTCAGAATTGGGCTGCATGAGAGGCAGCTGGTACACATGAGAACATATGCAACTCGACTTGCAGTCCAGCTGTGCGGCATGTACATATGCACTGGTCTGCCGCTTGCATGACTTGAGCTGGTTAGGAACATGCATGTGCTCCAACCCACTGTTTACGCAGTCTGGTTCCCCTCTCCCCCACTCCAACTGGGTCTCCAAGCTGCAAAAGTTGGGGATGCTAATCTAAATGATGTATTGAAAGATGACTTCTATTCATTAGTTGGCTGATTTTCAGATAAAAATATGAGAACCAGGTGTGACTCCTGGGTAAAGTGATTTTTGCAAAGTTCTTATTTAGATAAGCCATCATAATATAGGCAAAGACAGACAGCACATCAGATAAAAATAATTGTTTGGATCAGCATGATCCAACAGTTTGATTACAAGAAGGATAAAACGACAATTATTATCTTACAAACTTTTATCTCATTGTTGAGTTATGCAACATATATGCCATGCATGTAAGATGGATAAATATAAATACTTACTGTCGCAGACTTTCAATCATATTTTCCATTGCATCTTCCCAACAATAAGCCTTTACTGATTGTATATTCTCTATCATTTCTGAGGTAATTACAAGTCTTTCATTGATCTTTCCTGCTCGTTGATCTCTGTAGATAATTATGTTCTGTGTTTAATACTCATCATACTGAAAATCTGGTAAACACTGCACACAATATACTACCAGTATCAATAAGGTATCTATTCATTCCATAAACTAGAAGTGTACAGAAAATTGTATTTGTTTGTTATTCTGGTAACAAATTCCTAAAATCCTTAAAATGTCCTTTGAAATTGTTCAGATGATTCTCCAATAGTTTTTAAAAGCTGCATTGGTATAGATATGCCATTATGTAAAAACTCAATGCAAAATACAGAGCTAAAAACCAATAATTTATTTGAGAACAGTAACCTTATGTATATATGTAAAAAATACTAGCCTTGTGTGTGTGTGTGTTTCCACTGAGTCCATAAAATGTTTTTTTGAATAACATGTAACAATAAACATTTAGAAGTATATTGAACTCCATGTGGAAATAGCAAATAAGAGTAGTACAAGTATAAGTTTTGTTGTACATAAGGGGAATTATCTTATAGTAGAGCAATCACTCATGGCTCTTGTCATTTGGAAGTTGAAAAAGCATGCGAAGTATAGTATAAGCCTTAAAGTAGGCCTTGCTTAATTTTTTAAAAAGATGGAGGGAAATCATCAACTATTATTACTTCTGTTCTTCCTACCTGTGTGCCACAACATTTCCTTTGTGGATTTAAGTCTTTTTGCCCCATAAAAGGTTAAATATAGTTATTATGAGTCAAAGAGTTACCCACTTAACCAAATTTTGTTCTTTATTTCAACCACTTCCAGTTTCTCAAAGCATAGTTACCAGAATCAAGGCAAAGGAAGACATATTGTATTGTATCATGTCAAGACAGGACCACTTATTTGACATTATTCCTTTAATTACAAGTATATACTGTAAATTACATATAGATCATATGTGTTGCCCATAAAGCAGAGTTAATTTTCCAAATATTCTTGGTCAGGCAGATACAATAGACAAAATGCTCAGCTGCTGAAGAAACTCTAAAATGCTAAAATGCTTATGAATATGGTCACCAACTACGCATGGCTTGCCCACAACCAGATTTCTGCCTACATTTTTTTGCTCCACGTTGAAGGTAGTTTTCTGGCTTCTTTATTTAAGTAGCTTTATTTAAGAACCTTATTACAGCATTCATTTAGCAACAGTTCAAAGTTACAGTAATGCTGAAAAAAAAAGAATTAAATCCTTAAAATTATGAGCATTGCAGCACCCATGTGGTCATGTGATCAAAATTTAGGCACCTATGACTGCTTCAATACTTCACGTTTCCCCATCCTCCTATCTTCCCCCATCTATGCCCTTTTGGCAGCCTGCATTCTGCAGTCTCTGCTGCCCTTGCTGACTTTCACCATCCTCTTCTCCCACTGCTGACCAAGCATACCCACCCTGGCTTTTCATGAGGCATCTTCTGGACATGTGAGGCTTTCTTCCCAAGTTTACACACAGTGGATCCTCAGGAGACCTGGGAAAGATGGCCTGATGTAGCCAGATATTGATTCGTGAAGGGCCTGGGTGGGGCATGCCTCAGCAGCAGTGGGAGCAAGAAGACAGCAAAGGCCAGCTGGGGCACCAAAGTGCAAGATGGCAGGGGGATCAGAGTGCAGGGTGATGAGGATGACTACGGCTGGGACTATCTGGGGAGGCTGAGCTTTGCACCATGCTGCTGGTGCAGCTGGAGCTTCCCAGGGTTGCTGCATCTTTGTGCCATGCTACAGAATAAGGGCTTCTTGTTGCCCCAGAGTCAAAAAAGGCTGCTTGCCTCCATACAAGGCAGGATGCAGGGTGGCCAAAAGGGCAGAAATGGCAGGGGGGATAGGCAGTTGGGGAGAACTGCAGCAAAAGCAGTCCTTTATCTTGTAAGAACTAAGACTTGGGGCTGGGAGGGACTAAACTTCGACTTGGTTAGATTGTGGTGGGTCCTCAGTTAATGACTAGTGGAATTCAATTAAAGATGGTAATAGGGATTGTCAGGATTGCGTGGCTGAAATTCAGGTAAATTTGAGGACTACCACTACTTGAAAAAACTACCCATATATGCTTTGTCACCTGTATTTCATCATCATTCGTCCTAGCCAGGCTTGAAAAAGGACGACAAGAATCAAAAATCCAAGCCCACAAAATGCTGATGCCTGCAACATCTCCCAGAGAAGTCCCATCAGCAGCACAACTTGTAAAGGTGCAATCCATACAAAATGAGCCAAGGCTAGACCCTGAAAGAAAAAAAATCACAATAAAAACACAAGGAACCTATACTTAGAAAGCAACATGAAAGCTGGTAAGAGTGGCATGTTTGTCCAATCCAAACTCCATTGAAATATCTTGGCTGTATATTCAGCAATGTTGAGCAGCTATTCCATTTCAGATGGTGTTTTTCCATGCAGCTTCTGATCAACCATGTAAAGGCAGTGGAATAGGCTGGCAGATGTTTTTGATGTTTGATAGTCATGACCTGACTTGTTCAGTATTGCTGACAGAGGAGTCAACAGTTGTGGTGAAAGTGGCCATATCCTTAAAAGATTCCACTCTTGATATTAACTTCTCCCTGTCTATTACCAGCAGTAGTGTCTTATACTATGGCATTGATCTTTGTACAGATCCTTTCATATTTAATCTGAGTAATGGGACCACAGTTGCAATGCCTATTTTGTTCCCAAAACACCACAAGCTGGAACAGATAAATCTGCTATTGTGATTTCAAAATCTGGGAATTTTTAAATTCCCAGAATTTTATCTAAGCCAGACTTAACCACCTGGCACCTTAAAACTGTCTTGGAATTGCAATTTCAACAACTTTCAGACTGCTGAAATATAAAGTTGTATTCCAAAATGTCATAACTAGCTGTAGTTTCTTCTAGCAGAAATCACAGCAGTGAAGAACAACATTCTTTATGGTATGGTCACTTTAGTGAGAAATTACATCCATGCTGCTCTTGTTTGTTTTGACCTCAGCCTGAAAAAGATTTTATTGACCAACGAAACACTCCCTGCCATAAGCATAGGGGGAAGAGGAATCTCTAAGACTGTAACTATTCCTTTGTCCCACTTAAAGTTTAAGCAATTTAAATATCATCCACAAAAAATTAACAAATAATTTTCTGTATTTTCCTACTGCCGTTTATCATATTTTTCAGACTATAAGATGTACCTAGCTTTTGGGGAGGAAAACAAGGGGGAAAAAATCTCCTCTGCCTCTGCCTCCCAGCAATTTGCCTCCTTGTAGCAAATAGCAAACAGCCTGGTCAACTTCAGCACAACGTGATGTAGCACAAGCAGCTGATTGGTGGTTGGATCTGCCTCCCGGAATACTGCCTATCAGCTGTTCCAGGCTCTGGGGATCACCACCACCATTGCCACCATCGCCACCTATCGCCACTGTCGCCGATCGCTGCCTCCACATGCCCCATTTTTGGCCTCCACGCATCCCGTTTTCAGCCTCCATGTGCCTCATTTTTGGCCTCTGCGCACCCATATTTTACCTCCGCACACCCCATTTTTGACCTCCGCACATCCCATTTCAGCCTGTTCCATTTTTGGCCTGTTCCTGGAGTGGGATGAGGCTGAAGGGTGGGGGCTCGTGGGTGGGCATGGCTTTGGCACAGACATTTCCATCCACTTTTGGGCGGGGGAAGTGCATCTTATACATCGAAAAATGCGGTAATTACTACTAGCCAAGAAAAACAATAGCACTAGCACATGTAGCACTTGTTCCAAAAGTAGATCAACACTAAAATAGGGAAATATATAAATATAATATAGATACATCCAAAAGAGATAAATGTTATGGATTTAGTATTATATATCCTATTCTCAGAGTTTATTAACAACTTAAGAAGCCACTTCAAATAGCAAGAATAATGTAATACAAACAGATAACTTGGATCCAAAAATTCAGGCAAGTATGATGTTGTTAGCATACATAATAGTGTTGCTTTTTCTTTTGATTGCTGTTTTGTTCTGCTTTTTATAATTTGCTTAGACTATTCACTCGCAAACCTATCCATAGCAAAGAATTTACTTTAATTCCACTAGTGTTAGGCACATTATAATGGATTGGAACCGATTCCTTCTCCTTCAAAGAAATGCAATAAACACATGATTGCCAACATACTTCATCAAATTTGTTCAGATTGTTTGAAAGGAGGCTAACAAGTTGTCCAGTACTTATGTTATCTAGGACTCTGCTTGACAGTTTTAAAATCTGTAAAACAGAACAAAAGAAGTTTATCAACCAACTGCATATAATAACACAAACAGAAATAAAAACAACATCAGTCGATGCTAACATTGTGCAATATAATTTTTATGTTTTATTACAAACACACTTTTTCCCATCTACTACATGATTACTAATAAATACTCACAATATTAAGAAGGGTTTGGTCTATATTTTTTTTTTTAATAGATTCTAATTGTATCAATTACCACCTAAGAACTACAAATCATGAATATTATGAGGTTCCTGCCAGGAGGAAATTGAAAACAACATTTCAACATCACATCAGTTAAAGTTAGGTGGCCTTATATTCTGGGAATGAAGTAAAAGCTATTTCGTTGGGACTTGTTCTTTAGAAAACAATTAAGCATCTTTGAAGTAAAGTTAAATGTGTGTATAGATAAAATATCAGACTCGAAAAATATCCTTGTTCACTCTGATTCTCTCTTCAGTTTTCAAGAACCATGCAAGAAATTGCATCTGAAGTGATGAACTCTGATCTGCACTTAATTCTAAACTAAATTCATCTTCTTTTTAAACTACACTTTCCAGTTATGATTTGGAGAGTAAACTGAGGCCAATTTTTAGTTCCAAATTATTGAAATTTATATTTTGTGCTTGTAATTGTAAATTAACTGTATTATTATTTATTTTGCATCCATTTAAGGACCATGAATGGGAAATAGGTAGATTTTAAAATAAATAAATAAATAATAAGTTTATAGTAGATGCAATAATTAAATGGGAGACTCTGTTTTTATTTTAATTTCAGATTCTTTTCACACTTTATTACATTTGTAAGAAATTATCTGTACAGAAATACCATTTTGTTTGTTTGTTTTAGGGATGTGCAATAGGATAGTTTATATGTAATGGTAAATTAATTTTGTCGTTCTTGGCTCATTAGCTACCTTCTTTCCTATCATATTTGGATTCTCTCCTTGATGAGGAAAAATTAGTCCTTATTGCTCCATGAAGGCTTCATTCTACTCACAACTAGGGAAATTGGATGATGGTCATGTAGCTTACTAACAAATCGTACTTTTACTCTCATTTTCTCTGTTACTGCTGGTTTCAAAGAAATATTAATTAACCGTCTGCTGATATCGCACAATAAACAAAGTGTAAATCATCAAAAAACAAATTCTTCTTGCACAGTATGCTTTCATTATTGTAGCAATGTGAGGCCACAGTATATTATCAATCTCCTATGCAGTTTAATTACCCTTGAATTTCATTAAACCAAAATAGGAAACATACCTTTTTATAAATTAAACTAAACATGGCTATCCTTATTTGCATTCCAATGTGATGAAGGCCAAATATTGCTGGGTGGAGAAGCAACATTCGTACAATGAAGAGAAGACAGAGTCCTATGGCTAAATAGTAGGCTATTGATCGTTCAAGTGAATTAGAAGGATCGTAAGAAGCAATTATTCTTCCCAGTAAAAGAGGTTGCACGGATTTAGTAACTTCCTGTGGTTAAAAAAAAAAGTCAGATACTTTTGTCAGTTTTTTTGAATAGCTAATACATATGAGCACTTATCTATTCGGCATATTTGAGCATGAAGAATTATAACCTTATCTTCAGAAAATGAGGTAATGGTTAGCAGTGGGAAAAATGGATGCATGTCAGACTATATTATGCTTCCTAAACTATTAACTTCCCACAAGGGAAGAAGGGGAAATAAGAAAATAAAATTCAGCAGCTACCCTGATTCGTTCCTATTTATGGAATTACAGGAAAAGTTTCCAATGTTCTTTGAAAAAGTATCTTTGCCTTTTGGCTCAGGGAACATTCAAACCCATATATCTGTTTTTGGAACTAATGACTGCAAAATTGCAGAGGTACCTGTATTTTTCAGAGTATGAGCCACACTTCCCTCCTCCACCACCACCACCCCTAAAAGAGGCTGAAAATTTGGGCGCGTTTTATACTCCAAATTTAGCTTTTTCAAAGCTTTCTTTCAGCCCTAACAAGATGCTAGCAAGTGAAATGATCTTCCGGTTTTGCCTGCTCTCTCCAACTCACAGCTGTGCTTTAGAAGCTGTTTTTTATCCCCACGCAGGGGATAAAAAGCATGCACGCTCAAAACCAGCAAACTAATGTGCTGAAGCTGACCAGACTAAGGATGCTAGCCAGATGAATACCGGTAGGCAGATTCCCCGCTCCCCTATTTTCCTCCCCAAAAACTAAGCTGTGTCTTATACTCTGGTGTGTCTTATACTCCGGTGTGTCTCAAAAATACAGTATTCAATATTCTGTAGCATATAATATTGTCCTTTCTAATAGCCTTATGATCAATATGTTGCTGAAAAGGGAGCGTCTTTCTAACCTGTTCTTTATTGTAGAATAAAGAATTTCAGAGTTATAAAGATATATATATTTTCTGAGGTTTTCGCGGGTGTTTGTATGTAGGTCTTTGGTTATTTGGGTTTTCTCCCGCGTAAAATTGAAAGTGTCTTGGTGACATTTCAACAAAGTCTCATTCGTCATCTTCAGGTTGGTGTTTACAACTTCGTGGTTCTAGGAGCAATGTGTGATCGCAGCTATTTCTTCCTTTTAACTTAAAAGGAAGTTAAAGGAATTAAAAGGAAGAAACAGCTGTGATCACACATTGCTTCTAGAAGCACGAAGTGGTAAACACCAGCCTGAAGATGACGAATGAGACTTCGTCAACGTTGCCAAAGACATATATATATATATATATATATGTAGGTCTTTGGTTATTCGGGTTTTCTCCCGTGTAAAATTGGAAGTGTCTTGGCGACATTTCGACAAAGTCTCATTCGTCATCTTCAGGCTTCAACCGTGCTTATATATATATATGTGTGTGTGTGTGTGTCTGTGTGTGTGTGTGTGTGTGTGTGTGTGTGTAGGTCTTTGGTTATTTGGGTTTTCTCCCACATAAAATTAGAAGTGTCTTGGCGACATTTCGACAAAGTCTCATTCGTCATCTTCAGGCTTCAGCTTCGTGCTTCTAGGAACAATGTGTGATTGCAGCTGTTTCTTCCTTTTAACTGCTAGTGGGGGTTTGAACTGATTGGGTGGGAGCTTGGCTGTGTTCTGATTGGCTGGGGTTTTTTTGTGCTCTGATTGGCTGGGGGTGTGTCCTGTTTGGGTGGGGGCTTGGTTGTGCTCAGATTAGTCTGAGTTGCAGGGGGATTTGAGCTGGTGAGCTGCATTGCTGTTGTTTGGCTTCGTGGTCGTGGTCGTGCTACATCTTCATGGTGGGTGTCAGTCTGCTGCATGTATGGATTGGAGGGGTTTGAAATGGCTAATGTTGCAGCTGCGGTCTGGCTTCTGGTCCTTGGTTGTGCTTCATCATCGGTGTGGGTTTGAGTCTGCTTTCTGGGTGGATGTGTGGTGGTGACATCCTGTGTGGCCCTCGTGAGTGTGGGTCTGGTGTCATTCCTCGTGTTAGGGACTCATTTGTCAATAAGGGTGGGTTTCCAAATGGCTGGTAGGCGGGAGGTATCATCTCGTTTATTAATGCTGTGTGGCCGTTTTTCTATCTCGATGGCTTCTCTGATTATTCTGTTGTTAAAGTTTTCAGTTTTGGTGATAGTTCTGGTCTTTTTAAAGTTAATATCATGTCCTGTGGCTTTAAGGTGTTGGACCAGGGAAGAAGTTGGTTCCTCTTTTTTGACTGAGTTCTTGTGTTTTCAATGCATGCACTTATTCTTCTGTTGGTTTGTCCGATGTATGTGGTGGGGCAGGTGGGGCATGGGATTTCATATACTCCTTGATTTTCTAACTCAATTTTGTCTTTGGGGTTTCTTAGGATGGTGGATATTTTTCGGTTTGTGCAGAATGCTGTCTTAATGTTGTGTTTGTGGAGGACTTGCTGATTCTGTCTGTAGTGCCTTTTATATATGGGAGGAGGGCTGTGCCGTTTTTCTTGTTCTCTGTCTTGGATTTTAGTGGGGGTTTCTTTTTGGATTAGGTTGGTAATCTTATTTCTTTGGAATCCATTGGCTGTTAGTACGTTAGTGAGAGTGTGTAGTTCGGTTTTTAGTGTTAAAAACCAAACTACACACTGTCATTAACGTACTAATTACAAGAACCATATTTCTTAGAATTGCAAGTCTATTAAGGGGTATTAAAGTTCACCACAATAACAACTGTAGTAATTTTGGGTCCAATTTCCCATCTAGTTGCAGGGAACAAAAATAATCTCATTACTCCAAAAGAATCTGCTTCTAGAAAACATTTGTCATAATTTAATAAATCTTTGGTAATTATCATATCTGGCTCTTTACATAGATTATTGTTAATAAATTCATTCTCTATTTAAATGAAGAGTGAAACAAATGGGAAAATTCCATCTTTTATATATCCTTTAGCATTATTACAATATTCAAAAGGATGACAAATCTTACTAATAAAATTTTCATTAAACAATGTTTATAGTTCCCAGATGAAATTTTAGGTATTTTATATGAAATGATCATATAGCATACAATTTATTTTGTTAAAAATACATTGGAAGAATGCCATCAGAAGATATACCGTAAGTGAGGTCACGGTACCTTTTGTTTACTGTCCATTAAATAACCTGAGGTCAACATTATAAATTGATTTATTATTATTATTATGTGTAGTCATTTCCTAATGGGTCAGCATGAAAACACTGGTATTCATATGGTTTTATTAGGAATGAACTGAAACTGACACTTGAATCACATAGCTCTTGTTTAAGTACTCACATTGTTTTCCTGATTACATATAATTTTAGAAAAAGACAAACAGAACAGACTTATGTTTGACCAACAGAGCAATGTTTTTAGTACACAAGGAGGAATATTTATAAAAGAAAATTTAAAAAAGAATTGGGCAGGTGTGTCGATGCATCCACGTTTAGGATCAAGACTATAATAAAATCTGTTTTTATATACAATATATATATATATATATGCAATGAGAATGTTAAAGGACAAAAATAAAAAGTTAGTGACTAAAACTCACAGTTGGACAATGGAAAGAACTTTTTTCAAAACTAAACAGAGTCACAAAACATTGTGACTTGTACAGAAGCTGCCTTCAGATCAGAAGCTACAAAGGGCAGGATGGAGTAGGGGTTACAAAAATTAATTGAAAGACTGTGGCCATAATTGTGTAAGAAAAGGACAGGTATGAAGAGAAAGATGACAATCTTCATATTAATAAGTTTAAAATTAACTTTAAATAGAACATTATTGATAAAAATTCCAGTTGGAGTCAAATCACATACCATAACTTAATGATGCTAGAGAATGTAATGGAATTCTCCAAATCCTTAACTCCCTTTTCAGTTGGTTAAAAAAAAAATCACATCTCTATGCTTCTCCCCTTGTACTTACTAGTTATAGCACATGTAGAACTATAATTTGTATTTTTACTACTGTTTGTTATATATACCATGCAAAGATAGCAATGTGTTTTTAGATTATTGTTACAAAGTGATTTATAGATTTTTTACAACAATGAACAAAAAAAGGCTACACATAATACACTTTAACGATTAACAAAGAAAAAGTTGTACTGTTTCCAAATAATAGTGTTAATACTTGCTCTCTAGTTGCTTTTCTTATCATCTGAAAAACAGAATTTCTGTAGTATTTGCAAGACAGCTAGTGATAGGGACAAACTGAAGTCAAGCTCTCCAAGGATATTCATCTATCAAAACTAACAGTTGTTCTAGTTAAAGATTTCTTTGCAAAAGTGCAAAGCCTGAATATAAAATGTGTATTGTAATTTCTAACTACCTTTGATAATCTTTGTAGACACACCTGGCATTATTAGTCTTTGCTGTATTCTCATTATACTTGTGAAAGTTAACAAAATTGGCAGCATAGGATAATTCATACTGTACACTAGCCAGATAATGAATAAAATTAAGCATGTCGGTTTAAGAAAATATTATCCACACTTGCTGCAGCTGGCATTACAACACAAAAAGTGAGAAACAACTTTAGTTTGGTGAAAAAAAATTCTTTTTGAATCTTCTGAGTTGAATTGAAAAATAATTCTAATTCAGGAAAGCAAATTCCACCTCTAGCATACTTCAATATTTTTAAGAACATTGTTGACAAACATGAAAGTTTGTTAAAGAATTTTGACTTGTCATTTTGTTTATATATTTGAATTCTGAAGCAAACAAAAAGTATCACTATTTACATAGTTCTAGAATCACATCTTAACACTACCAAAATAACTTTATTTAAAATTCAATTTAATTGTAAATTATTTTTAAAGATATAATTTTAGCATGAAATCCATATGTACAATTGATTCCATGATGTTTGAAGACTTTTTGAAGCATCCATGTCTCCATCAATTTTATAACAGATTTTAATGCCAGATGTTTGTGACTATCTTAATAAGCACACATATCAGGGGTGAAATGCTCCTGATTCGGACCGGATCACCCTATCTGGTAGCGATTGCAGCGGGTGGTTTGGAGAACCGGTAGCAAAAATCTCTGCTCCCCCCCATGCCCAGCTGAACTGCGCAATCATCAGAGGTTTTTTTTTTACTTTTAAAAGCATTTTTTCTTTGGCCAAAAAATACTTTTAAAAGTAAAGTAAAGCCTCTGATGATCGTGTGGCTCAGCTGGGATCATCAGAGCCTTTTAAAAGTATTTTTTCTACAACCTCTTTGGCCAAAGAGATTGTAGAAAAAATGCTTTTAAAAGGCTCTGGCGATCCCAGCTGAATTGCCTGATCATCAGAGGCTTTTAAAAGCATTTTTAACAACCTCTTCGGCCGAAGATGTTGTAGAAAAAATGCTTTTAAAAGGCTCTGGCGATCCCAGCTGAGTTGCCTGATCATCAGAGGCCTTTTTTTCTTTTAAAGGAAAAAAAATGCTTTTAAAAGAAAACAAAAGCCTCTGACGATCAGGCAACTCAGCTGGGATCATCAGAGCCTTTTAAAAGCATTTTTTTGCTGCATTAGGCTGCATTAGGAAGACAAATGACTAATTCACCAAAGCCAAATTTTGCACATTTCATGATTAAATACATGCTTCTCCAGACTTGGCTTCATTTGTTTCCCTTACAATGAAATATGTGCATGTTATATTCTTCTTACTATTATTGTTTTGCAGTGCATTAAAATGCTTTTAAAAGTAAAAAAAAATGGCCACGCCCACCCAGTCATATTACCACCACCACCACCCACCCACAGAATCGGTAATAACGAATTTTACATTTCACCCCTGACACATATATACACCAGACACACATAAAAATTTATTTTATTTATTTTATTTATTTATTTTGCCACACAGTATATATAATCATAAGCATGAAATAATTATACAATATATAAGCATATATATGAGTATGAGTATGTAATAACTATATTAATTGGATATAACAAAAGGAAACAATAGGACAGGAACGGTAGGCACATTTGTGCTCTTATGCACGCCCCTTACAGAGCTCTTAGGAATGGGGTGAGGTCAATGGTAGATGGTTTCTGGTTAAAGCTTTCGGGATTTTGGGAAGAGACCACAAAGTCTGGTAGTGCATTCCAAGCATTAACAACTCTGTTACTGAAGTCATATTTTCTGCAATCAAGATTGGAGCGGTTAACATTAAGCTTAAATCTATTGTGTGCTCATATATTGTTGCAATTGAAGCTGAAGTAGTCTTTGACAGGAAGGACATTGTAATAGATGATTCTATGAGTTAAATTCAGGTCATGTCGAAGGCGGCGTAGTTCTAAATCTTCTAAACCCAGGGTTTCAAGTCTGGTGGCATAAGGTATTTTGTTGTATTCGGAGGAGTGGAGAACTCTTCTTGTAAAATATTTCTCGACACGTTCAATTGTATTGATGTCAGAAATGTGGTATGGGTTCCAAACAGTCGAACTGTATTCAAGAATTGGTCTAGCAAATGTTTTATAAGCTCTGGTTAGTAGTGTAGTGTTTTTGGAGAAGAAGCTATGCAAGATTAGGTTTACAACTTTTAGGGCCTTTTTTGCGATGTAGTTACAGTGGGCTTTGGCACTTAGATCATTTGATATGAAAACTCCAAGGTCTTTAACAGGATGGGGGCCATCAGTAAGGTAATGTCCATTAAGCTTGTACTTAGTGTTTAGGTTCTTTTTTTCAATATGTAAGACTGAGCATTTGCTGGTTGAGATTTGGAGTTGCCAAGTTTTAGACCATTCAAATAAAAAGTCAAGATCTTTTTGGAGGACAGCTGTATTGTTGGTGGTGTTAAATAGTTGACATCGTCAGCAAAAAGAACACAATTACTTGTAATATGGTCACAGAGATCATTAATGTATAATATGAAGAGTGTTGGTCCAAGAACGCTGCCTTGGGGAACGCTACTTTTAACAGGAACAGAATTTGATAGAGCATTGCCAATTTTGACCACTTGTTGTCTGTTTGATAGAAAAGCTGTTATCCAATTGTGGAGGGGTCTTGAGATGCCGTAGGATTTTAGTTTTAGGAGAAGTTTATCATGTACTACTGAGTCAAAAGCTTTACAGAAGTCTATTAGATTGCATCTATTGCTTTGCTCTGATCAAGATTTGTAGTCCATATGTTTTTACAGTGAAGAAGTTGTAAATTACAGGATAAATTTTTTCTGAAATCAAATTGTTTATTAGAGAGTAGGTTGTTTGTTTCTAGATGGAGGGTAATGGATTGGTTGATGATATATTCCATTACTTTCCAGGTGACACAGCAAAGAGAGATAGGTCTGTAATTTTCAACTAGGCTGGGGTCTCCTTTTTTGAAGATAGGGATGACCGTGGCAAGTGACCAAATTTGGGAAGGGAACTGGTCGTGAAAGCTTTTTCAAAAATTATGCTTAGGGGTTCTGCTATATTAGTAGAAATCTTTTTTAAGAAGTATGCACATAGTCCATCAGGTCCAATAGATAGGGATGGTTTAAGTTTGCGAAGAGCTTTTTCAACATTATCTTCTGTGAAATCTATGTGTGTTAGGTCGTTGCACTCATTGTTAGTACAATTGGGGAATGTTGGGTAGAAGTCATTACTGTTAACAAAGACTGTGCCAAAGATGTGATCCCAACTTTCTAATTGTTTATCAGCCTAGAAACTAAAACTTAATTTAGATTAAAATTTTCTCCAATTTCTTTCTATATGTGGTAAAAGAACAGGAACATATCTCATATTTTTAAGCTTTCAGTTGTTTATATATCAACATAAGATTTAATCAGTTATATGTACCTAAGTTCAAATGTATGTAACAAAAATTACAGTTTTCAATGGAAGGAATTGGCTATATTATATGAAAAATTTCAGTTAGAATATTAATCTATCTATTATCTATCTAACTAACATCTTCTATCTATCTGTCTATCTATCTATCTATCTATCTATCTATCTATCTATCTATCTATCTATCTATCTATCTATCATCTATTTCCTATGGAATATCTCCTCTCCATCCCACAAATGTAAGTCAAAAAATAAGTTATGTATATGGGGTATATACAGTAGATGCTAATACTGGTAATAAACAATCTAAACAATATGAATCTCCACTAAATATGAAGAAAGTAGGTCTATATTCAAGGAACAAATGAATTTTAATGATTAAATAATTCTAAAGTGTATGTACAACTAAGTTCCAGTAAATTTCCTAAAGGTACTTAAAAAAACACCTTACCTTGTAATGTAATGGGCATATACATTTGATAATTAAAATAATTATGAAATTATGGCAATGATTAAAATTATGCTACTCTTAGAATCCTACCTTCTTGTGTATCATAGGACATCTATGGGACAAGAACATCTCCCATAGGACAATAACATCTCTGAAAGATATACTGTAAAAAAATCTGAAAATAATTCATTTATTTTTAATATTTTATAAAAAGGAGGTAGAAAATTTGTAGCCTTCCAAATATAGGATTACAGTTTCCAGTATCCTGGAACTTCAATATCCTGTCTAGGACTAATGGATATTTGAAATTTGACAAAATTTGGAATTCCACAAGTTCCCCACTTCTGATAAAAAAATTGGCTTTAAATGAGGTGCGTGTATTTATGCATGCTCATTTTCAGTTTTATCTCAGGTGACAAGCATGAAAGTCATTTTCCAATTTGCATTATTTTTTCATGCTGATTTGATTGCAGAGATGAAAAATAGTTCATTTAAAGTATTTGTATGTAGGAACTGTACTAATAAGCATGTTTTAATATAATTAATTATTTCAATGTTTCACTTCATTTGATTTTCATTGAGACAGACTTGATTCCTGTTGCATAAACAAACAAACAAAAAACAAACACACGGCTTGTCCAAAAGTGCTTTTTCAAGAGGCAATTAGACTTTCTTGTTTTTCTTTGAAGACAATTTGCTTCTCATCCAAGAAGCTTCTTCAGCTCTGACTGGATGGTGGGGAATAGAAGGATGTATATCTTTATAGCACCTTTAGGACAATAATGACTGAAAATCTCCACAGACAAATACACTGCTTAGAATTTCTTATGCATGTTACAAAAGCATACAATATTGCAATATGTTAACTGAAATAAAGGGAAACTTACCCCTAAATATAGTATTATTCCATACAACATAAATTTCCAGAAGAAACACCGTCTAAGAGCATTGATGAGTTTAGGTTTTTTCTTGGAAGCCAATTCTCTGTCCCATTCTCTGAGGAATAAAAAAATAACATTGAATTATGTTGTCAAATAAACCATTCTTTGACCCAAGCATAGTTCATTTCACCCAAGGATATCCAAGGAG
This sequence comes from Ahaetulla prasina, assembly GCF_028640845.1. NCBI lineage: Eukaryota > Metazoa > Chordata > Lepidosauria > Squamata > Colubridae > Ahaetulla > Ahaetulla prasina. Next base: position 30,989,582 of record NC_080545.1, read on the forward strand.
ATTTAGTTAAGGAATCTATTGAATTCAAAGCTTTGCAAAGACCTCAAGGACCTGATCCTCTGTGACATGATAGCTCAATAAAAGTTCAAGTGTAGCTCAGCTAAATATTTGGCAATGGAAATACTTCGTTACACATCATTCTGCAGAAAGTTAATTCATTAAAAAGGTCACAGTGTATGTTTTAAAGAAACCTGTTGTACTTCTTCAGACCACTAAACAAATAATAGGCAAATAAAGGTTTTGGATTGCTTCCAGTACCAAGGGAAAGAAAAAGAAAAAAGATAATTCAATTCTGTTTTGTTTTGTTTTTAATAAAGCATGTCAGCCAACATTGAAAACCTGTGTAATTCAACCCTGAATTATGCATTTTTAGAATCAGTTTTAACAGATAATACAATTATTTATGGAATATAAAGTAATCACATTTAGATACTGATAAAAATTTCCAATCAAAATGGAATTTGATCACTTCTTAACTACACTGAATATAATGTGGGAATTAAGTAATACCAAAAGCAACTGATATGACAGATTATACCATGGCATTTTTTCAAAAGTGATTTAAGACATTACCCTATCATAGGATAGTCCAGCTGCTGCTAAAGACATGTAAACCATGACTTCATTATTGTTATTTACAGAAGAGTTGCAGAAGTATAGGAGAGACTAATGTAGCTTTATGGATAATTTACTTAAGCTGCATCTTTTAAAAAGACCACTGGAGCTAATTAGGGAGAAATTTCAGAGTATTGAATCCATGCACAATTTTTTTCCAGGTCCAGCAGTTGGTATTAGATGGGGTTATAACTGATAGGATGATTGCTTTGAGCTATATCTGAGCTGTAAAATTCAAATAATCATCAAGAGTTTCTATTTGTTTTTGGTGCTATATAAGATTCTCCGGAGTTTCACAGCCAAATTTGACAGCCTAAATAAGTTAGCTCATTAAAAGCTGTTTATCCAACCACCAACATGTTGACTTAAACCTTATGCTTCAACATTCTGTCTGAACTAAAATATATCAACTAGGAGGCTCTGGTGCAAAACAGAGGCCTCTAAAGTGTATTTCCTTGATGTATCAGTTCTTTTTATGCCAAAAGTATCATGCTTCTCAATGTATATTCATTGTTTCAAGTAAATAAAGTAACTAACCAGGAAACAATAAAGTAAAGTAACTAACCAGGAAACAATTTGATATTAAAAATTTCACTCTGGGAAACCTGTGAAATATTTTTTGTATGAGATAAATGTTTTTAGTTGAATATCAGTTGTCCACAAAACAAGTAGTTCATTTGATTATTCAACTCCAGCTCTCTGACTAATGTAACAACAAGAATCCAGGATGTTCTGTTTGTGATCAGAACAACTCTTTAGTCAACTTCCATTGAAAAAGGAATAACATAATCATAAAAACTCTGATAAATTTTAAGTATCTAAGATGCAAGGTAAGATTTTTCCATAATTAATTATTTACTAACTTACTTATTTTACCCTGAGCCAGAGAAAGTGTTCAATTTAATTAACAGAGCTACAAAATACAAAAAAATCCATGCTGAATAAATATTATTTGTATTTATCTTAGAGTCATTAGTTATAACAATACGTTTTGGTCAGAATTAAAGAGGTCAGAATTACTGATCTTAGATTTATTAATGCAGTTTGGTTCCTTTTTCATATGGTCTAGTTTGGTTCTTGGGTATGTATCAAATTTGATTTTGAAACCATTTTTAACAGATTTTGGAAGCATTTTTTAAATTTTATAATCATAGATTATAAATCACAAGATTTGGTTCATATACTAACCTTGAACAAAATCCAACCATTAAATGATTGTTTACTTGAAAACAGAGAGATTTGTTTATCATAGGATAAATACATATACAGATTTACAGATATAGAGATAAACAATTAGCACAGGGCCCCCCCAAGGCTGTGTGCTCTCCCCACTTCTCTTCTCTCTGTATACCAATGACTACATCTCTAACAATCAATCTGTTAAACTACTGAAGTTCACAGATGACACAACAGTAATTGGTCTCATTTGAGACAATGATGAATCCGCACATAGATGGGAGGTTAAACAACTAGCGTCGTGGTGCAACTGGAACAATCTGGAACTGAACACATTCAAAACCATAGAAATGGTGGTAGACTTTAGGAGAAACCCTTCCATACTTCCACCTCTTACAAAACTAGACAACACAGTATCAGCAGTAGAGACCTTCACATTTCTAGGTTCTACCATATCGCAAGATCAAAAATGTCATCAAAAAAGCACAACAAAGAATGTTCTTTCTGCGCCAACTCAGAAAGCTCAAACTGCCCAAGGAGCTGATGATACAGTTCTACAGAGGAATTATTGAGTCTGTCATCTGCACACAAATTCTTTGTGTGTCCAATCACACTTGGCCAATAAAAAATTCTATTCTATTCATATAGAGATTTATTTATCATAGGATGTGGGGAGAAATGGTTCAAACTCATCATTTTCATTAGTGTTATATAAGTTGAAGTTTTGATGGTATATTAGAAATGATTTGTTAAAAAGCTTTTCACTGGATTGGGATCCTAAGAGACTTTCAACTTCCAAGTGGCTTACAAACATGATGGGAAAGAAGGCTATTTTCAAAGAAATTTCTAGATTATGTATATGAAAATAATTATTTTAAAGAACTAATGCTGCAATCCAACTATTAATGTCTGAACAAGATTTACATTTGAACATATGCCTGAGATTATATCATAGAGAATCAGTTTGGGGTAATGGTTAAGGCATCAGGTGGGAGACTTACATTCTAGTCCTTAGGCACAAAGCTAACTAGGTGACTTTGGGTCAGTCACTTTCTGTCAGTCCTAGGAAGCAGGCAATGAAAAATCACTTCTGAAAAGTGCAGGGACTTACCAAGCAGTCAGCAGGAGTCAAGGTTGACTTGAAGGCACACGGACATAAAAAAGGATTATACTGCATGTTAATATTTTTGAAATCAGCACTATATCAGTTAGGATATCTGGCTCACTACAATGCAATTTGTATTAAAGGTAATAAGCAAACAGGGCCTTGGACCTGAACTAAGGAGAGCCTATTTCTAAATTCCACTGAGCTCCAGAATTTATTGAGTAACAATAGGCCAGGTATTTTTTATTCAGCCCAATCACCTTTACAGAATTATATTTCTGAAAATGAAATAAGACACCACTAACATATGCCATGTAGAATATTCAAGAGAAAAAGTAAGAGAAAAATAATAATTGGCAGATAAATAACATTATACACTTCCAAATAATACATACCTTTCTAATTTTTCAGAGAGATTATCAGCAGAATCTGCAGCAGGGATTTGATAAATATCTGATAATTCCAGGCGTTGTCTATAGCCCTTTTTCAAAATAGGCTTTGTCCATCTGCAAAAGAATACAAGTGTTTTAAAATTAATCTACAAATTTATATAACATATGACTTATAAGTCAGTTTTTAGTTTTCTATATTTTTAGCTTCTGCTAGCCCTCCAGAATCACATGATGATTGCACAATCATGCATGTTGGTGTAGTAAATAAATAAATAAATATTATGATGCAGAACAAATCTTGCATAATTTGTTGCAAGTACTCAAGGGGAACCTATGCATTACTGATGTCATATGTTCAATATAATTTTCAAACCCAGTGAATGTTTAAATCTGTGAAATGTTAGGAGAAAAAAAGAAATTTAAAATAGCACTGAATGCATCCAAAATCCTGAATATATCTGTAAGTATTATTTGGATCAATATGTTTAAACTATCTACAAACATTTATAAAGCATGATTAAAACAACATAGGCTTATTTCTTACCAGTTAAAAATAGAGCACAGTTTTTATAAATAAATTATAAATAAATAAATAAATAAATAAATAAATAAATAAATAAATAAATAAATAAATAAATAAATACCATTAGGATGCTCCATAATGTATGCTCATGATGCCTTATTGCCATAAATGTAGATTTTATTTTAACCTGATCTCATATGCTAGAATGAATGAAATAATGGAACTGCCACGAAAAAACAATTTCCAAGACTTTCTGGTTCCCTCACAATACCATATTTTATAATAAAGATATTTTGAGTAACCAAAATCCTTGGGCATAACAACAGAATTTCTATTTTTTTTTTCCTTTTAGGGTTCTGACATAGAGTTTTTAGAAATCCCTTGAGCTCCACAAGTTTCACAATTCCATTGCTTTATGCCAGGGGTGTCAAACTCAAGGCTTGGAAACAGTGAAGGACCGGCCTGCAGTTACTCTGCCAGTGAAAACAGAGCTCAATTTTTGCTTGCAGAGGGCTGCATAAGTGACATTAAGCTGGCCATGCCCCCCCCCCCAGGTCAAACAAACCCTGATGCGCCCTCAGTGAAATCGAGTTTGACACCCCTACTTTATGCCATTGATTCGAAAACTACATACTTGCTTCAAAAAAATGGTGCATGATTCTTTGGATTTTTACCTACATCAGCAAAATATTAAATTGAAGGCTCAAATACATCCATTTGCTCGTGAAGTCTGAATATGGAAATGGTGATTTTTAATCTGGTATCATTATCTTGGTACAACCACTGCACAAAAGTACGCTGTAAATAAGCAGTTTACAGTGGCTCTTCTCAAAATTAAATATTTTCTCTATTAATCCTGTCTATAATAAACTGCTTTTTATTTATAGCAATCTGACTTTCCTTCTATTTATAGTATATATAAAAAGAATAGCAAGATTATTTTATATATAAATGGAAACAGCCACTTTTAGTAAGATAACATGGTTTTCATTTCTATTATCATGCTTCTCTATCAAACAACTATAAAATCACAACAAACTATCATCGACTCCATTGAAGCAAGCTTAGAAAAAAGAATACTAGAATGTTTTGAACCACGTTTCACAAATCTTGAAAGAAAAATTACAGCACAAAAAATGAAAACTCAGCAGATCAAAATATTTTCCCAATCCAACAAACACTACCTAATCCACAACCTAAACTACAAATATCTGCCAACCAACCAAACAACGTTGCCATACTCGTAAAAGATACCATTGAGAGAGATGAAAAATGTCAAAATGCTATATTATTTGGATTAGATAACAGCAGTGAACCAGATATCACTAAGGTTCGTAATATCATTAAAAATCAAAATTCACCCACCATCTCCCCTGACGAAATAATCGAAGTCTCCAGAGATGGACCAGAATGCAAAAACAGTGATGGCTCAGTGGCGCCTAGATTCTGTAGAGTCATCTGCATAAATGAGACCAGAAAACGAAAGTTCATTTATGCTATAAACTCAATTGCCAGAACCAACCCCATCCACACCAAACTTAGATCACGGCCTGATCTATCATTTCTGCAATGGATTCGCTCCCGCGAACTCCACACAGAACTCAAACGACGGCAAGATGAAGGCGAATCCAACTTATACATTGACTACCGTGCTGACTGCATTAAAAGAAAAATCTACAATCAATTGCCCAACATCCAACCCCCCATCACCCAAAACATCCAACCATCCATCGTACAGAACTTTCAACCAGCCGTCATTCAAAACTAGGTACACATGCCCCTTATTTCCTCTATACCAATCACTACAGAACTTAAATGCAAACTGATAAATGCAAGAAGCATCGTAAACAAAATGCCTGAATTTCGCCTCTTGTTAAATACTGATACATTCGACATTATATTTGTATGCGAAACATGGCTGAACTCATCCCTCCCAGACTCCATCATTTCAGACAGAGAATATCATGTTTTCCAGTCCGATCACAAAACTCGCAGAGGAGGTGGAGTGGCTATCTTTTACAAAAAGTCACTGAATCTAAAAAATATTCAAGTTGCACATAAACTCGCTCTTCCAGAAACTATTGTCTGTGAACTGTCCCTTAACATCACACTTCGCTTCTTGCTGTACTAAAGAGCCCCCGACTACGACATTGCACATGCGAACATGTTAACCACACTATTAAGATGGGCTGCCTCTTGCCCTTATCCTCTCATCTTCCTGGGTGATCTCAACCTACCTCTTATTAATTGGATAACAAACGAATGTACAACTGAACCCATCCATACTACCATGTACAATGCTGTTACAAATCTAGGTCTTTATCAACTAGTAACTAACAATACAAGACTCAACAACTGCCTTGACCTCATCTTCTGCAACAATGCAAACTCAATTTATGGACTACAAATAAAAAAATCCTTTTCCAACAGTGACCACAGCATGATAGACCTTTGTCTCAATATACGCCCTTACAATAACCTCCATAATAATGGTATACCAAACTACAATTTTAAAAAAGCCAACTATGATCTTATAGACACCAACCTCTTATCTCTTGACTGGCAAATTCTATTCTCTAACTGTATCACTGCTGAAGACCACTATAGCGTTTTCCTACTTGAAGTCAATAGAGTCATTAAACTATACGTACCACAAACCACCACCAAAATCAGGAAAAACAAACTACCGATTTCAATAAAAAAGCTCCAATCCCCCCCCAAAAATGCCTCTGGCAAAAAACCAAAACTGTCTATGTAGCCAACTTTAAAAACCGCTACAAAAATATATTCCACCAAATAAAGACTGAATGCACCAATTACCACATCAAACAAGAAGACCTTCTGTGCACAAAATCCAATCGCGCTTTCTATAATTTTGTAAACAACAAACTTAAAGACTCGAGATCCATTCCACCAGTAAAAGGATCTAATGGTAAAGAATGTAATGATGAAACTGTTAAAGCAAACCTCTTTAACACATTCTTCAGCTCAGTCTTTGTTAACAGTAATGGCTCATACCCAAAATTCCCCAACAATGATTACGACAAATAGACTTCACAGAAGATAATGTTGAAAAGGCCCTTCACAGACTGAAACTATCTCTATCTAATTAGATCTGATGGTCTATGTGCATACTTCTTAAAAAAGCTTTCCACTGTTATAGCAAAACCCCTAAGCATAATCTTTGAAAAATCTTTCAGGACCAGCTCCCTTCCCAAACTATGGTCACTAGCCACAGTCATCCCTGTCTTCAAAAAAGCAGACCCCAGCCTAGTTGAAAATTACAGACCAATTTCTTTATGCTGCGTCACCTGCAAAGTAATGGAATCAATCATCAACCAATCACCCTCCACCTTGAAACAAACAACCTACTCTCTAATAAACAATTTGGTTTCAGAAAAAATTTATCCTGTAATTTACAATTTATTCACTGTAAAAACATATGGACTACAAATCTTGATCAGGGCAAAGCAATAGATGCAATTTACATAGACTTCTGTAAAGCTTTTGACTCAGTGGTACATGACAAACTTCTTCTAAAACTAAAATCCTACGGCATCTCCAGACCCCTCCATACACTGGATAACAATTATGTCAAACAGACAACAAGTGGTCAAAATAGGGCCTATCGAATCTCGCTCCTGTCAATAGTGGTGTCCCCCAAGGCAGTGTTCTAGGACCAACACTCTTCATATTATACATTAATAACCTCTGTGACCATATTATAAGTAATTGTGTTCTCTTCGCCGATGATGTTAAACTATTTAACACTACCAACAATGTGGTTACCCTTCAAAAAGACCTTGACTTTGTGTTGGAATGGTCAAAAATTTGGCAACTCCAAATCTCAATGCTCTGTCTTACACATTGGAATGAATCAGAACACTAAATACAAGCTCGATGGACATTACCTTGTAGATGAAATTTTAAAAAATCAAGCCAGTCCAGCAAGACGGAATAAATAGGTTTTAAGTTCGCGGCGAAAGGTCCCAAGATCCGGCAGTTGACGGAGTCCAGGGGGAAGTTCGTTCCACAGGGTAGGAGCCCCCACAGAGAAGGCCCTCCCCCTGGGGGCCGCCAGTCGACATTGTTTGGCTGACGGCACCCTAAGGAATCCCTCTCTGTGCAAGCGTACAGGTCGGTGGGAGGCATTCAGTAACAGCAGGAGGTCCCGTAAGTACCCTGGCCCTAAGCCATGGAGCGCTTTAAAGGTAGTCACCAAAACCTTGAAGTGCACCCGAAAGACCACAGGTAGCCAGTGCAGTCTGTGCTGTTATACTGACCTTGGGAACATGTGAAGGATCTTCCGATCATCACATTCATACCTGATCAGAAGCAGGGCACATACCTGAATAATTCACTTTCCCCCCAAAATATTTTATCAAGAATTACAATTAGAAACAATAAAAACTAATAAAAACTACCAAAAATATAAAAATACAAAAACAAAGAAAAATGTAGAAAGAACATGTCATCCTAACAAGTAAAAGCAATTTTAGGATCTTACTACCATTTCTTGATATACATATGCTCTCTTCACTACATAATTCGTCTCCTAGCTAAAAACCCAAATCCAGAAGTCCATTATTTATTCTTTATCACAAAAATCCAATAGGGGAAACAGATACAACTCATTTTCTCTTTTAACCTTGATAAAAAAAAGCCAATCTTATATTCCTTCCCTGAATTTTTAATAGTCTTAATTTTAACCCCATCAAATGTAGTTCCAGGGCTTGTTTTCTATTCATCTTTATTTTGAGAAGGGACAACTCAGGGATCTTTCATAACTTTAGCATACCTGCTAAATTTGTCTTTTTTAAAATCACTTCTCATAAAATTTTTCAGGACTTCCTGAGACTTCTCTTGTGAATCCAGCAAGAAAAAGTTATCCAAATAATTTTTCTGGTTTAAAAACTGTACATTCCTTTAAGCAGGGAAACGTCCATCAGTTCTGTTTGTATATGTAAAATATATTTCTTCATATCCTTCTCTTTGCTTCACATATTTAAGTCCACATTCCAATTAATTTCACACTTACCAGTTGTAGTTTGTTTGTCTTCTGTAACTTCATTGACACAAGCTCTATCTATCATATCAAGTAATTTTGAAGACCAAAATTCAGAAACATCAATCAAAGATTTTTGCTCCAATCTTTCTTAATGAGATAAATTTATTATCATCTATCTTCCTATAATGTCAAACCTTCAAGGTCCCACTATCATGCTTCCTTAAAATAACCAAATAATCACCATTTCCCACAGGAAATATTGTTCTAATTAATTCAAAATTATAACTGCAAGTCCATCTGAACCCTTAGTCTATTGTTAATTTTCTAAAATCCATATTTCTATGCATGCTTTCAATATTTAATCCAAAAAATAGTATTTTCCAGAACTTTAAAAATGTTTCTCAAAGGGAACTGTTTCTCAAAGGGAAAGACAAATCACTTGATGAATATAATAAACTTGGTAATCCAGAGTCTTAATAATTCAATACAGAAAAACCATCCAGAAACTGATTAAGAAATGAAGCTCAGTTGCCTGGCGTGGCAGCGTCGCGGGCGAGACAGTCGCAAACTCCAGTGTCTCCGGGGTATGCATTAAAATCCCCCCCCCAATATGGGGGTCCATACATTCTCAAAATTGGACCATAGCTTCCTCAAAGGGGCAGCGAAGAATGGAGCAGCCGCCGGAGTGAACGGGGAGATTTGCAAACTCTCCACAGCTCCGGATATCTTTCCCCCGACCCAGCGGGGAGGAATGCAGCTGACATCATCAGCTGCAACAAAGCCATGGCGGCTACAAGTTTGGGCAGGAGGATTAAACACCAAGGCAACAGATTGTTGAAGTCAAGTGAGTCACTATCTCACAAAGAAACTTCATTTTAAATTTGGCCTTGGGGAAAAAACAACCTAAGACTGGCGGCTAAATTGAATGAGAAGTGAAAGTGGAAGGAATCAATTTAAAGAATACACATTCTGGAAAGTGAATGAATTTGGACGGGGTTTGGATTGGAAGTCAAGAGCCCTAATTAAATAAGAAAAGAAAAGAAATCTTTTAATCAAGCATTGGTTTTGAGATCCCTGGAAGTTTTAATGGACTATTCAGGAAATAAAAGAAATAAGAGAAAAGAGTTAAAAAGAATATTGTACTGACTTTAATGGAACATCTCAAATCCCTCTATCCTCTAATTTTTGGAAGCTTAAAGAAGCTATCAAAAGGAGACAAAATTTTGGATAAAGACAAATAAGCTGAGACAAAGGGAAGGCGTGGCTTACTTTTATAGAAATAAAATGGACATGGTGCCAATTGAGATTGTAATTTAAAAGAAGATGATTAAAGACAGAAGAAAAATGAATGAAAGAAAAATTTCTCCAGGTTTAAAATATCTATAATGTGATTTTATGATACAGTTAAGGAAAAAATGTTGGAAAATTGACTTCCACAAACTAAAACATCAAAGAACGAAGAAATTTAAGCTGTCACCAAAATGGCTACTTGTTACTTATGACTTGCAATTGTATCGAAGAGTGACATCTAGAGGCAGAGGAAGATTATAAGAGTCGAATAGCTTTGTAATGACTATTCCCATGAGGATTGGTGTTGGTGTGATTATGCAAAAGTTTTTTAAAAAAGGTCCTTGGATGACTGCCTTTGGACTACAGAACTAAGTGAAAAATTTGTTATTTAAGCAATATGAGGGATGAATATGGAACAAAAGGAAACATCTTAAACAAGAAGAAACCTAATTGTGTTTTAAAATGTTCAATTTATTATTTGTGATTTGTAATTGTATTAAAGAATGATTTCCAGAGGCTTAGGAAGAATGTAAGAATAGAATAGCAGACTATTCCCACAAAGATGGTTCTGCTGATATGGTTACACGGCATATTTAGAAAGGATTTAATAGCTGCTCTCAGAATTATGTTAAGAATTTAAGTAGAGAATGTTAACATTTATGTAAAAATACAAGTGACAATTATGCAAAAATTAATAATGATGTTTTGGGGAATGGAGGAAAAGATTGTAGAATAAACTGGGGTAAGACGGAAATGAGTGTTATTATGCAGAGGAAATAGTTACTTTTTTTGTTTTTAAGAATAAGTAAGGTAATAAAAAGGATTGGTGATAAAAACTTCTAAGGAAAGAGTTAAACACAACGGAGGAATAACTGGGGGAAATAAGTAATAATTATCCTTTTAAAATGTCAATTTTTTTGTTTTGTATCAAAATTGATTAGATGGAAAAAAAATTAAATGTATGTTATTTAGAGGCAGAGGAAGATGATAAGAGGGAATGGTCTTTGTGAGTTCAGGACTATCCCTAAGTAAGAAAGAAATTGTCTATGTGATCGCTGGGCAGTTTTAAGAAAGAGTTGTTAGATGGCCTGACCTCTGATTAAGTAATATAGATATAAGGTTCAGATTTGTGAAATCTAAGAAGTTAATAGAAGATTCATTAATGATGTTTTGGGGAATTAAATATGGGGACTAGACTTCATTTAAATATCTTTCAGAATGGGATGGAATTGATTTTTTTTATTACATATGTGCAAATAATAATTAAATTTAAGAAGGAGAAGAAAATATATTGTATTAGACCATAATGGGAAGTGAAAATTAATATGCTCAAGGATGTACCTGACCAATAATCTGTTCACAATGACTTTTTTATTATCTTTATAAAAAATAAAAAAAAATTCAAAAAAGAAAAAAGAAATGAAGCTCAGTTGAGCTTTATGTCTTTAAAAAATAGTGTTACAAGTGTGATTCCCAGCCACTCCCAGCAGACCACAAAACAGCAAATTCCTGTGGTCTTCTGATGAGGAGTGGCTGTTTGGAGCGATATGGGTTATCTCAATGATCTCTCCTTCCTCCAGAGAAATTTTGCCAATCTGGACCAAGCATCTAGCTGCAGTTTTCCTAGAAAATTCATTCCCAATGCCAACAGATCACCATAGCACTCACCAGAATTTGCTTAACAACCCCAATAAATATGTAAGGCCTAAACTGTTGGTTAAGCATTTAAGAAATGTGTCAATTAAATTATCACAAAAAAAGAGCATTATAGACATGGTTAAAAAACAACAACACTATCTGGTGTCTAGTATTTGGATACTATATGACAGAATCAGTTTCTTCTAGCGGCTAAGGCACCAAGGTAGAATCCAGAAGACTGTGAGTTCTCGAACCCACGATAGGCATCTTGGTTACGTTAGGCCAGTCCTTCTCTTTCTCAACCTATGATCATTATGCAATAAAATTATGCAATAAAAGGCTAAGGCAACAAGACAGTTGCATTTTTTATTGCATAATGATGTCTACGATATTGTTGTGAAAACTATTGAGAATTCTTTAATTATTTAATCGACAGCTAAAATTATGTTTATTTATCTGTTACATACAAGAGATCTTTCTGAATCTAGCAGTCTCCTAATATGCAAATGCTATATTGGCTGGGAATTCTGTGACATGCAATCCCTATCCAGCTGGACAATACAGTGTTGAGAAAGCTTGCCAGAAAAACAGTAAAAAATGTAGAAGCTTCTGAAAAGAACTAAGGATGGTAAAAATATGCATCAATATCTCCTTCTCATAAATGCAATCTTATCTTTCAGATAAGAAAACCCTGAACATTTATCTAATTTGCCATTGATAAGAAAAAGATAAAGAAGTGGATAACCATTTAGTGGATTTAGTGGATAGTGGATAACCATTTAGATATGAGCCAGCAGTATGCAGCAGCTGCGAAAAAAGCCAACACAGTTCTAGGCTGCATAAACAGAGGGATAGAATCAAGATCACGTGAAGTGTTAGTACCACTTTATAATGCCTTGGTAAAGCCACACTTGTAATATTGCATCCAGTTTTGGTCGCCACGATGTAAAAAAGATGTTGAGACTCTAGAAAGAGTGCAGAGAAGAGCAACAAAGATGATTAGGGGACTGGAGGCTAAAACATATGAAGAACGGTTGCAGGAACTGGGTATGTCTAGTTTAATAAAAAGAAGGACTAGGGGAGACATGATAGCTGTGTTCCAATATCTCAGGAGTTGCCACAAAGAAGAGGGAGTCGGGCTGTTCTCCAAAGCACCTGAGGGTAGAACAAGAAGCAATGGGTGGAAACTGATCAAGGAAAGAAGCAACTTAGAACTAAGGAGAAATTTCCTGACAGTTAGAACAATTAATAAATGGAACGACTTGCCTGCAGAAGTTGTGAATGCTCCAACACTGGAAATTTTTAAGAAAATGTTGGATAACCATCTGACTGAGATGGTGTAGGGTTTCCTGCCTGGGCAGGGGGTTGGACTAGAAGGCCTCCAAGGTCCCTTCCAACTCTGTTGTTATGTTATGTTATGTTAAGTAATGCAAAACAGAAATTTTCCAGTTTAGTACACTTCCTGAATGATTCTGATTTTATTCATAGGACTAAAACATTTCAACAGTTTTTAGAATGATTATAAATCATCCCAGCCTACTTCATATCATATTTGGGGAAAATGTTTCCAATAAACCCAACACATTTATTTTATTTTATTATTATTAAAAATGTGATTAGCATTTTGCCAATATTAAAGAAAAAAATGAGGTGACTCTTGTATCATTCTAGGAAAACACAGTGTGAATCTCAAAGATTGTTCTCTGAATCAAGGAATGTTCTATTTTATTTTATTTTATCTTTTGTACAGCTATAGTGAAGAAATATATATATAAATAATATATGTCTGCAATGCATGCATAATCAATAAAAGTTACACTAGAATACACACACAGATACACACAGAGAGAGAGGGGGGGGCACACCTAGTTCATTCTCAACTTTAAATAGAACATTGCCATGGACTTATTCTTGAACAAAATTGTACTAACTGAAGAAAAATAATGCTGCGCAGTTTTTGATATGAACACATTTATGTTTATCTAGCCATCCAAGTCATATTATTTGCAGATAAAGTATATAGCTCATTGCTGAAATAAAACTTGGTATTAGATAAACATAGTCCATTGCCTAAACTGATCTTAGGTACAAGCAAACACTTAATAAAAATTATTGCTGCGACTACTGCTGCTCCATGTAGTATAACTCCATGTAGTAATAGGAAACAATTCATTCTTACTTCATTGGGAATGGATTGGGAGTTTGAGTTTAGCTACCATTTGTACATTAAATAGTTTTACCTTCTATTTCTTGCTTTGTTGCCACAATATGCAATCTTTTGGCAAGCGTAGACATTCCCAATGGTAATATTTTATATGCCAAAGTACGTTCTAAGATGTATGTGATTATGTCAAATAAGGTAGATTCTTTCCTTGTACATCTTGTAACTCATGTTCTTGATTTCACTCTTGATGAAAGTTTGTTTTTGCTTTCCAGATTTATTGTCTAATAGAATGACAATTAATCATTACTGAATAACATATTAAGTATGACTTTAGAATGACTTCCAGCTCTATAATACCAGAGGATCCTGGCACTAAATGGGGTAGTATTCTAAGTTGGACATTTTATTTTGCAACTTTGACATTCCAAAAATATGTAGTGTTTTACCCTGCTGATCAGTGGAAACCTACGGAAAAGATTAAACTGAGACAATACTTTTTTCCCAGAGTTTATTTTTTTACAAACATATCAATGCGCAAACAGTGTGGCACCTAGGTGTCTTATATTTTAGTAGAAATAAAACAATATCCATCATATTTACAAGCTATATACATATACATCATATTGACAAGCTTATATAATTCTGGTAATACCCTGTTTTCCCCAAAATAAGACATCCCCTGATAATAAGCCCAACCAGGCTTTTGAGCGCATGGCAATAAGGCCAAGCGCTTATTTCAGGGTTCAAAAAAATATAAGACAGGGTCTTATTTTTGGGGAAACATGGTAGTACACACGTTTATGTTGTTATAATCTTTCATTATTTAATTATTCAGTATTTCAATATGTTATTTTTATGCCAATCACCATATTCTGAGTGTCATTCCTTTTACTACAAATAAAATATTATTAATCACATTTATTACATTTAGCAAGCTTATATGGTTCTAATAATAATACACATATTTATGTTAAGTTATAATTTTCCATTATTTAATTATTCAATACTTCAATATGTTATTTTATGCCAATCACTATATTATTCAAGCATACTTGATAATACCATCATTCAAATTCTGATTTCCCCTCTTGTTATTACTTCACCTTATTATATAAAAATGTGTATTCCATTAATCCCCCTCTCTCTAGTTTGCATCCCTATTCAAACTTTTAATTATGCCACTATTATATTTAAAAATATTCCCTTTCTATCCATCGTCTCTTGCCCGTTTTAAAGCTTTAATTATTCTTTTCTTAGCTTGCCTCCCATATTCCTCTCTTGGATTTTTGTCTCTATTTTGACCAAGCATTTTAAACATTTCTCCCTTCTCTGTCCTATTCCATTGTCTAATTTTCAAAATATCTACTCTTGCCCCATCTCTCTTTCAAAAAAATCTTCCTGCAACTCCAGTTCTTTTTTTAATTCCCTTAAAATACTCTCCCCTTGGCTCATTTCATCAGTCATTGTTGTTTTTGTGATTATCTCCTTGTCATCTCATTTTATTTTTTGGTTTTTCTGTTCTGTTTTTTCATCTACTCTTTCAATTGTCTCCTCTTCCTGGGCGTCTTGGTCAATCCTGGTCCTTTGTATCATGTTTTCCAACTCTCCATCTATGCTCTGCATTTTATTCATAATTTCCTTGTAGCTTCTTGTCAAAGTATCCTTAAATTTTGAATTAATGACACTGTTTCTCCCCAAATTCCACTCTTTTCTTGCATCTCTTTTTGTTTTAGTTTGTCCTTCTTTTGTCCAATAATCCAAAAAACATATATTCAAACCTAAAGTCACTTCTCAAAAAGTTCAATATTCATGAATCTTTATATTCCAAAGCTGATCGACCTGTTCCTTGGATAGTCCCAAGAATTTTTCCAGAGTCCCTCTGGAAAAGTCATAAGTCCCTCTATAAATTCAGTCTTGGGTTGTAGCCTTCAAGGGTCACTTTAATAACAGTGTCTTTCTTATTCTCACGTTTAAATCTCCAATAGCCCAATATTTCCATGATTTTGGGAATGTATTATGCCTTCCTTTTGTCAGCATGTGGCACTTTTAGGTCAAATTTCACCAGTAACCAGTTTTATCCAATTTTAATGGTAACAATCCAAAATATAAAGATATTATTTTTTTTTAAGTAAAAAGTTCCAGCATTTTAAAATGCCTATCCAAAACAATGCCTGTCCAATTTAAAAATTCAATTTTCTGTATTTTTAAACGTTTTTGCCTCTCTCCCTTTGATACTTTTTCCTTCAATTTTGAAATTCTTCTCAAAATGTTAAATTGTTGCTTTTAAAAATAGCAGTAACTCTCTCTTTTCCTGGATATTCTTTTGGGGTTGAGTTTTAAATAAAAATGATTCTTCTCATCCAGTTCCAGACACTATTCATCAAGTCTGCTCCAATACAGTTCTTAGATGTTTCTCAGCTGTCCCAGCTTCGTGGCAGCCATCTTTACGCTGCCTCTTCTCACCATGGCATAGAGGGGAAAAAGCCCAGGGTTTAGCAGGAGAGTTGCAATCTCTCCCGCAAGCTCTCAGGGCACCTCTCCTTAGCTTCACCACCCTACAAGGCAGCTTTGGCTTCTTTTGGAGCTCACAAACAGGGAGAACTCAGCACAGAGGATGCGGAGACCCGTTCCCTGTGTCTGATGTTGCCGTGACGTCAGCTGGAAGTCTCTGATTGAGACAATACTTTGAAGTCCCCAAAGTGTTGGGGAGGATTCAAATTCAAGCTAATTGTCCAGGTTTTCCACTATTTCAACATCAATGCTTCTACCTATCAATCTATCATTTCATGGAAATACAGTATAGTACATATTCCTTTTTACATGAGCTGATCATGTAATAATTAATTATTTATCAAAATTTGATACTGCCCATCTCCAGAGAGAGAACATTTTTCCCCATTGGAATACACTATTAATTGCAACACTATTCCCGGGCTACCAAAATTCTACAAATAACTTTGAAATGTCTCATTGGCACCTTGGCTTCAAATTATTTGATTTTGGCTGGTAGGAAAATTTAAAACCATGACTGCTCAATAAATTTCTATTTGCAATAGCCACTGTAGTAAGTTTGTAACCTACATTATTAACCATAATAAGCAGTTAGATATCTGCTCAAATTTTATGAAGGCATATGGATTTTTCATATGTTTTCTGTCTTTATTATGACTTGAAAGCTGTCCCTACTTCAACGGGGCAAGAAATGCAGCTGAAGTAAAGATCTTATTCCGTCATGCAAATCTTTATGCACATCCTCCATTCAGAAAATTCTGGGCTGGTAAATAAGCAATCAGCTCTTCAGTGGGCCTCAATCTTAAACAGAATAGCCTTTTTATTAAGTAAAACTAGATACAGAGTGATGTTTGATTGTCTAAAAATTGGTAGAGCACATATAATCATAAAAGCACAGAGTAATGGCATCTTGGAATGCTCAGTTTTATTATTCCAAAAGCCCAGACAAGATAGTGCTACTCTGACTTTATTCTACTCATAATAATTTCTTATTTTGAATACAAAGAAGTATAGGTAGTCCTTAATTTACAAATAGTTCATCTGAAGTTAGCCCAAAATTTCTGTTGTTAAGTGAGACATTTGTTAAGTGAGTTTTGCCCCATTTTATGACCTTTCTTGCCACAGCTGTTAAGTGAGTCATTGCAGTTGATAAGTTAGTAACAGGATTGTTAAGTGAATCTGGCTTCCCCATTGATTTTGCTTGTAAAAAGATTGAAAAAGGGGATCACATGACTTTTCTTTCCCAGGTTAGGCATCTTTGAGATGGTGAATCTGGCCACTTGGCACCTCTGGTTCCTGTCAATTCCTGTTCCTGTTCCTCCCTTTCCCCTTACACCCCTCTTCACCCCACCTGCATAATTTCCCTAACTTCCTCCGCTCCCTCCCTCTGTTTATGGCAGGATGCCAGCAAGCTTAGTAATGCATAGCAAAGATAGCAGAGCTGACATATGTGTCTAATGAATTGCAAAGAAAAGTAACCATGAAAATAAAAAGGATAAATAGATAAAAGTCAGGTAGTAAAACATTTGAAAACATTTTAAATACTTATTAACTAAGTTAAGGTGACCAGTTAAAGTTATAATTTTCATAGCAACTTAGACTCTTGCTCTAACACTACTGGCATAATAACATAGCAGCTTGAATTTAAAGCTTAACCAAGTGTAAAATAACAAGCTGGACTTGGTTACAAATCTTTCAGGGTGGAATGTTCCCATTCAGCATTTCAGACAGTCATAGCATGCAATATTCATGATATCCATTTGCTACACTTCTCCACCCATTTGGCATTCTGATATTGCTATCACTAAAAATTAGCCTATTCATTTGCACTTATCACCAATTTTTTGGAATTTTTAAAAATCTTCTCAGACACATAAGAACTTCTTAATCACTCCCCCTTGATTCCAGATCTATCACCTAAATTAATTATTGTGTAGGGGATGATATACACCAAAGAAAGGTGGAATTAACACCAGCAGCTATGGGACACTCTGATCATTGCATGATTCATCCTGTACCTGCTTACAGGCAAAGACTTAAAACCACAAAACCAACAATTAAATCAGTGAAGACCTGGACTGAGGAGGTAAAGTTAAAGCTACAGGCCTGCCTTGACTGCACTGATTGGAATGTTTCTGAAAGTACCTCTGCAGACTTAGAAGAACTCATAGATACTGTAACATTATATGTCAGCTTCTGTAAAAACCTATGTGTACCGACAAGGAATTTGTGAATATACAGTAACAACAAACCTTGGTTCATAGCTAAACTTAAGCAGCTACATCGTTCCAAAGAGACAGCCTACAGAAAAGGTGATAAAATGCTGTGCAATGCTATGCTCCCTTGTATTAACAAGGGAGATCAGGGCAGCAAAAAGAAGCTACTCTAAAAAGATAAAGAATAAGTTCTCAATAAATGAACCAGCAAACATGTGGAAAACTCTTAAAAATATCACCGATTATGCCAAACCTCCCCCCCCAGGCTGAAGAAAATCATGAAAGGCAACTACAGCCACCTCTCTCCATAACCTCCATCTCAATCAGATTAACAATAGCCAAGCCTCCTACAACTGACCCTATCTCAGACACACCAACAGCCAAACCTCCTACAACTGACCTGATCCCATTGGGTTCAAATAGGGGTGGGTTCTATTTTTTTTTACTACTGGTTCTGTGGGCGTGGCTTATTTGTGGGTGTGACTTGATGATCATGTGACAGTGGGCGTGACTTGATGGTCATGTGACTGGATAGACGTGGTCAACTCAATGTCACTCACATCAAGAGGTGCCTCGCCTGGCCCCTACCCTCCCAGCCATTCCTTGTCACACTCAGCCTCAACATATCTAAATGTTGTTCACCTTTTTTCAACATTATCTACATACTATAAATCCACTTTCATGGTCCACTGAAAGGAGGAAATGGCTCACATGCGTTGCCCAAGAGTGTGATAGGCAACAGGCTTTTAAGGGGCTGCCAGAAAGAAGGAGGGGCAATGTATTTTCCAAAGCACCAGAAGGCAAAAGAAGAAGCAATGGATGGAAACTGAACAAAGAAAGAAGCAACCTAAAACTAAGGAGAAACTTCCTGATAGTGTGAACCAATATAGATTCAGAAATATTTCAGTCATAATTTCACATATGAAATAACCATTCATGTGATACAACCTGCATATTGTTCAAAACAATCATTAGTATTACGGCTGATGTTTGACAGCGAGCCTAAAAGTCAAAGATTACAAGAGTGCTTCTTTCTCTGTATGTAAACAAAACATCACATACCAGGAATAGCATATTAAGATGGACTTATGCAGTGGTGGGTTTCAAAATGTTTTACTACTGGTTCTGTGGGTGTGGTTTGGTGGGCGTGGCATGCCAGGCATGAAAGGGGAAGGATACTACAAAATCCCCATTCCCTCCCATTCTTCTTCTTTGCCAAGTGATCTCTGGCTGAGAAGCGAGTCCCGATTTTTTCTTATAGCCAATCAGTTGGAAGGCTTCTTGACTTCTCAATTTAAAGCGACGGTGTCTTGTTTTTCCCCCCTCTTCTTTGTTAAGTGAGCCCTGATTTTTTCCTTCTAGCGATCAGCTGGAAGTTGGGAGGCAGCGAATAGATTGGGGGCGGCCAGGCAGAGGTGGTATTTACTAGTTCTCCAAACTACTCAAAATTTTTACTATTGGTTTGCAAGAACCGAGGAGCACTGGTAGCAACCCACCACTGGTTCACAACCCCTAGTGATCACAGAAAAGGAAGTGCAAGACCTATTTCACAGGCAAAAGCCAGGAAAAGCTCCAGACCCAGACAAGAGAACGCCTTCTTGCTTAAAAGTTTGTGCTGACCAATTGGCCCCGATCTTCACCTGTATCTTCAATAAATCGTTAGAAATGTGCTATGTTCCTTCTTGCTTCAAATGCTCTACTATCATCCCAGTGCCGAAGAAGCCTACCATAAAGGAACTGAACGAATACAGACCAGTTGCTCTAACATCTGTAGTTATGAAAATCTTTGAAAGGCTAGTGCTGTCGCACTTGAAAACCATCACAGATCTGCTGTTAGACCCCCTGCAAATTGCATACCAAGCAAATAGATCAACAATGATGCTGTTAATATGGCTCTGCACTACATCCTTCAACATCTTGAATCGCCAAAGACCTACGCAAGGGTCCTCTTTGTAGACTTTAGTTCAGCATTCAACACCATCATTCCAGACATTCTTCTAACCAAGCTAGCAGTACCTGAACACACTTATAAATGGATCATAAGCTTCCTAACAGACAGGAAGCAGCAGGTGAAGCTAAGCAGAATCACATTAGATACCAGATACAATTAGCATAGGGGCCTGACAAGGCTGTGTGCTCTCCCCATTTCTCTTCTCTCTATATACCAATGACTGCATCTCAAATGATCCATCTGTTAAACTACTGAAGTTCGCAGATGACACAACAGTGATCAGTTTCATTCGAGACAATGATGAATCTGCATACAGACAGGAAGTTGAACAACTAGCCTCATGGTGTGACCAGAACAATCTGGAACTGAGCATACTCAAAATCATAGAAATGTCGGTGGACTTTAGAAGAAACCCTCCCATACTACCACCACTTACAATACTAGACAACACAATATCAGCAGTAGAGACCTTCACATTTCTAGGTTCTACCATATCTCACAATCTAAAATGGACACCCAACATCAAAAACGTCATCAAAAAAGCACAACAAAGAATATTCTTTCTGCACCAACTCAGAAAGCTGAAACTGCCCAAGGAGCTGATGATACAGTTTTACAGAGGAATTATTGAGTCTGTCATCTCCACCTCTACAACTATCTGGTTTGGTTCTGCAACCAAACAAGACAGACACAGACTTCACAGGATAATTAGAACTGCAGAAAAAAACAATTGCTACAAACCTGCCTTCCATTGAGGACCTGTATACTGCACGAGTCAGAAAGAGGGCTATGAAAATATTTACAGACCCCTCGCATCCTGGACATAAAATGTTTCAACTCCTACTCTCAAAACGACGCTATAGAGCACACCAGAGCAACTAGACACAAGAACAGTTTTTCCCCCGAACACCATCACTCTGCTAAACAAATAATTCCCTCAACACTGTCAAATTAGTTACTAAGTCTGCATTACTATTAATCTTCTCATCGTTCCTATCCCCCACCTCCTCCCACTTATGACTGTATGACTGTAACCTTGTTGCTGGTATCCTTAAGATTTATATTGACTGTTTCCCTATGACTATCATTAAATGTTGTACCTTATGATTCTTAACGAACGTATGTTTTCTTTTATGTACATCGAGAGAATATGCACCAAGACAAATTCCTTGTGTGTCCAATCACACTTGGCCAATAAAGAATTCTCTTCTCTTCTCTTCTCTTCTCTTCTCTTCTCTTCTCTTCTCTTCTCTTCTCTTCTCTTATTTGTGTATCTCCAAAAATCACATAGATACTAGTTGAAAAATCTAACATTGGGGTTTTGATCCACTCTATAACAGTAGTCACGAACTGGTGGGCTGTGGACCACTGGTGGTCTGCGAGAAAATCTTGGTGGTCCGCAGAAAAATTATTTGTATTTTTTATATTGCACTAAATCAGGGGTCCTCATGGTCCCTGGGCAGGATACATGCAATGAATGGTTGTGAGAGAGTCTCTGCCTTTGGGGTCTTTTTGTGTGGGTCAGGAGGGGCAGACATTCTGACTTGGGGTCTGCTTCAGCCTCCTGGTATGGGGCTTTAGGCAAAGACTAGAAGGAAGTGCTGCTGGTGGCAAAGAGCCAGAGGGCCTTGTTCCAATGAGACTGCCTCATGGCCTGGAACTGGCTCTCCATCTCAGCCTGCTGAGCCTCCAGGTGCCGGTACCTGGCCTTGTATTCCCGCAGGTCTTTTCTCTGCTTGGAAAGCTTATGCTCGTGGTCCTCAGGGAGGTGCTTCTGCTGAGCCTCCTTGGTCATATCCAATTTGAACTGAGCCAGCTGTTTTGCCAACTCTTTCTCATGGTGGCTGCTTAGCTCCAACAACTGCTTCCTGTTGGGGCCCTAAGGAGCCTGCGGAGGCAAGGAATGGTTGGGAGTGGCACGTAGAGGCTAATGAGGTGCCCCTTCACGTGAGTGATATCAAGTTGGCCACGCTTACCCAGTCACATGACAACCTAGCCACTCCCATCCAGCTGGTCATTAGGTAGATCATATTAGTAATCCACAGGATTTAAAATTATGAATTTAGTGGTCCCTGAGGTCCAAAAGGTTGGGGACCCCTGCTCTATAAGGTTTAAATTCAACCCCAAAACTGACAGCAAAAAATAATGGCAACTAAAGGAATTTAGATACAGAATACATGATTGCTGGACTTTCTTGTATATGGCAAAGCAGGGGTGAAATGTAAAATTTGTTACTACCGGTTCTGTGAGTGTGGCTTTGTGGGGTGGGTAATGTGACTGGGTGGGCATGGCCAACTTTCTTTTTTTAACTTTTAAAAACATTTTTTTACAACCTCTTCTGCCAAAGAGCTTGTAGAAAACATGCTTTTAAAGGGTTCTGATGATCAGGCAACTCAGCTGGGATCGCCAGAGGAAAAAAAGCTTTTAAAGAATTCTGACAATCCCAGCTGAGCCGCATGATCATCAGAGGCCTTTTTTTTAACTTTTAAAAGCATTTGTTCGGCAGAAGAAAAAATGCTTTTAAAAGTTAAAAAATATATCTAATGATTGCGTGACTCAGCTAGGGCAGGGGGCAGGGATTTTTGGTACCGGTTCTCCGAACCACCCGCCATCGTTACCGGATCGGGTGATCCGGTCTAAACCGGGAGCATTTCACCCCTGTGGTAAAGACTTAATTTAGTCAAGCTCATTGCTTCTTTGACACAACTCAGTATGGAAGTATCCATGTTCTTATGGATTTTTTTTCTGATTTCCCAATCTAATCCATATTCCTGTGATTTTCTCCTCCTCTCTCATCTACTAACCAAGCCCAACCCAGTTTATTTTTCAACTACAGCCAAGGTCAAATAGACATTCCCAATGCACTTTAAGGTATATTGTATATTTGTAAATTAAAATCATAGATTCCTTTCTCACCCAAATGGGGGTTATGTGTCTCCCACAATCACAGGTCTTCTATAAGATGCATTGGAGTCTGAAGGTTCTGTTCAGTACGTTGGCTATTCCTAGCATTGCACTATTCTATACAAGAGCTCTCATGTTGTCCCTAGGATTGTTAGAGCCATTCTTCCAGCTTAGCAATCCTATCCTCAAATGCTCCTACCACCACCCAGGCCACTTTGCCCTTTACTCTTCTCAAGTTCCTCTTTTAGAATCTGGTACTCTCCAGCTTCTCATACTCCTTTTTTTGTGATGTTGCTGTCACTTGGCACTGCCACATCTATCACCACAGCTATCTTCTTGTCTTTGTTTACTACCATGATGTCTGCTTGATTGACCAGTATCTGCCTGTCCATTTAGATCTGAAAGTTCCAGAGGATCTTAACCCTCAATTCTTCATGATCTTCTGTGGAATCTCCCATCTGGGCTTAGAAGGGTTTAGACAATACATTGTACAGATGTTCCTGTACACAATGCCAAATACTTGGTTGTGTCATTCAGTGTATGTTGTTCCTGCCTGCATCTTACATCCTGCCACTATATGTTGGATTCTCTCTAGGCCTCTCTGTATAGTCTGCACCTTGCATCCTGTCTACTGATCCCTGCTTCTCTGGGTCTAGTGCTTAGTGCCTGTTCCTATGCTACTATAATGAGTGTCTCAGTGCTGTCTTTTAGCTAGCTCAAGACAAGAGAATCTGGAATTATACACATACAATTTAAATTTGTAGGATCTATGAAGATAGATAGAGATAATATCTTGGCTATCTCTCCTGGGCTATCCCTTCACTGAAGCATAAAAATATATTTCCTATACTTTCTCCTTCTTATAATTGATTTTTTTCTACAGATTTTCACAGTCAGGACAGAGGATCTTGACATATGACAAGACGTTTTAAACTTTTTGGCCCACCAGAATTTTGGCCCAGACACAATGTCATTCAAGCCTTCAAGGTCCATTTGAAGGATCTTGAAATGAGAAATAAAATAAAATATATGGGGAAGAATAGGGGAGGAAGTGATAGACAAGTAGAATTTATTGCATTGCACTAGTATATGATTTCAGTAGTATATGTTGGCATTTAAAGGATGTCTTCCTGAAACACCGGGCTGCTGTCAGTCGCTTGACAGTAATAGGGCTGTTACTACTCAGGAAGCTCAGAAGAAACAAGAGTGTTATATAGGTAAAAGAAGGAAAACAAGTTCCACCTCTTCTTTTCACTATTTAGTAACCAAATACTCTTTATGGGAATGATACAAGCTCCAGTGTAAATAGGGCATTGTCTTAACTCTTATTTGCTTTATAACTTTTTTCCCTTTTAAACATTTCCTCCCTTAATCAATGTCTTTGGTTCTGTTTGTTTTAACATTTCTCAACTTCCTATATCAGTAAAATACAGAAGGATTTCTTTGTTTTCTGTGAACTTGTCTCAAGACGTTTACAATCTCTGTCTTTAGGTACAATGTTTACCTACCTACCCCATGTAGGGCTATAACATTCCAATAATATGCTAAGCAGCAAACTTTCTGTAATTATCATAATTGAGAGTCTTGATAAAATGTACAAATAGGCTTGAAAGAGAAATAGGTGTGCTAATATTATTGAGCGTGAAATTTGTTCTCCAGGAATTTCTCTAAAGTGTCCTACAGTAATAGTTGAAAAAGTATGCTGAGTAGTTACATCAACCTTTGTCCTTCTTGAAGAAACTCCCTTATCTATGCTTGAAATTAGGAATAATAGAACAACATTTTACTCAGGCTTTAAAATAGCTTTTCCAAACTTTGCTTATGTGCTGGTGCTGCACTTCTCAGAATTCTGGGAATTACACTTCAAGCATATCTGGAATATGCTAGGTTGGAAAAGCTAGTGTAAACTGAATTTTACAGATCTGCTGCTTGCTCCATAAATTGAAGAAAGATTGGTACTTCCCAGCAGTGATATTCCTAAATCTATGTAATTCATGTCACAGGTAAAAAATAAAGACTTCATTTGCAGCTGAAAGGCTTGGCAAGGTTATTCAGCACAAGTAATCTTGCATACATACCATTGCATGTGCCAGAATGCTATCAACATTATCATTTTCCAACTATTATATTCAGCAACTACACTTTTGAAATACACTACTTCCAAAACTGGTGTGGAGAATCAAAAGAAAGACCATCCAAACCAAGTAACACCGGATCATTGGTTAGAGTTAGAACATACTTTTACATATACGATATATTATATAAAAGACTTCTAAAGAAGAGCAATGCTCTTTCTACATAACCATCAGTTAAAATATCTGCAGCATATTTGCACCACTACGTGAAAGTCCTTGTGTCTATGATGGCTCTTCAAGAAACGAAAAATAGGAAAAAAAGTCCATCATATTAACTAATGGAAGAGTGGGAAGAACAACATTCCACCTAGTGTTCTGAAATTCACCTATCTTATTTTCCTACTGTGTTTTCTTGCATTGTAAAAAAAAAGTGGGGGGGAGGAGGTTACTGTGGAAGCAGGTTGCAAATATATCTCTTACAGTAGTTCTGATTTCAGACAACATGAGGGAATCAAAGACTCGGGAGAGATAAGAATTTTCATCAGTTGCTAATGCTGTAATTCTTCAGAAGTGCCCTCAGCCTAGATGTATGGAACTGCAGAGTATTAGGAGTATATGGGAGAGCCAAGATTACATCAGTTTAAAGTGCAATAAAAAACTTTCAGCACCAGTGGAGAGCAATAATCATTCCTGTAAGAGTTTCTATCTGTGCTTTCTTTTGCAGAAAGGTCCCTATCGCGTAATCATTTTTCTGTCAACAGCTACATTCCCTGTGAGGTAATCTGTTGGAGTCCTCATCTTAGGCACAGCACAAATAATCAGTGGGTGAGCTAAAGTCAAAAATAGAAGGGGATGCACATTATCAATAGGCAATCTCTTTCTTTTGTTTCTGATATTCTTTTCTTTTCCTGTTCAAGAAGCAGTTTGCTAGGATGGATAAATAGCTCTTACCAGAAGACTGGAGTGATCTCTTGCAGGTAGCTTTTAAATTAGGCCATCATCATTTTTTTTAAATATGTGGGGGTCACTGTTAAGTACAACACCTATAAGGATTTTATTCTATCAAGCTAAAGTATTCATTTTGGGACAAAAACTAATTAACCACAACCTACTTTGAAGTGTAGGAATTTAGCACCTACCCCCCTCCTACAAGAATGAAATATTTTAGAAAATATTTAAAAAGGCAGAATATATTTCCCTGGATGAGAAATGGAAAAACATGTTTTAAAGACAAAGCAGCTCCCTGCAACTTCCTGACTCCCCCCCACCTTTATCAATGGGCCATCTGCATCATAATAGAACCCATCTAGCAACTGAAACTCACCACATGGCACCTGGGAAGATTACATCAGCCAGCAAGGCTAGCTAAGACCCCCACCCCCTGGGAGTCTGACAGCCAATCAGGATACTCTTCCTGTGCCCCAGAAAGTTCAAAGCTCAGAAAAAGCATAAAGCCAGGGAGCACACAGGATCTCGGCCCTTTTCTGTTCAGGAACTCAAGCCATGTGATCCTGACCACCATTAAACCATCTTTCCAAGCAGCCTCCATGTTTCCAGTGTCTTTGTCCTCACTTGGAACTGAACCCAGATGGATATTTCTTCCAACAATTGGCGACCCAGATGGGACTCCAAGCTAACCTAACCAATGGACCTGGCCCAGGTAAGCCTCCCTTGCTAGCAGCAGACCCATTGAGTCTGTGGGTAAGTTTTCCTGGACCTTGGCCACTTGGAACTAGGTTTTAAAGGGGTTTTGAGTATTGAGCTCAAAGACTTCTTGGAAAGAAGGTAAGTACCTCTAAATTTTAATTTTAAAGCATGGAAAAGCATGGGAAATATGTGTATGCCTGCATGTGTGTGAATGAGAGAGCCCTTCTCCCAATCACAGCTGGATCTTGCTTCCTCTGTGCATTTCCTAACCACAGAAAGACCAAAAGTCTGGAGAGCATGGGGGTTTTGCCAGAGCACAGGACCTTCTGTTAGGGAAGGAGGAAGTTTGTGTGGGGGATTCCACCTAAGGAAACAGTCTGATTCCACCTCTTTGAGCAACCTCTAGCCGCACCTCTACCTACTGCTAGCTCCACCGAGCCGTGACCGGTAGGCTAGAGAAAGCAAGGGGGGGAAGCCAAACATGGAACTTTGTGTTTTCAAGGAACGGAAGCTGAGTGAAAGGAAAAGAAGTGTGAAGGGGAAGAAAAAGAAATATATATGAACTATCGGTGTATCTAAAAAGGAAAGCAAAGCCTAAAGTGGTGCATGTGGAGTGAGAGGAGGTGCTCGTACCTGCTGTAGGGGCAGCAAGGTCCTCCGGGATCACTATTTTTTTTATTGGTGATCTTCAAATAAGAGTTCCCTTAAGGAAGGGGCCCATACTTCGACAGAAGGGAGTCGGAGTCCTTCGCGGATACCTTTTTTTTCCAAAACTGCGGGAGTACCCGGCTATGACAAAGTGAGCCTCACATTCCGAGGATCATGGGAAGCGTAAGCTCGAGGGTAGAGGGAAATCCCCTGAGAGACATGCTTGGGGCCTGGGACGCCAGGCAGGTGCCAGTGTTGACTGGCATGCGAGAATAGAAATTGAAGAAATTGTGTAAAAAAATGGGCTTTGCTAAGAGATAACACCAGGAAGACAAATTTGGCTAAATAAAGGTACTTAAAAGGGAAATATATAAATAGGAATGTTTGGGTTTTTGTTTGTTTTGTTTGCTTGTTTGTCTCTTTCTCTGTCTTCTATTGAACCACGTGGTCTGTCTGTTAAGATTTGTGCCTTCCCTAATTTAACTGAGATTTATGGCGGGAATGATCAGTGTGTGTGTAAATCTCAGTTTTGTTTTCCTCTCTTTGTCCTCCTTGTTTTCTATGTGTGTATGTCTGTCTTTGTGGACCCTCGAGGTAATTGTAACTAAAATGTATCTGATCTCTAGAGACAAGAATTTTAAATTGTTAGGGAAAAACAAAAACAAAAAGTTGAAGCAATGAAAATGGGGAAGAGAGAGAGAGAAAAAAGGAAAGAGCCTTTTTCCTGTCTTTGTCCGGCCAACAAAACAGTAAAAAGGACTTTTCATCCTATTTCTGTTTTTTTTTCTCCTTCCCTCTCTTTATCTTAAAGTAACAACTCAAGTTTATAAGGAAATGTTTTAAGTTCACTTACAAGAGAAAAAAAAATCAGTCTTGCATTTACTGTGTGTTTAAATGATTTTACCTGTTCATCCTCTTCCTGAAGTATGTGAAGTTTTTTTCTTTCTCATCAGTTGTGTCTCCATTTTGCTGAAACTGCATTATCTTTTAGTAACTGCAATACTGATGTGTTGTTTCTTTTCAAACTCTGCCTGCAAGATATCTACCCCGCCCCATCTCTAATCCTGTTACAATGCCTTTCCTGAGAAGATTACCCACAAAAGTGGGGAGGAGATCCTGTTCTAATGTCTTTCAGCCCTGAAAAGATGACTCTGCAACTGTGGAAGCAGAGCACATGGTTCCAGATGCTGCCCCCAGAGGAGACCTTCCATTTGTTGGAGCCAAGAATTGAGTTTGAATCCAGCCCCCACTGAAAGTCATCACAGCAACCAGAATGGAGCAGACCTTCCAAGCCTGACTGACCAGCCTTTTACCAAGCATGCTACCCAGCAGACATGAAAAAAGGACCCTGAGATGTACAAGTAAAGACTAAAAGACTCTTTTCAATCCCCAGAAGACAACTGGAAAGACTATGGGGGAGGGTGGAAAATTCATTGTAAGGTTTTCTGTCTTGTCTCCTTTATATTGTAATCAGTCTAAAGTACTCTTGTAAGGATTGTATTTGAGTGGCTACCACAGCAAGTTCTGAACACCTTAGATTTATGTCTGGTTGGAGGGAAATATGTCCAAAATGTTTGTATTGCCTGTATTGTAAAAGTAGCTGCATACACAGGCACACACAGAGACACACACCATTCAGAATTAGTCTATTCCCTTCACTTATCTCCACACAAGACTTCTCCTAAGTTGATTTTGCTCTGTGGAACTAAAAGCCCAAGGAGTCAGATCTCCCTGCTAATTCCATGGGGGAGGGGCATCCCCCTCAGGCAATTCCTCACTTGAAGAGATAGCAGAAAAAGTGATATCCAAAACCCAAGCCCTGACTATGACTCACAAATGATGCTGCCCAGTTGCCCAGTAAAGCAAGATATGTTGCACTGGTGGTCTCATGAGTAGAAGTCCCAGGGCTCATTGTGTGTAATTAAAAAAGAAAAAAGAAAGGAAAAAGCCTGGATTGCACACTGATTAACCTCAATTTGGACTAAAATAAATCTGGATGCACTAAAGTAAGAGCTAGGGCAGGTTCAGTAACCAACCCTTGGAAATGGGCAGCCTGTAATTTAAAGGAAAACCATGGCTGTGAAAATTTTGGGATGTGTGCTTGCTTGAAACCTGACTGGAAGCTCACAGAAAGTGATATCTAACAGCTGAAATTAATTAGCATAGAAAATTGGATACTGTAAAATTCTTACCAGAACTTTTCCCCTGGCTGCTAGACCTTCATGGTTGAAAGCTTTTGGGAGTCACTGAAGGGATCTTTTTTCTGTTGTCTCTATCAATGGCTTCTTTGCATCAGAAAAATTAATAGCACCCATCAAACCTCCCTGATTTGATCAATTTTAATTTTTGCCAAGAGCATGTTTCAAAACTCACATATTTTGAAAAAAAAAAAAAAAGTAGGGATTGTAGGAATTTAGCACCTATCCCCCTCCTACAAGAATGAAATATTTTAGAAAATATTTAAAAAGGCAGAATATATTTCCCTGGATGAGAAATGGAGAAACATGTTTTAAAGACAAAGCAGCTCCCTGCAACTTCCTGACTCCCCCCCACCTTTATCAATGGGCCATCTGCATCATAATAGAACCCATCTAGCAACTGAAACTCACCACATGGCACCTGGGAAGATTACATCAGCCAGCAAGGCTAGCTAAGACCCCCACCCCCTGGGAGTCTGACAGCCAATCAGGATACTCTTCCTGTGTCCCAGAAAGTTCAAAGCTCAGAAAAAGCATAAAGCCAGGGAGCACACAGGATCTCGGCCCTTTTCTGTTCAGGAACTCAAGCCATGTGATCCTGACCACCATTAAACCATCTTTCCAAGCACCCTCCATGTTTCCAGTGTCTTTGTCCCCACTTGGAACTGAACCCAGATGCATATTCCTTCCAACAGAAGCATATGCAGAAGAATTATATTTATATGGATGGATTTTTAAATATCTTAAATGATAATGCATCATTTCTCAAATCCATAATTCACATATCTATTTGTTTCAGTCTAGATTGGTTAATGTAACATACAGGGCTAATTACAAAAATAGTAAAAGCTATAGAGAAAAACAGGCGACTAAATGCCTTGGAAGTATTTATATCAAGCTTCTTCAGATAAGAGCTGTCTTGCAGTGCTCAGCAAGACATCTTTTTAAAATTATTCCATTATCCTCCATCTATTGCAGGTCTAAAGAAAAAAATCCAAGAAGATTCTTTAATTAATAGATGCTTTAAATACTGGCATGTTTCACACATAGTAGCTTGAGCAGCTGTGAGCAAGAGCCTTTAAAAAATGTTTAATATAGAGAATTGGTAGGGATAAATTGGTGCCAGGGAATTATGCTAAACCATTTACACATCATACTAAATCAGATTTTTTTTTACTACCGTATGATTTATTACAAGTTACAATTGGATAGGTTCACACAATGTAAGTTTCCTTTGAATCAAGCTTGACTCCTGCTGCCTTCTTAGACACATACCATGCAATTCTCTTAGCAACAATACTGAAATATTTTGTTACTGTACTTCTTCAAGATATTTATTAATTTTACTTCCCAGCCTAATCGATAAGCCTTTGATTTATTAGTGACTTATTATCCAATTTTTCTGAACATTCTGAGCTCAGTTAAGATTGATCACAAAAGATATCACCTAACTTGCATCCTAACATGGTAAACTATAAAACATGGTTTACAAACCTCAGTAGTTGGGTTCACATAATTTACAAACCAAGTCCAAATAAAGAGATCAGTAGTGTGAATCCTGTCTCAATATCTCTAAGTCAAATTTTCATTGGGTTGATTGGCTTAAATGCTAAATAAAGTTACAAATATCACTATCTTCTGAGCATTTGCATAGGCATTAACATGTAATTGGAATGACTTGTATTGATTATATATATTACTGGCCTCACAATAACATCACATTAAATTCATTTTTTCAAGTGCCATACCAAGCTCAGTATATTTCAATCAAGCATTTATGGATCAGTAGAAAATCTCATGCAGATGCTATATGAAAATAAGGCTGCTGAGGATTACAGATGATGGACTGAAACAGATGGCATTTCAATTCTTTTCAACTGCATAATATTCTATGAAAAGAATTCTCTATCCAACTATTTCTATACAGGAGAACAGAAATGGTTACTCAAAGTTCTGGCTACCAGCATCCTTATCGCCTTTTACTTTAGTTACTTTGATCAATAAGCACGTAAAATAAAATCAAGTAAACATAATATTTTATTGTGTTCATATTCAGTGAAAACTTTCAGTTATAATAATATAGGACAGAATCATTGGGGTTTCACTTGAAATCCCATGATTCTAATAGCAATTTTAATGAGCATCATTCAATCAGAAAGGCTAGAAAGAACATTTTGGCACCTTAATTCTGCCAGAGTTCAGTATCTACAAAGCTATACATACATTACACAGACTTTTTTCCAAGCAAAATGTTATTTTCCTTCAGTAACAAAGTACCAAAGACTATATAACTAAACTAATATATGAGGATATAATGCTAAAACACTAGAGTTATAATGTGTTTTTCTAGGAGCAAAACATGTTCAATGTGAAGAGTAATAATAACAGGTAAACTTTCATAAAGCTTGTATGTACATGATATTCTCACAACACTTAACCACAAGTATAATTTTTACCTCCAAAGCTGCCAATTATTTGCATTGTGTTATAGAGGAATAGTCCAATGAAAATATCTTCTGGTGAAAGACTTTTTGTCTGTGTATAAAATTATACAGATAGGAATATATATATTCGTAGGTTTTCACGGGTATAGATATGTAGGTCTTGGCGTATTCGGGTCTTTTCCCATGTAAGGTTGAAAGTATCTAGGCGACATTTCGACAAGGTAACACTCATCATCTTCAGGCTGCTGCTTTCAGCTTCGTGCTTGTGCGAGCAAAGCGTGGTCGGAGCTGCTGTCTCTCTATAAATACTGGTGGGGAGGTGTGGAGTGCTGGCTTTGTTGCTGTAAGCGGGTTGGTTGGCTATGTTGTTACATCTTGGTTGGTTGATGGAGTTGATGTTTGCAGATTATTCAGCTGTTTCGTAGCATCCTGTGTGGGTGTGGTCCTAGGTGTGTGCCCATTAGTCTTAATGACCTGGGAAATGGTCCTAGCTGTGTGCCCATTAGACTAGCCCTAATCAACAAACAAGTCCCAGCCACAAAAACTGACTCAGGATGTCACAGCACTAGAGCTCAAGATATTGCAGCACAGCCCATTACCCAGCTTGTTAAGACTAATCTGGCAACCTGGGAGGCTTCTGGACCTCTGCTTTTAAAAGATAGTGTTAATAATATTACTTCCCAAGATTAAGATACCATAACTGGGCTGCAGTGTGAGAGATAGTGCCCTCAGAAGATGAACTGGTTTTAATGGACTACAGTGAACTGGAAGTTTCCCAGGAATGAGAGACCATACACCAGAAAGGGAGGTGGTCAGACAAGAGGCAGTCCAGTCCAGAGATAGATAAGAGACAGAGGAAGAGAGTAACAATAGTCGCTCCTAGAATCTACCAGGGTATATATTAGGGGTGAAATGCTCCCGGTTTGGACCGGATCGCCCCATCCGGTAGCGATGGCGGTGGGTGGTTTGGAGAACTGGTGGCAAAAATCTATGCCCCCCCCCAACCCCAGCTGAACTGCGCGATCATCAGAGGGGTTTTTAAAAACTTTTAAAAGCATTTTTTCTTTGGCTGAAAAATTGCTTTTAAATTTTTTTTTAAAAAAGTTGGCCACGCCCACCCAGTCACATTAAAAAAAACCAAGCCACTCCCACCAAGCAGGTAGTAACAAATTTTACATTTCGCCCCTGGTATATATGTTAGGGTTAGAGTAGTATAGGTTTAGTCTGGCAAGAATCTGTCTATTGTGTGTAAGTTAAATAAAGAATTGAACTCTTACTGAATTGCTCTTCATCATGCTTCAGCTCAACCTGATATGGAAGATGTGGCATGATCACTAGACAGTAACAAATAGAAAATTCTTGCTGTTTGCTGTTATTCCCAATGTTTGCAATTTAAAAATGATATTTCTACACCAAATACCAGAAATGTATGATGCTCTGGACTGAACCTCTTCCTTCAAATCTCTTTATGCATAGAGAAAACTAAAGCTCTTATTGGTGCCTCTCTTTGGCATACATGCTTATTCTTTTCCCCATACAAAAAGATTTTAAAAACCTGGAGTAATACTATTATTCAGTTGACCTGAGTAGCACTTCAATTAAACATAGGGGTTTTTTGCTACCATCTAATAGACCTATGGATTTTTGTTGCCAATTCTGAAATTATGGTGGGAAAAATGTATGAAAGGAAAAACCGTAGCTTTTTGTCTTCAATCTTACATTCAAGAAAAAGTACATTTTTTCTTACATCTCTTATATTTGAAAAATTAAAATGGGGAAACTTAAAAAAAAAGAAAGAAACTGTTCAAGATCACTACCTTATCCTACATTTAAATGTAATTGACCACACCAAAATAGAATAGAATAGAATAGAATAGAATTTTTATTGGCCAAGTGTGATTGGACACACAAGGAATTTGTCTTGGTGCAAGAATCCAAATTGCTGAAATGTTAAAGAAATCTTTAAATTTTATTTTTTTAATTATATGCTCCTTAAGTTCTACATACTAGTTCTGGAAATTTGAATTAATACATTGCCTTAAGTTCTGTATTGTTATAATAAACTATTAATGAATATCTTTTCTTTTAAGTACACTGAGAGCATATGCACCAAGACAAATTCCTTGTGTGTCCAATCACACTTGGCCAATAAAAAAAAATATATTCTATTCTAGTATGATATTGAGAGAGAGGTCAGCAAAGGTCAATAAAATTTAATTTATTTCTCCTGTTTATTTTAGTAAAAATGAAGGAAGAAGGCTTTCATTGCTTTAAATAAATACTATAGTATTGCAGAAGGAAATACCAATTCAGTCATATCAGTACTTTGATTTTATTTGAATCAATGTGAAATTGCATTATGAATTTAAATTCCAATATCTTTGAGCCCATAGAGTTAAAAAAAGATTGTATATAAAATTAAATGGGTATCAGTTAAATATTAATTTTAAATTCATAACTATTAATTTGGAAATTACCCAACCTACTACTGTGTTTTGAAACCAGTTTTTAAAAAGTATAATATGGATAAGTAAAATAATGGCCTTCAAAAAGATATCCCCAAAACATGCTTGTAAATAACTGTGAAATCAAAAGAAGTCAACTGCCATTTTCATTTTCTAGTAATTTAGAAGTTGAAATAAGGAAGGAAAAATTACAAGAGATAGATTTGTTCTCTCCTACGCAAACAAGGCTACTTAGCGGACTAGTTTTTCATACTTCATACTGGTTTTATCCAGCTTACCTGTAGCCCATCTGTGATGGAAAAAAACTTGTTTAATATAAACAAGAAAAGCTGCACAGAATGGGGGGTTTGGGCTAGAGTTCTGTATCATCCAATCTTAGCAGGCCAAGTTGTGAATCAAAGATAAAAATGAGGATAGTTGGTTGCCACCTAGTTGTTAATATTGTTACATAACAATTGCTAATGATTATGAAGATGATGGACTATCAGGGTAATATTGTAAAAGAATTTAATATATTACATATTAGGCTGCATTTTTTTAAAAAAAAATCATGTATATATGAAAATAATCAAGCCACACATGATATAAAGTTTATTACGTAAATTCATTATTTGTACTCTTTTAATGTTTACATATTTTAATTGGTTGCATAGCAAAAATAAAGTTAACAAAAGAGGAATTGTAGACTATAAACATACTTCATCCATTAGTATTAGCCTCTCTATGGAAGGAGTGTTCCTGATTTAGATCACCTGGCTTAGAACAATAATATATGTTTGTTGTTATCCAAGAAGTGCTCTTAATTGAAGTTTTACTGCTCAGTGATCTATGAAAATATTTACAGAGCCTTCTTATAAGTATAACTTACTCAGAAGTAAATACCAAGTGAGTACCCTGTATTAGCCAATTATTGCCAATTACAATTATATTGCTCATTGGTTAACAATTCTAGAAAAGAGATAAGGTATAACCCAAGTATGTGAAGTAATGAGAAACTGGATGTTAGTCAAACAATCAATAATTAAAGTAGTATAAATTGACTTAAGAAGAATAGCTGTGGTGATTATCTCTTGTCCTATGAACAGAATGGAACTCATGCTAAGCAACCATTTTTCTGATGATAAATACTTTCCTTTAGAGATAATCTGTTGAGGGACTTAGCAGCAGATAGAGTGAAACAAAGCAATGGGCAGTATCACTCATAAATGGAGGCGACACAAAAAAGCCTTTCCCCTCTTCTATTAATCTCTTTCTAAATCACACATAGGATAGGGATGAAGGAACCACTTAGCTTTTGAACGTGGGCAAAAGTCTCTGGGAATTGAGGCCAAGGATGCAGATTGCCCACTCCCACTTCGTCTTTTTCATCTTATAAAATCTGCCTTAGACAATTAGATAGCTCTCTAAATGTGATTAGCATTATTTTCTGCCAAGAGCAGTGGCCCCCAACTTTTTGGGTACCAGGGACCGGTTCCGTGGAGAGAGATTTTTCCGTGGACTGGAAGGGGGTGTGGTTTTGTGTGCTGCCCATATCCCGCAGGTGGGGCTTCACTTGTTTGCATGGCTCGGTTTCCGGCATGCTGAGGCCCGGTGCTGATCCAAAGACCAGGGGTTGGGGACCCCTGGCCTAGAGCATTATTTGTATGTTTCTATGCATGTATTAAAAAAAACCTCTGAGTTCTGCAGGAAGTAATTGAATAATATGGCAATATCAGCAGGAAAGCTTAAATTTTCAAACCTTAGGGTATTTAGATCTGATAAACCTTAGGACATATGTCACTGGTATGGTACTTTTCAGCAAATCTAAACTGTGCTGTCAAAATATTGTTCTTGATAAATTTTGGTGGCTTGACCTGTTCCGAAATACACAAAGGGGGAAATGGGGCTGGTGTATTTGGCCCATGGACTGCCCATTTCTGTTTTAGAAGATGTATATCTTCTCGTCCTGACTTAGAAGAAGTATGCCTTGTGTGCTTCACATGGGAGGAAATTCATTATTCCAGATAATGCTTTGCCATATACCTTTTTCTGTATTTAGATATACTGTACATATACACATATACAGTATATCTAAACAAATAAATTAAAAGACTTCATCATTTCATAATGATGAACCAACTGTAACTGCACCAACTAAATTCTTGTCAAACAGAGAGAAAAATTCAATTTTATTTGCTCATTTTTCCAATCTTCCGATTTCTGCATCAGGGTTAATACTTTTCTAAATCAATAAAAAAGTTCGTTTTCATTTCCCCTCGTACAAACTTTTCTAAATATATGCATTTTGTGCAAGTTATGCTTTCTAATATAATACACTTCTACATAGTACTTTTAGTACTTGCATGCACATTTACTAATTACATGTTTTTTAAAAAAATATTCCACAGGATTGCTGAAATTCAGACTATGAAGAAGTAAAATGTTGAAAGCTGGATACTAAGTCATATATTGGTCAAAAATGGAAAATTTATTAACATCACATTAGCATATCTTTCTTTTTTTGTCCTTAAGATAATTCAGCATACCTGCTATATATTCATAACAATTGAATGTCTTTCTTCCATTCTGTTTGCATATAGTGGAAGAGAAGATGTGGGAGAGGGTTAAATCAAGAAGTTGTGGCAGAGGGTTAAATATTCTCCATCTTAAACTATATCCCAATATACATATTAAGAAGATATTTTAGCTATATTTAATCTATTGTTCATAAAGCAAAAAGCAAGATCAATTATCTCTTCCCTTCAATGTGGCTGTGTAGAGTAGATATCCCAACTTTGTGGGTACAGAATTATAGACAATAGCCTATAGATTATAGTTGTTTTAAATTAATAAAATTGTTACCGGTTAAGTGTGTCCTTATGTCACTTTCTGTATCTTTTCTACCTACAGAAAATCCCTACCTTGAACCTGATATCTATGGACAGACCAGATATTTCTTAGCAGATCAAAATGAAGCAAAGCTGTCTTTGTCTCTGCACTTACATGCAAAGAAGAAAGCTGAAAATGACTAAAAATTATCTGAATGTAATAAGAGCCTGTTGTTTCAACCCAGAATCTCATCCAACCCAGTATCAATGAAACCTATAGGCAGCTTTAAAAGCATTTTAAGTAACGTACTGTCTCCCATATAAAATGTAGCATATAGTTATCTTAGCCTTATTGTGTTTCTTCAATCCTGTTTTAAAATGATGTACAGTATGCAAATCCAAAATGATGTATGCAAACCCAAAGTGATGTATGGACATCAACTCTTAAATTAAAAGGGTAATATACAATTGTGTTTTGCCCATCCTGAATCCATGTTTCTGGATAAATGAAAATCACATACTTCTCTCTTTCTCCATCATATAGTCTATACAGTTTGTGTTGGTTCTGAAAACAGGCATGGAAGACTAAAGGGGGTACCCAGTATTGCATGGGCCATCATTTTTATTTATTTGCCTGTTACATTTATATCCTGCCTTTTCAATCATGAACTCAAATAATACACATAATACTTCATACTATTTCCTTTATAAATCTGTGATATAGGTTGGGCTAAAGAGAATGACTTCCCATAGATAATCTAGAGCACTTCCAAGACTGACAGTAAGTTAGAAGGTGGGTCTCTCAGTGACAGTCCAAGACCTTAAACACCAGACCACAATGTCTCCTCCCCTCTGAAGATTATGGTCTTGATGAAATTCAGCAGATCTGATTTTAGTTACAGCATAAATTATAGGGAAAACCCCAGCACTCCACCTTTGGCTTTATGATATAAGAAAACTATAATGGAAGCTAGCATATTATTGAGAAATATGGTAATTTATTAATAAACCCTAGTTAATAATTGTTATTATATAATTCTTCATTAGTTGTATTAGTTGCATTCAACATTGATTACTCTGAGCTCACGTTTTTTAAAGGCTTAGCAGTATCTCCTAGAGGCTATTGCCCGCTTCTCCCTGGACAGTGTTAGGAACTTTAACTACACAGTTGCTTATAAATCCTGCTTCACGAGCAAACCATCCTCAGGAAGAGTTTTCTCCCCCACCCCCACGCTTTCTCTCCCATCGGAAGGCGGCACGAGGGCATTTTGCCTGCCAAAGGTTACTTGAGTGATCTGCTTTAAATCGATTTCCCTGGCTTCGGGGCGAAATTTATAAGCCTCGCAGCTGAGATGAGGAAGCGTTGGCGGGGATTCAAAGGAGCGCTCTGTGACCGGCGCGGGGACAAAAGTGTACAAAGGAGGGGGAAAAAGTACAGAGGGCGGGCGGGGGGGGGAGTCCTCCTCCTCCTCCTCTCCCTCCTGGAACTACCCAGCATTTCCCTTTTCCTTTGCCAACTGTTTTCAGGGCTAATTACTGGCATCTCAGGCAGCTGTGCGCGATGGTATTTGCGCGAGAGAAATCCAAGCAGGAGAGGACGGGAGGGGGCCTCCCTGCAGGGCTTTCCATTTGACTCCAATCATTAATACCCTCGGGCTACAGGATGGTTACGAACGATTTACAGCAGGAGGAGAACAACCATAAGAGCACCCTTTTCCCAATCAAAATAAGCGCTGTCCTGAGGCTCGCCTCTCCCACCGTCCTTCCAACCTCCTGAAAGGACATGCCGATTTCTACGCGCAAACGGCACCCTCCGGCAGGCGCTCAGAGCTCAGCCTCGCACTCCCGTTCCCGGCCAACTATCCGCTTTCGCTGGTTTGCATTTCTCTCCCTCCCTCCCACCCACCCAGCCAGTAGCACGTGCGGCCCGGCGGCTCACCTGAAAAACAGTTTGGAGAAAACGTTCGCCTTCTCCAGAGGGGATCTCTGCATGGCTCCCCACCGGCGGGGCTGCTGGGCGCAGCAAGCGAAGGAAAAAGGAGGGACGGGTTTCCTTTAGCTAACCGCGCCGTTGAGAGTCTCGCCTTCCCCCCATAAAAGCGGGACAAACCACAGTTTGCACCGCTGTCTCCTACCTTATCCGACTCGGAGGTCACCGCCTCCCTCTTTCTCCTGCCCCTCACCCCGCCTCTGCAAGTCGGCCCGGCTTCATAAGCCGGCCCTCCGCTTCACGCCCGGGACAACGCAAACGCCCCGCTCTCGTCGCGCGCTCCAAAAGGCGCTCCTAGCGCAAGGTGCTTCTCTCCACCCTTACTCCGCGCGAAGAAGCCGCTGTTCCCTCGTCCGTCTTCCTCCGTCTTTCCTTTCAGCCTTGCTTAGCGTTCACCGCAGCCTCGAAAGAGGAATCGGATTCCCTGAACGTTTCCGCCGGTGGTTGCTTCCCTCCGCGGGATAGCTGGCAGCCCGCCGTCTTCAGAAAGCGCCTCGTTTCAGATTAAACGAGGCTTCCTGGAGTTGTGCTGCAAACAGGACTGGGATCTCGGCCGTGTACTAAATATCAAGACTTTGACTAAAACTTGTCCAGCAGTAGCAATAAAGAACGTATCCCCGATTGGAGATGGCGCGGCGTCTTCCTAGACGCGCTTATGCGCCTGGCACCTGGGTTTTTTTCATGAAGTTTCAAGTGCCACCCTTTCTCGCTTAGCGGCTGGATTTTGAATTTACTGGAGCATTAGCGCGTTATGCTATGTTGAGCTAGTGTTAATTTTGGCTTTTTGTTTTAAAAAACTGTTATGAGGAGCAGCAGCCCGTTTATTTCGTGTACGGTTCGACCTGTGTCCGAACCGAGAAAACTGATCCAGTCATCTATCCTGTTAAATGCGTGGCATGAATGTAGCTTGTTGGAGGGGACTTATGGTCCTGGAGCAACTGTGCTTCTTTTGAACTTCTATGTTTTTGTTTGTGTGATGCAAAGGTTCTCATCACATCCATTTCCTTATAGTCACTCCACTAAAATTTACAGTGGCAGCTAGTTTTATAATAGTAAAGTCCTTACTTTTGTTACATAATGAGGTGAGAATAGGGCACATTTTTGTCTTCCCACACCAGTTGATCAAACCCTTGCTTGGAATGTTTGCTCTGAATGACACCAGGCATCTTCATCAGCACATTAAACAGGCAAGCAAACATTCAGCCAACTGACAAGAGAGCCTTCTCTATTATCCCACCCATTCCCTGTTCACTTTGTTTTTTGCAAGGCAGTTAATTTTACTCTGTGAGAACATTTTAAAAAAGTGCTCTATCAACTGGGTATGAAATGATGCATGGTTCCTGAGCATTATTTCCCTGGGTGGGGTAGGTGGACAGAGAACAGTCTCTTTGGCTAGCATTGCAGGGAAGGGTAAAGGATTGCTTTGCATCTGAAGGGAGCCACTGCCAGCATCCAAGAAGTCTCTTGTAGAACTGATTGGTTTTTTGGAAATAAGTGGTCAAAGGCAGAGAGTCTGCAGGCTTCATAGTGATTTGCTACCAGCCCCTATAAAAATGCTAAAACACACAGAACTTTATTATCTGCAAGGAATATATGGCCTAAGTATCCTTCAGTGGCACACATGCATGGCCAATTCACATTATGATATGGTCTTCAACTGTATGATAACACTGCGTATCCAATGGCTAGTAGGTATATGTTATGTTATGCAATCTTGGGTGTGATTTTGCTACTCCCGTTCTCATATATCAAGTTGCTTATCCAGCTATACGAATACCTGGACATCAATTATTTTGCTACATCGGACACACAAGAGCTATGGGTAGCATATTATACAATCAGATCAGTGCTGAAGACCTCAGAGAAGTAACTCATGGTAGCATAAGAAAAGGATAATTTAGATGATTTATTATGTATGAGCTAATGAATGGTAGGAATAGTGAATCCAATGGGAGGTAAGTAATCTGGTATGTATGAGGCTTGGGCTGGACCACGAAGTGGGAGACAAGTACATATGAGCTTTGAGCCTGGTCAGGGGATCCTGGAAAGGTCAAGCTCAGCCCAGGTAGAGGAAAACCATGGCTCACCGGAATACATAGACTACCATTGCAACTGGATAGGAATTACTCTGGTAATGAACAGGAAGGTTGGGTATGCATAGAAAGTACTTCTCTTAAGGTATAACCAACAAAATTGTAGTCAGTATCTATCCACTTTCTAAAGCAAACTGCCATATATTTTATTCAT
The DNA here is from genome assembly GCF_028640845.1 of Ahaetulla prasina. Taxonomy (NCBI): domain Eukaryota; kingdom Metazoa; phylum Chordata; class Lepidosauria; order Squamata; family Colubridae; genus Ahaetulla; species Ahaetulla prasina. Next base: position 31,031,596 of record NC_080545.1, read on the forward strand.
CGCAACCATCTTTTTTTTAAACAGCCCTGTTCTACCTCATCCTCCTTGTCCAATTCCAGTAACCAGAGATCAAAGAATAAAAGATGGGAGAGTTGCAAGAGATACGGATAATCTAAGCAAAGCAGAAATCCAGTACTGTGACATTCCAACTGATGGTCATCCAACCTCCTTTTAAACACAGCAAAGAAGAGTTCACCACTTTTTAAGGCAGTTTCTACCATTATTGAACACCTTTTATAGTTAGGAAATGTCCTGCTGTCTTTCTTAATTCTATCTTCTGAAAGATCTTTGAAGACTTCTGCATAGTCTTCTGTCTGACTGAACTTAACCAATACCTCCAACTTTCCTTGCAGTCTTTTGGACACACTCCTGATTAACAGTGGCTAGAACTGAAGGCAATATTCTGAATGATTTGACAAATGCAGAGTAGAAAGGAATAATGACTTTTCTTGATTTCAGCACTGTCATAGAATTTATGTAGGCTAGGATTGTATTGACTTTTTTTCCCCCAGCTACATCATGCTGTGGCTAAGTAGCTTCTAATCCACCAAGATACATACAGTAGATTTTTCTTTGCCTGCACTATTTCACTTCAATGAACTACTCTTGGTTAAGTCGGATCAGTAATAATCTATTATGACTTTCAGTCAACATCAAAACAATGATCTCTCAGAATGGAAACAAGTGAGACCAGGAAAGTAATAGCAGAAATATATTACTGAATAAACTGAGAAAGGAATTCAGAAAAACAAAGACATTTGTTTTCATTTCTGAGTGAAGATCTGCCTTCCCACAAGTTTTAAACTCTTAATCCATATGATGGTGTGCCATAAACAGCAAGAATACGCCAAGCATTTCTTGGCATATATACATACATATATGTATGAATATTTCTGAATAATGTGCAGGACTATATTGCACTATAAATAAGTTAAAAACTAAAAGCATTAATTTTATTTTATTTTATGTCATTATAACTGACATTAAAAAATTAATACTATACACACACACATATATAGATATATTCTATTATTACACTACAATAATGCAGAGTAGTTTCAGGGTATTTACTGTTATACTTCCAATTCCCGATCAATAATAATTAATTTCAAACAAAAATAGAACTTACAACTGCATTGGGAATGAGAGAAATAACATATTTGATCTTCCTGATCAATAAAACAAGTGGATTACAGCTACTAAAGACCCTTGATGGCAATTTTTATTTCTAGCAACAACAAAAAAGAGATCTTAAGTAAGTCCTAGCAATCAGACAGAATTATTTGTCTGAATATCACGAGCTGCCCATCTTTATATGAAGAAAAATATTGAACACAATAATAAGCAATTATTTCTAAGAATAACATTTTTTTAAAAGCATTTTTCTAGTGGTTCAAAATATACCTTTTTAGTTGCTAGAATGACTTCGATCAACACCAATTCAATTATAAAAACTTGTATAATAAACTATGCAAATCCACTGTATGTAAATTGAATCTACTATTAGTTCCTCTTTTATAAAGGGCAGATAAACTGCTTAAATTAGAGTTGAATCTTGTCATGTGGTTGGGTGTGCTAAAACAGAATCACCAATAGATTTAAACTATAGTTTGATGGATTATATCTTGGTTTATTTTGAAATATTTAATCATAATGGGGAGGAGGGGGCATGAAGGCCCAGCAATTAAAGACACTGAGTTTGTCACCTGGAGACCTGACTGTCTGGATTCAACACCCAATCACTGTGTGATGAGGTGATGTCTTCTTACTTGTCAAAAGCATGCAAACTTAAGTAGATAAATAGGTACATCAATGGGAAGGTAACTGCACCTCGGTGTATATTCATGCTGGTCACATGACCATGGAAATGTCTTTGGACAACACTGACTCCCTTGGCTAGAAAACAGAGATGAGTACTACTTCCTAGAGCCAGCCATGACTAGAAAGGGGAAACTTTTACCTTTACCTTTAATCATAAATACAAGGCCAGTCAACACAGAAAACTACTCCCTTGTGCTTTCTATGCACATTTTATGAAAAACTTGATTTTGAAGAAAATGTTATCTTTGTTCATATGATTAAACCAAATTCTTGGCTTAAATCAAGAGAACACTAATAATCTGGATATAATAATAATAGTAACAGAGTTGGAAGGGACCTTGGAGGTCTTCTAGTCCAACCCCCTGCCCAAGAAGGAAATCTTACACCATTTCAGACAAATGGTTATCCAACATTTTCTTAAAAATTTCCAGTGTTGGAGCATTCACAACTTCTGCAGGCAAGTTGTTCCACTGATTAATTGTTCTAACTGTCAGGAAATTTCTCCTTAGTTCTAAGTTGCTTCTCACCTTGATGAGTTTCCATCCATTGCTTCTTGTTCTACCCTCAGGTGCTTTGGAGAATAGTTTGACTCCCTCTTCTTTGTGGCAACCTCTGAGATATTGGAACACTGCTATCATGTCTCCTAGTCCTTCTTTTCATTAAACTAGACATACCAAGTTCCTGCATATGTTTTAGCCTCCAGTCCCCTAATCATCTTTGTTGCTCTTCTCTGTACTCTTTCTAGAGTCTCCACATCTTTTTTACATTGTGGCGACCAAAACTGAATGCAATATTCCAAGTGTGGCCTTACCAAGGCATTATAAAGTGGTATTAACATTTCACGTGTTCTTGATTCTATCCCTCTGTTTATGCAGCCCAGGACTCTGTTGGCTTTTTTGGCAGCTGCTGCACACTGCTGGCTCATATCTAAATGGTTGTCCACTAGGACTCCAAGATCCCTCTCACAGTTACTACTATTCAGCAAGGGACCACATTTATGGTACCTGTGCATTTTTTCCCCCCTAAATGTAGAACCTTACTTTTTTCACTGTTGAATTTCATTTTGTTAGATAGCGCCCAATGTTCAAGTCTGTCAAGATCCTTCTGTATCTTGAGTCTATCTTTTGGAGTGTTGGCTATTCCTGCCAGCTTGATGTCATCTGCAAATTTGATGAGTTCCCCATCTATCCCCTTGTCCAAGTCATTGATGAAGATGTTGAAGAGTACTGGGCCTAAAATAGAGCCTTGGGGTACTCCACTGCATACTTCCCTCCATGTGGATGTAGTTCCATTGAGGACTATACGTTGAATGCGGTTGGTCAACCAGTTACGAATCCATCTGGTGGTGGTGCTGTCTAACCCACATTTTTTTACTTTATCTAGTAGTAGATTATTGTTGTGTCTTGCCCGCTCTCACAGCAGCCGGGGCCTTCTTATCTGCTCCTGAACATGGAGGAATGTATGCCTCCCGGCCCCAGTCCTGGCTCCATGCCCAGACATGCTGAAGAGGAGGGGGCACCTCCCGGTCCCAGCCCTGGCTCCATGCCCAAGCAGGCTGCAGAGGAAGGAGCAACCCCCGGCCCCAGCCCTGGCTCCATGCCCAGGCAAACGGAACAGCTAGACCCCTCCCCCTCCTCCACAGCATGTGAGTCTGAGGAAAGTTTATTTCCAACAGCTGCTGATTGGAGTGACCCTCGCATCAGAAGACTGGATAGGCGGAGGCAACAGAAGGAAGGGAGGGGCAGGCCTTAATGAGTGCTGAGTCATGGAGCCACACCCCATGGCCTATATAAAGGATCTGCTTTCTGGCAGTCTCTGAGTCAGGCAAAGTCGAACTTATCTTGCTGAAGTCACTTTCTGGTCTCCTGCCTGCTCTGAGGACTTTGCTAGGACTTTGGGCAGAGCTGCAGAGGCAAGCCTGATTCGGATTTCCCTGACCCAGCTGTCAGAGGAGGAGTGGAACACGACAATTATGGTCTACTTTATCAAATGCTTTACTGAAGTCCAAGTAAATTATATCGATAGCATTCCTCTGGCCCACACTAATTTTGTCACTTTGTCAAAGAATGCAATAAGATTAGTCTGGCATGATCTGTTTTTGACAAACCCATGTTGACTTTTGGTTATTACTTTGTTTGGTTCTAGGTGTCCAGTGATTTGTTGCTTATATTTTCCAGAATCTTCCCTGGTATTGAGGTTAGGCTGATAGATCTATTAGTTTCCTGGATCTGTTTTTCTTTTTCTTTCTTGAAGATGGGAACTACATCAGCTCTTTTCCAGTCCTCTGGCAGTTCCCCTGTGCTCCAGGATCTTTGAAAGATATAGTTCAGTGGTTCTGAGATCTTGTCTGCCAGTTCCTTAAGAACCTTGGGGTGTAATCCATCTGGTCCTGGTGATTTGAACTTATCTAGGGTAGACGAGTTTTCACTTACCATTTTTCCCCTTTTTTAACTTGTGTTCCTAATCTGTTTATTGTGGTGCTGTTTTTGATAGTTGGATTGTTTTTTTCCTTTTGTGTAAAGACAGATGCAAAAAATGAGTTAAGTAGATCTACTTTCTCCCTGTTGCTTGTCATCTTGCCACTTTCTCCCAGCAATGGGCCAATTGTTTTCTTGACTTTTTTGTTGTTTGTAACATGTTGGAAGAAGCTTTTTTTGTTATTTTTTACTTCTGTCGCTAGCCTTTGTTCATTGGGAGCCTTAGCTTTCCTCACTTTATCTTTACAGGCTCGGGCTATTTGCTGATATTCTGCCTTAGTTATTTGCCCCTCTTTCCACTTTTTATACTTGTCCTTTTTGTCTTTCAATTTGTCAGATAGTTCTTTATGCATCCATGCTGGTTTCTTTTGAGATCTATTATTTTTCTTCTTCATTGGTATTGTGCTAGACTGGGCTTTTATAATCTCACTTTTCAGAATTTCCCAAGCTTCTTGAGTTGCTTTCCCCTTGAGGATTCTCATCCATGGAATCCTTCTCAAGCTCCAAGTTTATTGAAATTAGCTTTCTTGAAGTCCAAGACTCTAGTTTGACTTTGTTCTACTACTTGTATTTGCATAATGTTGAATTCCAATATTGCGTGATCACTTGCCCCCAAGGTTCTGTAGCTTCAATACCTTCTATCATTTCATCTCTGTTAGTGACAATTAAATCCAATATCACTGATCCCCTTGTTTCCTTCTCTACGTTTTGGGAAACAAAGTTGTCTGCTAGGGTTGTTAGGAACCTGTTGGATTTTCCTTTCCTAAATTTACATCCCTTACAATTGAATCACCAATCAGGTGACTTCTCTTTTTGGATACCGTGCTCTTCTTGTGTGACCGATGTGTAATACCTGATTCACACTTTCCCCTTTCCAAAGTAAGTTCTTCATCTCGGACCATGATCCCCTGCTTGTTTGAGTTATCAGTATTACAACTATCTTGACCTGTCACTTTAGTGTCCCTATTAAGGTCAGCAAGGGCACTATATCTGTTACACTGGGACACTGCAAAAGCTTTGTGTTTATGGTTCACAGCTCTCACCCTGCCAGATCCTATGGTTGTCCATACTGCCCTTCTCCTGCAGGATCTTTGTGGTAGAGGGGACTGATGGCACGGTAGCTCAGTAGAGTGGAATGGCTGAATTGGGCACCTAATTTCTGCTTGGAGAGCACAGATTTGAGATTCTACATAGGTAATCTGTCCACATAGACTACTAAATTGTTTACAAAGAGGATGATACCCAAATTTGAAAAGAGTACTGCGAAAGACAGCTGCAAAACAAATATTACACTGAACTAAGCCAGAATGCCAATGATCAACAAGAATCTCACCCTTTAAAGTGCTTTGTATACATTGCGTTAAAGTTAGAAACATTTACTAGAAGTACATATTGACAGCAGACGTTCAACAAACAGAAAATCAAGAGGCTTATGAAACTTGAAGGTTTATATCTCCAAATTTATTATTTTTTAAAAAAAAAACCAGACTTGTTTACTTTGAAACTACAAGATTAAGATAATTCGTAGCTGAACACACCTATCGACATTAAAGTACATTGATCCTGAAATCATAGGTTATTTGGCAGGTACATTTTTTATCTTCTTATGGGGAAATTGATTCATTTTTTATTTAAAAGATCTATATCCTTCCTACAACCAACTGGGACTGGAAATTCTGCTTTTAAGCAATGTAGTTATTAAGTGAATCTTACAACCCTTTTTGTGGGGGTCATTAAAAGAATCTGGCTTCCCTATTGACTTTGTTTGTGAGAAGTCTCCTGGGAAGACTATAAATAGTGAACGTATTACTCCAGCACACGGCAACTGTTTTAAATACATGCCAATTGCCTGTCTTTTCATCATGTCACCATGAGATGCTGCGATATTAAGTGTATAAGCCAAGTTTTTTTCATCATAACTTCAAACAGTTGTTAAACAAGTGGTTATACATTGAGGATTACCTCTATTTCTCTGAAGGTTTTTGTGTGTGTATGGGTATGTGTGTATACAAAGTTGCACATATACATGACATACTTATAAATGTATGCACACACGCACACACGCACACAAACGTACACATAAATAATCTTTTTTTAAAAATTTGAATTTATATCCCGCCTTCTCCGAAGATTCAGGGCGGCTTACACTGTGTTAAGCAATAGTCTTCATCCATTTGTATATTATATACAAAGTCAACTTTATTGCCCCCAACAATCTGGGTCCTCATTTTACCTACCTTATAAAGGATGGAAGGCTGAGTCAACCTTGGGCCTGGTGGGACTTGAACTTGCAGTAATTGCAAGCAGCTGTGTTAATAACAGACAGACTTAGTCTGGTAAGCCACCAGAGGCCCTTACCTGGAACAGAATGAATCTTCCTAAAATAACAGGAAATTATAAAAGCTAATAAAAGATTCTAGGATTACAAATATTTAAACAAATGGCTATGGGAAAAGGTGATCTGTAGACTTCCTGAACAAATACCATGTCCCTGCATCTAATAAGGCATGGATGACAAACTCCATCATGTCACGGGCTGGATCGTGATGTATTGCAATGTTTTTTGCCTTTGCAGAACTGGGATGGACGAGGCCTGCGCGTGACGTACCCAGCCTACAGGCCAGCAGTTTAACAGACCTGTTACCATTATAACAGTAATAGCTAATTAAACCATTAAATTGGTGTCTCGGATAATCAGAATATACAAGAGAGGGGGGAACAAAAGAAAAAGACAATCTTCCCATCTCCATCCCTGAAGCACCCTAACCCCCTGTATGTGTGGACGGCCCTGTGCATGCACCCCACACATGTGCACGGTCCCCCCACATGCACCCCGCATCCTGCGCATGTGTGGCAGAGACCCAAAGATCAGCTGGCCAGCGGGAGGTGTGAGCGCATGCTCGGTGGTGTTGAGCTGGGGCGATGGCTCACATGCCCACAGAGAGGGCACTGCATGCCACCTCTGGCACGCATACCATAGATTCGCCATCACAGTCCTATACCATTTCAGACAAATATATAACAAAGGGTTCATAAATCTCCCTATAAAGTCTGTATCTATTCTCTCCTTTTCAACTCCTCTGGGTTAAACACAGTGGTGAAATCTGAACCGGTTTACTATCGGTTCACTGGTTGCGCATGTGTGCACCATACACCTATTCAGGTGAAAAGATGCATTTAAAATTAAATAAAGATTCTGATGATCGCGTGCCACAGCTGTGATTGTTGGAGCCTTTTTTTTACTTTTTAAAAGCATTTTTTTAATTGAAAAAGTTTTTACAAAATTTTCACCCCTCCCCTCCTCCCACTCCATCCCTCCCCTCCCCTCCAAAACCACCCTCCTCCTTCCCCCGACTTCCCAGAAAAACACAAGGTATAGTTCAAAAGAAAAACAATCATACGCTAAATTTTTCCTAATACAAATTATAATCCTCCTTCTTCTCTTTTTTTTATTCAAAAGTTTTACATAAATTTTCCCCTTTCCCCCACCTCCCTCCCCTCCCTTCACAACCCCCTCTCCCCGACTTCCAACGAGCACAAGGTATAGTTAAAATAAAACAAACATATGCTAAAAATTTTCGTCCCAACTTAATTATACCCTACAATCATCAATTCCTAACTTCCCGAAAACAAACAAAAATAATACATCATAATCATTCAAAAACAGTCTGATAACTCTTAGTCTGATATCTACTTTGAATATAGTCAATCCATTTTTTCCATTCCTTTAAGTATCTTTCTTGCGTATTGTCTTTCAAAAAGGCTGATATCTTCGCCATCTCAGCCAAACTGGCAACTTTCAATATCCATTCTTCTATTGTAGGTACTTATTTTTTCTTCCAGTATTGTCCTATTAGTAATCTTGCTGCTGTTATTAGATTTAAAATCAATTTAGTCTCAATTACTGTACAGTCCATAATAATTCCCAACAAAAAAAATTGCGGCAGGAACTTTATCTTCTTTTTCAAAACATTTTGTAAAATCCACCAAATTTTTATCCAAAAGGCCTTTATATCCTTACAAGTCCACCAAATATGAAAATATGTAGCATCATCACAATTGCATCTCCAACATTTTGCTTGCATATCTGGGTACATAATTTCTTAGGATCTAAGTGCCATCTATAAAACATTTTATAAAAATTTTCCCTCAAATTCTGTGCCTGCGTGAATTTAACATTTCTAACCCAAATTTTTTCCCAAGTTTCCAATAATATTGGCTCCTGAAAATTTTGTGCCCACTTTATCATACAGTCCTTTACCAAGTCCCTTTCAGAATCTATTTCAAGTAACACATTATACAATCTCTTTATATGCTCCTGAGACTGATTTCTAATTTGCTTTACCAAATTTCCCTCCTTCTGCTCTATACCAATTTTCTGATCTTCCTTCCATCTAGCACGTAGTTGCTCAAATTGAAACCAAGTATAATTTTTCCTTCTTCTTGTAGTACGTGCAGAGATTTTAATTGCAAATTACCTCTTTCAGTATACAAAAGATCTTTATATGTAATCATTTCCTGATTCTGTTCTATATTTATATTCTCTATTGTATGTCTAGGACTTGCCCATATAGGAACCTTATAATTTAGTTTGTAAGAGTATTTTTCCAAACACAGAAGAGCAGATCTTAACACATGATTTTTAAAGGCCTTATCCACTTTTTTGTCATAAATTAAATATGCATGCCATCCATATAGCAAGTCATAACCTTCTATATTCAAAATTCTTTCCTCCGTTAAATTAAACCAATCACTTATTACAGAGAGAGCAGCTGCTTCATAGTATAATTTAAAATTGGGCATTTTTAAACCTCCCCTTTCCCGGGAATCTTGAATTATTTTCATTGTAACCCTAGCTTTTTTACCTTCCCATATAAATTTATTAATTCCCTTCTGCCATTCCTCAAGATTCTTATCTTTCTTAATTATTGGTATCATCTGAAAGAGGAATAAAAATCTAGGTAAAACATTCATTTTAATAGCAGCTATTCTCCCCAGCAAAGATAATTGTGATTTTTTCCAAACAATCAACTCCTTCTGAACGTTTTGCCATAAAACCTCATAGTTATTCTTATACAATTTCACATTTGACAATGTAATATAGACCCCTAAGTATTTAACCTTCTTTACAATTTCAAATCCTGTTATTTCCTCTAATTTTTCTTTCTGTTGTCTGGCCATATTTTTTATTATCACTTTTGTCTTTTTCTGATTTACCTTAAACCCTGAAACCTTCCCATATTGATCAATTATTTCCAACAAAGATTTACTAGAGTTTATAGGGTTTGTTAAAGTAATCACCAGGTCATCTGCAAAAGCTCTCAGCTTATATTCATGTTGTCTAACTTTAATTCCCTCTATCTCCTTTACTTCTCGTATTTTATCCAATAATGGCTCTAGAGTTAGAATAAACAATAATGGTGATAAAGGACATCCCTGTCTTGTTCCTTTCCCAATCTTAAAAGGTTCTGTTAAGCTACCATTAATTATAATCTGTGCTGTTTGCTCTCCATAAATTGCCCTAATTATTCTTGTAAAACCATCTCCAAATTGCATCTTTTCTATTAATTTAAATTAAAAAATCCCAATGCAATCAATCAAAAGCTTTCTCTGCATCAAGAAAAATAAATGCTGCTGGAATAAAATTTTTCTTTTCTAAATACTCCAGTAAATTAACAATCTGCCTAACATTATTCCTCATCTGTCTCCCTTTTATAAATCCAGATTGATCATTATGAATTCTTCACTGCAAAATCAACATTAATCTATTAGCTATTATTTTAACAAAAATCTTATAATCATTATTTAAAAGCGAGATTGGCCTATAGTTCCCAGGTTTAGAACAATCCTGTTCCTCTTTTGGTATCAATGAAATAAAAGAGGTTCTCCATGAGAATTCTCCTATTTGTATCTGATTAAATAATTCCTTAAGTGGACCTAACATCTCATCCTGTAAATTCCTATAATAACTAACTGTAAGCCCATCCGTACCAGGAGTTTTCCCATTTTAATTGTTTAATTACCAAAATAATTTCTTCAGAAGTTATAGGCCGATTCAGTTCATCCGTTTGTTCTAAAGTTAAATTTTTAACCTTATATTCCTTCAAATAATTATCAATATCCCTATTCAATATATTATCTTTAAGATATAAATTTGTATAATATTCTAAAAAAGCTTTTTTAATTTTATCCTGTTGGTATCTCTCTTTACCTTTATATTCTATTTTTTCTATAGTACGTTGTTTTTGTCTTTTCCTTAAGGTACATGCTAACCATCTACCAGGTCTATTTGCATTACAAAAAGTATTATTTTTGGCATATTGTATATTTGTTGCCACCTGATCAGCTATTATCATATTAAATTGATTCTGTAATAACTTTATTGCATCTTTAAGTTTTTGATCATGCGGGTTATGTATTAATAATTGTTGTTTCTTATAAATTTCCTCTTCTAAATACCTACGCTGTCTTTGTTGCTTATTTCTCTGTCTATTATTAATATATATTAATACACCTCTCATAAAAGCTTTACTGGCGTCCCAAACCATTTCTATCGATGTTTCGTTATTCAAATTATAATCAAAAAATTCTTTCATCTGCTTTTTACATTGATTTACATTATCCTGATATCTAAACAAATTTTCATTTAATCTCCAAGTTCTTCTACCTTCTTTTCCATATTGCAATTCCATCCAAACAGGACTATGATCAGACAAACATCTTGGAAATATCTTAGTTTTCTTCACCTTAAAAAGCAAGTCGTTAGAAATTAAAATAAAATCAATACGTGAGAAGGATTGATGCCTATCAGAGAAAAAAGTATAGTCTCTTTCCTCCAAATTCCGCAGTCTCCATACATCTCTCAACTCAAAATCTTCTATCATGTCAAAAAAGGATTTAGGCAGCTTTGCATGTGCAGGTATCTTCTTAGAAAAAGTTCTCTTGTCCTTTTGTGTATCTATTACTCCATTCCAATCTCCCAATATAATACATGATTTATAATCCCATAGAATCAACTTATCATACAACAGTCTATAAAATTTTTCTTGTTGCTGATTGGGTGCATATATACCAAACAAAAGGGTCTTTTTTGTTTCTATTGTAAGTTCAATAGCAATATATCTTCCGTGAATATCTGCCTCTATTAACTTGGCTGGTATATCTTTTCTCAAATAAACCACTATGCCATGTTTTTTGTCCAAAGCAGAAGCAACAAAATGTTTACCTAACTTTGAGTTTATTAAGTACTTTTGATCTGATAGTTTAATATGCGTTTCTTGTAAGCAAATTACATCATTTCTAAATTGTTTCAAATAATGAAATATTTTTCTTCTCTTCTGAGCTGAATTCAAACCATTGACATTCCAGGTCAAGATTTTATTTGCCATTACTGGCCTGCTGAAGCTTTTGAGCGATCAGCTGAAGATCGTCCTCCCGTATCTTCGGCCGTGCTCCTCCCACCGCTTCTGTAGCAGAATCCTGAACTTTACTTTGAGTTTGTTGCTCCTTTTCTTTACGCTTAAGGGCTCCCCTCGTCAGTCTTTGTTCTTGTGGTTGTTCCTCAGATGGTAACATCACTGGAATCACCTCAGCTTCCACACCCATTTGAGTCTCTTGAATTCTTTTTTCTATTATTTCTACTTCAAGTTTCAGCACGGTGGAAAGAAAATCTTTGGCCTTAAGCACTGTATCAATACGATATCTCCTTCCTTGATAATACACTGTCAAACCAACTGGAACCTCCCATCTAAATTGAATCTGGTATTTCTTAAGTTCTTGTGTAAAAAATGTAAAGTCCTTTCTATCCCTTAACATCTTGGGAAGAATCTCTTTCAAAACCTTCAGCTCCTGGGTGGATGTGCGGTGGTGACATCCTGTGTGGACCTTGTGAGTGTGGGTCTGGTGTCATTCCTCGTGTTAGGGACTCGTTTGTCAATAAGGGCAGGTTTCCAAATGGCTGGTAGGCGGGAGGTGTCATCTCGTTTGTTCATGCTCTGTGGGCGTTTTTCTATCTCAATGGCTTCTCTGATTATTCTGTTGTTAAAGTGTTCAGTTTTGGCGATAGTTCTGGTCTTTTTAAAGTCAATATCATGTCCTGTGACTTTAAAGTGTTGGACCAGGGAAGAAGTTGGTTCCTCTTTTTTGAATGAGTTCTTGTGTTCTTCAATGCGTGCACTTATTCTTCTGTTGGTTTGTCCAATGTATGTGGTGGGGCAGGTGGGGCATGGGATTTCATATACTCCTTGATTTTCTAACTCAATTTTGTCTTTGGGGTTTCTTAGGATGGTGGATATTTTTCTGTTTGTGCAGAATGCTGTCTTGATGTTGTGTTTGTGGAGGATCTTGCTGATTCTGTCTGTGGTGCCTTTTATATATGGGAGGAGGGCTGTGCCGTTTTCTTGTTCTCTGTCTTGGACCCACACTCACAAGGTCCACACAGGATGTCACCACCGCACATCCACCCAGAAAGCAGACCCAAACCCACACTGATCATAAAGCATGACCAAGGACCAGAAGCCAGACCGCAGCTGCAACATTAGCCATTTCAAACCCCTCCAATCCATTCATGCAGCAGACTGACACCCACTATGAAGATGTAGCACGACCACAAAGCCAAACAGCAGCTATGCAGGTCACCAGCTCAAATCCCCCTGCAGCACAGACTAGACTGAGCACGACCAAGCCCCCACCAACACAGGACACACCCCCAGCCAATCAGAGCACAGAAAAAACCCCATCCAATCAGAGCACAGCCAAGCTCCCACCCAATCAGTTCAAACCCCCACTAGCAGTTAAAAGGAAGAAACAGCTGCGATCACACATTGCTCCCAGAAGCACGAAGCTGAAGCCTGAAGATGACGAATGAGACTTTGTCGAAACGTCGCCAAGACACTTCCAATTTTACACGGGAGAAAACCCGAACAACCAAAGACCGGACCGAATCAGGAGCATTTCACCTCTGGTTAAAGAATAACTACATGAATGTAAAGAAAATTAACCATTTACTCCATACTAAATGACTATATGACCACTTCAGATTGCTGAAATATAATTCCCACTCAATTCAATGGATTTTATTTCTATGCATATTCTTATGTATTTTTCATCATATAGAACTATAATATGACCCTTACAGATTCACATATACACAAAGTATGTAGGGATATATTGTTCTCTGGTGCCAGACAGGAAAGAAAAAAAAACATTATACAATACTAATTTACTCTATTATTCCAAATGATACATTGGATAAGTCTACTATGTGTAATGTTTTCTGATTACATTCTTATATAAAAGCAATTAGATTTATTTTGTTTAGTTGTACCCATCACATGGTGTTCTTTGCTTTAATTGTTCATGAATGAAGATCTTGATTTTACAAACTTAAAGTTCTTATTTACAAACATGGTTCCAATACTTTTTGTCTCAATATTTTATCTTCAAACCTAATGTAAATGTTGGCAGATGCGTGAACTATAGAGAGGACATGGTAAATTCACTCTTCCACCCAGTACCCATTTAATCTACAAGACAGACACTACTTTGAATCTGCAAATGTTAAGTTTGTAAATGTTTGCCTTACTTTTTCATTTTTCTTTTGATTCCCTATTTTCCTCTATCTGTAGTGATAAATATGAACTTAAGTTACTATTCGGTACGTCAGGTACAGATAAAGTCTGATGATTGATGTCACATTTAAATTTGGGGAACAGCAAAGTTTTCACTGATTGAAACTGAGAGTTCTGCAAAATGGGTCCACTATTTTCAGCATTTTTTTCCAAGAATGGGACAACTTGGTATGGCCAGATCAGGGCAGCCAGTTCTGCATGGCCAGCTTGCTATCACCAAGTGACCTCTGCTAACTCATCGCTGCCAAGTTATCGTAGGACAACTGAACCGCCCTGAGTCCTTCGGGAGAAGGGCGGTATACAAATTAAAATATTATTATTATTATTATTATTATTATTATTATTATTATTATTATTATTATTATTATTATTATTATTATTATTATTATTATTATTATTATTATTATTATTATTATTATTATTATTATTATTACACAGCCAATTTGATGCTGCAAATAGCCAGAATGAGACCTGGGTGGCTGGGCAAGCAAGCAGCTGGGCAGAACGCAGTGCGTTAGAGGCCAGGGGCTTACCATTTTCACATACATCTTGCTGCCACCACTGCCACCGCACTGAGCTCTAGGGTTTTTGGAGTTTTGGCCATTTGGCTGGCAATGGTGAATTGGGCAAGCAGTGTAGCAGCCAGGCATGTCCCATTTTCATACACTGCTGCCATGAGGTCCCACCTTTGGCAAATGGGCCGTTTCTGTCATCCAGAGGACCTCTGGGGGGGTGGAGGCCATTTTTGCCCTCCCCAAACTCCTAGAGAAGCCCTGGAGGCTGGGGATAACATGAAATGGGCCTTTTGGTCCCACCAGAAGTTGGCAAATGGGCCATTTTCAGTCTCTGGAGGACGGCTCTGGAGCCAGGTGAGAGAGAAAAATGGGCCTACCGGGCCATCATGTGCCAGGAGCAGGGGGAGCGGGGGGGTTGTGCGCACATGCATGGGGTGCATAGAATTATGGGTGTGGGCATGCGTGCACGCGCCCCCCTCCGACCCGCCGGCACACAATGGCAATAAGGTTAGCCATCACTGTCCTAGACCCTTTTTTCCCTATGGTTTTGAAGAAGATATTTGGATTTGCCTTTTCTTTAAAAAAATGTGCTTACACTTTACTGTAGGTTTTCTACAACTCAAAATAGTCAAAAACTATACTGTGACTTTTCAACAATTGCCAAATTTAGGTGGCGAGATAACAGAGGGTTTAAGGCTATAATAAATAAATTAAAACAAATAAAGCTTGGGGGATATATATCTTGCACAGTAAAAAAGAAACTTAAAAACCGAGGGAAGGCAAAAAATACCACTGGCCACTTGTCATGATGTAGGTATAACTACCAGTATATCTGAAAATTTGATTGGAAGAAGAAAGACTGGTAAGCTTAATGTTTATTTGGTTTTGAAAACAGAATGCTGGATTAGATAGCTCTTTTGCCTGATGAGGAATTCCCACAAGTTAGTGGCACTGTCTTTTATTCTATACTGTGTGCCAGCATGATATTGTTTTTCTACATAAATCAGGGATATATAGTATTTTTAAATATGAGAATTAAAAAAGTAAGGGGAGATGTTAAGCCAATACAGCCTTAGCATCACAATAATAAGGATCATATTGGTTAAATCAATTTCCTGCTATATTTCTTCACTTGGTAAACTGTCATAGGTAAAAGATCTTACAACATTTTACAGCTCTTTGAATAACAACTAGTTTTTCTTTATCAGATACTTTGGCTGATGAACAGTCAAGTAAACTGTCAGCTAAGACATTATACCTTAGTAGTCTCTGACAATGAATTGTCAGAGCATAATAACGTCATTCTTTTCAGCATATTTTCTGCTGCTTTTCAAGTTTTGGTTTTGATCCAAATTCTGTCAACTTTTCAGACTGCAATTCTAGAGCCTCCACCTATACAAGGAAATTGTTATAAAACATTTTTAATGTTTTATTTCACACAACATTTTGTGCTATGTATTTCTCTTTCGCTTAAAACTATTTCTACTTAGTTTCATGATTCTGCAAAAATCCTTTTGAAGGTTCCTGGTAGTTTCAAAATAATCTTACCTTACTATTCAAGAAAACCCAGTCCCAAAGCCCCACCAGACCCAGAAAATGAGTTACACCATTCTTTGGAGGGCAGCCTAGAACAGAATGTCACTCATTGTGCTCTAAGCATTCCTTAAATGTGAACAGGAGTTGTTAACAGTCACAGTCTGAAAATATAAGGGCCTAAATTAATAAGTTTGCTGGTATCTGCAGTTTCTGCAATTAGGATGCAAAACCCTGGCTACCAAATCCTGCATAAATTCACCAGGAAAAAAACAAAACAGGGCAAACAGGTTTCCTGTATAGCACACTACAAGGATTCCCTTGCTAGTTGTCACTGGGATAAATTCTACATACTTCTGTGCTTATGAAGAAACCTTCAAAGAGCACAGAAAAATAGGGTTCATTTTGGGAAAGTTCCAAAGTTAATTTAATATGGAAAGATTGCAGTTGACATCAAAGCACTTTGAAATGAGCCCTTCCTGAGGCTATGAGAGATGACAGACAAGTACCAAATAACCATTTTGTCTATATTGTGTTCTACAGACAAAGGATAATAGAGGAACTAGTTCTTCATATTTCCTATTCTAGTCTCTCAGCATACCAACTTCCAGCCTAAAGAGAGACCCATATTTACCTGCACAGGGCCAAACCCTTATGTGATTTTCTTTAAAAATTTGTCCTGTTCTTTTAAAAAATGCAAATAGCATAAGGTTGGTCCTATTTCTGAATTCCTTTTTTTTTTACTTCCAGGTGTCTGTATTTAATATTCAGTGTGTGTTTATTTCTGAAACCTATCAATTTTATTTGAAAGGATTTCAACAAATCTGGTAAGAAAATTCTTTTTTTTTTAATGTTGCTAGTATTAAAGGAAGTCCCTTCTTGGAAGCTTGTTTTCAGAGGAAAGCTCCATTAACGATAACAATAAACGTCTCTGTAATTAAAATATTATCTTGGGGAAATGACTATTCTTTGGATCAGAGCATAGTAGGAAATGATTTCATGCCTTAGTTTAGTTTAGTCTTCAAAATGATAACTTGCTTTTATACTTGTTTAATTTATTCATTTATTTATAAAATTTATTGGCCATCCATCTTACCATAGGGTAACTCTAGGTGGCTTACAGTTATATCTAAGTTAAAACATAAAAGTTAAAATCAAACATTAAAACCACAGACACAAGGGGAGGGCAGGGGGCATAATGGGTGGGAGGTGGGATCTATTATTACTCAGACCAACTCCATTGCATTGTTCCACACTGGAGTCCTAAGCCAACTGGCAAAGCCAAGTCTTTAGGCCCTTATGAAAAGATAAGAGGGTTGGGGCCAACCTCTTATTGGGGGGAGGCAAGATGTCCCAGAGGACAGGAGGAATAACAGAGAAGGCCCTCCTCCCGATTCCACTATCCAGAATAACTGGGCTAAGGGGATCTGCAGCATGCCTCCTCTGCGGACCAAGTGGTATGGGTCAATCCCAGTGGGGTGGTATGGGCCAATCCCAGACGGTCACTCAAGCAACCTGGAACCATGCCATGGTTTTAAAGATGATCACCAACACTTTGAATTGCACCTGGAAGCAGATTGATAGCCATTGCAGCTTGGAGAGCAGTGTGATTCTACAGAGACCATTCTTGGAGCCCCCAAAACTATCTACGCTGCCACAATCTGTACCAGCTGTAGCTTCCAAATGATCTTCAAGGGTAGCCCCATGCAGAGCGCAATACAATAGTCCAGTCATGAGATGACTAGGGACTAAATGACTGAGTGTAGGGAATCCTGGTCCAAGAAAGGCTGCAAGTGGAGCATAATACAAAGTTGTACAAAAACTCTCCTAGCCACAGCTGCCTTCCTCGAACAGGAATCGCAAGTCCAGAAGAACCCCCAAGTTGTGGACTGGATCTTTTTTGGGCAATGTCACCCATCTACAATCAAAGATGACGAAGTCTCCAGATCCCAGAGCCCTGCATATCCAAAGCTATTTGGTATTACCAGAGTTCAGTGGAAGCCTGTTATCCCCATCAGACCCTCACAGCTTCCAGGCACCGCGAAGCAACAGCCACATCTTCACTTGGGTCAACAAGAGTGGAAATATAGAGTTGGGTATCATCAGAATACAATATATACCTCAATCCATGGTGACGGATGTTCTCACCCAGCGGTTTCACATAGATGTTGAAAACGAGTAGAGAAAGTACCAGGCCCTGCAGAATACTACAGAATAGCAGCCAAGGGCTGGACCTCTCACTCCTTATCAAAATCAATTGGGAGCTGCCAAAGAAAATGGAGCTGAATCAGCACAGAACTGTGCCACCCAGCCCCAGCCCCTGCAGCCAGATCAAAAGGATACCATGTCGATGACAGCAAAAGCCGTTGAGATATCAAGAAGATGACAATGGTTGCACTACCCCATCTCACTTTTGCCAGAGATCATCAACAAGTGTGACCAATGCCGTTTCTGTCCCATAACCAGGCCTGAATCCTGACTGAAAGGGGTCCAGATAATCTGTTTCATCCAGGACCTGCTGCCAGGCCACCACCTTTTCCACAACCTTCCCTAAGAATGGGAGGTTGTAAACTGGATGAAAATTATCCAGACAGGTGGAATGTTTTGGTTTTTTAAGGAAGGGGCGAATCAGGACTTGCTTAAAAGCATTCGGAAATGTATCAATCACTGTCTGGACCCACCCACCAGTCATCATCCAGGAGGGACACGGATCTAACTGACAGGTACTGGCAGACAGCAGCAAGGGTCCTGTCCACTTCTTTAGGGCCAACTGGATCATTCCCAGATAATAGGGCAAGATCTCCACTACAGTATACTGTTTGTATTTTATATCTATTTTACTCCCACCTCACCATTTAGCAATCTTACAATGCAAATTTTACTTACTAATATTTATATAGCAAGCAGTTTTCAAAAGACCTATTAATGCAGGCTTCCTTTCTGAAAAAAATCATTTAAAACACCTGTGTTCTGCATAACAACAGACATATTCAAATAAAGTACAAGAACAAAGCAGGAATTTGTTCTTTTCTTCCCACACCCTTACATTTCAGTATGGTGATTCTGCAAACTTGTTTGCAGGACAAACAGCCCAGTGATTTATAGTTCAATACTTTGCCTATCAGTAAGTTGTTGGACAGTCTTCTCATTTCAGTAATGATTAATTTTTCTAATGAACACTGTACAGTCAATGAAACTTTAAGGACAAAACATCAAGATCACTCTAAGGCCTCCCCTGACTTGTCCTTCAACTTCAAGAATTATTAGTTGGAAATACTAGTAGTTGCAATCCCACACACCCACAGTGCGCACAAAGGAACGACTATTCTCAAAGAATACAGGTAGTTCTCCACTTACAACCAAAATTGGCCTCAAAATTTCTGGTGCTAAGCAAGGCATTTGTTAAGTGAGTTTTGCCCCATTTTACAATCTTTCTTTGTTTTTTATGTAAATAATTTTTATTTCCATTTTTCAACATCATATATATATACAATCTATTATCCATCATTAATCATTAATTTTTATTTATTACTAATTCAGGCCTGCCCAACTGCCACTTCCTTGCTACACAACTTCCCTCTCTACCCTCTACAACTTTCCCTTATCCTTCATCCCCTTCACTTTACTACTTCCTCTCCTTCTCCACTCCTCCCTTCTTCCACCCTATCTCACCCTCTTATTCCCCTCCTCCTTCTCTGCACTTTCCTATCTACTTTCTTCCCTCCTTCTACTCCTCTCTCCTTTTCTTGAAATGGCAGTCGAGCATCCCCAATATCATTTTAAATTTTTTAAATTAATATCTTCTAAGATTACTGTACATTAATAATCAGTCCATGCATCACTTGTTGATTCATTTTCCCTCCCCTCCCCGCCCTCCCCTTCCCCCCGGACTTCCCAGAGCAAATACCGGGTATTATAACCACCAATCACAAGCTAGAGTATACAAAATATACATACCTTCCCACCTTAGAGAAAATTTAAAACTATAAATCCCCACACAATAAAAATAAGAAGATAGGAAAGAATAATAAAAGAAAAGAAAAGAAACAATACCAACTTCACGTATTACTTCTTCTTACAGTCCTTTTTTTTTTTAAATTAATCCATCTTCTCAAATTCAATTTTTTTCCCCCTTTCCCCACTTGTATATTCCTTCAAATTTCATAAGTCTGTTTCTCAAATTACAGTCCATCTTCTCGAACTCAAATTTTTGTCACTTATATATTTCTTCAATTGCCATAACATTTAATGTCCATTCTTCTTACAATTGCCATAACATTTAATGTCCATTTTAAAAATTAGTCCATCTTCTAAAGTTCAATTTTTTTTATTTATTTCCCCCCCCCACTTGTATATTCCTTCAAGTTTCATAAGTCCATTTCTTAAATTACAATCCAGCTTCTCAAATTCAGGTTTTCATCACTTATATATTTCTTCAATTGTCATAAAATTTAATATTCAATCTTCCAATACTACTCCATCAATCAAATATCAAGCAAATAATCATTTAAACTACATCCACAATATAACAGTAAACAGTTAAAATCATTACATCCACATTATCTAAATTCATAAATTTCACTTTCCAACCTTCACAATTGAGTAATATCATCCGATAGATTTATACCATACAAATAGCAAATAACACAAATCCTATAATTTATATCCTAAACAAATCAATTCCAAAAATTAACCATAATCATCCTATTCACATCTTAAACATTCCTCCCCTCTCCCATTCTATTTTCCATCATTTCCAAACCAGTTAACTTAGCATCTAACAACAAAGGATTCCCACTCTTTAAAACATTAAAAATTAAAAAAAAAATTCTTTCTCTTTTTTGGTCTATTATTAAGCTATCCCTTTTTTTTTTTTAATGGCTTTTAAGCAAATAGTGCCAAAAGTTATTAAAAACTTTGAAATTTCAGCTGAAATTTCTTCAGCTCAGATTCAAAAATTAAAAGAAGAAATCAAAAAGGAAGTAAGAAATTTTTTACAGGAGTTTTTGGAGAGTCATTTTTTAGAAATAGATCAAAAATTTGATGAAATAGAGAAAGAGATGTTGGATTTTAAGGAAGTGGTGGAAGAGCAGAAGAGGGAAATGAAAATGGTAAAGGATGCAATTGTGCAAATATTAAGTTCTTGTATTCAGATGCAGGACGATCTTGCAGAATTTAATAAAGCTAATTTAGAGCTGCAAAGGAAAATAGAAGAAATTCAAAAAAATCAAAACAATTGGAACTTAGATAATAAGATGGAAGATATAAAGGCAAAGGTAGATAGGGCAGATGAAGAAAGAGTAATATTACAATATAGATTAATGGAATATGCTATAAGGGTGAGGGGGTTGAAACAAAATAGGAAGGAAAATTTAAAGGAGATTTTTACGCAAGCCTTTGCACAGATAAAGGGTGTGGAGCCAGAAGATTTTGAGATTAATATTGAAAGAATTTATCGTGTTAATTCTTGGTGGGCAAGACAAAATAGAGTACCTAGGGATGTGGTTATTTATTTTACAACTAAAAAGGTTAGATATGAAATTTTGCAAGCCTTTTATAAAAATAAATTTCAGATATTGGGACAAGATATAAAAATGATGAAGGAAATTCCTCCTAAAATGTTAAGAAGCAGAAGAGAATTTGTTTTTTTGGTGGATGAGCTTAAGAAATATCAGATACATTTTAGATGGGAAGTCCCAATGGGTTTGTCACTGAATTTTAGAGGTAGAAAGTATTTTCTTAATTCTGTTATGAAAGCGAGACATTTTTATATTAATTTTACAATCTTTCTTACCACAGTTGTTAAGTGAATCACTGTGGTTAAGTTAATAAAACAGTTAAGTGCATCTGGCTTCCCTATTGACTTTGCTTGTCAGAAAGTCGCAAAAGGTGATCAAGTGACTCTGAGACACTGCAACCATTATGAGTCAGTTGCCAAGCGTCTGAATCTTGATCGTGTGAACGTGAGAATGTTGCAATGGTTGTAAGTGTGAAAAATGGTCATAAATCAGTTTTCAGTCACTAAATGAACTATTGTAAATTAAGAACTACCTGTATGGTTGCTTCTCCAGCTGCCTGTAATATGAAGCCTTCTAACTTTTATACTGGTAGTAGCCAGCGTTCAGATTTACAGGATCTATTTTATTTTTGTTAGTCCTATGCACTTCCTGAAGTTTAGCATAAAAACCATATCCTTCCATTTCCCTAACTGCAGTGAAAATTGTTCTGATGTTTTTGTAGGACATGCCCTTATGACCAGTAGTGGGTTCCACTTAATTTCGCTACCGGTTCGGAACTGAGCGTGTGTGTGTTTGCTTCGCTTGCGCATGGTGCTTTTGCACATGTGCAGAAGCTTCTGCGCATGCACAGAGCGCCTGTGATGATGTACGGGTGGGTGGGCGGAACCTTCCATAGCCGCCACTCCCAGTTCTCCCGAGCCAGGGCGAACCGGTAGAAACCCACCACTGCTCATGACATTATCTTATCCCTGCTGCATAGTGGAGACAACTTTGACTGTTTCTCCTTTCTTGTTAACATACTTTTTACCACAATCTGGGATACTTCATCAATGGTATTCTTTGTCAGGCGACAGAATTTTCGCAACAATTATTACACTTTAAATTGATGTGGGTATGGCTTCTCTCTCTTTCTCTCAGGAGCTAGATATTGCCTCCCTCTGGCTATTTTGGTCTGGGCTTCAGGAAAAACCAGACACCTGGCTTCCTCAGAGGCATTGGTTATGCAGTGTCAAGCTGGCACTTTCTGAAGTGCTTCTCGGATCCCAGGTAGGTATCTTCTTTAAACAGACTGAGTGCACTTTTGAAACAGTACTAGTCCTGTTCTATAGTGAAAGCTGATTAAACAAGGAAAAGAGCTCAGTTCTATTGCCTTTCCTGATTCTGTCACCAAAAAGCGCATTGCAAGTTTTCTATTACTTCTACTCTCAAAGGGTTTTGTGTGTTAGAATTTTTCACTCTTTTTATTCCTTTAGCAAGGCAGGAAGAGCATTATTTTGTGCATTCCACAGATAGTTTCCAGATGCTCCTAGATGCTGTCCATTCACTGCTAACACTGCCATTCTCTTGAAGCAGCAGTTGAGGATGGGACTAGCTTTTTATTGGTTGCTTTTACTTGGTTCTTCCTAGGTCCTTCCTCAGGGCCAGGCTGACAGTGGCATAATCTGTGGCTCAAAGCACTGGCATACATTTGCCACCTATCATACATTAGGAGGTGTAACTAGTGCTTCTTTTTCCTGATATCAGGTGATACTTGGTGGGAGTGAAGCCAGAGGAATTCACTGACTGCTTTCCTTGACCTGCATTAAAACTGTTAGGACAGCATCAATGAAGCAGAATAGGACTTAGACATCATGACAATACAATGCTCTGCAAAAATCCAGAATGCTACCATTCTCCAAAAGGACACACAAACTTTAACCATTTATTCATTGACTGGATTTTGTATCTGAACTATGTTAGCCCCGTTTTTGTCTTGTCTTGTCTTTCTTACATTATTTTAGTGTTGACACCATTGTTGAAAAATACCACGTTTCCCCAAAAATAAGACCCTGTCTTAAATTTTTTTGAACCCTGAAATAAGTGCTTGGCCTTATTGCCATGCGCTCAAAAGCCCAATTGGGCTTATTATCAGGGGATGTCTTATTTTGGGGGAAACAGGGTAGAAGATTGAAATGTATGCCAATTTCCTACAAATTATCCAGATATCTATTTTAGGTCTAGAACCAATTGCAGGGTTATTATAATTATGACTGAAGACCAATTTTATTTACACGCAGCTGGTCAACACTTTTTTAAACAATAGCCAGACATGTGTCTCAGCTATTGAAATTAATTAAATTAATTATATTGTAATAGGGCCCCAGGAGATATAAGATTTACAATAATAATTAAAATACTATATATACTGCTAAATAAAATCATAATAATTTATGGGCTACTTACTGACTCAAAAAAAAAGTATCTTGCAATAATTTTACTGCTCAACATCTTGTTAATGTCAGTTACAGCTGGTAAGTATGTAAATCATAATTTACAGGCTTTGCAACTAGTTTGAAAATCTATTTTTAGATTTATTTGAAATGATATTATAATATATTTACATTGATTACATTAGTGAAAAAACTTAGCATTTGAACAAACTTGTAATTTAGATATCCATGGATCAGTGGACATCTCAATAAGATACCTGAAAAAAAGTATGTTTATAAACCACTATCTGTGTCTCTTCTAATACCGAGGAACCAGAGTTACAAATAAACTATGTTTATTTTATTCTGAAAATAAAATTAATCAGCACTATGATTAGCTACCCACTAGCCTTTGGTTGGTTAGTTATCTAAATATCTTTCAAGCAATTTAGGTGAGTTGCAACAACTACCAGTTGATTATACCTCGCTTGCTGTTTGTTAGTTTATACATGTTTGGGAAGTTGTTCCTTGTTGCAACTACACAGTTCACAATTTAGGGCTGTTTTAACTGCATTGCTTAAACAGATACCTTGCAAAAGGTATGTAGTAAATAAGGGCAACAGACAAGTAAAATTCCTTTAGAACAGCGCTGGACATATACATGTACAAACATAGTCTTATAAACAAACATCACCTATAAACCATCTTTCTCTTAAGATGTTGGGATAGGAGGGAAGAAACCAAATTGAAGCCCTCCTTTAATCACAGAAATTCACAGGTGACATTGGGCCAGTCATGCTCTCTCAACCCAAGCTACTCCAAAGGATTATTTTGGGCAAAAACAAGAGAAGGAGAGAGGTATACTAGGAGAGATATATACTGTGCCACTGCTTTGAGTTCTTCAATGAAAGACGAGATACAGAACAAACAAACAATGAAACAAATAAATGTATAAACTTCCTTATTACTTTATTTTCAAAGGTTTATTTTCAGTGAATTGAAGTTTTATTGTTCAATGTGCAGTTGTATGCACACCTCTGTGTATAATCTGACCCACTGCAATTGGAAATGATTCAATTAAAATTTAGTATAATTGTACTGAAATTTCATCCTGCATTTTGAATTGTTCTTTTTCATATAGAATTAAGAGATTCTTTAGTAGTAGTACAAATGAGAATCTCCTGTCTAATATTTCAGTTGAGACAATCCTTTTGGGATAAGTTATTGGTTTGGTAAGTTTATTTTTGTCTGGAAAAAACAAAGGTATTGCTAAAGATCTTTCCTTTTTAGATCATTCAACTCAATTTTTAATTAGTCTTGGCAAGGCTATACTTGAAGATACAGTTCTACAGAGAAGTAGATCTATAGTATATATCTGTATGTTACATAGATGACACTTTTGCTATCATCAATGCATCAGACTAGAAGAGACACACCATCTACTCAACCATGTATTCACTGGGATCAGTTTTACCCAAGAGGAAGAAAAAGAACGACTCGACTCCCCTTCCGAAATATTGAAATAAAGAGACAAGACAATGTTGAATTAACAACCTACATATACTGAAAATCAACATTCATAGACCAAATTCTGAATTTCTCAAGCAACCATCCTCCTGCACACAAGAGAGTTGCACCCAGACCCTTTTCAAAAGAGCCAAAACACACTGCAGCACCAAGTCATTAAGAAAAGCAGAAGAGAAATACCTTTTTGATGTTTTCCTCCGCAATGGGTATCAAAAAAATTTCATAATACGATGCTTGTCATCCAAACCCTGACAAAATGCACAGCCAACCACATCACAAAAACAAGTCCTTCCATACATCAAAGGAACATTCGAAATGGCTACCAGAATACTGCCACCCCTAGGAATAATGATAGTTCACAAACTCACACTTACACTCAGAAAAGAGCTATCTAGTGCCCCCCTGGGGGTTTATATGCGCCTTCGTGGCCACATTGTCAGTAAGTACCAACACATGTTTGTCAGTGACCAACTGCTGAAAGTGCAGGAGGGCTAAATAAACTGCTCACAGTTCCAGCTAATTGATGTTTTGCTGCAATCGTGGCCCAACCATATGCCCTGAGCCATCTGTGACTGGAGATGCGCCCCCCCCATCAAAGAGGCGTCTATTGTCAGCACCAGACGGTGAGGTTCATGGAACAGCCACCCCCATGAGATGGTCAGTGACTTCCACCAGTTGATGCTGAGGTGAACCTGGACCGTGGCTGGTGAATTGCCTCTGCCTGGCTTCTGAAAAGACAAAAGAAACCATTGAAGGTCTTTTGCATCACCCACAGGGTGATGTGAATGGCCAACACCATTTTGCCTAGGAGCTTTGACAGCAGCGCCAAGGGTACTCTACGGTCTTTCTGAACCCTACCAGCTAGATCTTTGAGGCTGGCCTGCTGTTCCTGAGACAAGTATACCTTGCTCTCTAGCGAATCTATCACTGCCCCAAGATGGAGCAACCGGATCGACGGGGTCAAGTGGCTTTTCTCCATGTTAATGGAGAAGCCATGATGTTTGAGACAATGAATAGTTACTTGAAGATACTCTATGGAAAGTTGTCTAGAAGAGGACTGAATTAAAATATTGTCCAAGTAACATTGGACACGGATGGGTATGGCCCTTAGGTGGGCCGCCAAAGCAGCTAATATCTTAGTAAAGGTAGGGTGCACAGAAGAAAGCCCAAAGGGAAACGCTCGATACTGATAGTGAGTACTGGCATAATAAAATCTAAGAAAACTCCGATACCAAGAAAAAATCAGAATGCCTCAGTGAAGTCAATAGAGGTGAGGAAGTCACCCTTCCTGACACCAGCAAGAATAGATTGAGGAGACTGCATTTTGAACCATTTTATACACAAGGTATCAGTTCAGCCTCTTAAAGTCCAGGTCTCCACCAACCCGAGGACTTAGGAACGAGAAATAAGAGAGAGTAGAACTCCTGCCCTGCCTGATCCTCCCATTCCTTCTGGATAGCTGTAAGGTTCAGAAGGTGTTGTTGCACGGCCAAATCCATGAGGACCTTTTTGTTTCTATCGTTAGATAAAGCACAATGGATAAAGAACCTTGGGAGGGTGGAGAGGAATTCAAGAGATAGACCAGATCTTACAGTATCCCTGACCCAGACGTCCAACGTAAGTTCATCCCATCAGTCTTCAAAGACAGCCACTGCCCCTGATGGGAGGGTCAGACATGCAGTTATCTGTGGTGTCGGAACAAACGACTTCCTCCCTCTCAAAAGGGCCATTTGCCTGGGAAAGTTCTATCTCGAGGCGGTAGTCCTGGTGTCCTCTCTCTCTAGGCCCGAAAGACCCTTGGGAATGTGAGGTTCCAGCACCCCAATCGGATCCTCAAGAAAGAGGCCTGCATTGTGGGAATTATTATGGAAAATAAAAAAAAATTTGCTCTGGAAAAAAGAGTGAGAATACAAAAAAGAAAGAGGCCTGCAGAAAAAAGGAGAGTAGTGGAAAGTACCTATGCTGAGATGTAGGTACCATCTTATGCTTGTCCTTTGTCTCCACCAGCATAACTTGTCCCCCGTAAAGGGAGCAGAAGCGAGGTGCCACTTGTGATGGGCGTCCGCCTGCCAATGCCTGAGCCATAGCAAACGATGTGCCACCACTGTGGAAGCCATGGACTTGGAGGCGAAATTTAACATAGTGTTGGCTGAGAATTGAATCATAGCGATGATCTTATTAAGATCCTGCTGCAGTCTGGTGTCATCTGCTGGCAATTTGTCTTGTAGCTGTTGCAGCCAGAGTAAGGCTGCCCTATTAAAGAACGATGCTGTGGTAGCTGATTGAATTGCCCAGGCTGCCACCTTGTGCCCATTAAAGGGACTGGTCCAACTTTCGTTCTTCCGGGCACAACCCCTCGTCTGATTCACCCAGAAAGGAGGTGTTAGATAATAAGGCTGCTATTGGGGCATCCACTGATGGAACCTGGAGCAACGCCATTCTGTGGAAGAAGGGATCGGGGCTGACCCAGGAGTTGTCCACTGTCGTTGAACAACATTGAGGAACACTTGAGGCGCAGGAACAGCATCCACAGCTTTGCTCGGTTCTGAGAATAGGGGATCCAACCTCATGGGAAGGCGAAGGTATATCCCCTGCAGGAGGGGAGCCGAGGCATGCTGCATTGGTTGCTTTGAACAGCAACAATTTAAAAATGGTGGATGGAAATAGACTGGTAAATGCCGGCTGCTCAGGTAGCAAACCATCATCTTCTGAAAGATCCAGGTCTAGGTCTATCTCCTCAAGGAGCGATGGATGGAAGGAGTCAGGGAACCCAGATCCTGAAAGGAGTGAAGGTCTTCCAGACAATGATTGTCAGGTGAATCAGATATGAGTGTCATCTCAGAGAACTCTCTGCTGGGCTGCTGAAACCAAGCCGAGAGAGATTGCTATGTAGCTCTGGAAATAATGTCCTGGATATTGGTTGGAAGGATAAATCCCTGATCCTGTGTAGGATAGGCCCCGGCATCCGCTGGGATGTCTGTAGAATGAGGGTCCAGAGTGGGGTTCCGGACAGGGGCTGCACCATCAACAGGCTGTTGCAACAGTGGAATTGTCAGACCCATAATCCAGCCATCGAAATCGGCAAGGGGCAGTCTGGGAGAGAGACCTGGTCTGGAATAGCCCCTGGGGATCATTCGTGGGAAAGAGGCTCAGCTGACATACAGAGATCATCTCTGGGTTCTGCGGAAGACACTGCGTTTTTACTGGCCTTGCTGCAGAACTTTTGCAAGGCCTTATCTCTCTGCCTCTCATCCCGAAGGGATGCCTTAATATGATGACCAGCCTTGTGGTGAGAGCGGGAACCATTTTTGTCCTTGGCTGCATTCCTTCGAGTGCTGGCCTTAGACATCCCTGGACATGTGTCCATTGGGACCAAGGCAGCCATTTTGGCTGCTTCAGCCTTGCAGCCGTTCTTAGACTTTCCCAAAGCTTTAGGCATAGCTGTGCACGGACTCTTGATAATAAAGAAAGCTTATATTTGTTATAAGTGTTACTCTCTCTGTCTCTCTTTTTTGTATTAATGGTGCTGCCAAGGAACCTCCAACACCTCACATGATCACGAGTCCGGCATCAATAGATTGTCCAACCAGCCACTGCGCGGGAGGACAATGAACCCCAGAGCACAAAGCCTAGGCACTGGAGGCTGAAATTGTTCTTAAATAGAAAAACCAGCAGCCAGGGTCAGTTTTACCCAAACTGTAAAGCGCAGGGCTCCTGCTATCCTGCGCAGCTGCGCCAGACAATTTTCAAGCGTGAAGCTCAAAATGGGGGCTTCGAAATCCACAAGTGAGCGCGAAGCTCCAATGGCAGCTTGGAGGTAACGAAGAACTCAAAACTCTGGAAAAAAAATTGGCTTGAAGATCAAATACACTGCCGCCAAGTCAGGGAAACGCTAGGCCGTCGCCTGAAGTGCAAAATGGAAGCGCGAAGCTCCTCTGACAGCTCTAAATGTTAGGCAGCTCCTTCCAAGTTGTAAAAGCAAATGGCTGCCCGACCAGCCTGTTTGGGAGCACGAACCTCCACCAAATTCGTCCCGACAGAAAGGAGCGTGAAAACTCCATCAGTCAGTAATCCCAGCACCCACAGGAACACAGAGCTCCACCGCTACTCCGGAACACTTGCAGTTCAACGGAGGCACTAGGTAATACCCAAAAGGGAAATACCTTTCAGGGAGCTGGGATCCCCTTGACAGCAGAGCCAACCAAATGGGGAATCAGCCTTTTTTACTCACAAGCCTGAGTAATCTGAAGAAATCCAGAAAGAGTCTCTATAAGATGAAACAGCAAGCAGGAATTGGAAGAGAAGAATTGGAGAGAAACAATCAGACATGTCCGTCCAGTCTGAAGGACTGAGTAAAAAGCTGGGGACCAAACAACAAGGGTGGGACTTGCAACTTTGACAGACTCAGTCCTTCAACTGAAAGACCAGTACCCATTCCTGGCTGCTGTCTCCACCACTATGGAGAACAGAATATTTACTATTCAGTATAAATGTTTTGATTTCTTTTTCTCTCAACAGCTACATGGCTAGGCCATGAATTTGTACATGAATAGCTGAATTGGACGCGGTGGCTCAGGGGCTAGGACGTTGAGATTGTCGATTGAAAGGTCGGCAGCTCAGCGGTTCGAATCCCTAGTGCTGCCGTGTAACGGGGTGAGCTCCCGTTACTTGTCCCAGCTTCTGCTAACCTAGCAGTTTCGAAAGCACGTAAAAATGCAAGTAGAAAAAATAGGGACCACCTTGGTGGGAAGGTAACAGTGTTCCATGCACCTTTGGCATTGAGTCATGCCGGCCACATGACCATGGAGACATCTTCGGACAGCGCTGGCTCTTCGGCTTTGAAACGGAGATGAGCACCGCTCCCTAGAGTTGGCAACGACTAGCATGTATGTGCGAGGGGAACCTTTACTTTTATCTTTACATAGCTGAATTTGATAAAAAAATAAATATATTAAGACAAATTTGTCTCACTGTGGAGCTATACTTTTGGGGCTATTTTTTGGGTGCCTAGATATCAGAAAGGGGGCGATGTTCCTTTAATATTAAGTAGAATAAAGTGCAAAAGATTTTGAGAAATTTTCAATCTTCTTTGAGGGACAAACTAAAGATAGGAGGAGCTGAAAGCCTGAGAATCTTGTTTTCACTAGCTTATAAGCTTTCAAAAGTTTCAATTAACGTCTTTCATTTCATATTGTCATTTAATAATCCTAGAACAATAACATTATTGAGGCTGAGAGGGCAAAAATCCAAGACTGAATATTGCTTGTGATTTAACAAATGGCACATGTAAGCTGCCCTAAACAGTTAAACAACAAGTAGTAAGAAAGAGTGTTTTTATTATTTGCAGATTATTTTGAAGATTTTAAGAGTACAATATCTATTTACTCGAATATACTGATTGACAATGTTGTAATGAAAGAAGTTGGGTAAATAGTAATGTGATATTAATGGCTTTATATACAATCAGAGCACTGTGTGAATATACAGCTAAATTGCTTGTTGTTATAGATTAGTTCAGATATAGGATAGAATTTTATGTTTTATAATCTCTCTATAAGGGCTTACTACAGAATTTTGCTTTTTGCAAGTGTAATTATTTGCTCAAAAGAAACATAGTTCAGTAGACTTTGAGCAGAGTTTGTAACTAGCTATAAAAGTTATCTTAAGACTGCAGAACGATAGATCTAAAGAGACCCAATGGTCAATTAATTTTACTGTGTCACAAAGCAGAATAAACCAAACAATCTGGATCACAGTGTGCCTAAATGAAAGAACAGGTGCATTGCAACAAGAAGTCTACAAAGCAATGAACAAATGCCTTATGAAGCACAAAAAGCTACTTACACCAGAACATAATGTACACCTGAAGGAATTTTTTTCTACTTTCAATCATGTCATCCCTTTCCATGTATGATGAGAGGTAAAGTTATGCCTGCATGGTCTAAGAAAGTTTGGTTTTAGAATATTGGAAATCTCTGCCTGGGTTTTGTCTGCTTCAGAAACATTTTAATCTTCCCCTGCTGTGGTCTCTCAATTCTGTCTAGTATGTATTTGCCATCAATAAACTGCAGGTATAGCAAGTGTTCTTAGCAATCATATTGCAATGATGAGTTTTAGATTATCAGTGGTCATTCCCTATGCAAGGATAATGGACCAATTAAGATTCAAGATCTACAGCACCCTTTAGAAAGAGAAGAAGTAATATGTAGTTTGCTATCAGGGCAACTAATGAGAACAAATAGAAACAGAGATAGTTTGGGGGAGGGAGGAGAGGAACAAGTCAATCATACATCCTTATAAAAGGATGATGAGTAAATAGCAACGGTGATATTTCCAGATATATATAACATAAGATATGATAATTACATACATTTCAAATGTTTAGGGAACCTTGTTGAGCTTCATTCGCTATGCTAGTTGTAGCTATTCCTAGAGCTGAAGTTGCTTGTGACATTAACTCATGCCTTCATCCTCTATATGATACATGGGTTTGCTTTTGAAGAATACCTGGAAGCAAAACTTATTACTCACGTTGCTAGGTGAGAGTACTCCCAATTTTGCAGGCACCATAAAGAAACCAGACCAGTGACTAAGGTGGCCCCAGGAGATGGAAACATGCCACTAGAGCCAAGCAACTGATTTGAAGCCCTCGACATGTAAGATTAGTTCCAACAACTTGAGACAATTCTATCATTTTGACCTAGTATTCTAATAGCAGAAAGGGTTACAGTTAGATACAAACTCCACATAAATCAATCATATCAAAGCTTTTCACCAGGGAAAAGAAAAATGAAAGTGCTAGAGGACTCACTGTTTTAAAGGACAGATGCAGTTACGTACAGATCAGATTCAAAAAAGGGAAAACGAGACTTGTAATTTTAAGGTCTCTGTTACTAGGATTTAGAATAGATTGACAGATGGTGCAAGCACTTAAAAGAAAACATTCTCAGGAATCAGCATAAGTTTATCAAGTCATTTCTGATTAGTATTTTTAATGACAGCCTCTAATTTGGTATACCATAAGAAAACTATACCTATATAATGTCCCTGAGTTTAGTAAACTCAGTCTGTCAAGGTGATATCCTTGAAGGTTGTTAGAACTTTAATTTTGGAAAGATACAAATGGACTAAGGGTGTAGTTAAATTTTAAATAAGATTTTGGAAATAATTATAAAGAATCCTTCTCTAGGGAAATATTTTTATTTTGATTTTTTTCAAAAAAACATACAATTTTAAAAATTGGGTTCTAGAGCACGTGTTCGATGTTTGAAAGCGATCACGTGCTCCGGCCCCCCATTCCCTACCCGTTCCTCGGGCGGCCATGATCCTCAGAGCTTGGACCTTCGGCTGATGTTATGTAATGCCCGGTCCGTGGCTAATAAAGCTCCCCTGATTTGCGATCTTATTCAGGGGGAGTCCGCGGACTTTACGGGCATTACGGAGACCTGGTTGGGCCTAGAGGGGGGGGGGTTCCCCTTGTTGAGATGTGCCCTCCAGGTTTCCGAGCATTTCATCAGCCGAGGGCCCAAGGTAGGGGTGGGGGGGTGGCGGTTGTTATTAAGGAAGATCTGGTGCCGAGGGAGGCCACTGTTCCTCAGATTGCCGGCTGTGAATCCCTCTATGTGCGGTGGGGCCATAGGAATCAGTTGGGCTTGTTGATCACGTACCTGGCTCCTTGCTGCGTGACCACAGCCCTGCCTGAGCTGTTGGAGGTAATTGCTGCTGTGGCGGTTGAGACCCCCAGACTTATAGTCATGGGGGATTTCAACCTGCCATCAGCTGGCTTGTTATCGACGGCAGCTCGGGAGTTCCAGGCTTCCATGACGGCCTTGGACTTGATTCGAGTAAATGATGGCCCTACGCACATGGGGGGAGGCACGCTGGATTTGATTTATATCTCTGGACAGTGGTTAAATGATCTGGAATTAGATGATTTAGTAACAGAACCAATGTCATGGTCCGATCATTTTCTCCTTCACCTAGACTTCCGAACCGCCACTCACCATCGCAGGGAGGCGGAACCTACACGTTGGTTCCGTCCCAGGCGCCTGATGGACCCTGAGAGGTTCCTGACGGAGCTTGGGCCATTTCCTGAGGATCTGGCCCATGGCACGACTGAGGAACTAGTCACGGCCTGGGAACAGGCCGCGGCTGGGGCCTTGGACCGTGTCATGCCTTTGCGGCCTCTGACCCGGCGCAGATCTCGGCCGGCCCCTTGGTTCTCCGAGGGGCTGAGGGAGATGAAACGCCAGAGAAGACGCCTAGAGAGCACCTGGAGGTCCAGTCGCTCCGAAGCTGATTGGACACTAGTTAGGTCCTATTCTAGGACCTACCTAGTGGCAATGAGGGAGGCGAGGCGTTCTTACGCCTCCACCCTCATTGCATCGGCAGATAACTGCCCGGCCGCCCTGTTTTGGGTGGCCCGCTCCCTCCTTCATCAGGAGGTGCGGGATGACCCTTTGCAGGGACGAGCCGAGGAGTTTAGTGGTTATCTATACGATAAAATCACTCAGCTCCGGGACGGTCTGGACCGAAATTGGGATGATCCAAGCAAGGGACAGGAGGCACGTCTTGTCGAGTCTATTTGGGATGAGTTTGACCCTGTGGCTCCCGAGGACGTGGACAGGTTGTTGGGGAGGCTTCACGCCACGACATGTTTACTGGACCCGTGTCCTTCCTGGCTGGTACTGGCCACTCAGGAGGTGACACGAGGCTGGCTCCAGAGGATTATCAACGCTTCTTTGTTGGAAGGGGTTTTCCCTGCCGCCTTGAAAGAGGCGGTGGTGAGACCCCTCCTCAAGAAGCCCTCCCTGGACCCAGCTATTTTGGGCAATTATCGTCCAGTCTCCAACCTTCGCTTTGTTGCGAAGGTTGTAGAGAGTGCTGTGGCGCGACAGCTACCCCAATACCTGGATGAAGCTGTCTATCTAGACCCGTTCCAGTCCGGCTTCCGACCCGGATACAGCACGGAGACAGCTTTGGTCGCATTGGTGGATGATCTCTGGAGGGCCAGGGACAGGGGTTATTCCTCTGCCCTGGTCCTATTAGACCTCTCAGCGGCTTTTGATACCATCGACCATGGTATCTTGCTGCGCCGGTTGGGGGGATTGGGAGTGGGAGGCACCGTGTACCGGTGGTTCTCCTCCTATCTCTCCGACCGGTCGCAGACGGTGTTGACAGGGGGGCAGAGGTCGACCGCGAGGTGCCTCACTTGTGGGGTGCCGCAGGGGTCGATTCTCTCGCCCCTTCTGTTCAACATCTACATGAAGCCGTTGGGTGAGATCATCAGTGGCTTCGGGGTGAGATACCAGCAGTACGCTGATGACACCCAGCTGTACTTTTCCACCCCGGGCCACCCCAATGAAGTTGTTGAAGTGCTGTCCCGGTGTTTGGAAGCCGTACGGGTCTGGATGGGGAGAAACAGGCTCAAGCTTAATCCCTCCAAGACGGAGTGGCTGTGGATGCCGGCATCCCGATTCAGTCAGCTGCAGCCGCAGCTGACTGTTGGAGGCGAGTTACTGGCCCCAAAGGATAGGGTGCGCAACTTAGGTGTCCTCCTGGATGAACGGCTGTCGTTTGAAGATCATTTGACGGCCGTCTCCAGGAGGGCCTTCCACCAGGTTCACCTGGTTCGGCAGTTGCGCCCCTTCCTTGATCGGGATGCCTTGTGCACAGTCACTCATGCGCTCGTTACCTCTCGCTTGGATTATTGTAATGCTCTCTACATGGGGCTCCCCTTGAGGTGCACTCGGAAGTGTTGTGACCCAGGTTCCTGGACCCAGACTCCTGGACTCGGATGATTCAGAAAATGAGGGAGAAGACCTGGCAAGCCCTGTTTCTCTTGAGCCCTTTCCCTCCCTGGCACCCACTCAAAGGGAGGAGGAGGGGCCGGCACGGCCTGATTCTCCCGGGCCTTCTTCTGATTTGGCAACGCCCCAAGAACAGTTTTGGAGTGACGCAAGATTACGAAGACTTGATCGACGTGCGCAGCAGCGGAAGAGTTGGGACAAAGCCAAGTCATAATTGTCATGCAGTGACATCTGCAGAGACTATAAATAGGAGGCGGGACTTCCTGGTTTTTTGTCTTGGACAAAGCAATGAATTTGGCGCGAGCTAACTGTTTCATGGAGGGAAGAATATATTCGTGAGTAATTCTGGCCTTATCTATAATTTCCTCGTTATCTCCAGAAACTTGGCAGGCCCGTGGGTAGACGTGGCCAGGACATGTATCTATGTAAATAAAAGGAAAAAAAAAGGAAGGCCTCTGACGGACTCTTTGCTGGGAGTATTGGGGGAAGGGAAACAGAACAGGAGGCTTCAGTTAGTCCAGAATGCAGCTGCGCGGGTGATTGAGGGAGCTAGGCGTAGCTCCCATGTAACACCGCTCCTGCGCAGGCTGCACTGGCTACCTGTGGCCTTTCGAGTGCACTTTAAGGTTTTGGTTACGACCTTTAAAGCGCTCCATGGCTTAGGGCCTGGGTACTTACGGGACTGCCTGCTGTTACCACATGCCTCCCACCGACCCGTACGCTCTCACAGAGAGGGACTTCTCAGGGTGCCGTCCGCCAAACAATGTCGGCTGGCGGCCCCCAGGGGAAGGTCCTTCTTGGTGGGGGCTCCCACACTCTGGAACGAGCTTCCCCCGGGTTTACGCCAAATTCCTGACGTTCAGACCTTTCGTCGCGAACTGAAGACACATCTGTTCATTCACGCAGGGCTGGCTTGAATTTTATCAATTTTAAATTTTTTATTAATATTTTTAAATGGGGTTTTAGTCTATTATATATTTTAACTTCTTAGGCTAACTATAAAATAAGTTTCTTAACCGTATTTTAAATTGTACATTGTATTACCTGTTTTATTTTGCCTGTACACCTCCCTGAGTCCTTCGGGAGAAGGGCGGTATAAAAATCAAATTAAATAAATAAATAAATAAATAAATAGAGAAACTAAAGATTAAAATTAAAGAAGAACATATAAACTCAATTTACAATTAAAGAATGGAGCATAATATTCTAACACTGGACATATTGAAGGATATTTTTGAAAACTGGATTGAGAAGTTAACATTAATAGGGTTAACAGTGTGAAGAAAACAAATGCTGACAAGTGGCACTGCATTATAAAATAGAAACACAGAAGGGATGTTTGCTAATTGGCACATAAAAAGGCAATGCGTGCCTGGTTCTCAGGAACACTTATCAACATTTCTACAGCAACGTTTCCTTTATTAAGATGGTATCTTTTTCTTGAAGATAGTAACAGTAGAATGGCGGAAAAGTAACCTGAGGTTTAAATATTTAAGTTTTGTTTGTTTGTTTGTTTGTTTACTTTATTTCCGATTTCTGAACTGCCCATCTCCCTCAGCAAGAGATTTTGGGCAGTGTACAATACATGTATATGTATGACTATTATTTTTGTCCTCCTATAAGAAATGTATAAATATGAGTGTATCCTTCTGTCTGCAGTTCATTCCATCATTTTCTGGAGGGAATTCTTTCAGTGTGCACTTTTAACTATAAATATTGCAGTATGTCTTGATTATTTGTTTTGAGTCCTGCATTTTAATTCAGTCAGCTGCAGCCGCGGCTGGCTGTTGGAGGCAGTTACTGGCCCCAAAGGATAGGGTGCGCAACTTAGGTGTCCTCCTGGATGATCGGCTGTCGTTTGAAGATCATTTGACGGCCGTCTCCAGGAGGGCCTTCCACCAGGTTCACCTGGTTCGTCAGTTGCGCTCCTTCCTTGATCGGGATGCCTTGTGCACAGTCACTCATGCGCTCGTTACCTCTCGCTTGGATTATTGTAATGCTCTCTACATGGGGCTCCCTTGAGGTGCACTCGGAGTGTTGTGACCCAGGTTCCTGGACCCAGACTCCTGGACTCGGATGATTCAGAAATGAGGAGAAGACCTGGCAAGCCCTGTTTCTCTTGAGCCCTTTCCTCCCTGGCACCCACTCAAAGGGAGGAGGAGGGGCCGCAGCCCTGATTCTCCGGCCTTCTTCTGATTTGGCAACGCCCCAAGAACAGTTTTGGAGTGACGCAAGATTACGAAGACTTGATCGACGTGCGCAGCAGCGGAAGAGTTGGGACAAAGCCAAGTCATAATTGTCATGCAGTGACATCTGCAGAGACTATAAATAGGAGGCGGGACTTCCTGGTTTTTTGTCTTGGACAAAGCAATGAATTTGGCGCGAGCTAACTGTTTCATGGAGGGAAGAATATATTCGTGAGTAATTCTGGCCTTATCTATAATTTCCTCGTTATCTCCAGAAACTTGGCAGGCCCGTGGGTAGACGTGGCCAGGACATGTATCTATGTAAATAAAAGGAAAAAAGGAAGGCCTCTGACGGACTCTTTGCTGGGAGTATTGGGGGAAGGGAAACAGAACAGGAGGCTTCAGTTAGTCCAGAATGCAGCTGCGCGGGTGATTGAGGGAGCTAGGCGTAGCTCCCATGTAACACCGCTCCTGCGCAGGCTGCACTGGCTACCTGTGGCCTTTCGAGTGCACTTTAAGGTTTTGGTTACGACCTTTAAAGCGCTCCATGGCTTAGGGCCTGGGTACTTACGGGACTGCCTGCTGTTACCACATGCCTCCCACCGACCCGTACGCTCTCACAGAGAGGGACTTCTCAGGGTGCCGTCCGCCAAACAATGTCGGCTGGCGGCCCCCAGGGGAAGGTCCTTCTCGGTGGGGGCTCCCACACTCTGGAACGAGCTTCCCCCGGGTTTACGCCAAATTCCTGACCTTCAGACCTTTCGTCGCAAACTGAAGACACATCTGTTCATTCGCGCGGGGCTGGCTTGAATTTTATCAATTTTAAATTTTTTATTAATATTTTTAAATGGGGTTTTAGTCTATTATATATTTTAACTTCTTAGGCTAACTATAAAATAAGTTTCTTAACCGTATTTTAAATTGTACATTGTATTACCTGTTTTATTTTGCCTGTACACCGCCCTGAGTCCTTCGGGAGAAGGGCGGTATAAAAATCAAATTAAATAAATAAATAAATAAATAAATAGAGAAACTAAAGATTAAAATTAAAGAAGAACATATAAACTCAATTTACAATTAAAGAATGGAGCATAATATTCTAACACTGGACATATTGAAGGATATTTTTGAAAACTGGATTGAGAAGTTAACATTAATAGGGTTAACAGTGTGAAGAAAACAAATGCTGACAAGTGGCACTGCATTATAAAATAGAAACACAGAAGGGATGTTTGCTAATTGGCACATAAAAAGGCAATGCGTGCCTGGTTCTCAGGAACACTTATCAACATTTCTACAGCAACGTTTCCTTTATTAAGATGGTATCTTTTTCTTGAAGATAGTAACAGTAGAATGGCGGAAAAGTAACCTGAGGTTTAAATATTTAAGTTTTGTTTGTTTGTTTGTTTACTTTATTTCCGATTTCTGAACTGCCCATCTCCCTCAGCAAGAGATTTTGGGCAGTGTACAATACATGTATATGTATAACTATTATTTTTGTCCTCCTATAAGAAATGTATAAATATGAGTGTATCCTTCTGTCTGCAGTTCATTCCACCATTTTCTGGAGGGAATTCTTTCAGTGTGCACTTTTAACTATAAATATTGCAGTATGTCTTGATTATTTGTTTTGAGTCCTGCATTTTAATTCCACAAGTGACATATGCCTCTATGGAGAAACTGTGTCTAGAAGATGTGGGACAGAACAAGTTTTACCTGACAAAATTGCAATTGAGTTGAAAGTAGATTTACAAATGACAGGCTACAAGAATGATATGGAAAAAGATGTCACACTGAAGAAGAAATCAGCTGATGTTTTAATGATTAAAAAGGATATTCAAACAATATACCAAGAGAATGATCTGAATAATTTTGCTATATTAGATTTACAAAAAGCGTTTAATGTTTTGAAGAATCTTCAAAGAGAAAAGAAACAAAGAAAAAAATAAAAAATCAAATTCACTGACATTATTTGAATGGACTAAATATTATGACAGTCCTTCCTAAATTTCTTTCTCTGCCCTTTCACTGAAGACTTTCCTAGGTAGCAGCTCTTCCCCTTGCTCCCCAAGGTCATCTACACATTCCATTACATAACCCTCAGTGGACTTTTGCTCACATCAGGACTAAAATGACAGATACTTTATGACTTTGTCTATAGATAATACATGGGATATGGAAAGAGAGATCATCTGTTGTATTTTAAGAGGAGTTAAGTAACTAAAATTGTTTATAGTTGTGATGAAGGTTGGAAGTCACATAAGTATACATATACATATTGCTTTTATTTTTTTCTTTACTATATTCTTACCTTTCCTATTTCTTTTTATTTTTTTATTTCTTTCTGCAACTTCTACTCTTTATTTCTATTCTTCTACCTTTCTTTCAGATTTTACCTTGGTTGCTGGATATAGTTTAGGATGGTATATGATGGAAGTAAAGCATATGTGAATTAGGAAAATATCATTACTTATGATAATGTTAATGGTGTGTTGTTTAGACATATTATCATTATACATGTACTTTGGTAATGATATGAAACCATGATGGTATTTAAGATATGAAATGATCTGCAGTGAATGATGGAGTATGTGATGAAACAAGGAATATGGACCATTAAAGTAATGCATCAAAGATCAAGACTGTGACATTTGACAGTGAAAATAAACTATTACAAGTTATCAAAAATCCCCTCAAACGAGAAGAAGTAGATACCTTGGTAGAACCAAAAGACTAGAAATGAACAGAAAAATTTTAAGATATGTAAATAGTATTAGAAAGATAGCGAGTGGTATTTTGTGAAGAATTAGTTTGTTGAAAGAAAATATACTGGACATAAGTATGTGCTTCTTCCTATTTGCTATATGTTAAGTGCATTAGGAGAAATATAAAAGTAATTTATAAAGGAATGGGTTATGGTGAAACAAGAAAAGATAGAACAGCAAATATTTACTGAATTAATTTGACTGATATAGTGTGACCTGCATGAAATAAGCTGGGTTTGATCATAAAGCAGGTGGGTTTGATCATAAAGATAAAATGAATAAAGATAGAATGAATAAATGCAGAATAAGTACAGAATAGGCAAAACAAACTATGAAGGAAGAATAAGTAGGTTAGGGAAAGAGAGCAGGAAGATTGAGAAAGTCAAGTTGGATGTAGTTGATGAAATTCAAAAAAGAAAGGTAACAATAAGACACTGTATGAAATACATACATTATACTTACACAATAGCTTGAATGGCATGTATTTACAATGAAATGACATGAGTTTATTTCAAGCAGGATTTTGAAAAAAAAATATGATTTCCTTTTCTTTTTCTTTTATGATCTTTTTCTGCATATTCATTCAATTCTCACTTTAATTCTAACTTTCTTCGCATAGTACAAGCAAGTCTCCACTGACATCTATTGAATAAGATGTTCAAAAGCAAATGATCTTCATGCTTTAATTAATTTTAGCTAAAGGGTGAAAACCTTAAGGATGAGCAAATAAGAAGTTTCTTTTATTGAGGGGGCAAAAAATTGAATAAATATTAAATATAATTTATCTTATCTACTAATTTTCCATTTTGTAACTAAAGATAAAAAAACAGTAAACCCTAGAATGAATTAAATTTTATTTAATTTTTAATTAAAAATTTTAATTTTTAATTTTTAATTAAATAATTTTTAATTATTTTTAATAACAAACGCTTCTGTTTCGTGTCTCATCTCATATCTTATGGCATACTAATTGTTTACTCTGAACTATGCATAAATCACAAGTATGCAAATATTCCCCCCTCCTCTGAACTAAAAAATTAAAAATGTAAAACATTTTATTTATAAGACCCGTTGGCAGACAATGCAGACATGAAACTTTTGTAGTGAATACATGGGACATCTGCCAGGTCTTCTGCAGAATGCCAGTTACAATACAACGGCCAGTTCCAAGATTCAGTCAAAGTAACTTGTGAGTCTCATTTCAGTGAAATATGCATCAGTAAGCACTACTGATGCAATAGTACGTTGGAAATACTTGCGCTGAATTTTTTTTTCAATTAATATATATTGTTCAAGTGATACATCATATTTAGACAATGTGGCCCTTCCTGAAGCCTCAGTCACTATCAGATAGGAAAAAAAAATAAACATTCGTTTAAGGAATCCAATATAAATAGGATTTTATTTCATTGTCCATGTCAACCTCTTTGAAATCTTCAAGTGCAAAATAGATTTAAATTTTATTTTAAAACTTATCTCATTTTTTTAAAAAAAGAATTCAAAATAAAGAAAGGCATTTTTCTACAGAAATATTTCAAATTTATTTAGACTCTTAGATCATTTCTAACTTTCTAAAATCAGATTTTTAATCACTCTTTTGCAGTTAATTAAAAGAAGTCTTCAAAACTGTATTTAAAATATCTCTAGCGAAGGATTGAAGGAAACTCATCCAGTGTTGTTGACCCAAATGTTCCTGATAGTTTAAAATATTTTCAAACTGTTAATACCCTTATCTTGCTTATTTTAAAGTCCATTTGCACCACTTTCTCATGATTTTTTTGTCCAAAAATATATTAACATGAAATTTTAATTCTGGAACTTATTTATTTTTAAATTTTAGAAATTCAAGAACTGCAAATATCCCACTTGGAATGAATGCTTGCATCAATGAAGGCTGAATTAGGTTGTAGGGAAAAAAATATACCACACAGGCTGTGGAGAAAATAGGAGAGAAGAACACTGTATTATGTATGTTCAATCACCTTCATAGTTACTTAAAAAAATAACAGTGGGAAAAAATAAATAAAATAAAATATTCATCCAATAAATATTTTCTGTTTAATAAGTTGGAAGGAAATAAAAGATGGGAAAATAATTTTTATCCTCCTGTAATAAAATATTCAATTTTTTGGGATTGAAGCATGCTGTCCATAGTCTAATGAAAAATATTAATCACTGACAGTTTTAAACACATTTACCACAGAGTGAGCTAACTGGATACAATGCATTTGAGTAACACCTGAAGAAACTTGCTGAAGATTGTGGATTATTGCAAATACTATACCATGAAATTCCAAAGTGAGTACAATTCTTTCAAAGCCATAAGTCTGGCTTCGGTCCCAGGCCTGGAGTTGATGTTCAACGGCACGTTTTGTTTTGTTAGTTTTGCTATTAGATTATTCCAGTCTGGGCCGTCCATTGTTTTTACGTTTTCTCTAATTTTGCACGCGCTCGAGATCCACTGGAGTTGGACTGCCAAGGAATCAATTCTACGGTATGTACATTTAGAAGTAACTCTCATTTTGCTTTAAAAAACAACAACAACAAACCTACATCGACAATTTAAGTCTCAGTGAACTCGGGAAAAGAAACTTTCATAGCCGTCCTATACACTCACGTAAGAAGTCTCAGTGAAGTAAAGGCGGTTTTCTCTCCAGTTAATAATGCATCAAAACACATTCTAAAATTTCGCTGGAGGTAAGAGCGTCAGTTCGACAGCGGAGCCAAGTACCCCAAATGAGGGCACCTTCCCCTTCACCGGATGCCTTTAAACAGATTATCAGGTATGCTTTATTTAGGGTAAAAGCAGCTCTTTCAAACTTTATGAATCTATGGCCTCATCTATTAGAACGAATACGGTCCAAGTAATAGAATCACGAGGATTCCAAAAGTTTTCCCTGGCCGCCTTTTCTTTGATGGGACAGAATACGGAACACGTGACCGCAGAGGCCTTCTTAGCGCTGCGCGCCTTCTCCTGCGTCCGCGCTTTTCCCTGCGCCTGCGCTTGGGCTGGTGAAAGCGTTAGGGAGGGACGCTGCTAGAAAGCTGGGTATAGTGGGAAGAGGACTTGGAAAATTTGAGGTGAGGGTGGATGGCCAACGGCACGAATTTCCGCGTTGTGCCCGGGGGAGACGAGAGCAGTGAGAGCGACGACGATGGCTGGGGTATCGGGTTCATGTCCCAGGCCCAGGTGAGAGGCGATGGCGGCCGAGCAGGTGCAAATTAAACAGTGATTCGATTTCCTGGAAACGAGCAAGGCGCGGGCTTAAACCACGCAGCTGCTGTTTTTTCTTCACCACCTTCCAAAAACTTTGCTGTAGTAATAATTTTGAAAAGAAGGTGAAGTTAGAACGGAAAGAATGAGTAAATGTACATTAGGCCCAAGATCATCCAGTGATCTTCATGGGTAGAAGTTCCTCATTTCCTAATTTAAATCTTTGATCCGCCACAGCTAATTTTGTTCTTTTCGGTGTGTTTATTTGACAGGTGCATGCTAATTGTGAATTAAACCTGATGAGCACGTTGCTTGAGATCCACATGTCATAATTGTGATAAATGTATTGGAATCCAGTAGATTGTAGGTAAATGATGATCAGTCATTTACCCTCAAATTAGCTGAATTTGTACAATACTTATGTACAAGTATGTTGATAATTACTGGTTACAGTAATGACCAATGCGTTGTATCAGTTTTTCAGACTGAAAAACCTAAATCACACTAGTCCAACTATTAAGTTGATTTTCTCAAATCAGATTTTTTTAAAATCTTCTGGCATGAGAGACTGTGCTGTCTTAAGCATTTTTATAAATAAATCCCATGCTGTACAGTAGTGCTCTTGTTAATAAGCAGGACTCTGTAACCTTTTAGAACAGGGCTCTCCAACTTTGGCAACTTTAAGATATGTGGACTTCCTGGCTGAGGAATTCTGGGAGTTGAAGT
This sequence comes from Ahaetulla prasina, assembly GCF_028640845.1. Taxonomy (NCBI): domain Eukaryota; kingdom Metazoa; phylum Chordata; class Lepidosauria; order Squamata; family Colubridae; genus Ahaetulla; species Ahaetulla prasina. The sequence goes on from NC_080545.1 coordinate 31,075,725, forward strand.
CCACAAGTCTTAAAGTTGTCAAGGTTGGAGACTCCTGTTTTAGAGGATATCAGTAATTCCACATAGTACTAATGAAACATTGTAGAGAACAGTTATGACAACAGGAGTGATTCCAATTGCAGTGGCTATTGGTTGAATGCAATGATAAACGAGCCTTATAGTTGTGGTAGGACATTTTAATTAAGAGCTAGTTCGGTGTAGTGGTTAAACAGCAGGCTAGAAACTGGGACACTGAGTTCTAGCCTGTAGGAGCAGTCAACTGGATGGCCTTGGGCCAAACACTAGGAATGGTAGTGGCACACATGAAATCTTGGCAAGAAAACTGCAGGGACTTATCTAGGCAGTCACCAGAAGTAAACATTGACTTAAAAGTTTACCAGAAGTAAACATTGACTTAAAGGTTGCACACGCACACACACACACACACACACACCAAAAAAAAAAGGTAGGGAGAGAATTCTAATCGCATCTCATCCCTATTCTCTTTACAAATACTGGCCAGTGCATTTTGATTAGCTAAGCAAATATTTTGCCTTAACCTCTTTTCTGAATGTATACAAGTAATAGCAATGGCACTTAGATTTATACACTGGTTCACAGTGCTTTTTACAGCCCTCTCTAAGCCATTTACAGAGTCAGCATATTGCCCCCAACAATATGGGGTCCTCATTGTACCCACCTCGGAAGGATGGAAGGCTGAGTCAACCTGAGAGTCGATCTGCCAAATTGCAGGCAGTCAGCAGAAGTACTGCATTCTAACCACTGCACCACCTCAGCTCTTCAGTGCACCACACACAAAAAATACAGATGTACGAAGGTACATTAGTGGTTAAAAAGTGGTTTTAGAAGAATCAAATATTCTTGAATTTGTTTTTTTAAATGTTTGCTTGAGTTGTAACTCATGAAGCAGTTCATATAGTGCTTCTACTAATATTGAACTAGTAAATTTATGTACTGTAGCATAAATCTCTTCTTTATCTAGTGTTCAGATGAAATCTTGCACACTCAGGATAAAAATGAAGTTTTCAAAAAAGCATTAACTGCTGGAAACTTGCCTGTCATTGAGGAACTCTTAAATACAGGTATGACAAATTAATATCAGCTAAATTTAACACTTTTTGAAAAATTGGCCTTTAATGGATATCTGTACTCCTTGTCTGGTCACAGAATAATCTAAGATTGTGTTTAGTTAAATACTGTATAAGATCTTACCACATTCTTTTTCATCAAATTTGATTTTTGTGCTTGTGAAGGTCTCATTGAGAAACAGCTGTCTTCTGACCAGAGCAAATAGGTTAGGACCAGAATGGTCAATTTATCCCTTGTTGAATATGAAGTGAGATTTCAGATAGATTAATAATAGAAAAAAGAATAATAAATGTGCTCCAAGAAGAAATAATAGAATTAACATTTTTTCTCTGAGTTGGTAAGAAATATAAAATCCCGAACACTTCATAATGGAAATGAGTTACATATTCTGGCAATCAGAAATATTGACTATGAGACATTAGGCTAAAATGATTCACCTTAAAAATATTAAAGAATTAAATTGGTTCATACTTCAATTTTCCTATTTTGACATACTTTTATATGGATAATTGAATGTCTTTTTATGTGTATAATAAAAGTGATAAATACTTGTAATACTGTGCTATTTAGCAACGTATTTTAATTTGTATGAAACAATGTAGGTTTTGGCTTAATTGTATAAATGGATATTATGGCATCTTTTTTTACTTTGTAAAAAATAAAACTATTAAAATAAAGGCTATTATGGCTAGTTATATAGCAACATAACTTTTGTAGATTTTGCAGATACTACAGAAATCAAAATTTCTTACTGGTCTACTCATTTCATTTCTATGATTTGTAGCAGATTGGTGTGTGAAGGATAGAGTAATCTGATATTTATTATTTAATTATCAATCACCAGTGTAAATCATGATTGCCTGAACCATGAGATGAGAGGCAGACAGATAAATAGAATAAAATAAAATCTTGCTGGCTTAAAAATATTTTAAAAAATATTTAGAACTGGCTAAATGTAGCCAGCATTATGCAGATGTAAGCCACCCAAATTGGGAAATATTAGTACAAACTATCAGTATGTCACAAGACAATCTGTCCCAGGCTTGTTTGTGGCATGCTGTATTTAAATGCTATGGAGTAGGGGGTTGCTTTTTTGGGCAACCTATAATTATTAAAGGAAAAGGTTGGTCTAGGGTAGACGGATATTATAGAAATAAGAAACTGGCGGTTTTTTGGTAAAGGATTGCGTTTTATTGAGAGCATCATTGGAGAGACTGAATAGTAGTTGTGTTTAAATAAACTTCTGACAGAGCCATGTGTAGATAGTGGGTGACCCCATCTATAATACCTCTGCCTAATATTCCATTTTTTTGTGTAGAATTCTATAATAGAATATATATTATAGATTTGTGTTTTATTAATGTTACAGGCATAAATGTAGAATCTAGCCTTAAGTTTGGATGGACTCCCCTCATGTATGCAGCTAGTGTTGCAAATGTGGAACTTATGTATCTCCTTCTAAGCAGAGGTGCAAATGCAAGCTTTGAGAAGGGTGAGTTTTTATAAATGGACCATTTCAAGGATGTAATCCTAAGCATTCTGTATAATAATAAAAATGAATGTTTATTTAAAGAAACAGTGACTGTGCCAGACCAAACTAAACACATCATGTGTAAAGTATTATTTTTATTCTTTCAGTACTCCCAAAAATGCCTTGTTGCTATTTGTGCCATTTTCTTCATTATCCTGCAGTTGTTTAATTTGCTTTTGGTTGTGCCCTTTTACTTTACTTTTACTTTGTTTTGAGTGTCATGTAGAATTGCAGTTTAGATAATTTTAGATAATTCAGCCGTAAAACGAGGGTCCTACATTTTTATTCTTTAGCATTTGTTTTGGGAAGTAAAAGAACAAAATGCATGTTATAACCATGCCTTTAACCTACAGGTATTCTGAAATTCCCCCAAATCAAACAAATTTTGTCTGTTGTGGAAGAGTTTTAAGTGATTGTATTGTGCCTTACATTTCTTTAAAAGTAGAAAGACAGCAGCTTCATTCCCTGGAAGCTACAGCTAACTGGAAACCCAACACAAATAGTTCTTAATTTATGATCACAGCTGAACCTGAAATGTTGGTGATAAGTCATGGCAGTTGTTTTTTGAGCATAAGTCAGTGCAGTCATTATGTGACATGTTCACATGACTCCTTCACTTAAGGATTGCAGTCTGGCTCTTCCAGTTGTGGTTGTTAAGCAGATGGAGTGAAAAAGCTGCCCCTTGAAAGAGGGATGGCAAGCTCCTTTCTGTGTATGGATGAGAATTCCTGCACTGGGCTGGTGTAGGAGAAGGAATTATTATTATTATTATTATTATTATTATTTATTAAATTTTTATACCGCCCTTCTCCCGAAGGACTCAGGGCGGTGTACAGCCAAAATAAAAAACAAAATATATACAATTAAAACAACATTTAAAACATAGCAAATTATAAAGGCTGATAATTAAAAATTTAAATTTTAAATATTAAGAAAACCCAATTAAAATTCAACACTATTATGCCAGTCCCGCTTGAATGAATAAATATGTTTTGAGCTTCCGAAATATGTCTTTCGGAAGGTCCGAAGATCAGGCACTTGACGCAGGCCAGGGGGAAGTTCGTTCCAGAGCGTCACTGCCCCCACAGAGAAGGCCCTACTCCTGGGGGCCGCCAGCTGACACTGTTTGGCGGACGGCACCCTGAGGAGATCCTCTCTGTGAGAGCGTACGGGTCGGTGGGAGGCAAAGGGTAACAGCAGGCGGTCTCGTAAGTACCCGGGTCCTAAGCCATGGAGCGCTTTAAAGATGGTAACCAAAATCTTGAAGCGCACCCGAAAAACCACAGGAAGCCAGTGCAGACTACGGAGCAGTGATGTCACGTGGGAGCCATGAGCGGCTTCTGTTACTACTCGCGCAGCTGCATTCTGGACTAACTGTAGCCTCCGGGTGCACCTCAAGGGCAGCCCCATGTAGAGAGCATTGCAATAATCCAACCTAGACGTAACCAGAGCGTGAGTGACCGTGCATAAGGCATCCCGGTCAAGGAAGGGACGCAACTGGCGGACCAAGCGAACTTGGTAAAAGGCCCTCCTGGAGACGGCCGCCAGATGTCCATCGAAGGACAGCCGTCCATCCAGGAGGACACCCAAGTTGCGAACCACCTCCTTTGGGGCCACTAACTCGCCCCCAACAGTCAGCTGCGGATGGTAGTACCTGGGGGCAGAGTTAAAAGATCAATCACCCTAGAGTCTCTACATATCCACAAAGGGACTAAGTCTAACCTCTTGTGACTTCTGTTGACCATTATCCAATGTCAGGATAATGCTAATCTGTAATTGAGTAGATTCTTGTCCATAGGTATGCTTAGTAATAAATCAGTTTAATTGTAACTTCATGTATAGCAGGAGTGAAATGCTACCGGATCGGACCAGATTGGGTGAGTAGGTAGTGGAGATTGGTTCTGGTTCACCGATCCGGTAGCAATCACTGGCTGGCCACGCCCCCAAACCAGTCCACGGCCCGCAGTCCAGCCTTCGCAAGCTGGACACCGGAACACCGGGAAGGCAGCTCACCACCAGCTCGCCCTTAGGTCAGGGGCCGAGGCCCATTCCCTGAGGCCCCGGAGCCACCACCTGCCCCAACCGGGTCAGGGAATGCACCATTCCCCGACTCCGGCCTTTCCCCGGAGCCACCACCTGCTTTTCCTTCGCCCACTTGCTGCCCGCTCACCGCCTGTTCACCCTTCGGTCAGGGCCCAGGGATACCTCATTTCCCTGAGACCCCGGAGCCACCCCCTGCTCGCCGCCTGCCTCAACTGGGTCGGGGAATGCACTATTCCCCGACACCAGCCTTGTCCTGGAGCTGCCACCCGCTCTTCCTTCACCATGCAGCGTATACTTACTTTCTTCCAGCGGATGGCTGCCAGGAAAGGCAAGCGTCCAAAAGTTACTCTCCTTGAATATGCCACCGCCATTGCTGCTTGTTCCATGCACCGGCTGCGCAAGCGCACACTGTTTATTTCATTTATTTATCAGCGGCAGGTTGGGTGTGTGCTTGCGCAGCCGGTGCATAGAACAAGGCGGCATATTCAAGGAGAGCAACTCTGGTAACTTTTGGACGTTTGCCTTTCCTGGCAGCCAGCCGCTGGTAAGTAAGTATATGCAGCGTGGTGAAGGAAGAGCGGGCGGCGGCTCCGGGACAAGGCTGGTGTCGGGGAATGCACCCGGTTGAGGAGGCAGCGAGCAGGGGGCGACTCTGGGGCCTCAGGGAATGGGGCATCCCTGGGCCCCGGCCCCTGACCAAAGGCGAAGGGCGAGCAGGTGGCAAGCGGGCGGTGAGTGGGCGGCAGCTCCGGAGAAAGGCCGGAATTGGGGAATGGTGCATTCCTTGACCCCGTTGAGGCAGGTGGCGACTCTGGGGCCTAGGGGAATGGCGCATCCCTGGGCCCCGGCCCCCGACCCAAGGTGAAGGGAGAACAGGTGGCGAGTGGGTGGCAAGTGGGCAGAGAGGCTGCAGCTGCAGGCATCTCGCAAAAAGGGAAAAGGCAGAATAGAAATTATTTTTTTTTCCCTACTGGGTTCTGTGGGCGTGGCTTGGGGGGGTTGTGACTGAGTGGGCATGGCTGTGAGTGACATTCAGTTGGCCATGCCCACTCAGTCACAGGACACACCCACCCACCAAGCCACACCCACAGAATAGGTAGCAAAAAAATTTAGATTTCACCCCTGATGTATAGTCCTGAGCTTTCATTCCTGATAGCTGGAGAAACAAGCTCAGATCTTTGAGATCTATCCCCTCTGTACTGAGAACGGAACACAAGTGCTCAGCTGGAGAAATGAAGCTTGGATCTTCAAGATCCCAGCTTTTTCCAGCTCACCACAGGATCCATTCCCCCACCTTCCCCAGTGCATGTAGGACAGGTGAAATAATTCAGCAGGTAGTAGCAGGTTGCAACCTTCCCTGCTGGCTTCCCTATTGACTTTCTGGGTGAGTCAGCAGAGAACATTGCAAATGGCAATCACGTGATTGTGGAGTGCTTGACAACTGGTTATAAGTGTGAACAGGTTCCTTAGCTTCTGAAATGTGATCACATGACTACAGGGATAGTGTAATAGTCATAACTTCAAGGACAGATTATGAGTAACTTTTTGAATCCCTTGTAATTTCACAATTGTTAAATGACCAATTGTAAATTGAGGACTATATGTTGTCATCTCTAGAGTAGAGGTAGCAAACCTCCACATACCAATTAAAGAAGAAAAAAGCCAAGAGCTTGGTCTGTCTCTAAGTTCTGTTTGGGTGCACCCCAGTAAGGGCTTGTTGACTACAACATGAGAAATAAAATTCTAAGATGTGTCTTGGCCCTGATTCAACTGGTCTGTTTTTAATTTTTTTGAAAACTTGGTGTGAGACTAACATTGATAATGCGATATTTGTAATAAGTATAGTTCTTTGTACAGGTAATCCTCGAGTTACAATCATAATTGAGCCCAAAATTTATGTTGCTAAGTGACACATTTGCTAAGTGAGTTTGCCTGATTTTATGACTTTTCTTGCCACAGTTATTAAGTGAATCATTGCATTTGTTAAGTTAGTAATATGGTTATTAAGTGAATATGGATTTCCCATTGATTTTAATAATAATAATAATAATAATAATAATAATAATAATAATAATAATAATAATAATAATAATAATAATAATAATAATTTAATTTATAGACCGCCCTTCTCCCGAAGGACTCAGGGCGGTGAACAGCCAGTTAAAATACAAAACAAACCCATACAATAATTAAAAACTACCCCTAAAAAACTTATTCAATTGGCCAAGCTAAAATACAATTACACCCTATAAAATCACTAAAATTTAAAAACCCCAATAAATCCATTTAAAAGTTTTTAAAAGTTAAGCCAGTCCAGCAAGATGAAACAAATAGGTTTTAAGTTCGCGGCGAAAGGTCCTAAGGTCGGGCAGTTGTCGGAGTCCAGGGGGAAGCTCGTTCCACAGGGTAGGAGCCCCCACAGAGAAGGCCCTCCCCCTGGGGACCGCCAGCCGACATTGTTTGGCTGACGGCACCCTAAGGAGACCCCCTCTGTGAGAACGCACCAGTCGTTGGGAGATTGAAGCCGGCAGAAGACGGTCCCGTAAGTATCCCGGTCCTAAGCCATGAAGCGCTTTAAAGGTCGTCGCCAATACCTTGAAGCGCACCCAGAAGACCACAGGTAGCCAGTGCAGTCTGCGCAGGATAGGTATTACATGGGAGCTCCGTGATGCTCCCTCAATAACCCACGCAGGTTATTTTTGCTTGTCAGAAGGTCTCAAAGCTGATCGCATAACCCTAGGACACTTCAACTATCATAAATATGAACCAGTTGCCAAGCTTCTGATTTTCATCATGTGACCACTGGGATGCTGCAACAGTTGTAAGTGTAAAAAACAGGCATAAGTCACTTTTTTCAGTGCTGTTTTAGCTTTAAACAGTCACTAAATGAACTGTTGTAGGTCGAGGACTACCTGTATTTGTTATGTTCTGGTTTGTTCTATAAATCTGATGGTCTTTTCCAATTTGTTTCTTAACAATTGCTGTTTAGATGATTATTCAGTATTGATGGCTGCATGTACTGCATCTGGTTCAGAAGAACAGATTTTAAAGAGTGTAGAATTACTGCTTTCAAGAAATGCAGATCCTAAAGCTGCATGCAAGTAAGCCCTATGTATATACATACTGAAAATATTTTAAAATGACTGTTGAATAATTCAGCTAATTAACTAATAAACTATTTCATTAATCTTTTTATTGGATATCTGCTGTTATCTTTATTAGACCTTTTGTTTTTTAATACTCACTTTCAAGTTCATTTGACAAATGTTTGACCATTTATTTGTAATGTGTTTATATGTAATATATTCTGTATTCTCCATAAACACAGCTAATTAACTGCATCCAAATATGTCTATTAGGGGAATGGAATATGTCTTCCATTTAACCTCCTCAAAACTATTTGTCTGCGCTAGCAAATATGTTCTTGGAGATTTATAGCAGGTTTCATGGATGTAGAGAGGAATACAGCAATTGAAATTTATTTTTTCAAAAGAGAATTGTTATTGCACAAATAAATCTTAATATACATCTGTGGTTACATCAGATTGCTGAATAAATCATTTTAATGCTATATTTAGTTGACATCATATTTCTACAAAAGGGAGCTATTTAGAACTAGTAATGAACTGTATTATGATTGCTATTTCCATATTTTCTTCTTTTTAAAACTATTGTTCGTAAGAGCTATAGATTGTAAACCCCTGGGAGTGCGTTTGTGATTTTTTCCTTTTGTAATTTCCATTGCTATCGGGCAGTTTCTTAAATTGCACAGTACCAATAGATCTTTTCAGTTTTCCAATCTTGAACATATAATACAAATTTATATGTGACCCCTAAAGAGGAAAGTTCCATTAAACCTGTCATTGTAACTGAAATTTCAGCTTTATTTTCCCCCCTAATTTAAAGAGTTGAAACAGAGTTGAAACAGTTGCGGCAGCTAAATTGGAAAGAATCAAAACTTCAGGTTCTTTACTATATTAATCTTACGCATTAATTTTCAACTACAGGTAATCCTCAACTTATGACCACAATTGAGCCCAAACAAGTGAGACATTTGTTAAGTGGGTTTTGCCCCATTTTATGACTCTTTTTGCCATAGTTGTTAAGTTAGTGACTCATTGCAGTTGTTAAGCTAGTAACATGGTTGTTAAGTGAATCTGGCTTCCCCATTGACTTTGCTTGTCAGAAGGTCGCGAAATGTGATCACCCTTGACCCCAGGATACTGCAATAGTCATAAATATGAACCTGTTGCCAAGCATCCAGATTTTGATTACATTACTGGGGATGCTCAGCAGTCATAAGTGTGAACAATGATCATAAGTCACTTTTTCAGTGCCATTGTAACTTTGAATGGTCGCTAAGTGAACTGTTGTAAGTGGATGACTACCTGTAATAAAGTGCTTTGAGGTAATAATTTCTATGCTATAAGTATCTATCAATATGGAGCATTTCTCTGCTGGAATGAAATGATTTGAGTAGCTTAGATGATGGCCTGCAAAGTTGTATTCCTTTCCAATTTTTATAACTAGTCTTATATAGAATGTGAAAGGAAAATAAGAATAGGGAAAGAACTAGTTTTATTCTACTTTAAAAAAGATAATTTTGCTGTGTCAGTCTTATTACAGGTGAACAGGTAGTGGGGTGGCTAGAATGGTGTGATCACTTATATCTCTGAATTTTGAATAATAGGGAGAAAAGATTAAGCTTGTGCATCTTCCTCTACATTTAAATTTTACTCTGTAGTTGTACCAAATTGAAATACCGGTACATATATACCCTTTGAATGGCTAGTATAGATTGGTGTGGGTGGATGTTTTTAACCACTATAGAAAGTTAGAGCTAGATAAATGGCAGGTATTTACTTCAAAAATGACATGAAAAAATTATTTGAGTCTCCTGTGAGCATACCACCCCTATGATATCATTGAAGCAGCTCATATTTTTTCAGACTTTTGTACAAGTATAAGAAAATGGTTGCTTTAAAAGACCCAGCAACTTTAATCAGTTCCTTACAAGCAACAGAATATGTATGGAGATTCCCAATCATCCAGGTCATGGTTGTCTCAAAAGTGCTTTTCAAAAGGCAACTGGATTTTCTTGTTTTTTCCTTGAAAACATTTCACTTCTCATCCTGAAGAAGAAAGAAGGATGAGAAAAAATCCAAAAAAGTCCAGTTGCCTTTTGAAAAGCATTTTTGGGACAACCATGACCTGGATGATTGGGAATCTCCATACTGTTGCTTGCGAAAAGCTACAGAATATTTGTTGATGCCCATGGAGGACCTGAAAATAGAAAAGCTTCTTGAATATACATTGGAGAAGTGTTAGGGTTCCTGCAAGTTATGAAGTATGTATCCAGAAATATTTTTGAAGTGTACAAAGCCTTAGTAAATGGCCTTCTTCCTTCATACTACAGTGCTCTATAAGTCAGTCTGGGTGCTTACATTATGGTCTAAAGAAGAGTCATAGTGAGAGCTAGCTGGTGGGAGTGGGGAGAACATGATCAAAATTTGTTCTTTAAAGTTGCCATTTCAGCTTTTGAGTTTGGTTTAACTGCTGTCATAAATAATGTAGCTGTAAGAAAAGATGATGTCATTTCTTGATGTCTGTTGATAAACTTGATATATAGTAAATGCAATATGCAATAATTAACTAACTATAATGAAGCCACATCTGGATCAAAGGAGGAACAAAATGTTCCAGAGAATTATAAAATATTCTTCTGCTTGTGCACTCATAGGTTTTTCCACAGTTTTGGTTACTAATTTGGAGTTCTATGTGAAGCAACATAAAGGATGTTTTATTGTAAGTAGGAGCTTTTTGATGATGATGATTGGTTAATGTATGAGTTATTTAACCAATTGCTTAATATTTAATTATATCAGAAAATATTTATTGCTGCTGATAAGTATAATGTTAGCACTACTGTGTAATTTCATCGGCCTTGACTTTATCATTCTATGATGGTTAACTTTTTTAAATGACATCCCAGTATTTGCAAATACCCTGGGAAAAGTGTCACATTTATTCTTTAGTTAATAAACTTTATCACAAATGTATCTAAACAGAGATAGAGGACAGTTATATAAACTTAATAATTTACTGTAATATAGTTTCTTGTCATGGAAGAAAAATTATCCATCAGTTTGGAGCATTTAAAAAAATACTTCCTGTATGTGAGCTATACCTATTACAATGTTCCTTGTTCTAGAGACATATCCTTGAACATCAGTTTAATGCATATGTTGTTCGGCATATTTTTGATATAAACAAATGCCATTCAGAAGTGAATTCTACAGTATTGGGTTTTTTATGTAGTACATGAAGATGAAACACACACAAACGCACACGCAAACAAACAAACACACACACACACACACACACACACACACACACCAGGAAGCTTACATAATAAAACTAGTCCAAGGCTGAAAGATAATTGTATCCTAAAGAGCGCATATTAAAAGAAGTGGGATAAAAGATTCCTTCTTGCCTAGCACAGTGTTTCTCAACCTCAAGAGGTGGGGGTTTCTGGAAGCAGGTCATAAAATCTTAAAGTTGCTAAAGTTGCGAAATACTGGTTTAGAGATAGATATGTTACCTTAGATTAGAAGGAAGTAGGAAGAAAAGGGCTTGTTGATCAAAAGGTCGGCAGCTCAGCGGTTCAAATCCCTAGTGCTGCCATGTAACGGGGCGAGCTCCCGTTACTTGTCCCAGCTTCTGCCAACCTAGCAGTTTCGAAAGCACGTAAAAATGCAAGTAGAAAAAATAGGGACCACCTTGGTGGGAAGGTAACAGCGTTCTGTGCACCTTTGGCATTGAGTCATGCCGGCCACATGATCACGGAGACGTCTTCGGACAGTGCTGGCTCTTCGGCTAGCATGTATGTGCGAGGGAAACCTTTACCTTTACTTTAGGAAGAAAAGAATGGGAGGAACAGGGACCTGTTACTTCAAGGTAATTATTTGAATGCCCATGACATTCAAGTTGATTTATAGCTATGAGAAAAGATAAAAATTCAAATGGTATCTATATTTTGATGGCTGTTGGAAAGGAATAGGAAAGAGCTTTGCTTTGGGTTTGAAAGGAAAAAGGATTTTCAGAATACATCTGGGTTAATGTGTCATAGTGCAGCTGTGTGATCTCAGATTTTATGTAAGATTTTTAAGGATTTACTGGCAGATGCTGTGTCAACACTTCACACACTTCAGAGCATCTCTCCTTTTAAATCCAAAGTGCTGCATAGTTCTAGAGTACAGGGTCTTGAAAGAAGGATTTAAATATTTAGCTTATATTCTCTAGTGTCTGCTGAAGTTTGGAAATAAGCTATGTTGAGTGAGCAGATGATACCAGCTTATTTTACCTCTTATTATTTTTATTTGAGTTCCTTTTCCCTTTCCCTGCCTTTTTCTCCCAGTGCCAGTTACTTAATAGTACTGATTGTTAGTACTAGTTGTTTTGTATGTTTTAGTCAGTAATTAATCTTTGGTCTTGGCGTGGCTAAGCAGGAAAATCTTTGGTTTTTTTCCAAAATATAAGAGGTATTGCTCCATTGCAAGATATATAAAATTGATCTGAAATAAGGGAGTACTTAAAAAGAAAACATAGCATTACATTATGTCAAAAACATTTCTAAATACCTTGCAATATTCAAGCATTATATTTGCCATCACAAGCCACATTATACAATATGTATAAGGCAAAAAAGAGATTTGAAAATATGAAACTTGTAGCAACATAACATCAAGAAAAGCCACAGTTTAGATTTTTGAGGGAGGGGTTGTTAAAAATATAATTTTAACATCATTTGTCTGTTCTCTACAATTGTAAGGGTGGATATTTGTTGTATCTGCATTTCAGCTGGAGAAGAAATACATATTTATATATGTTATCAAGAGAGATAAGGCACAGAGATAAGTAGTTGATTTTCAGTGAAGCTCTGTATTTTGGTTACAGTTAAATAGCAATTTTAAACCATTTTTTATATTGATGTTTTTCTGAAAACTAGGCTGTAGATTACTTTTCACTGCTTTAGAAAAATAATGGGGCCTTTTGTTAGAAAATATTCAAAATATTTAATACTCAAAAATTGGAAGAATTGTTTTGTCTTTGCAGAAGTTATATTCACATGCACATCTGTTATAGATTTATACATTTCGTTAGAAGAAAATTAGTAATGCAATACTTTTACTTCTAAATAGACATTTGCAGATTATTTGGTTTGAATTGAAGACTCAAATAATTTTATAGCTCATATGATAGGATTTGAAACAGTAGTCCCTTCAATTTTTCTAAACTGAAAATTCCTAAACTCATATTTATAAATGCTTTTGACATTTTAATCTTGTAGGGTTGACATTAATAAAACACAAACTATTCTCTGCATCTACTGGAGAGACTGATAATTCAGTCCATATGGATGTCATATTCAGTAAGTCAGTCAATATTTCTGCAGCTGCCCAACTAAGTGACTCTTGGCAACTTATAATTGCTTATGAGACAACTAGTTGGTGGCCATTTTTAAAAAAATATTTGCTATTGGTGCTTATACCCCTTGCAATTTGCATACCGAGCAAATAGATCAACAGATGATGCTGTTAATATGGCTCTGCACTACATCCTACAACATCTTGAGTCTCCAAAGACCTATGCAAGGGTCCTTTTTGTAGACTTTAGTTCAGCATTCAATACCATCATTCCAGACATTCTTCTAACTAAGCTAAACCAGCTACAGGTACCGGAACAGACTTGTAAGTGGATCACAAGCTTCCTAACAAACAGGAAGCAGCAGGTGAAGCTAAGCAAGATCACATCAAATACCTGTACAATTAGCACAGGGGGCCCCCAAGGCTGTGTGCTCTCCCCACTTCTCTTCTCTCTGTATACCAATGACTGCATCTCCAATGATCCATTTGTTAAGCTACTGAAGTTCGCAGATGACACAACAGTGATTGGTCTCATTCGAGACAATGACGAATCCGCATATAGACGAGAGGTCGAACGACTAGCCTTGTGGTGCAACCAAAACAATCTGGAACTGAACACACTCAAAACCGTAGAAATGGTGGTAGACTTTAGGAAAAACCCTTCCATACTTCCACCTCTCACAATACTTGACAACACAGTATCAACAGTAGAAACCTTCAAATTTCTGGGTTCTATCATATCGCAAGATCTCAAATGGACAGCTAACATCAAAAACATCATTAAAAAAGGACAACAAAGAATGTTCTTTCTGCGCCAACTCAGTAAGCTCAAACTGCCCAAGGAGCTGCTGATCCAATTCTACAGAGGAATTATTGAGTCTGTCATTTGCACCTCTATAACTGTCTGGTTCGGTTCTGCAACCCAACAAGAAAAACACAGACTTCAGAGGATAATTAGAACTGCAGAAAAAATAATTGCTACCAACTTGCCTTCCATTGAGGACCTGTATACTGCACGAATCAAGAAGAGGGCCGTGAAAATATTCGCATCCTGGACATAAACTGTTTCAACTCCTACCCTCAAAACGATGCTATAGAGCACTGCACACCAGAACAACTAGACACAAGAACAGTTTTTTCCCGAAGGCCATCACTCTGCTAAACAAATAATTCCCTCAACACTGTCAGACTATTTACTGAATCTGCACTACTATTAATCGTTTCATAGTTCCCATCACCAATCTCTTTCCACTTATGACTGTATGACTATAACTTGTTGCTGGCAATCCTTATGATTTATATTGATATATTGATCATCAATTGTGTTGTAAATGTTGTACCTTGATGAACGTATCTTTTCTTTTATGTACACTGAGAGCATATGCACCAAGACAAATTCCTTGTGTGTCCAATCACACTTGGCCAATAAAATTCTATTCTATTCTATTCTATTCTATATTTTTATGGGTTTCCAACTCAGTTTGCATATATAGTTTTCCTGGGGATTTGCAAGTTTTAATATGTATACAATTTTTTTCTGTACCTGGTAAATAACTTTTGTATTGAATTGTACCACAGCTCAAGACTATCGTAAGAACAATCCCAACTGTGACAAATGAAAATTAAAGAATAGTCTGCTGATTACTAAAATGTTTACCATAGTTGTTATGTATTGTCATGTTTTTCTATAGAAAAGTTGAATATTAATGCAGTTCCCCAACATGTTTTTTTATTTCGCAACTCAAATAATTTTATTACAAACTTTTATTGAAGTTGTTGTTTGGTGAATTCAAGGAATACAGTATTTGTTTTCAATCATTCAGTAGTTTTATTAATATTTAAAACCCCTACGTCTTGTAACTTCCTTTTTTTACATAGCTCATCTAAATCAACTTCTAGATTCTCTTTATCCTCCAGTCTGCAAATTATCTTATCACAACAGGATATGAAGCTGTTTTGTCAGCCTTGACTAAAATGGTATTGCATCTCAGTGTTGAGACAGTGAATCATTTCTGTGTGTAACAATTCCCACTGTTCATTGTTTATTTTCATTTTATTGTTAGCAATTTACGTTCCAGTATATTGCAATAAATTTTAAAATGCTAACTAAGAGACTAGGAATTGAGAAGAGTAAGACCAAAGGTCCATATTTTTATAGTTGCCAGTCATATACTTTTTGGAATACCTTAAATCAGGAGGAATCACAAATATAACACTCTCCTGACCATTTCCCCTTCTCAGTAATTAGTACCAGTGAGCATAGGTTCTAACATTCTTATTTTATTATTCTATTATCTATTAAGATTTACAGAGAATTGAATGCTTAATTTAACTATAAAGCTCAGTTCCATCAGTACATGTGACTGTGATTTCCATAAATTGTTACTTTATGAAATATATTTACACATAAACAGCATTTAAAAGTCAGGCAGTCAGGTGGTCCATTTAGTACTATTGTATCTTCTTTTGATTGCTCGGTTCTTTAGATTATGTTGCAAATTTTCCTCTAAATTAAGCAGGAATAATTTAAAGATTCATCCGTACTTAGTTTCCAGTAGTTTTCTCATGCAAAGTATTTGCTTAAATAATAAAATCATGCCTGCCCACTACTTTTGTTGATCCAGAAACTACTGCCATCAACTTCATTGGCTCATCATAAAT
This sequence comes from Ahaetulla prasina, assembly GCF_028640845.1. Classification (NCBI taxonomy): domain Eukaryota; kingdom Metazoa; phylum Chordata; class Lepidosauria; order Squamata; family Colubridae; genus Ahaetulla; species Ahaetulla prasina. The sequence continues at coordinate 31,091,475 of NC_080545.1, forward strand.
TGGTCAACAAGTTCATCCTGGTATTATATAAAAGAGATAGAGAAAAAAATGTTACAATTTTCTCCACATCAAGATTTACTTTTTAATCTCTTTTACATCTCTTCCTGATTTATCTCTTAATAGTTCTATTGTTTCCTTGACAAAAGATGCCCTTAGTAACCTTTCGTTATTTTTAGTGCTCATTTGTCATTTTCTAGCCCGTATACTTTTCTGGATTTTAGTAACTTCCAGAGCTAAATTTATATTTTCATGTATTCACCTCAAATCCTATTGATATAATTTGAATGTTACAATTTGTACTCCTTCAGAATTTTTAGTTTGTTTGCTGTTTTCTTGCCAGTTCAATTTGGTGAACTATTTAGGAAGTCCTTGCAGCCCACTTTGCTTTATTATACAGAGTAATTTTTATTATTCTAGAAATTTATGAGCAAGACCTTCCTCCCAGCTTTATTTCATTCACACATACCTATTTAGCTGACAGTACAGGTAGAAGAAGTAGCCTTTCTGAACCATTTATCCACAAAACTTTTAAATTACTGGTCTATGTTAGAATTCTACTTTCCAAAGTTTATTCTCAACTTCTTTCTTTTCTTCTATCTATAAAAAGTTTTTTTAGATGTTTATATATTTCTAACAAAAGAAAATATAACAATTATATCATTGAATTAATGGGATGAAAAGAATGTCCCCACTTTGGGGAGTTTTGGTGTGTTTAGAGATCCCTCTAGTGGTTTTAGATGTGATTAACAATATTATTTGAAAATTCTAAACTAATTCTTCTAAATAACATGCATTATAACTATTACTATTCTTACATCTGTAACATACAGAATAGAGAATAACTGTTGAAAGGGACCTTGGAGATCTTCTAGTCCAACTGCCTGCTCAAGCAGGAGACTCATGCTTATTGGACAAACGACTGTCCAATTTCATCTTAAAAATCTCCAATGATGGAATAACCACAACTTCTGAAGGCAAGCAGTTCCACTGATTAATTGTTCTTACTGTCAGGAAACTATTCCTTAATTGTCTCTCATTCCTTTGATAATCGTCCATCTGTTACTTCTTATCTCTTCCTCAATTGCTTTGGAGACTCCATCTCCTCTGTGACTGTCCCTCAAATATTGTAACACTGCTATAATGTTACTACTATTTATTTATTTATTTATTTAATCAAATTTTTATACCGCCCTTCTCCCGAAGGACTCAGGGCGGTTTACAGCCAGATAAAAACAGAACAACAAAATAAATACAGAATAAAATAATATTTTAAAAAACTTATTCAATTTGGCCCAAATTAAAATACCTTTAAAACAATAAAACCCACTAAAATTAAAACCAGATAAAATCTAAACTCCTATGGCAGTCCTGCGCGGATGAATAAATATGTCTTCAGCTCGCAGCGAAAGGTTCGAAGGTCCGGAAGTTGGCGAAGTCCTGGGGGAAGTTCATTCCAGAGGGTGGGAGCCCCCACAGAGAAGGCCCTACCCCTGGGGGCCGCCAGTCGACATTGTTTGGCGGATGGCACCCTGAGGAGTCCCTCTCTGTGAGAGCGTACGGGTCGGTGGGAGGCAAAGGGTAACAGGCAGTCTCGTAACCCGGTCCTAAGCCATGGAGCGCTTTAAAGGTAGTAACCAGCACCTTGAAGTGCACCCGGAAGACCACAGGTAGCTAGTGCAGCCTGCGCAGGAGTGGCGTCACATGGGAGCCACGAGTGGCTCCCTCTATCACCCGCGCAGCTGCATTCTGAACCAACTGGAGCCTCCGGGTGCTCTTCAAGGGGAGCCCCATGTAGAGAGCATTGCAGTAATCCAAGTGAGAGGTAACAAGAGCATGAGTAACCGTGCATAGGGCATCCTGGTCAAGGAAGGGGCGCAACTGGCGAATCAGGCAAACCTAGATTAGATGAACCTAATACCTGCAATCGTTCATCATACCATTTAGCCTCAAGTCTCCTAATCATCTCTGTTGATCTTCTTTACACTCTTTCTAGAGTCTTAACATCTTTTTTATATTATGCTGACAAGAACTGGATTTATAAAGAAAATTTTACTGAAATGATGCATTGTTTTTTCTTTTTTTAGTCATCTCATTTTTATGACTTACTAGTTGAATACCTATGCTTCACTATGAAACTATATGATCAGGCTTGATAAATCGACACTTACAGCCTGAAAATTAATGAGTAGTTATGATCGGCGTCTTCTCTCCTCTTCTCTCCTTCAGGCTTGCCATACAGAGGCCTCTCCTAACCCTTCTCTCCCTCAGGCTTGCCGCATAGAAGCCTCCCCTATCCTATCTCCATCTCTCCCTCAGGCTTGCCCCACAGAAGCCTCCCCTATCCTATCTCCTTCTCTCCCTCAGCCTTGTCCCACAGAAGCTTATCCTATCCCCCTTCTCTCCCTCAGCCTTGCCCCACAGAAGCCCCCCTCCCCATCCTATCCCCTGTTTGCTGCTGTGAAAGTGAAACTCCTCTGCTTATGTTTTGCATTTGGAACAGATTTGTTTTCAGGTGTGGAGGGGGTGTAGAACTCCATAGCATTAGAGCATGTTAATAATAACATAGGAAATACTAATGCTCTGATGGTCATTTCAAATATCCTTTTTAGTGAGCACCTAGAAGCCAAGAGGAACATATGTGGCAAATTTCAAGTTTGTAGGCTTTACGGTTCTGGAGATTTTGTGAAGATGTGTGAGTGGTATTTCGCTTTTATATATAGAGATTTTTTTCTATGCTTAATGGAGCATTATCATGATAACATTTGCATTGGCAGTTAGTTGTATCAGTTGGTTAAGCGGGAAACCTAGAATTTATTCCACTGAACTTAACAATTTCTGGACTGAGATTTCTTACAGAACATGTGATGCATAAATATTTATTTAGTTGACAATGCGGTTTTATTTAATTAAAGATTAAAATGTGCTTTGAATTTAGCTATTCTTTCTTTAACAGATATTATGAATTTTCCTGTAGGAAGAAAATGACTCCATTAATGTATGCAGCCCGAGAAGGCCATTCTCAAGTTGTTGCTCTCCTTGTTGTTCATGGATCACAAGTAAATGCCCAAGATAAAGGCGGTTACACTGTGAGCTTTTTGTATAATCGTAACTTGATTATTTACTTCCCTTTATGAAACTTCAAATATTTCAACAAGGTAGACTTTAAAGATATGGGTTCTCTCCTCCCCCCCCCCAAAATCACGGGCAATTTCTACTGCTCCAGCACTGCTATTGTGAAGTGGAAAATAAATGGAAATGTAGTCTTAGGCTTAATGTAGACAAATAAAAAGCAGAGCAGAGCCAGGTTAAAAATAAAGGAAAATCCTAGTTCTTCTCAAAAGTGTAACACAGCTTTATTTATCAAATTTATATGGTTGCGTATGTCACCCAAGGTGATTCTGAAAAGTTTACAATCAACACTTATAAAATCAATTAAAACAATTATTAAGACCAAAATTGCGAGAGAGTTAAAATGAAATTATTATGTGCAATGTAGCCTCTGCATGGGCTTCCTGCTGAGAGAGGATTCGCCAGGCCTGATGGAAAACTCATGTTTTGAGGGCTTTTGGGAGGCTATAAGGTTTGGGGTTACCCTTGCCTCAGGGCTATATTCCAAAGGGTGGGTGCTATGGCAAAAAAGTCCTTCAGATAATAAGGTCCCATGCCATGTAGGTCAAAAACAGCACCTTGAATAGGACCTGGAAACAAATTGGTAACCAATGCAGATCAAGGAGCAGAGGTGCAACATATATTTTTCTATATGTTTCTAGATAACTGCCCATGCTGTTGCATTTTGTACCAGCTAAAGCTTCCATATACTCTTCAGGGGCAGCCCCACATAAAGCATGTTACAGTAGTCCATTCAGGAAGTGACTAGGGTGTAAATAACTGTTAGCAAAGCCTCATGATCCAGGAATAGGTGCAACTGCAGCACGACGTTTTGTACAATTTAATTTATGTGCTCCCATATTGCACCTCAGTCAAATCCCAGTTATCTTTAGCCTCACTTTCTTCCCATATTTCCTTTCTTTGTTCTTCCTATTACAAACTTTTGTTTTAAACATTGGCAAGATGTGATGCTGAATTGGGATGTGAAGACAAACTAATCATATGTGTTATGTAGAATGGGATCATTCAGAAGTAATGTATATTCTGAAGTTTTTCTTTTTATTGTAAAATAAATATGATCACAATTGCTAATAAATCATTACAGGCATTAACATGGGCAGCATGCCACGGTCATAAGAAAGTAGTATTCAAGCTGCTTGAACTTGGAGCTGATAAGTCAATACAGACAAAAGATGGGCAGACCCCAGGAGAGATTGCAAAGAAGAACAGGCATTTAGAGGTACTGTTCTATGTGAAGAATCAATCCTTGAGATGTTTTAATTGCAGTAGGGGTATATTTTATAAAGAGTTTTAAACATCAAAACAGATATGAGTTATTTACTGTTCATATTAATATGAATGTGCAGTGCCATTAATGTTTATGCAATTGTCAGTAATGTCAAGTGCACTAATGTCTTAATGTCTTTTATTTTTAAACATGCTCAGGGGTTAGGACGTTGAGCTTGTCGATCGAAAGGTTGGCAGCTCGGCAGTTCGAATCCCTAGTGCTGCTGTGTAACGGGATGAGCTCCCGTTACTTGTCCCAGCTTCTGCCAACCTAGCAGTTTCGAAAGCACGTAAAAATGCAAGTAGAAAAAATAGGGACCACCTTTGGTGGGAAGGTAACAGTGTTCCGTGCGCCTTTGGCGTTGAGTCATGCCGGCCACATGACCACGGAGACGTCTTCGGACAGCGCTGGCTCTTTGGCTTTGAAATGGAGATGAGCACCGCCCCCTAGAGTCGGCAACGACTAGCACGTATGTGCGAGGGGAACCTTTACCTTTAATTTAACTTTATTTTTATACCTATTATTATTACCTATTATTTTATACCTATTATTATTACCTATTATTCATTTACCTGTTATTCAAAAAACTTACCTAACAGGTAAATGAATAATAGGTAATAATAATAGTGAACATCTGCATTTGTTTCTATTAAGATACTAATTAAAACAGAACAGAAAACAGGAACAATCAACTTAGTTTAAAAAGAAAAAAATGCATGAATTAACTATGTCTGAAAATAGACTGTACGCATTTGGCGTTTTATTAAAGAATTGTTCTATTCAAAGTAAGGTTTAACTGAGGGATTTGGACAACAAGGCAAAGGTAATTTAACAGATACAATAGATAGTTGACAGTTTAAGAAATACAATTTAATTTTAAAAAATAACCTTACATAGATAACAATAATTCTACCTTCCTTTACTGGGAAAAAAATTATAGATCCAATTTACTGGTGTATTCCCTTTTTGTGTGTGTATTTTCAAGTTATTGGGTTCAAATGACTAGGTATCTGGACAAGTCCCTGCAGGTTTTTTGACAACCTTTTCAGAAGTGTTCCAAAGGTGCTTTTTTCAAATCCAAAAAAAGACCCAGCAGGAGCTCCTAATTAACAGACAAAGAAGGGAACAACAAATGAAGCAATGTTGTCATTCCATATATTGCAGGAATATTGGAAAAGCTTAGGAAGATTTTCAATCAATACACTATACTTTAAACCCCAAAATACACTAGGGCAGAAGTTTGTCCATCCCAAGAATAAAATACCCAGGCACAAACTGAGCAATGTGATTTATGCAGTACAACACAGTGAGAAATGTATAGATCTGTACATTGGAGAAACAAACACAAGGAGAACAAACCTATCAGGACAAGATTCAGCAGTCCATCTTCATTTGAAAGAGAAAGGTCACTCTTTTGAAGATAGAAAAATCCACATACTGGATAGAGAGGACCACTAGTTTGAAAGACAGGTCAAAGAGACCAGTTACATTAAAATTGACTAGCCTTCTCTCAAGAGCGAGAGGGTTCCACATCACCTATATTCTGTTTACAATACAATACTATCAGCAGTTCTAAGAAGGTTCCACACCCATTTGCACTATTCAGATGACTGAGGGCAGAGATAAGCCTCCAAGTGGCCTCAACGATTCTCAGAAAGAGTGCTAACAACCAAATGACTGCAAGGAATAGAAATCCTTCCATCCTCCACCATTCAGTCAGAACTGAAGAAGCTTCTTGGATGAGAAGCAAAATGTGTTCAAGGAAAAATAAAGTCCAGTTGCCTTTTGAAAAAAACACCTTTGGGACAACCATGACCTGGATGATTGACAATCTCCATAGATAATTTTAGGAGTGCTTGCCACTGGCTTCCTCTCTTGCTGAGAGAGAGTGACTGGTCCAAGGATCACCCAGCTATCTAATTTCTAGCTGGTACTTTAACCAGTGCTCCAAACTTGCTACTTTATTTCCAATAAGTGTTTTAAGTCTTTGCATTCTCTTTATATGGGATACAAACTACTTAATATTGCCATTAAATAGTTTATATCTCTTTTAAAAAAAATGCAGGACAGTTAAAAATGCTTTTAGCATGAACTTCCTCTTGGTTGCCATAAACCTCTCTGTAGTTCCGTTTTCTCTGAAATAATGCTTCCAAGCATCTCAAAATATTTTGTTTTCACAGGCTAAATTTACTGAAATTCATTACATAGGTTATGTATAGTCATATATCCCTAAAGAAATCATTTTTTATGTTTCCGATAATAAACATGGTTTTTCCTGATACCTTATCAGTTCAATAAATCCTTTAATTTAACATCTTGGAATTGAGAAATAATTTCAGATAGTTTTCTTTGAAAAGATCAATTAGCAGAAACTGTTGTATTAGAAAATAATTTTTACTTTGTCAATGACTTCCCAATTTCTTTTGTTGTAGAATGAACATGTTGTCACAAGTATAAAAATGGTGAAAATTGTTTCTTGTAATTTTTTGTAGCTTTTCAGTTTACTTTCTTTGACGGCAAATCCTTTCCAAAGAAAATTCCAGAACCTGAGTAAAGAAGAGCCTATTCATAGATTTATGACTGGAGTTCCAGATGCCCTTAAAAGCCATAAAAGCAGGTAGACTTCAGAACTTAAGTTTTGAAAGTTGTCTTCTAATTTAAATCTTTGTTCTAGAGAAAAACTGCTATTAGACTTGAAATAGACAGTTTACTGTGAGCTACAGTTTTGCACTGCTAATGCTAAACATATTGTGCTTGAATGTTTAAATTGATAAGTCTTTGGAAATTAAGGATCTATACATAAATTAATACTGGATTATTGGGAAGATAATAATCTATTGGTTTCTAATATACATGCATTTGACATGCATCGAATTCATTTTTACTTTTGGAAAAAATTAATAGAGCTATTATAGAGCTGTAATGGCAACATACGGCACACGTGCCCAAAGTGGCACATAGAGCCATCTTTCTGGGCACACAAGCTGTCGCCCAACTCGCCTGCAGCTGCGCATGTGCTCGCGCTCCGAGCTGGTGTTTGGGCATGCACACAATTCAGGGGACCCAGCTGGTCTTCACAGATCTCTGCACACATGCATAGATGGTACTCATGCGCATGCATTGCACGTGTGAAAAATTTGTGCATGTGCAAATGGTACAATTGGGTGCACAGCACACGGGAGCCATGTGAAACCTGCGTGCATGCACAGGGTGCGATTGTGTGCACGGCACACGGGGAGCCACACAAAACCTGCACGCATGTGCAGATGCTGCGATTGCACGTGCAGCGCATGGGGGAACTGTGCGAAAGCCATGCACATGCGCAGATTGCATGTGCAGCGCATGGGAGAGGAGCCACACGTTAGCATGGATAGCACATGCGCGAAACGCGTACCTGTTCGGCACTCGTTGAGTAAAAGGTTTGCCACCACTGTTATAGAGCATTTTTAAACTGCAAGAATACATAGAATCAGATTGGGCTAGATCCAATATTTCTGAACCAGTATATGCTTTCAAATGTTCCATTCACCACAATGGAAAGTTTACAGCCCAATATTTAGGCTTTTTTTTTTCTTTCTGTGTAGTTAAAATGTAGAGAAATATATTTTACAGTCTGTAAAATGGATTAATAATATCATGTCTTTCTTTGAAACAATTTATTTTCTTAGTTTTGTTTAAAGAATTTATTAAAATTATTTATTTACATATTTTAAAATAATTGAACCAATGCATGTGAAAAGTTCCTATGCAGCTTTTAGTGACATGGAAGTCTTTCTACATGGTCTTGAACTTGAACACATAACAGAATTACTGAAGGTAAGATTTCTTTATTGAAAACATGGGTGGAGTAAAATCTGAATTGGATTATTCAGGGTGGGGATAATTAATTTATTGCCATTGTATAATAACATGAGCTGTGCAATTTGTGTGGGAATTTACATCATTTATAATATTTAAATAGTTATATTGATATGAAAGAGATAGTCTAGTGCCATGATGGCGAACCTATGGCACGTATGCCAAAAGTAGCATGCAGAGACATGTCTCCAGGCTCACCAGCCATCGCCCATTGGTCTTCCAGGTTCCAGCATGCACATGTGCACTGGCCAACTGGTTTTTGCGCACACGGGAGTGCCGGAAACCAGAAGACACCTCCCTGGTGTGTATGCATGCGCTAGGAAACTTAAGCTTCCAATTTCCGGAGCACACATCCATACCAGCCAGGTGATCTTTACACGTGCACGTGTGCCAGAAACTAGAAGACTAGGTGACCGGCGCATGCGCATGCTGGAAAATGGAAGCTCAGCTTCCTGGCGCACACATGCGTGCTGGGGAACTGCTCTTCTGATCTCCAGGGCTCCCCTGCATAGTCACACTCCCAAAAAGGTTCACCAACACTGGTCTAGTGGTTGAGGCATCATACTAGAAAGCAGGAAACTGAGTTTAAGACCTTCCTTAGCTATGAAAATCAACTGAGTGACTTGAGACAGTCTCTCTCCTCACAGGGTTCTTGTGGGGAAATTAGGAGAAGGAAGGTATGTTGGATATGTTTACCACCTTGATTTGTAAAAAAGAAATTAAAGGTGGGCTACAAAATGAATAATGTCATTTATTTAATGTTATAATGTACATAATATAAATAATTGTGCTTCCTTCTTTTAAATGCCATACCTACTGATTATTTTAGATGCACTGGAGACCTCATAAGTAGATTCTTTTATTTATTTATTTTTGTATTATTTTTTATCAGGTTCACTAAATTGAGGTTTCATAGTAATATATTACTGTACAATTCAAAATGTCACTGCTTAGGTTTAATCCAGAAGTTCAAGCATTCATGTGACTGACTGTTCATAATATTCTGGGAGAAGTAAATTAAAAATAGCTTCTGAGTTTGTTTTTCTGTGTTCAAGGAAGGATTCTCCCTGCCAGCTTCCCATAAGAAAACTCAATGGGGAAGCTGGCAGGAAGTTGGAAATCATTACCACTGTTTTTTTGCCCGCCTATGGTCATTCTGTTTCTCTATTTAGGTGAGGAAATATTTCTGAAATGATGACCCAATATTGTCTAATGCAAATTAAAAGTGTCTTCTGAGTTTGTTTTTCTGTGTTCATTGTGAAAATACTTGGAAGTTTAATACTAAGGTGGGTTACTGAGCTACATAATAGGATCTTGGCCCAAAGTATCTCTGGGAAAATACTTTTGTCTCTTATAGGAGAAAGAAATACCTTTAAGACAGCTTTTGACAATGGGAAAAGAAGACTTAATACAGGTTAGCATACTTATTTATTGTATATTTGCTCTTATTACAACAATACTGCTGTTTTAAATTTTAATTCTGTATTTTTTCACTTCATAACAACACTTTTTGATACTGATTTGCATTTTGTTTTGAGAAGAGTATCTTCTGTTTAACTGATTTGAATATCTAATTGTTCCCTTTTTTTACAGAAAAAAGGTTAGGCTGGATATGTGCTTTAATAGAAATTAGTGTTATACAAAGGGTCTGTTGATATAATCATTTATAGCTTTATCAGTACATGTTTTTGCAGTTCTCAGTTGAAATGATTGGTAATTTGAGTAAAATTCAGAATGTTCAATATGTATTTGTGTGTGATTGGTAATAATGTGAATAAAATGGAGAATATTTTAGATAGATATAGATATAGACCAGAAGGGACGCGGTGGCTCAGGGGCTAGGACATTGAGCTTGTCGATCGAAAGGTCGGCAGCTCAGCGTTTCGAATCCCTAGTGCTGCCATATAACGGGGTGAGCTCCCATTACTTGTCCCAGCTTCTGCCAACCTAGCAGTTTCGAAAGCACGTAAAAATGCAAGTAGAAAAAATAGGGACCGCCTTTGGTGGGAAGATAACAGTGTTCCGTGTGCCTTTGGCGTTGAGTCATGCTGGCCACATGACCACGGAGAAGTTTTCGGACAGCGCTGGCTCTTCAGCTTTGAAACGGAGATGAGCATCGCTCCCTAGAGTCGGCAACGACTAGCATGTATGTGCGAGGGGAACGTTTACCTTTGCCTAGATATAGACCAGGAGTGAAATCTAAAAATTTTCCCTACCTGTTCTGTGGGCGTGGCTTGGTGGTCAGATGATAGGGTGGGCTTGGCCAATAACAATAAATAATAAAAATAATAAAGTATACAAAACAATAAGAGGTACCAAAAAACAACTTTCACATTTTACACACACACAACACAATACAACACAACTGACTCACACACAATGTAAAAGCAGCTGCACTTCACCCAAAATGGCCCCTGCAACAAGCAGGAACCTCACAGCCACAAAAAGCTCAAAAGCCAACTTTCAAACTTCTCACACACACAACACAATACAACACAACTGACACACACACACACACAAAATGCCACATACAGCTTTGTGAGATTTTGTGTGTTTGTGTAGTTAGAGTGAAACACTACAGAAACACACCAAATCTCAGAAAGCTGCACAAATATTTTATTTTATTATTTTTTTTAGATCAGGGGTCTCCAACCTTAGTAACTTTAAGGTTTGTGGACTTCAATTCCCAGAGTTCCTCAGCCAGCAAAACAGGCAGATTAAGTTGCTGAGTGAGGAGATGGATTGCAGGCAGGCAGATTCAGTTGCTAGCTGATGCAACTGATGTAAAGCATGGCTTTCCCAGCCGGAAAGGAGCAGTAATAAGGTAAGTGCTTCATTGCAGCCCAGAACCTCTTAAAAGGAGGTTTTCTACAAGCTCTTCGGCTGAAAACATATTTTTTAAGGTTCTGGGTATGAGGAACTCAGCTGGGATCGCCAGAGGAGCCTTTTAAAACCTTTTTTTTTTAACAACCTATTCAGCCGAAGATTTTGTTAAAAAAAACTTTTAAAGGGTTCTGACGATCCCAGCTGAGCCGTGGGATCATCAAAGGCTTTTTTTTTTTACTTTTAAAGGCATGTTTTCGGCTGAAGAAAAACTGCTTTTAAAAGTAAAAAAAACCCACCTCTGATGATGGCGAGGCTCAGCAGAGCCAGGGATTTTTGCTACCGGTTCTCCGAACTACCCACCTCCATCGCTACCGGATAGGGAGAGCCGGTCCGAACCAGGAGCATTTTACCCCTGATATATACAGTGGTGGGATTCAGCCAGTTCACACCTATTCGGGAGAACCGGTTGTTAACTTTCTAAGCAGTTCAAAGAACCAATTGTTGGAAGAAATCTTATTTTGGTTTTTTTCCACTTTACAGGGCTAATCCTATAAGGAAGGCAGGAAGGAAACATTCTGGTGTTGTTTCTAGCCTAATCTTTATTGCTCTGCTTCCAGAAACTGTCTCTCTGGTTAACCCTTATTACATTGTAACAGCTAAGGTGTTACGTGATTGACGTTGATATGACCATGCCCACATGGTCACATGACCACCAAGTCACACCTACCCAGCTGGTCATTAGGGCAGAGAACCAGTTGTTAAATTATTTGAATCCCTATTCTGTCCGGGAGGGCGCAGACACAACAATCCCACCACTGGATATAGATGTAGATATATACACACACACACACACACACACACCAAGAAAATCTTGCAAATGTTTTTAAATTTTTAGATTGGCATCAACGATACTAGAGATCAACAAAAAATTTTAGATGCTGTTAAAGAACTACATATAGAAGAAGTAAAGTTGGAAGAGCTGTCTGCAGTGACAAACTTGGAATTCAGGTAAAATAGTGTTAAAAAGAAAGATGAACCAATTCTTTAACTAAAATAGTAATAAATATCATGCTCATATTTAATAGTCAGATTATTATTTTGCAAAGATCTAGTGTGAAAATACTAAAGCTTATTCCATTATAAATTAATTGATTTTTATTTAGTCTTTTGCAGAAAACTAAAATCTACTCCCTGGAAACTTTCTGAGTTTGCAATTAAGTTTTTAAAAAGTCTGTTGTTAACTCATTCGTTTTTCAGAGCTGAGGATATTCATTCTCATATGACCTTAGAATGAGCAATTTCCTCACCCATTATGCATATGCATAAAGTAAGAGAATAAGACTACCAAGTCATTATTGTAAATAAATAAGTTTGATAGTAATTCCTTATCTGAAAGTAAATAATCCATTTGCATTTCTGATTCTCCTAGTTGCAGTTATGAAAGTTAAAATTTTAAAACATTTACCTGTTTTAGTATAAATTAATGATTGTTTAACATTTTTGTTACAGTGGTGATGAATTTCTTTCCTTTCTTATGAAACTAAAAAGACAATGCATTCAACTTAAAACTTCTGTGCAGAATGTTATTAGTCAGTTTCCTACAGATGCTCATAAGGTACAATATTCATCTAAATGTGTTTTTTCAGAACACCATTCTTCACTTAAGTAAAATTAGTTTAATTAATTCCCCACAAGGGAATGGCTCTGGGCTGGACCTCTTGCTCCATATTAACACTGATTGGGACAGGCATTGGATAAAGGAGCTGAAGTAACACAATACTGTGCTGCTTAGCCCCAAAAGGGTACCATGGTTGATGATATCAAAAACTATTAAGAGGTCAAGAGGTCAAGGTGAACAAAAAGGGGTGTGCATAAGAGCACCAGCATGCCTACCGTCCCTGTCCTAATGTTCCCTTTAATTGTATTTATTTTATGTATTCAATTCATGCTTATACTTATATATAATATCTAATATGTACTCGACAAAATAAATAAATAAAATAAACACTGGTGGTTCACTGCCCCCTCCCACTCTCACCAGAGTTTCTTTTTTTTTTTTTTCCTCATTTATTTGCTGCCTGTCTTGCCATGGGGCTACTCTGGAAACACTTAAAACAATAAAAAGGAAGAATTGAAAAAGTGTAAACAGAACAAAAGTAAAAGAATAGAATAAAAGAAATAATGAAAAAGAAAGTGAGAATATAGCACTAAGCACTAAGGTTGTGGGGGGGCGAGTGAAATCTGCCGTCGATCCAGCAGCCACCTCCAGTGAGGAACTCCCCCATTTACCCGCCCAGGCCAACCAGCAGAGCCAAGGTCTTCAGGCCTTGAAGACCTTGGGGTGGGCCAGAACTTCAAGAACCTTTGTCTTCTAACAGTTGCTGAATTAATGGTCTGTAAGCAAGGACTACCTGTATTCTTTTTCTATTGAAGAAGCTTATCAGTTTGCTTAAAAGAACGCAGCAGGCCTTACCAACTTATTTTTATTTATTTTATTTTATTCAATTTTTATACCGCCCTTCTCCCGAAGGACTCAGGGCTGTGTACAGCCATGTAAAAAATCACATTATAAACATTAAAATAAATTAAAACAAGCATATTATAAGGTGGCCGAATTTAAAACCATTTAAAACATTAAAATATAAATAACCCCACTAAAATTTTAAGCCAGTCCCGCTTGAATAAATAGGTGCGTTTTCAGCTCACGGCGAAAGGTCCGAAGATCAGGCACTTGACGTAACCCAGGGGGAAGCTCTTTCCAGAGCGTAGGAGCTCCCACAGAGAAGGCCCTACCCCTGGGGGCCGCCAGCCGACATTGTTTGGCGGACGGCACCCTGAGAAGGCCCTCTCTGTGAGAGCGTACGGGTCGGTGGGAGGCAAAAGGTAACAGCAGGCGGTCCCATAAGTACCCGGGTCCTAAGCCATGGAGCGCTTTAAAGGTGGTAACCAAAATCTTAAAGCGCACCCAGAAAACCACAGGAAGCCAGTGCAGACTGCGCAGGATTGGTGTTACATGCTCCCACTATTACCCGCGCAGCTGCATTCTCCGGGTCTAGATAGACAGCTTCATCCAGGTACTGGGGAAGCTGCCATGCCACCACACTCTCTACAACCTTCGCCACAAAGCGAAGGTTGGAGACTGGACGATAATTACCCAAAATAGCTGGGTCCAGGGAAGGCTTCTTGAGGAGGGGTCTCACCACCGCCTCTTTCAAGGCGGCGGGGAAAACCCCTTCCAACAACGAAGCATTTATAATTCCCTGGAGCCAGCCTCGTGTCACTTCCTGAGTAGCCAGCACCAGCCAGGAAGGACACGGGTCCAGTAAACATGTGGTTGCATGTAACCTTCCCAGCAACCTGTCCACGTCCTCGAGAGTCACAGACTCAAACTCATCCCAAACAACCTCGACAAGACGTGCCTCCGCCATCCCACTTGGATCATCGCAATTTTGGTCTAAACTATCCCGAAGCTGAACGATTTTATCGTATAGATAACCGTTAAACTCCTCAGCACGTCCCTGTAGGGGGTCATTCCACCCCTCCTGACGAAGGAGGGAGCGAGCCACCCGGAACAGGGCGGCTGGGCGGTTATCTGCCGATGCAATGAGGGTGGAAACGTAGGAACGTTTCACCTCCCTCATTGCCACTAGGTAGGTCTTAGTAAAAGACCTCACTAGTGTCCGATCAGCCTCGGAACGGCTAGACCTCCAGGTGCTCTCTAGGCGTCTTCTCCGGCGTTTCATCTCCCTCAGCTCCTCAGAGAACCAAGGAGCCAATTGAGATCTACGCCGGGTCAGAGGCCGCAAAGGCACGACACGGTCCAAAGCCCCAGCCGCGGCCCGTTCCCAGGCCGCTACTAGTTCTTCAGTCGTGCCATGGGCAAGATCCTCAGGGAATGGCCCAAGCTCCGTCTGGAACCTCTCCGGGTCCATCAGGCGCCTGGGACGGAACCAACGCATTGGCTCCGTCTCCCTGCGGTGGTGAGCGGCGGTCCGAAAGTCTAGGCGAAGGAGAAAATGATCTGACCATGACACCGGTTCCATCACTAAATCTCCTAATTCCAGATCATTAATCCACTGTCCAGAGATAAAAATCAAGTCTAGTGTGCCGTAAAGGTTCCGTAAAGAGGCAAAAGATCTAAAAGAATTAATTGACCATTCAGTGTCATCTTCGACTAAACCAGCACTCAAGACAAATCACCAGATGTGATGTACTCTCCATTATGAAGAACATGTTTGATCCATTTGGGTTGATAGTTCTGGGGAAATCCCTGGTAAAATGTTATCTTCAGATGCATGATATTGGGATATAGTACTGCTTGTATCATGATGATAATGAAATGCAAGAATGGAAACACATATCCATGGAAACAAATATCATATATATTCTTCTTTTTCTTATCATAACTCAGCATAAAAAAGTTTCCTCAGAGTTGGAAAGGACCTTGAAGGTCATCTAGTCCTACCCCCTGCTCATGCAGGAGACCTGTACTAGGGATTCGAACCACCAAATTGCTGACCTTTCTGATCAATAAGATCAGTGTCTTAACCACTGAGGAACCTAGTCAGGCTAAAGTTAAAGCCATAGTAGTGATAACTGATCTGATTGTCATTGACCACAGAAAGAATGCACCATATAGTGCTTACTTTTAGTAAGGTGAAGCTAATACCTCAGCCTGAACAAGATATAATTCTTACACTAAAAATATTACCCAAGTACCAGAGCAAATAGTAAGTGAAATATACATACAAGATGAAAGTCAAGTTTTAAATCAATGATAAAGCAGTACCAATCAACATATGCACCCACACTAGAAGATCCTCTGTAACAAGTATCAAGATTGAACTAAGTAACAAGATTAAACATACCAAGAGATCAGCACACCAAAACAAACCATACAGAATGATACCTGCAAAACAACTTGTGCAAACAACATGACTTACAAGGTTGTATTCCTCCTAAAATATAAAAATGTATCACAAATGAATGTAGTCCTCGACCTACAATCATTTTAGTCCAAAGTTATGACAGCCTTGGAAAGGGTGCTTTATGGGCTATAAAGCACTTCCAACTGTTATAAAATGTCACATGATTGCAATTCAGTTACTGAATTCAGAGTCCAGCCGCATGATTGTGATTTGCAATATTTTTTGCAATTCCCATTGACCACATGATTTGCATAACAATCATTGTAAAGGTGATCATAAAACTCTAGGATTCACAATGGAAATTCCAGTCCCTATTATTATTGTAAGTTGAGAACTATTTTTAAAACTCTTCACATTGTTGGAATCTGTATCTGAGTAGAGAGCTGTTCTCAAGTTGCCAACATTTCATCTAAAAATCATCTTGATATGCATTACTTTAAACATGTCTTAAAATGGTCAACACTCCTAGAAGCTGTAACACATCTTTTCCATGATGCATCGTATTTCCACCTGAAATCAGAGGCTATCCCTTATGTTTGCTATTGCTTGCATATCAGCACAAAACCACACTCACTCAGCGAACTTTATTGAGGATGGAAAATCCCCTCTAAAATGTGGTAGGAAGCTTGTATGGGAGCGGCTTATCCAAAACCTCAAAATGTGTATATGCTTGTATATTTTTCAACCAATAAAATTTTGTAATAGTGAAATTATACCAGTGGAATGTAGTTCACATGTAACTGTAATTAAGACATTTTTTAATTTCTTAGTTGGTTCTTGAATGGAGTCCACCCCATAGTCTTGCTACAATGTGTGAAGACCTAATTTTGAGTGCTGAAGATCTGACCGCAGAGGCTGTAAAACTAAAAATGCTCATGAATAAGGTACATATCTCTTTATGAATAGAGTACATATGATAATTACCAACAAATCAACACATTTCTAAGAATTAATTCATTTAGGTTGTATGGTTGTTACGTTTTAATAGTACTCTGTCCACAGTCACTTTGTGAGGTAAATGGGCCGTCTCCAAATTTGATAAATAAATAAATAAAGGATTAATAAATTTGGTAGACTGAGTTCAAACATGTCAATTCTAATATTCTAGAATTTGCCATTATAGAATACGTCCTAGCAGTCACAACTGAGACAGTTAATTTTGTTAAGAAAACCAAGTGAATGAGCTTACTATCTTCAGATTTCCTTTGCTTCATAGACCTATGAATGGTCACTAAATAAAAAAGTCAATAAATAAGGAGTACCTGTAAAAAGTAAAATACAAGTAACTAAGAAAAAAAACGGATGCGGCCATGCAATTTGGAAACACAGTAGTCTTTTCCTGTTCAGCATTGCCAGTGAGCAAATATAGCAAAATTGATTAGGGCTTGCATATGCAATTGCAAAGCTGCGTTTCTGCTATTTAAATAAAATACTATATGTTACAGAAGGCAAAATTTTACTGGAATACAGTGGTATAGATTTCTAACATTTTTTCTTCTATTCAATACACTTTTATCAGCTCCAAGATGGGCAGAATGATGATCCTTGCCGAATGCAACCTTTGGAATATGGCAGATGGAAGACAACTTTTTTTAAAATAGCAGTACTAACTGTGGTTGGGTCTGGATGTGTTTTCTTTATTTTTAAGTTATCTCTAAAGAAAAATTGAATTAAAATTAGATTTTATGTATAGCTGATAAAGCTAGATAATGCTCAGGTTTTAATTTTAAAAGGTATATTGATTTTCACCATTTCTAAATTAAGGGTACAACTCACCAACAGATTATGCTATTGAAGTTGATCTATTTTTGCTACCAGTAGTGTGATGTTTCAAGTTTTTTTGCAAAATATAAGGGTGGGGATAGGTATTGGCAGCAAAATGCTTCCACTTCCATTTGTATAACCTTTGTCATGCACAAATAGACTCCAGATACAAAGTCACTTAGCTGACTTTTGCTGTGTTTGCTATCATATTCTGACAACTTGATTTGGGGTTATAGTAGAAAGAGGAGCAATTTGCCTTTCACTGTTAAAATTTGAAAAAGGGTGTGTTTGTGAGGGCTCTGCTGTAAATTGGCAGTGTCCCTCAGAATAGTCATGAAGTTGTTATAACCTCTACCTTCATATAGTATTCACCACTAGAATAAATCTCAACTTTTAGATTTTCAAATTTTAAATCCATATGAATATATGTATTTGTTTCAAATACATATTGATTTGCATATAACATAACTGAGTAAGCACTATTTTTATTCATTAGTTTATGCCTCCAAGTAATTCCTATATTGCCAATAGAATGTTTTATTAACTGTATCTTTTATTTCTCTATATATGTCATCATTAGATGTATTTTTTTGCATATTTCAAACAGACAGGAAGCTTATTCTCTCATACAAACATATTTGACTGTTATTAATGATTTCTTCATGGATTCTGCCTGTGGAAGTTGTCTTATTTTAAGAAAACTGGGTAGAAGAAAGATGTGACTCAAAACCAACAAATAAAGTAAACCTTGATCTTGTTTGTGTTTTTTTGCAATGGCCACAAGTTTGCTTAGTTTGTCTTCCGATATTGCTACAAGAAGTTAATATTCTAAAATGTTACTTTTATCTAGATTTGCTTACTTCCTGATCTGAGTTTTATTTTTAAAAGCAAGATCAAAATAACTCAACAAAATTACGTTATGATTATAGCAATATAATTGCTTAATATGTAAAACGACCCCAAATTATTAACTCATGAAAAACAGCTTTGGTTCATGTACTTTACGAAGCTGTCATTGTTTAATTTTATGCCATGCCATAAACAAACCACAATGGTAAGGTGGTATAGTTTGAATTAACATTGAACACTGATTCCAATCTGTGTAGATTTCCCAAATGCTCGGTTTATTTTTCACATTCGCTATATATTTTATGCAGTGCAAGTAACTGAGATCAATAACCAAATAAGTTATGATGGAAAGGACTTTGTTAGTCCTTTCCATGTTAGTCCATGGCCTACATATGAGAGAATCTCTGTGAGGGGTTGTCACATGTATATTTCTGGTTCTGTTAAAACATTACTATTGGGGTCTACATTATTATGTATCACAAATTGTTACTGAAATTCTCAAGAATTAAAAACTGAAAAAAGATTAGACATTCCATGAACTCCCTTAAGTTTTATGACTTATAATGATACTAAGTGCATTTTAAAATCAGGTATGACTTAACAAATGGGCAACATGGTACCATTAAGAAATTAAGTACCTTCAGCATGGTTAAGTCATACCAGTCAAAAGCCTGTTTGCTTAGACAAGAAATGGCTAACCTTTTTGCCATCACGTGCCAGGAGGGGGGGGTTGTGCACATGAGTGCCCATCCCCGTGCATGCGTGTGCGACACCCCCCCCTGCTCCTGGCACACAATGGCCCAGTAGGCCCACTTTTCTCTCTCACCTGGCTCCAGAACCTTTCTAGGAGTCTGGGTGTGTGTGAAAATGGCCTTCCCCACCCGCTGGTGGTCCTCCGGAGGCCATTTTCCAACTTCCAGTGGGACCACAAGGGCTGTTTTTTGCTGTCCCCAGACTCCAGGGCCCCTCTAGGAATCTGGGGAGGGCAAAAACGGCCTTCTCCACCCCTTCAGATGTTCTCCGGATGCCAGAAAGAGCCTGTTTGCCAACTTCCGGTGGGATTGGAAGTTGGCAGACAGGCTGTTTTCAACCTCAGCGAGCTGAACTTGCGTGCCCACTGATACGGCTACACGTGCCACAGGTTTGCCATCACAGCCTTAGACTATATTAATGAATTAGAATGGCCAAGTTGAAGTCAATATCCATAAAATGCCATTTAAGCAACATTATTTCATTTTAAAACAGATAAATATTGGTGTTGTGAAAGCTGAGCCGCTCCGGCCATTGCCTGCAATAAGTGTGGCTGCTTTTGCAACCAATTGCAGCCACAAAAGGAACCTGAAGCCAAGCGATGCACCTCACATGCCTCATGCCCTCCTTATCTAACAGTGAGTCACAGCAGGCAATTCCGTCCATGAAATAGCTGTGTCCATGGCAGCCTGAGTGGGTGCAGGAACCTAAGTGTGGGTGTCACTCAGGCTGCTGCCTCCAGTAATCAATC
The DNA here is from genome assembly GCF_028640845.1 of Ahaetulla prasina. NCBI lineage: Eukaryota > Metazoa > Chordata > Lepidosauria > Squamata > Colubridae > Ahaetulla > Ahaetulla prasina. Next base: position 31,111,597 of record NC_080545.1, read on the forward strand.
CTTGCAATTTTCCTGATCAGATTCTTTTGGAGAATTTTGAAGACAATTGTTTTGGAAAGCTTTCTCTTAATGTTTCTGTGTTTGTTTATTTGTACTTTATGTTGTATTTTTAAATTATTTTTGTAGTTGTTTATTTATGCTTAGATGTTTTATGTAAACTACTGAACATTTCATGTGTAGAAATATTAATATTTCTATAATTAATAAAACAAGCATAAGAAATGGTGCTCATTATGGTATATAAAAAGGTATGTGAATTCAGCTGACTCTATTTAATGCATGGCATATTCAAGCAATACATATGCAGGTTCTAAGGCTATCCATTGTTCCCAAATAAGTTCTGGATGGGTAATGTGTTTTATAGCAAAACCAATTTTCATGTGCCTGAGATTGGGAATTGCGTAAATTGCAAAACCAATTGAGCATCTAAGTTACGAAAAAAAATTACACGGTGTAAAAGAATGCCACTCTACCCAATAATAATCTCGCCTCTTTTTGCTCAGAGGGAAGGTTCTTTATTTGAACATTGATTGGACATAGAACTTATGTACTTCATGTCGATCTTTTTGTGTAGTATAGTAATGTTTTTTTTCTCCTAGAATTTGATACACTGGCCAAATTGGCAAACCTAATTTTCATAGCATGTGATGTTCTTAGCTGTTGTAGATGTTTGACACCATTATGATTATAAATGTTTCAGGCATTATTATTCTGTGCCTTAATAAAATGGATGTGCAAAAAACTGGAAAGGGGTAAAATGTGAAAAAGGAACAAGAGTGACTGGAATCAAAAATCACATATTTGTTTTTCGATCCAAGTAATTCCTGGTTATTGTGTTGAAGCCTTCTGTTACTCTTTTACTTGTACATAAAAAACTGTTTTTTATTTATTTTGTCAATAAAGTTGAACTTAAGCTTTGAGTAGAAAGCCAGTTGTGTTAAGGAATACATATCAACTTTTTTTATGATGAAAATTAATAAAGGTGATATCTATTGTACAGTATGTGATTTTGGCTTGTCTTTAATTTGGTTGTTCATATTTGCTTTTTGTTAATATGCATCATGCCCTCATCAGAGTCTGAATTTGCAGGGGAAGATGAGCTGACAGAGACTGAGGGGCGGCTCTGTTGGCTTTGGAGGAAACTGGGGAAGGGCAGAGCCAGTCAGGCCAAGGCATTTCAGGGTTAGAACAGCTTGTAAATAGGGAGGAACAGGGTCAAGATGAACATGAGAGACAGCTCAGGCAATGAGTAAGGATCACCCCCTCTTGATCCTAGAGCACGAAGAGAAGAGAAAAGGCAAAAACAACACAGATTGAGCCGGTTACAAGGGAGGAGAGTGCCCCACGTCCCTTCACAAGGCACCCTTGGGGACTGAGATGTAAGGAGATGCTGATGGGAAGAGTATTTGTCAGGATCAAGCGTTGAATCTGTGGAGCCTCGTGTGCACTTGCCGACATCTGGGGATTACTGTGCTCTGTCTTGTGGGGCTTGCCCGGTTTACTTACTTCGCTGTACTTCTGACTCTGGTTACTGTTGCTAACCTTGCTTACTGGACTGCTGGCCTTGGTTACTGCTTTGCTCACCTTGCTTACTGGACTACTTTCAGCCAGAGGCTGTTGAAGGTGTGTGTGAGAGCTTTGCTCCAGGACTTGTAGTAAACATGGGGACCAGTGGTGGGTTGCTACCGGTTTGGACCGGTTCGCAAGAACCGTTGGCAAAAATCTGGCCAAGTTTGCAGACCAGGTAACGATGGCCAGCTGGCCATGCCCCCTTGGCCGAAGAAGTTGTAAAAACAAAAGGTTTTAAAAGGCTCCTCTGGCGATCCTAGCTGAATTGCCTGATCACCAGAACCTTTAAAAAACATGTTTTCTACAAGCTCTTCAGCCAAAGAGGTTGTTAAAACAATCCTTTTAAGACGTTCTGGGCTGTGATTAGGCAACTTCAGCTGGGATTGTCAGAGGAGCCTTTTAAAGTCTTTTTTTCCTCTGGCGATCCCAAATGAGTTTCCTGATCATCACAGGCTTTTAAAATCATTTTTTTACAACCTCTTACAACTCTCCCCAATCGCCCACTCCTCACTTACCTATAATTACTGCTCCTTTTGGGCTTGCAAAGCCATGGCTGCTGCAATCAGTTACATCAGCTAGCAACTGAATCTGCCTGCCTGCAATCCATCTTCTTGGTGAGCAACTCAATCTGCCTGCCTCAATGGGTAAGTAAACTATTAAAAAATAGTTAATTGAGTTTTTTTTAAGGAGTTGGGTTTTTAGACAGCAATTTAAAATTAAGGAAGTTTTAAATTTAGCTGCTTTTATCTAAAACGGGTTTCTAACCTTAGTAACTTTAAGGCTTGTGGACTTAAACTCCCAGAGTTCCTCAGCCACGAAAGCTGGCTGAGGAACTCTAGGAGTTCAAGTCCACAAACCTTAAAGTTACTAAGGTTGGAGACCCCTGATCTAAAAAATATAAATAAAATAAAATATTTGTGCAGTTTTCTGAGATTTGGTGTGTTTCTGTAGTGTTTCTAACTACACAAACACAAAATCTCACAATGTGTGTGAGTCAGTTGTGTTGTGTGTGTGTAAAATGTGAAAGTTTGTTTTTGAGCTTTTTGTGGCTGTCTGAGGTTCCTGCTTGTTGCAGGGGCCATTTTGGGTGAAGTGCAGCTGCTTTTACATTGTGTGTGTCAGTTGTGTTTTGTTGTGTTGTGTGTGTGAAGTGTGAAAATTGGTTTTTGGTACCTCTTATTGTTTTGTATACTTTGTTTATTATTTTTATTATTTATTGTTATTGGCCACGCCCACCCAGTCACATGACTGCCAAGCCACTCCCAGTGTCACATGACTATCAAGCCACGCCCACAGAACCGGTAGTAAAAAAGTTTAGAACCCACCCCTGATGGGGATGTTTGGGGGCAAAGTTGGAGCAATAAAGAGGAGTTAGATCTGTTAGACCTCATGATCTTTAGATTAATTAAGTGCAGATTATCTGCAGTGTCCATTGGGCGTTAAAGCGTGTAGGTTGCAGTTATAGCCCTGCTCTTAGTATATGTATGCAACGTCAACACCCACAAAAGGAATTGGGCTTCAAAGCTGCTGATCCAATCGCTTTTTTTTTATCCCCACAACTTTACCTCTAATTCCACTAAAGCTGATTCCTCATTAGAAAGAAATTGCTCTTCTGGATATAAATCCTAAAGCTTAGCTTTTTTCCTGGCTTTTTACCTACAGTATGTTAAGGCAGGCCCATTTGCTGTGTGATTCAGAAATTGTTAAAAGCAGTGTCACTTTTTTATTTCTGTTACAATATGTTTTTTTTTCTTTTAAAAGATCTGTTTTGCATGTTTTGGGTTTTTATGTTATAACAGTAAAATAATATTTATTTATTTATTTATTTATTTATTAATCATATTTCTATACTGACCTTCTCCCGAAGGACTAATTTAAGGATTTCATTAATGTTTAACAAAATACTGATAGATACTTAGATTGCACTCAGGATAAAACTCTTGCCAGAGTCATAAATTTTATTAAGGTAATGAAACAAGAATAATTTACTTTTATGTTATATTGATTTGGGGGACTATATTTATTTTAAACAATGGATTCTATAGATAGTTTGATTGTGGCTTTTAGCTATTCTGAGTTGTATCCAGATAATCAAGTTACATGTATGATTTTACAAATGCCTATAATTCCCAGAATATTATATATAACATTTTAATATCTATAAAGCTACAGTAATGGAAATGCATAATACCAGGTTTAGTAAGGTTTTTGCTTCAGGTTAATTTCTTTTAAGACAAATTTTCCCAATATTTGTCAATAATATTTTGAGGGCTTTATAATGGAAAATGGCAGCAGCAATGATGTCAGCTAATGCAAATATAAAAATATTGGTCCACTGATTTCCAGTACCTAAAATTACCACAAGCACTGGGTCCATTACAACCTAATAAGTGTTTTTAAATCTAAATTTAGTGTCTCTGGATTGAAATCATTCTTTTCTTTGTCTATTACAAATTTGCTGGTATTTCTCACATACCACATAATAGGTCTCCTTTCTTCCTCTGGATTCCTCATTTCCATTTCAGACTTTCTAATTATTCCCTGGTGGATTTTATCTGTCCCCTCACCCCTTGTATACATTACCCTGCAATCGGTGAGTTTCACATTTTTTTTACTACCGGTTCTATGGATGTGGCATTGCTTGGTGGGCATGGCAGGAGAAGGATACTGTAAAATTTCCATTCCCACCCCACTCCAGGGGAAGGTTACTGCAAAAATCCCCATTTCCTCCCGATCAGCTGGGATTTGGGAGACAGAGAATAGATGGGAGCGGGGCCAGTCAGAATTTTTACTACCGGTTCTCCGAGCTACTCAAAATTTCTGCTACCAGTTCTCCAGAAGTGATCAGAACCTGCTGAAACCCACCTTTGCCTGTAATATAATTTCTTATGATGAAGAAATCTCATTTCCTCTCAGCTGACACTTTAATGAGGAAAACTACATTGTATTAATAAAGGTAACCTATTTACTGATACAATTTTAGAGCCACAATTGCCTTTTGTATCAAAGACCTGTTTCTGTGCCTGTGTTTCCAATTATAGTTGGAATGTCTTTTTTTGACAATTTTTACCTCATTTGTTTGGTATTATTCAGTCTCTCGTGAGCTTTCTTTTTGTTTTCTAACTTCTAACCCCACATTTGGCATGTTTTGTGTATACTCACTGTTGTGGGGATCCTTTAATTTTTTTTTAAAGTCGTTAGAATAAAAAAATCCTATTAAAATGGAAATAATCTCTGAAAAGTTCATTGGTTTTACTGCTAATACTAAACCCTTTCCTGGTTTGGAAATGGCCTTTTATCTTTTCTTTTATATATTTGACTAAACATGACTCAGAAATGAGAAGTTGCAGAACACCATAGTCCCTTTGTACTGATCTTTAAACAAGGAAATTGGTTAAGATTAGTTTATAACCCAGTTCCTTTAACATCACATATTTATAGATTGTCAATTCTTGTCTTCTCTGGAACTAAATATTTAACACTGTCCCTCTTACAGAGGTCTTCCTAAACTCCCAGCTCTCCTTAGTTACATCCTTTCACCTCACCCTCTAAATCTGTCCTTAGCTTCCCCACTCTTCTGGAATATAACCTGGAAGAGGTGCTCTGTATCCCCCTACTTTGATTGACAGTTCTAGTACTCAATCATGACACTCAATTCCTCATGGAAACCGGAAGAGAATTAAAACAAGATCAAATGGTTGCCATACACAAAGGTTTATTTTTTTATTTTTTGTTTTTTGAAAGCAAAATAGAATCAAACATCAATGTATTTTGTACAACAAAAATGTATGATAACAGACAATTTATGAAGAGCTTAAAATCGGTTCTCCTAAAAAAGAAATCATGCTTTCTGATAGTCAACAGGGAATTGGCACAAAAAATATGGTAGTCATTGAGAACTGTTTTCCTTTAGATCCTTGTTAGCTGATGCCAAAGACTGGAGGGCAGGATGCTTTCCACTTTTTCCATCACAAAGTTTAAGGGAGCAAAGAGAGTACTAAGAAACTGCAAGAAAAGAGTTATGGTTATCTGATTTGTACCACTCAACCTAGCTTGGAATAACACATACGTTTTCATTTGAAATAATTTTTAATATATTTAGTAGATAAGTTTAAATCAATTAATATATTAATATAAAGATTATTTAATCTCCAGAACAAAACATCCTGATGATTTTTCTATAGATATTATACTACAAAGGAAACAATTTATAGTTCAGATATATTTTGATGGATGATTTAAGCCCTCTTCAACTCACTGAGGATCTCTCTTCTATTATGACTAGATTTTCCAGTACTCTGTTGCCTCTCTGATGTCTTCGTTTTAACCATGGGGCTCTTGCTCATTTATACCATTAAACTTTCTCCCATTGTTCCTATCTTCATTAACCTGATCATCCACATCTCACTCATGGTCTGTCTTTCTCAAGAATTTTATTCTGGTTTTCGCCTCATGTAACTATTTGCCTCTCATCTCTCTTATGGTGCCCTTAAGGCAAATTTCAGAATTCTTAACTACTGAGTTTCATTTCCTTACTTCAGAAGGACACAAAGGTAGGAAATGCTGCTGTCCAGAGGCAGTGACAGAATTTTTACAATATAAAAAATAGTTTGACAGGGATTCTTAAGAATATGGTGATGGGCTGGCCAGAAATTGAACCGATAATAAAAAATAACATTTGGTCAGATCATAAGGGCTGCATTAGGAATACAAATATGTCAGCATCAAAAATGGAATGAAAGAGTAGCAAGAGCACAACAAAGTATATATTCCTGGAATTCCCTTGCTTAGATGGTAAGTCTGGATTTGTATCTTAATTTACATTTTATCTGACTTATATTTCTTTATAGTATTGTAGCATTTAATCTCTAGATTATATTATACCTGATCTCATATGTTCACAGATTTTTTTTCTTTTTTAATTGTAAGCTGCCCAGACTTGTTAAGGAATTGGCTGCTCTCAAAATCAAATCAAATGCAATAAATAGAAGTCTCACATTGAGAACTATTGATATGATGCCAGTTGAAAACAATTAATAATACTGCATGTGATCTCATGTATTCTTCCCATTTGTGAATATAACATTTTAAGTGCTCCTGTCATAAGCCATTTAAAAAGTGGTATGTTTCTTTGAGTTAACCATATATTTTATTCATTTCATTTGAAATATCTTGTTGCATTGGAAGACCCCTGGCAAGAGATTAATAACATGTCAACTCAAAGCACATTCCTCCAACTCATAAAATACAGTGACAAATAATGATTTGTAAAGAATAGTTGCTGTATGGCAAAAAAACAGCAACTGTTTTGCTTGCTGATTAAAAAACCTATTGTCCCATAATTCATTTACTCACCCCTCCCCTTGATCCATCAAAAAATGAGCAAATAAGGACATGCTACTCACTGCTTTTGCAAAAACTCCCATTAGTTCTGGGAACTGATGTGTCAGAAGGGCCAACATAGCTGTGAAAGAACATAGTCCAGCAGTGAACAAAATAAAGAATGGAAGCTCTTTCTTGGGATAAACAGAGACTTCATGAAATGCTGCCAAGAAGATAATGAGAAAAAAAATGAAACACTTAAGCAGAGTTGCAGATTTCAACCAATCTGGTTAAATTTCCTAAAATTATTTTTATTATAAATCTCCATGATTCTTACAATTAATTTTATACTGTACTTGGTTTTATGCTGTTAATAATTAAACATATTTTTCTTTTATTAAACTAAAAACAGAGTTAATAAAATAATACAACATCGAGTATAAAACAGAGAAGGGACCTTGAACTTAATCTCAAGAACAAAATAATAACTCCTGATCAAATTATTTAGTTATTCTTGTCTCTTTGTTAAAAAAGATCAATTAAAATTGTTATCAGACTATACTTAATCTAGTTTTTGCTAATTATTAATTTGTATGTTTTATTAATTTATATAAGGCCAAGTTTGATATGTGTATCCTTTCATCAATGTTCTTTTTGTTTGTTTAACAAAGCAATACACACACACATGCTTCATTGAATTTCAGTTAAAGATCCCAGCTTGAATCTCTTTTGTTACACTGAGTATTGACTAAAGGCTTGCAAGCCAACTCATGAACACATCAAAATAAATTCAGTTGCCTTCTTCACAATATGCCCAATCAGCTTTTTAATGAAAAAAGAAATTGGGGTTCTTCAAAGTCTTACGTGTAGCACAAACTGAATTAACTCCAGCTTCAGGAACCAACATTTTTCTTTCCCAACCGAAGTTGCAAATAAAAGTTATATCTAACTAATTCCAGGTCAGCAGAGGAATTAACAAATTTAGCAAGTTTGTCTTTCAATCTGAGAATACTGATGAAAATGTAATAATGGACTTGTAATCCAACTCAAACTTGGGTTGCTACATCTCAGGCAGCAATAAATCGCTGTACAAAGCCAAATATTGATAAGCTTTATATTCCATTCTGAGAATCTGGGTAAACTTATACAGCAGAAACCTTCCTTGATTATGAGCCAATTCATATAAATTGTTCTTGCTTATTTAAAGATAAAACCAGAAAAAAAATATCAAACTTACATGGAAGAAGTTCTCTATCTGCTGTTTCGGTACAAATGGGATAAGGATAAAAAAGGTGCCCTTTTTCCAAAGGATAAGGGATCATTCTGAAAGCTAAAGAAAAAGAAACAAGTTTTGTAGACTGCAGAGTAATTTTCTCCAATTTAATGGATTCTAGATGTGCGGCCTTTCAATTCCCATAATCCCTAGTCAATATGGCTAATGATAGGTCAGTACTTGGTTGAAATTATGGGAGTTAAGTCCGCTATATCTTTTAGTTAGGTAGAGTTCAATGCAGTGAAATCCAGTGAACTTTTGAATTTCTCTTTGAAGTTGCATATAGTCCACCTTGTTCTGAATTTAATGTAGTTTCCATCTGTTTATCCATAATGTGCCACAAAGCAAATTCCTATACAAATAAATTGAATCAATATATGGCATGTTTAAGAATTTGATTTTCCTGCCTTTAGAAGGAAAGAATATCTATAAATAATATGGCAAAGGAAGATCATCAAAATACCTTAAACATGTGTATTGAAAAGTAAATCCCATTAATTACAATTGATTTTACCCCCAGGAAAATGTATATACCCTCTAGTCTTTTAGTGGTGGTAAGGTTGTTTGGATTCTACGAGGATTTCATGGATGTTCTCATAAAATTATTGACATAGGAGGTGTGTCACTCATAAAACAGTTACCAAAGTTAGCATATCTAGTTATAAAACACCTTTCTCAGAAGCCAAACTAGTAATGTTTACTTAAGTGAGAAATGTGAACTGAGCTCCGAAACATGCATTCATAGAACACCTACAGTATATACTTGCATCAAAGAGAAAGGAGAAGATATAGAGTAAGCCACCACTATCTCGTCTATACCCTTAACTTTTTTCTAGGTGCATATCAAAATGAATCAGCCGTACCCAGCAGTCTTACTTGAATGTGGGCTCCAAGGAATTCTAGAGATAAGGCTTTATTCTGCAGTATAGCAGCCTTCTTTTTGAAAACAACAAACATATTAAGTTGGAAAGTGTAAGCAATTAAAAGCTACTAGAAACATGTGCAGACACGAGCAGAAGCCATAAGTACTACAGGAAGATATGGGATAGCAGTCTTAGGCAATGTGTTCTTCAACAGCTCTCCTAGAATTAATATGTTCTAAATAATATGTAACCATAGATACTAGTATATGTTCTATTATACTTCTTCCACTAAAATTTACCTATATGATGTAAACAAACGTTACACCAATATTGCAAACATTTGTATTAGGGCTGTAAGTGCTTCTGGTTTAATCCCTCCCAATTCTAGAAAAACCATAACAAATTTGAAGTAACTTCAGAGAGGTGTTATTTTTGCATTGCTGTGTACTCTGAATAACCATTTAGAAATAGGAAGGCTATGAAAGTGTGCATTCCCATTCCATAATATGTTTCAACTTCTTGATCTGCTCTATAGGCTTCATGATCCCTGGAAGTTTTTCATCCAAGTACTATCCAAGTGTGATGCTGTTTACTTGAAGCTCAAAGCTTTAAAATTAAAGCTCAAAGTTGGTCAAATGCTCCTACCAGCTGGATCTGCATCTGCCTTGATTTGGAGATCTCCTATGTAATTTAGTAAACTTAAACTTAAATCTTCTAACCTACAATATTTTTCTATTGTCCAAATGATGTAAATATTATATTGTATACAGGTTGTCAACTTACAACCCGTTCATTTGGCCACCAAAGTTATGACTATACTGAAAAAGTGATTTATGACTGGCTCTTGCATTTCTGATTGTCAGTGTCCCTACAGTTACGTGACCGTGATTGAGGCACTTGGCAACCATTGTGCATTTATGATGATCACAGTTTTGCCAGGCAGCTTCCAACAAATGAAATCAATGGGAAAGCCAGCAGGGAAGGCCACAAATTGCAGTCACATGATTTCTCGCTTAACAACTGCAATTATTTGCTTAACAACCTCAGCAAAAAAGCTCAAAGAATGGGGTGAGATCTTATGATGCCTTTTTTGGGCATATCTACATATAAATTATTACACTGTTTCAACTAAAAACATGCTCAGTCATTGTATGATTAAATAGTACTTTGAACCGAGCAGAAAGGATTTTTAACTTAGGTGCTGCTTTGCAAAGAAAAACATTATCTAAAAGCATTCACTTCCTGTCATATGCTTCTAAGAAAGTGAATTACTTACTGCCTTCCCACGTACAGTGTAAGAGATTCAGAGCCCCCTCAACTCTTTTCCAATGCTGAAGGTGAAAGAAAGCATAAGCAATTGCTTCACTGTCTCCTCGCTTCAAAATATGTTCAGGGGGTAATATTAAGCTTTTCATTTCTAGGAGATACTACAACAGAAAAACAGCAAACATACAGTCATAATCCAGATATAAAAGAGAAATATCATTATACCGCAGCCCCCTCCCGTTCTGCCAGCACTGCATATTGTTCAGCAGCAAAAATTTAATTAAAGCTCTATTTTCATCCACTGCTTTTTATAATAAATTGGTCATGCATCATAAATGCTAAAATATACCAGCAAATTGCAAGTACCATGTTCTTCATCTCTTTACAGATAGCAGAAAACAATAAACAGCTTTCTCCTTAAAAAGATACAGAAAAATGTATTTTTAATTCCAAAGCATTATCCAAAAAACTTTTTGTACGGAGTGTACAAATGGAGTGTGAAATGGCATATATAAGACATTGCAAGAACATACATTGGGTTAATAGTTTTCTACAAAATATAGGTCAAGGTAAAATTATGCATACTGTCAGATCTGCTCCAGTATGATCCCTTAAGAAAGAAAAACCCTCAACTCCATTTGGTTGAAGCGAAAGGTTCTTTTATTAAAAAGATGTTGGCTGCAGTAAAGTCAAGCTAGCTCTGAGTTTCCCATGCTCAAAAGATACAGAAATGTTTCCCCTCATCTCAGCCCTCCCCCTGTGACCAGTCTATCTTCAGCCAATCTGAACTTGCCAAAGTGTTTTGAGAATGCTGAGATGTTTTGAGGTAATCCACATTCTTTCTTAGGGTGCCTGGCCTTGGACTCTGATACAAACTGATTCCAAGCTTCTATGGTCTTTATCACCTGTCATTCCCCACTCCCTATTTTCCATAACATATACACCCAGCTTTATTGTGCATCTATCCTCCCTCCCACCTTCTAGTCTTTGATGGCAGGATGCCAGTGGAGTGCCAAGCTAAGCCTGGAAGATCTGACATTCTGCTCCCCTTGTCAGAGACATCAGTCCTGGACAGGGAGAAAAAAAGAGGGGAAAGAGAGACAAAAGAAAGTCTCTAATTAGCAGATAATTCTGTGTGGTTTATCTGGATACTGTTCATGAATTTTTTAAACCAGTCTGGAGGCTTTGCTATGTTGGGAATTAACCCATTCAGTCTCCAAGGAAGGGAAGTCTTTCCTTGCTACCAATGTATACGGGAATCCAAAATGTCCTTGACTTTAATGTCCCTTGATCATAATGGGATCAGGAGATAGTTGCAACTCAGGACGTAGGGAAGATGTGAACTGTGGTTTCAATAGGCTGCAATAAAACACCGGGTAAACACATCTGATCATTTTGGCAGCTCAAGTTCCACAGTCCTTGGGTTAATAATCCTTTTTATGGGGAAAGGTCCAACATATTTCAGCCCCAATTTTTTGGATGGTTGTAAATTTGGTAGATACATAGACCTTATCTCCCACTATAAAGTCCATGGCTTAATATGCTTTTTATCAGTTGTTTTTTATATGCTTCTCTAGCATCATTCAAAGGTTTTCTCACTACCAGCCAAATATCCTGTAGTGACCCACTCTTTTAGTGATGGGGGGCCTAAGGCACCTTGGGGATAAATACAAAGTGCTGTCCTGTGGCCACTTTAAATGGAATGAACCATTCCATTTTTGTGTACATTTTGTGAACTATTGTGTACTGTTATTGCAGGCAACTCCCATGAAAGGGAGAAGGTCTTCCCAATTGTCTTTTTAGTAATTAATGTAACACCTGAGATGCTGCTCCAACAGATAATGTAACACCCCGTTTGTATGTTCACAGTCACCATTAGTAGCCAGATGATGCTAGGAGCTGAGCTCGAGTGGTGCCCAAGAATTTTTGGGAACTCCTGCCAAAACTGTGACATGAATTGGACTCTGCAATCTGAGATTATTCTTGGTAGAGCACCATGCAGCTGGTGGATGTGCTGCCTGAAAAGCTTAGTCATTGTGCAAGCAGAGGGGATTTTTTTGACAGGGTATAAAGTGTACTTGTTTAGAAAACAAATTGGTTATCACCCAAATTACTGCATTGCCCGAGTTTTTGGGCAGTTCTATAAAATCCATTGATATCTCTTTCCATGGGGCTTTAGGTTCTGCTACTGGCTGGAGAATCCCTTGCGTCTTGCCTTGTCACTTCTTGATGAAGGCACAAATAGGGCAGCTACTTAACTCTCTATGTCTTCCTTCAGTGATGATCACCAAAATTGCCGCTTCATAAGGTGTAGAGTTTTTACGAAGCCGAAGTGTCCCACCACTTTTGAATCATGGCTTTTTTGTAGAACCATTAACTGTTGGCTTTGTGGGATGTATAGCTTGGCCCCTATTCAAGCCAGACCATCTTACATTGTACATTCATCTTTTCTTTTCCTCCAAAGCTTTCTTTAGCACACACTCTTTAGATCATTGGCTATTTCGGTTTTCATTTTGGCCTGTGCCCGGGAAGTGACTGGAGGGGATAACTGCCCTAATCACCTCCAGCTTTGAACTACTGTATTGCAACAGCCTGGATAAAGCATCTACTAGGAAGTTCCCCCCCCCCCCGCCCCGGGAGGAAGCGGTCAAAGTACTGAGCCCAACAAACTTTTTTGGGCAGTAACCTCGGGGTGGGGAGGGGTTAGAGCCTCCAGATTCTTATGGTCAGTCCATATTTCAAATGAGTTTTTTTCCCCTGCTAGAAAATGTCTCCAAGTTAGGAGAGCTCAGCACACCACATAGGTTTCCTTTTCCAAAACTTCCCATCTCCACTCTCTGTCTCATTAAACTATGCAGAAGTATAAGTGCATGGCTGTAGGATCCCCTGCTCATTTTCCTGAAGAAAAACCATGTTTTTCATTAGCATCATTAGCTAATGATCATTAGCTTCATTATACATCATTAGCATCAACCTGAATGACGAAGGGAGCATTGGGATCTGGGTGTTTCAGCCCTGGCTCTATTGTGAACAGGTGCTTAAACTTTTCAAATGTGGCTTGGCATTCCATAGTCCATTTAAAGGGCTGGCTGGGCTTGGGCTTTCCTTCCCCTTTTGTCTTTAACAGGTTGATGATGGGGAAGGCTATCTGGGCAAACGAGGGAATGAATTGGTGGTAAAAGTTCGCAAAGACCAGGAAGCTTTGTAGTTGCTTCTGGGTGCAGGGAGAAGTCCATTCTAGCACTGCCCGCACCTTCTCAGGGTCCATCTCTATCCCCTCATGGGAAATGCAGTAGCCCAAATAATGAATTTTACTCTGGTGAAATTCACATTTTGATAGCTTGGCATATAGTTTTACCGCTCAAAGTTTTTTGATCACAGCTCTGACTAGTTTTACATGTTCTGCCATTGTCTCAATGTAGATTAAAACACAATTCAGGTAGACTAGCTCTCCCTTGAACAGGTGCTCATGCAGCACTTTGTTTATTGTCTGCATGAACACATCAGTGCCCCCTTGCACACCAAAAGGGAAGGCTCAGAATAGGAAACATCCTAAGTAGCAACTGAAAGCTGTTTTCCACTCATCCTGCCTTGATCCTAACCTGGCAGTATGCCTCCCACAAATTCAATTTGGTGTAAACCTTCCCCTTGGCCAAATGGGCTAGAATGTCCTTCATCAAAGGGATGGGGTAGACATTTTCCATGTAGACAGCATCAAGCCCCCGATAGTCAATACACTGATTAAGGGACCCATCCTTTTTTCCCTAAATAGTAACAAGTCAGCTACCCTCAGTCTGGTGGGCTGGATGAAACCACACTTCAGGATTTTCTCTATTGAAGTCTTAGTTCCTCCAATTCCCAGGGGTCATGGAATACAGCTCAGGTTTGGGTAGTTTGGCCTGCAGTAAGATTTTTATGGAATAGGCAGTTGGCTGGTGGGGTGGGAACACGTCTGACCTCTTTTCATTGAAAATGTCCTGTAAATCCCAGTACTCTTTGGGGATCTGATGATTGCCCTGGGGCCGGTCTTTGGCGGCTGCTCCCACCTCACTTTTTGTTTTTTCCCACAGCAGCTTAGGAGTAGGCTTTTTATGGTCCTTCTCCCATCGCCTTTGCAGCTGGCCCACAGGATCTTTAGCAACCCCTGCTCCAGTTCACACAGGGATTCCACTTCAGAAGCCAAGAAAGTCCTAACACAAGGGGTTTCTTCATGCCAGGGGCCACAATAAAGCTCAGGGTCACCGTGTGTGCCCATCCTCACCTCTACTGGCTCGGTGATAAATGTCGCTGAGATTCCCCCCTGCCACTGAGCTGTCCAGCTGGCAAAAAGCTATGGGCACTTTAAGTTGTCGGAATCTCATACTCAATTTCTCAAGCAGGGAAAGGTTAACCAGACATCTGATGCACCCAAAATCCAAGAGGGCTACTAGCCTCCCTTTGCACCCCAAGGATTCTACCACCAGTTCTATGAGGATGGTCACTGGGTTGCCTGGGCGACTTACCAAGGGATCATCATTGTAGTATGATTTGCTTCCTGCTGGACTGTCCACTGGGCCAGTCGGAATTCTCTCACAATCCTTGGGGGATGGGGTGCACTTTACGACCTTTACTCCCTTCTGGACTGTCTTGTGGTTTCTCTGTGGTGGTTTTGCCAATTTTTTGCCAGGACTCAAAATTGCCTTCTGGGTTGGTTATGCAGCTCAGCAGTAACCAGCTCAGTGCCCCTCCTTCCCACACTTGAAGCAACCAGTGAATCATCAGTATGGACTCTGCTCGCATGCTGGAGGTTGTGGAGGTTCTTTTGTTTCAGGGAAGGATGTTCGATACCCAGGGGTTAGCTGGTATTTGGATTCAGCCAGGTCAATTTCCACTTCTTCTACTAGGACATATCAGCCATGGAGGGTGGGGGGCATCCCTGGAGATACAGGTGTTGTAGGCCTTGTTGCTTAACCCATCTTAGAAGCATCCAAACCATCTTCTGGCCAGTCAGTCAGTCCACAGGCCAGGTCGCAAAACTCTTAGGTGTACTTGGCCTCTTCCCTGCGCCCTTGGCTGATGGTTTTTATGTGGTCTCTGGCTTTGCAATCGGGGGTCTTCAAAGCTCTTCCGAAGGATGGCCATGAAGCAGTAAAAGTTTCTCAGTTCTAAGGCATCATTGTGGAAGAGGACCAGCCATTCAGCCATGGTACCTTCCAATGCCATGGTCATGCACCGCACCTTGGCCCCTTTGGTGGCCATTTCTGGATTATACTCTTGCATGTATGTCCAGACATGCACTAGGAAGAACCCCAACTTCTTTGGAGCTCTGTTGAACTTTACATCCAGGGCTAGTGTCTCTCCATTGCACTGCTGCTTCTACTATAGTCGGGGCAGGCTGGGTTGTGGGGCTAGATGCAGGGGCAGCTGCTGTTGCCATTGCAGTAGAAGAGGTGATTGCTCCATCACTCACCATAATCAAAGCCGGCTGGTTAGCAGGGTGTGCTAACACCTTCTCATGCTTTGTGGTTGCCAAAATCACATCAAGTCCTCTCGATCCAGCTCACCCATTCTTCCTCCAACTCCTCCAGCTCTACTCACGTCTCCTGCCAGCAGATGCCATAGCTTCCATGAATGAGTGTCTCTCCCATGGGCTTCTCTTCCCACTCTTCCTTTTTCCCAATCCCGAGGGACCATGGCTGCAGTAAAGCCAGGTTAGCTCTGGGTTTCCTGCAAACAAAAGATACAGAAAAGTTTCCCCTAATCCAAGCCCCCCACCCCATGACAGTCTGTCTTCAGCCAATCAGAACTTGCCAAAGAGTTTTGGGAATGCTGAGATGTTTTGGGGTAATCCATATTCTTTCTCAGGGTGCCTGGCCTTGGATGCTGGTACAAACTGGTTCCGATCTTTGATTTCTCACTGTATTTATTCTCAGTGTACTTGCTGCTTATATATACAGTATACAGTATGCTACTCATTTCCACAATACCAGGTGATTTACAGAGGTGTAATATCATAATATCGTAATAAAACCTATAATGTAACATGCACAAAACTTTAAAAGTTCTGGGTGAGAAGACGTGTTTTGAGTCTTCTTCTAAACCAGGGGTCACCAACCTTTCGGACCTCAGGGACCACTAAATTCATAATTTTAAATCCCGCAGACCACTAATATGAATTAATACTATTTAGTGCAATATAAAAATGCAATAATTTTTCTGTGGACCACCAAAATTTTCTTGTGGACCACCAGTGGTCCACAGAACACCGGTTGGTTACCACTGTTCTAAACTATATTATGGATCAAATACAGAAAAGGAAATAATGTTAGTGAAGCACAGAAATGTCCCTCTTTTTTTTGCAGCATATAAAAGGAACAACAAACAAACCTTTTAAGGATAGCTTTATAAGTAAATTTCAGAATAACTCACATTGTGAAATTCTGACTCTTACTTATGTAACATGAATAATGGAGCAGAGGTTTTAAATTCACATTTTGACATTCTAGTTGAATTGACCAACCATCTAATACAGTTTTACATTCTGATTAAAAGAACAAGGAAATGGAAAAAAAAGGATTACTCATCACTTGTGAAAAGTCTTAAAGCAGGAAAGTCCCATAAAAAGTTTGAAAGAAGAGGAGGAACACAGGAAGTATTACTCAAATTCAAAAAACAGATCCTGAGGTCTAAAAGGATCTATAGGAAGATTTGGACAAGTGTAATTGATGCAACAGAGTGACAAAGAAAGACGACAGACCTGGCAGATTGCATTACAGAAGAAAAAGAAAAAAATGCAATTGCACAGAAATTATTTACAATATATATATATATGTCAAGCAGGTGAGTTTACAAATGCTGACCCAATGTAAAAACTTCAGCATCAAGCAAATCTCACTTAGAAACATTATATATATGCTTTATTACTACAAACACAAGATTTCTCAAACAAAGTACATTTTAGCTGTTAACAATAGCCATCCAAAAGGGAATGGAATCTAGTACGAGCCAAGATCTTGAAAATGGAAAGATTTGTGATCTTGAAAGTCCTCTAAACACCTCTAAATCCAAAATACTTTGGGAAATTAAAATAAAACTTGACTGCCAACTTTAATTTCTTCTCTCTATTGTTTGCCATATCGTATCCATCCCCATTTCATTTCTGATCCTATGACTGTTAAAATGAAGTCACATTCTTCCCTGGCCACATCCTCCTTGTTTTGCCAAAGTTCCTCTCTGAAAAATAACTAATGACTACTTTGGATTCCAATAATGGCAGATGATCACTGACCCAGCAGATAGGATACAACTATGGTATTGTATTTTCTTATCTCTATTGAACTCTTTAAATCTTATGAGTAAACTAAGAGCTGTCTAAAACTACGCTGACAAACTCACCCATGTTTATTCAGAAGAAAAACCAAGTGAATTGAATTTTATTCCAAACTTAATGCTACATGTCAATAATAAAAAATTCTATGCATATTTCTGTAAGCATTATATTTGATTGAAGGCATGAAAAGAAATGTAAAGGACATCCAAAAAATCAATTATGAGGAAAAGGAGAAAATATGACAAAAGATAGAGACAAAAGAAAATTTTGTTCTAAGTGACTGGATTGGATATTTTTTTCATATGAACAGACACCATTTGACAATTAAGTTGCTACTTAAATTTATTTTGATTCTTATACCAAATAGTAGAGATTCATAACAACTCACTTTTGGCACATGTGGATTAAATTCTACTGCTCTGTGAATAGCTTCCACTGCATTCATTTCTGCTGTGCTTAGACCTCTTCTTGAAGCTGCCTCTGGAGAAAACCTATACAGAACAAAGAGAAGAGAAGCATGAAGATTAATTTTGGTATCACAAAGAAACATAAAAGGAAGAACTAAGTCAAAGGGGTCTTTGAAATCAGCTGAGCCAGTTCACTTGGCTCTTATCAAACCTCCATGGCAAAAAACATCCAAACAACTAAATTATAGAGATATTTAAAATCCCAGCAGAAGTCAAAAGCATGTTTGAAACTTATCACAATAATGTTCAAGCAGTCCATGTTCTCTTTCTGTCTGCCTGCTAATCTAAATTTATTCTATGTGTTTGCTTTTAAAATCTCTGGGCTGGGAGGGGGGCATGGGGAGGTGTGAGAAAAAAAATCCCAGATAAATTACATTTTCGGATGGCTTCAGGACTTCTCAACTCAATGCCATTGAGACAAGTTGAGTTGAAAGCCTGGTGCAGCAGCAGCAGCAGGAGATCTGCTCCCAGCTGTATCTGTGTACCCAAATTGAGGGCAAATATTATCTGCCCCAGAGAGTGGAAGATGGGGAGAAAAATACCCAGACCATGCAATCTCTTTCTCACCTCACACCCCACGGCTAACTCCATAGCTGTACTTGGCAGGCAGCCACCACAGGGAAAGCTGTGACAAACCTAGCCCTGCCCTCCCAAGCTGGAGTCGCTGTGTAGGGAGGAAAGATGTTGCAGTTGGTACTGGCGATCTACAGGACAAAAAGAATGAAAGAAAAAAAATTACTCAGGTCTTGAAGTGCACATACACTACAATAGCAAACTCTCTGAAAAAAGCAGGAAGGAAAGCAGACTTTCCCATGCGGCCTGCTCCACACCCACTCGGCTGAATTCAGAAAGCATGGCGATGGTGGGATGTCTACTGCTTGGGTTTGGTTCACTTCCACCTCTGATCAGACCCTGCCTCGGGTCTGGTGCTGTGCTTCGACAGCAACCATATGACAGGGCCAGACACCTTTCAGAGCTGCACACAATTATGTTTTACATACAAGTTAAAAGGACATCACTTGCCTGCCAGGAATTCTTATGCAATAAGCACTTTGTCTATCTGCCTCAAATATAAAGTTTAGCCCCTTCCCAGTCCAACACCACACGTATTATTCTGCTGGTAAAACTACATCGCCAGAATTACATTTGTGGCATTCAAACTTCTTTTGCTAGCAGAAAGAAAGTGGCTAGCTGTTTTTTTACAATTAAACTATATGGAATTCATTGTTGTTCCCACAGTATCCATTCTTGGTAGTATATTGCAGACTTATGGCAGGCCTAATGCTTTACTGCCAGGATGAATAACCTTCAACTATGAAAAATGTTTTGCTATGTTTAACAGAGTAAAATTTGAGCAGGCAGGAATTCTGCCAGACTTACTTGTCAGAGACAGCTCTGGCTTTGAGAAGGGCAGCTGTGTAGCATATTGTTGCTGATTTTGGTAAACTTATATCTGTTGGAAAGAAAATAAAAATAAGAATATATGATTCTTCTATGTCTGCACTGAGGATGAATCATTACAAGTGGGCAGCTAAAGAAAATGAAAGGATAAAGAAGAAGACATAGACAGCTATCAATACTCAGTAGACGTTAATTTGATGAAATGGGAAAACCTATCATGAACTATCAGAAAATCAAAATCATGGCATTTGCCTAAAGGCCCAAAAATCACTCTTGGAGGATAGATAACAATAAATTTGAGCAGGTTTTCTGGTTTAAAAATCTTGGTGTAGTCCTACATTCTGACAGTACTGAGAATCCCTATGGTGACTTTGTTGCTGAAAATGCTTTTAAAGGACTTCATCTACTATGTTTAAATTCCTCAGGAAAAGAGGTGACCATTCCTGCAGCAAATTATTTAAAGTCAAGCCAATAGCACAACTTTTCTATGGTGCCCAGCTGGGTCCCTTTTCTAGTTTTACACCATTAGAACTTGACCCATCCAAATTCCTAAGTCCTTCAAGCCCCAAAATGTAGTTCTAATGCTACCTTGAGGCTAGAGACAAGCCTCATGAAAGTAGACGCTAGAGTGTAGGCAACCATATCAACTGCTGGCTTAAAAGATCAGTTTTTCCTCTTGGTCTTGCCTCACTAACTATGAGGAATTTTTTTCAGTCCACATGGAAAATGACTGAGACATCTAAAATCACATCTTTGGGATTTTCTCCAGTTCTTCCACTCAGTAAAGGACATGATTGGGCCAAAACTCTCATCAAACAACATGTAGCAGATACAGAGCTGGACCTTATTAAATGCTAAGATAGGTAATATGAATATATTTTCCCAAATACTTTTTAAAAAATAAACAGTTTATTGGTTTATAAATAATGCTTACCCAGTAACCAGTTACCATTCTGCAGTCTTCCTCAACATAGAGCACACAATTCCCATCCAGTGAGGCAAAGGAAAACACCAAATTTGGGAAGGCCGCAGTATTGTATTTATCTTTCCATAACATGGATTCACAATTTTCAGATGCCTTATGGATGAAGGACACTGGGTAATAAATGTTTGCTGTTCCTGCGTGTGGTACCTTTCTGTATAAAGTACTGTAGCTTACTTGAAATATCCACAGCGTACACAAACCAGTGTACACTGATGCATAAAGCTAAGGTTTCCATTCTTTAGTTTCTCTATCCTTAGTCCTTCTTCCCAGGGATGACTCAGACACTGGAAGTGAGCCAAGTTGGAAGAATAACTTGAAGTAACAATCCATGCATTGGTTAGATGGATAGGGCTCAGATTCCTTCATCTATGACTTCTTTAAACTAAGTTGCACAATCTTCTCTGTCTTATGAGACTATATATAAATTCACAGGAAAACGTAATGTATTTAACATGATTGTGGTTTAAATATAGTCTCATTAGTCAACTATTCTTAAGGTTCTTTGGAATTTAAGAGGAATAATGTACTTTAAAGCTTGTTGGCATCTGTGGGGCATGTGCAAATATCTCCAGAGACAAAAGCGAAAAACAGCCAGAGAAGCAAGCAGAAGTCAGTCTATTTACCCCTTCTCCATTTACCAAAATAGAATATGCTTAATCAATCTCAAACCATTGGCATTTAGAAGGTTTGGTCCTTGAATCAAACCATCCAATTTGTGTATCCAAACTGCTGTAGCTTCACTGTGGTTGCCGTTATTATTTATTTAACCAATTGATAAACTGTTTTTTTCATATTCACAGCAAGTAGACAAGATAAATGGCCAGTTACCATCATCAAACTCTTAAAAGTCAGGCAAATATAATAACCACAAAAGACAAAAACAAAGAAACAAACAGAGAGAAGAAGGAGTTTCCGGGTTCAGAATTCAAATACCATAGCAAACACTATCACACATTACACAAAACAGCCTACTCTATGGCATCCCATTGAGATTTTAATAGAACAGTGTCTGAACTACAGTGGGACCTCTGCATTCAGTATGTGGTTAACCTAATGGTTATCCTCAGCTTTGTCTCAATAAGCAAACAAGCAAATACCCAGTCAGGTTTTACGTTTTCAAAACTCCACTGGGATCATGAAAAAAAAATTGATCCACTGATATTCAAAAATACACATCAAATGTTAATTTCTTATTTATTCTTTGTGCAAACCAGACTTTATATAAATTTATGCATTGTAATAATTTTAATTGGGGACACCAGATTGCTGAAACCTGAATATTTTTGTATAATGTATAGATGGTTGTCAAGGAAAAGCTCAATGACTCACTTTGCAAATGAGGTGAGGAAAAAACGGTTCTTCTTTGAATTAGAGATCAGAAGTTACTGATTTGTAAATTTCTGGACACTAGCTGCTGGGGAAAAAATTAGGGAATTCTTGTCCTTACATGTTGCTTCTGATCTTTTTTCTGGCTGGCCAACATAGTAAACAAAATGCTGAACTTGAATTTTTTGCAGTTGGAATATTATATCAGATACCAGAAGCAACATCTGAAATTGTGGCTTTAAATTCACCCTATACAACTCTTATAATAAAATCTGGACTTCAAAAAATTCATACGACCTATAAAAAATAAATAAAATTGGGATTTCAATACCTTTTTGCTGCCATCAAGAGGTTGCCTAACCTGATAGACCTAATATTTTAAATGTTTTATATTATTTTAACTATAATAAAATGTAGAAAAATACAGATAGAAATGTTGCTGTTGTATTATATTACTTCTGCTTGTTAAGTTTCCTCAAGAAAGCTTTTTATGCATTTGGGAAACTTTTACAGGGATGATATTGATGATTGGAATGCAAAAGCTATGTCATGCACATGAAAAAGACTGGAATTTCTGGCTTAGAATATGGGATTTCTATTCATCCAAGACTGTTCAACACTAATAATATTCATTAATCATGATTGAAAGCTCAGTATTTTATAGGTAATGAAAAATAAGGGCCTCAATATATATAAAGTAGTGTGGTATCTCAGTATTCACCCTTAATTAGTTCCAAGAGGTGCGATAAAGTACCAACGATGGGTAACAAACAATTTTTTCCTATCAGGAATAATGTAATGAGTCACTTGGCAGCTGAGGCCAACAAGTTCTAGTTTGGCCATTGAGTACCAAACAAAAAATGAGTACCAGGACAAAGTTTTCATCTCAAAATGTGTTGAGTACCAAATTAGATGAGTTTCAAAGCAATTGAGTACCAAGATACCACTGTATACATCTTAGCTAATTTTCACGTTCATCACCATTAAAACAGCTTACCACCTCTCTGAAAATGGAAGGAAGTATTTGATTGGTGTGCAGAAGCATCTACTGGATTTTCTGGCTTCCAAGAAATTTCTTCTGAGATTTTGCTGGGCATTTCCAGAGTTCTTGGTTAATTAACTGAATATATTGGCAACCATTGCTTTGGACAGAATTGCACCTGAGCAGCCTTCCTTGGTTTGTTGATACACTTGTAGAATTGATTTTCCAAAGAACTCTGAGAATTGAAGTGGCAAAAAAGATGTGGAGAGGAATTCTGGTGGAAGACAAAGAGTGGATCTGTCCAATCATGGGTAAGATCTGATTTTTTTCTTTGCCTTTATTCTGACCAGAGATTGCTGATTAGCAGCCTTTTCTGAAGTATGCTCAAATCTTTTAAGAAAAGTTGGATGGCAGAATATTTGCTGGACCACTGTAAAGGATTTGCAGTATAACTGAATGATAAAACAGTTTAGATCCATGCAGAGTTGGACATTAGCTAGTCAGATTCAGTTGATATGAAAATACCTCACCTTGTGAAGCTATCGGGAAATTGAGTCTATTCATTCTGAAGAAATGGACGTGATCTTTAGTAATACTATCAGTGCAGTGTGGTTAGATACATGCACTAACTGGCTGGTAAAAGCCACTAGACTGATGAAAGGTTACTGGATTAGAATGATAGTAAATGCATCCTTGAGAGAAGAATTTGTGTTCTCGGCCTTGAAAACGGCACTCTAATGGCCTTTAAGAAAACACTGCTTGATGGTTTTTCAGTTAACTAGGAGAACCATCAACCAGCCTTGAATCTTCCTTTTATAGCAAAGAGTATTGAGGAGGGGCTAGAGCTAGGGTTGGAGGGGTTGAGATGAATTATTTGGACTATTTTTAGATGAGTTTCATGCTAGGGTATCTTACCAAGGACATACAAATTGTTCTAATGGATGATATATGGCAAGATTCCTCATCCTCTTCAACCTCTCAGTTGCCTTTTATCACATCAATTATAAAATCATTTTGAACTGTCTGTGGGACTGGAAAAGGAAGCATAGTGTTATAGATTCTCTGGGACCTTCAGTTTCAGTTGGTAGTGATGAGAGAGGTAGTTGGGAGAGGTCAAGTCCGAAAAGTACCAAAAGTGTACAACTTTCTCTGCTCCATAGTTTAAGCAACAGTGGTAAGTGATTCATCAACACAGAGTCAAATATCATGATACCCATTGCTCATCTCAATTTCAGAACAACCAGAATATATGGTCAAAGCACTGTCCCATTGCTTTGGGATTGTCAGAATCTGGATAGGAATGAATAGATTTAGGCTTACTTCCTGCAAGATGGAGAAGCTGTAGGTTCAGTGGTCAATGAGCCATTAGTCTTGGACTGGATTGGTTCCCTCATTTTACATTACATTATTTTTTAACCTGGAAGTCTTCTTCAACTCCCAACTTTTGCTTATTGAGATAGTGACATTGTGATGAAATTGGTGATGATGGGAGATTGTTTCGCAGCATACTGACTATACATATTGCAACTGTAGGTTGTGGTAATCTTTATTATACAATTGGAGTATATGTCCTTAGAGTTGTCTATGAATAAAAATGGCTTGCAAACCCATGAAATAAATAGGTAGCATGAATGTATTAAATTTTAAAATCAGAGTTTACTAAATCTGACACTTCTTATCTACTGTTTTGATTTTGCTACGAAGAACAAGCAAGTGCCCTCTTTATAAACAAATTGAATGTGATTACATAGCCAATTTATATGGTGCACCTGGCAACAAGTCAAAGCAATGCCAACAATAAGATATGTATTGTTACTAGAAAATATAATTAATTGTAGTTCGGCAATTGTCACTTTAGCATTCTATGTAATCCAGTCTATTAGTTTATGTATCTTTCCCTCCTTTTGCTATCCAAAAAGCCAGAACTTCTTTTTTCTTAGAATATTTTTGCTATAAAAGCAATGTCCTTCAGAACAAAGAGAGTTAAAAGCCTTCAATAGTAAATCAAAATAGATGTCTGACGACAACTTAAAAAACAACTGAAAAGAACTGAAAAATGCAATTAGGCAGGGTCCTCCTCCTCATTTTTTGTTCTAGTGGGACCTATCTGAAATTCTGAGGACAAGTTGTGCACTTTCTAGCAAAATGTCTGTTTTCAAAGGGTCCTGGTTCATATGGGGGGATTTATCAAAATGCAATTCCCTCTAGTGCCCTTGATCCCTGCAGACTTTTCTCTAATCCTAACCTTTTTCCAAGGTGATAGGAATACTTCCAGCACTTAATTTCTAAGAAGTCTTATGGAGTCCACTTATGGACCAGGAAATCTTTAGAAAAAGAAATTATGTAGAAGGTACTTTTCATGATGCAAATTATTATTTTTACAAATTATAGAATGTAAAAAAATCAAGTGGGCTTGATTTGAGTGAAGTGACTTTTCCTAGAACTCCTAAGTACCATACTGAAGATCACAGCAGCTGGACCTGTCAGAATGCACGCAGCAAATTTTGGAGGAGTTTAATGTCTTGTAGAGTGTCAAGTATGTTGAAGAGAAATCTTGCTATGTTAGTGGAACAGGCACCAAAGAACATCTCAGAAGGCTACTTCAACTAAGAAATGTAAAGAAATATTAAATCAGTATGCTTAGAGGAGATTGTCCTAATACCCCAGTGGTGCTTATGGCACTATTTCCGTCTCTTAAAAACATGTTAAGTTTTATTTTAATTTTTTTCTACTTATTCAAGCTTGTGGCAATTCTTTTTAAGCAAAAACCTCATACAAAGTATTGCTGCTGCTTTGTAAAAGTCTGTGGACTGAAGTACTGATCCAACACTGGCAATAAAGATAAGGAACAATGTACTAATTTACATACTACTCAAAAACCTCATTTATATTTCATCCAACAGCAAAAGATTGATGGGTGGCTTAGTATAAAACTTGATAATTTCAAATTTTAAAAAGCGGGTTATTTTAGATGCCCTTCAAAATCTAGCTACCCAAGGAAACAACTTCCAGGTTGATGTCATGGTGAGATAGGATGCAAGGAGTGGGTCGCAGAGAATGGTGGCTCTCCAGCTGGACCCAGGGATTCCCTCCCATCCAACAATGAAAAGGAGAGGCAGCCATTATGGCTGCCATGAAGCTGGGGCAGCCAAAGAAAGAAAGAATGTGCTGGACAGTGATTGGAACTGGGTGATTCTCTTTTTATCTAGAACCTAACCCCAAAGAAAATAAACCCTGGAAAAGAGACCCTTTGAAATGCTTGTTTAAGCAGTGAACAATTACAGAGAGAAAAATTGTAGACCCAAAAGAAAAGGAACTAAAGGGAGAGCACAAAATCTTTAAAATATAAAAAGATTGGATTTTTAAACTGTATTGGCAATATTTTGGTAAGGCATTTTAAAATGCTGGAATTATTGGTCTGAATAGTCACTATTTGCACAAAAACTGAAATAAATATTTGTCAGATTTTGTGCAACATTGAAATTTATGCTGAAAAGGTGCCATCTACTGGTGAATGGAATATATACTAGACTCCTACAACCTTGGGCAGTACTGATAAGACAAAAGAAAAAAAGTAGAAATAAATAACACCTGGGGGACTGCTGTGCTATTTACTGTTCGATATACATCTACTTCATGGTTACTGGAGGTATAACTGTAAGATAAACTATATCTTTCTGTCCCGAACGATATCTTTCAAAGATTCTGGAGCATAGGGGAACCGCCAGAGGACTGAAAACAGATGATGTAGTTCCCATCTTAAAAAAAAAAGGAGGGGGGAAACAGACCTATCAGCCTGACTTCAATACCAGGGAAAATTCTGGAAAAGATAATCAAGTAATGAATCAGCAAACATCTAGAAGCAAACAAAGTAATAACCAAAAGCCAACATGGGTTTGTCAGAAACAGATCATGCCAGACTAATCTTTCTTTTTCTAATCATGCCAGACTAATCTTTCTTTTTCTAATGCATTCTTTGACAAAGTGACAAAATTAGTGGACCAGAGGAATGCTGTCAATATAATTTACTTGGACTTCAGTAAGGCATTTGATAAAGTAGACCATAACCTACTATTAGATAAAATAGAAAAATGTACGTTAGGTAGTATCACCACCAGATGGATTCGTAACTATCTGACCAACCACACTCAACATGTAGTCCTAAATGGAACTGCATCTACATGGAGGGAATTATGTAGTGGGGTATCCCAAGGCTCTGTTTTAGGCCCAGTACTCTTCAACATCTTCATCAATGATTTGGACAAGGAGATAGATGGGGAACTCATCAAATTGACACCAAGCTAGCAGGAATAGCCAACATTCCAGAAGATAGGCTTAAGATACAGAAGGATCTTGGCAGACTTGAACATTTAATCTAACAAAATGAAATTCAATGGTGAAAAAAGTGAGGTTCTACATTTAGGCAAGGAAAATAAAATGCACAGGTACAGTATATGTGGTACCTCACTCAATAGTAGTAATTGTGAGACAGATCTTGGAGTCCTAGTGGACAACCATTTAAATATGAGCCAGCAGTCTGCAGCAGCTGCCAAAAAAGCCAACACAGTTCTAGGCTGCATAAACAGAGGGAGAGACTCAAGATCATGTGAAGTGTTAATACCACTTTATAATGCCTTGGTAAGGCCACACTTGGAATATTGCATCCAGTTTTGGGTGCCACAATGTAAAAAAGATGTGGAAACTCTAGAAAGACTGCAGAGAAAAGCAACAAAGATGATTAGGCTACTGGAGGCTAAAACATATGAAGAACAGTTGCAGGAACTGGGTATGTCTAGTTTAATGAAAAGAAGGACCAGGGGTGACATGATAGCAGAGTTCCAATATCTCAGGAGCTGCCACAAAGAAGAGGGAGTCAAGCTACAGTATTCTCCAAAGCACCTGAGGGTAGAACAAGAAGCAATGGGTAGAAAGTAATCAAGGAGAAAAGTAACCTAGAACTAAGGAGAAATTTCCTGACAGTTAGAACAATTAATCAATGGAACAACTTGCCTCCAGAAGTTGTGAATGCTCCAACACTGGAAGTTTTTAAGAAGATATTGGATAACCATTTGTCTGAAGTAGTGTAGGATTTCCTGTCTAGGCAGGGCATTGGACTAAAGACCTCCAAGGTCCCTTCCAACTCTGTTATTCTGTTATTATGGAAGACAGCTAAAGATAGCGACTTTTAAATGCCAGGATCTATGACTGAATTTACAGAGCGGACTTAAGGAGACATTTGGAAATCTTTCTGGATTACCAAAATAGAACTAATTGACTAACTGTGGGACACAAAGTACTATAACTATTGCAATATCCTGAGGAGCAACACTAGGATTGAGCAAAAAGTTTCTAAGATGGCTTTCTGAGGTCGTAGACAATTGAGACTTTGGGGCGGTGACAGACTATTGACAGGCTATTAAGCAATATTTGGAGCTATCAAAATAATACAAGATGTTGCATCAGGGGGAGATGAGTGGATTTCAAAAAGAAATGGTGTTGATGCTCCAAAGTACTTATATGTTGGTAAAGAACCACAGGGAGATAAAAGACTTAATACATGAAATTGGGGAAAATCAGAAAATGTTCAACAAGGGACAATGAATAAAGATCATAAAACACAGGAAATAGAGGAGATAACAGAAAGATCAGAGAAAAAGACAGAACAGATAAATCAACAAATAAAACAAGAAGAGAAGAAGGAGAAGACAATAAAGACTTATGAATCAAATAAGGGACAATATATATTAAGAAATTTAAAAAATGGGATTGGATATAAAAAGAAAGATATTTTTGAAGAGAAAATAGGGGCTCGGGCAGATCCTCCAGAGGTACGGCAGTAAAAGATAGTAGAGATGGAAAAAATATTTTGGTTAAATAGGAAAGATGTAGACAGAGACAAAGACCCAGGGGACGAGTTTGGGAGGCAAGTCAAAAAATGAATAAGGATTGAAATACTAAAGCGGCAAAGAGATGAGGTTAGAAAGGGAATGCTGTTTAATATAAACAGAATAATTATTCTCCAAAGCACCTGAGGGTAGAACAAGAAGCAATGGGTGGAAACTAATCAAGGAGAGATGCAACTTAGAACTAAGGAGAAATTTCCTGACAGTTAGAACAATTAATCAGTGGAACAACTTGCCTGCAGAAGTTGTAAATGCTCCAACACTGGAAATTTTTAAGAAAATATTGGATAACCATTTGTCTGAAATGGTGTAGGGTTTCCTGCCTGGGCAGGGGGTTGGACTAGAAGACCTCCAAGGTCCCTTCCCACTCTGTTGTTGTTGTTGTTGTTGTTGTTGTTGTTATTATTATTATTATTATTATAAGATTGGCTTTATTGAGAGCTAGAATAGAGGTAGAAACAAGATCAAGGGGGAATATTATTATACATATTTTTATATCATATACTAAAAGTAATAACTACAGTAGATGTAAAGATTAGATATTGAAAGATGGTATCACTATTTAAATAATATTGTAATTGTTATCGCACAAAAACATTGAACTAAACAACGAAGGAACACACTCTAATACAAATATGTATAATAACACCACAATTACATAAGTATGATATTACTATTATGATACCGAGATGCCTCACTGTTTATATAATGATATTGATATATATCCAAAAATAAAAAAAACTTAAGAAAAAAAATCAATTAAAAAAAAATTAGCTATCTAAGAAGAATGCAATAGAAAGAGAAATTGTTCTGGTCAGAAGCAATCTTAGATCCACATTTACAGCTTCTGCAGCTAGCAATTTTGGTGGCTGCAATATCAAACTGCTACTGATGGAAGAAAATGACTCGCTTAGGCAAGTCCTTATTTCCTTCCTCCAAGGCTTCTTGAAAACTTTTATCTGTACCTGTTTTCAAGAGTTTGTGTGGCACTTCGGCTTCCTGTTGGCAGTCTTTTTTAGACCGCTAACCCTGTAGTCTGTAGAGCTGCCAGGACAGCATCGATCAGCAGTCCGGCAGCTTGAAAATCTCCCCCTCGGGCAAAGAGGGAGAGATGAGCATTCGGGCTGAAGTTGAGCCACCCGGAGAAGCCCCAGAAAAGTTTCTGGAGGCTTGAGGGGAGTGCTCCTTCTAAAGCCTGAAAGAAACTCCGGACTCGGAGGGCATCTGCCTTTTGGCAGAAAAAAACGTAGCGTCCAATCTCTGCGGCAGAAATGGATTTGTGATGGATTGTAATGCGGATAGAGCAGAAACTGGAGTTCTAGCATTTCTTTGTAAGAAGATTGTAAGCCCCTAATAGAGGATACATTTGTTGCGAAGATAGGAGAGAAGAAAGCAAATGGCGTTTTGTGGAATGCAAGCAAATGGCGATTTGTGTATTGGAAACGAAAATTAAGGAAATGCTTTTTTTTTTTTTATTCAAAAAGTTTTACAGAAAATTTCCCCCCCCTTTCCCCCCAACCCCCCTCCCTTCACTAATACCCTCCCCCCTCCCCCCTGGCTTCCCGGAACAAGCACAAGGTATAGTTAAAAATAAAACAAACATATGCTAAGAAAATTTTCTCCCAAAACTATTATACCAATTTTCCTTCTCTAGCTCTGACTTCCTCCTAACATAACCAAAATCCTTCAAAAAAAATAAAAAATAAAAATAAAAATTAAGAATTAACAATAGTAAAATATATAAATCAATAGAACAAATTAATCCTAAAGTATTTAAAACCAACTAAAGCATAAAAATCCAATCCAATTCAAAAAATATGTCCCTTATAACTTCTATAACCATATAATTTTCCCCCCATGTCTTTCTTACATAAGATCTTTTGAAAATATTCTATTTAAAATTTAGTGCAACACCTTATAAAATTTCAATACAGAAAATTACAATATCTATTCAACTTTAGTCCTTCCTCATCAAAATCCAGTATAGATCCAAATATCTAGTCTTTTATGATAGATATAAAACATATAATCAACCCATTTCTTCCAGATTCCTCACAAATTGTCTTTCCGGGACACTAATATTTTTGTCTATTAATATTTTTAAAAAACCTTGTTTCAAGAATAATACTTTTGTCTCTTGCCATTTTTTTGATGCATTAATCTCTGTCTTTCCTTCATTACTCCTTTTAAAAAGTCAATCACAATATTTCCTAGTAATTCCTTATGTCCAAGAATCCAAAAATTACTGCCGTATATTCCATCAGTCCAAAAAGAAAACTCTTGGGAAACATTAAGCTTGTGAGTCTTTTCCGTTCAATACAAATAAAAAAAGGAAATGCTTATTAACAGGCAGTGTGGAACCAGGAGATATACAAGAAGATACTGATTAAATGGAAGAAATGAGAATTTTATGATTTATATTTCTTCTTCTTTGGGATTATAGTGATTTAGAAGAAAAGTTTTTTGAATCTTTCCTTTTTAACCCCTTTTTGTCCCCTGTTACTAGGTAGGTTATATATTTTTTAAAAAGGCTTTTAAGCAAATAGTACCAAAGCCACTAAAAACTTTGAAATTTCTTCAGTTCAGATACGAAAATTAAAAGAAGACATCAAAGAGGAATTAAGAAATTTTTTACATGTTTCTGGAGACTCATTTTTCAGAAATAGATCAAAAATTTGATGAAATAGAGAAAGAGATGTTGGATTTTAAGGAAGTGGTGGAAGAGCAGAAGAGGGAAATGAAAATGGTAAAGGATGCAATTGCGCAAATATTAAGCTCTTGTATTCAGATGGAGAATAGTTTGGAAGAACTTAATAAAGTTAATTTAGAGTTGCAAAGGAAAATAGAGGAAATTCAAAAGAATCAAAACAATTGGAACTTAGATAATAAGATGGAAGATATACAGGCAAAGGTAGATAGGGCAGATGAAGAAAGTAATATTACAATATAGATTAATGGAATATGCCATAAGGGTGAGGGGGTTGAAGGAAAGTAGGAAGGAAAATTTAAAAGAGATTTTTACGCAAGCTTTTGCTCAGATAAAGGGTGTGGAGCCAGAAGACTTTGAAATTAATATTGAAAGAATTTATCGTATTAATTCTTGGTGGGCAAGACAAAATAGATTACCGAAGGATGTGGTTATTTATTTTACAACTAAAAAGGTTAGGTATGAACTCTTGCAAGCCTTTTATAAAAATAAATTTCATATATTGGGACAAGATATAAAAATGATGAAGGAAATTCCTCCTAAAATGTTAAGAAAGAGAAAAGAATTTGCTTTTTTAGTAGATGAGTTTAAGAAATATCAGATATATTTTAGATGGGAAGTTCCAATGGGTTTGTCAGTGAATTTTAGAGGTAGAAAGTATTTTCTTAGTACAGTTATGAAAGCAAGACATTTCTATATTAATGTTTTAAAGAGTGGGAATCCTTTGTTATCAGATGCTAAGTTAACTGGTTTGGAGATGATGGAAAATAGAATAGGAGAGGGGAGGAATGTTTAAGATGTGAATATGATGATTATGGTTAATTTCTAGAATTGATTTGTTTAGGATATAAATTATAGGATTTTTGTTATTTGTTATTTGTAAGGTATAAACCTATGGGATGATACTATTTAATTTTGATGAATGGAAAGTAAAATTTATGAATTTAGATAATGTTGTGGATGTAATGATGTTAATTGTTTACTGTTATATTGTGGATGTAACTTAAATGATTATTCGTTTTAATTGATACGCTTTGGATATAAGTTTATAGACAGCAAAAGTTATGAAGTTAAGTTGGAAATATCATATCTGAGAGATTTGATTCGTAATTATATTTGACTGATGGAGTAATATTGGAAGATTGGACATTAAATGTTATGACAATTGAAGAAATATATAAGTGATGAAAATTTAAGCTTGAGAAGATGGACTGTAATTTAAGAAATGGACTTATGAAATTTGAAGGAATATGCAAGTGGAGAAAATTTGAAATTGAGATGATGGACTAATTTTAAAAATGGACTGTAAGAAGAAGTAATATGTGAAGGGAAGATTGTATTGGTATTGTTCCTTTTTTTTTTTTTTTAATTACTCTTTCTTATTTCTTTATCTTTGTTGTGAGGGGATTTAAAGTTTTAGAGAGGGGTGGGAGTTTATGTATCTTTTGTATACTTTAGCTTGTGATTGTTGGTCATAATACCCAGTATTTGCTCTGGGAAGTCCGGGAGTGGGGGAAGGGGGAGGAGGGGGTAGGGGGGAAATGATACATGGATTGGTTATTAATGTACAGTAATGATTGAAGATATGAAATTAAAATCTGAAATGATATTGGGGCTACTCGACTGCCATTTCAGAAAGAAAGGGAGAGAGGAGTAGAAGGAGGGAAGAAAGTAGGTAGGAAAGAGTTAAGAAGGAGGAGGGGAATAAGAAGGTTAGAAAGGGTGGAAGATGGGAGGAGTGGAGAAAGAGGAGAAGAAGTAGTAAAGTTAAGGAGATGAAGGAGGGGAAAGTAGTAGAGGGTAGAGGGAGGTTGTGAAGAAAGGAAGTGGCAGTCGGGCAGGCCCGAATCAGCAATAAATAAAAATTAATGATTAATGATGGATAACAGATTGTACATAAATATGATGTTGGAAAATGGAAATAATTTTTTTTTATCTATATAAAAAAAGTGTTTGTGTGGCACTTCTAAAGTAAGAAAACAGGAAGAAGGAAACAGTTCTTCCTTAGGTCCTATAACTTCACCTTAGGTTCTAATGAAATTAGAAAGACTTTTGTAAAGCAAAAAGGTACGAAGTCACTGATAGAAAATATTTATAACTCATAAACTTATAGAAGAGTTAGTAAAACTCTGAAGGTCACCAAGAAAAAACCAGAATGATAAATGAAATGCATAATTGTCTTTCACTACTACAACATTTAAAAACTAGGTATCATAAATTAAATGGAATTATTTGGAAGCTACAATTTACTGTAACAGCTAAAGAAAATCCCGCAAAACAAATAAAAAGAAAATCAAAATATGATTTTGTTAAATGACATTTCTCTCCTTTGTTTTACACCCATACAGACAAAGAGTATCAGGGTATATAAAGAGCTACTTTACTTACCATCATATTTTGCTAAAACAGCTTGAACATCCGCATATGCTTGTAACTCCAGCAGAGCTTCTAGCAAATTTTCGTGGATGTTGAACATACTAAGAAGAGGGAATTCCTTCATCAACTATAAAGAAAGAAAGAAAATAGGCTTAGTACTTAGCATGGTATTTTACATGGCAAATATAAAATAAAATTATAATGATCGTTCACATTTAATAATCTCATCCCACCATTCTCTGAATTTAGAACATGAAAACAATACATAAGCATATATGGTTAGTTTAATAAATCTAGCTGCATTAAAAAATGATACATTGAAATTTTCTAGTAAAGCCCATACTAAGCTAGATGGACCAAAGAGTCTAACCTGATGAACAACATTTTTATTTTACAGACTAGTTTTCTATCTTGCAACCAAGAGAATGGAAAATGGATGAGTTGGGTATTAACTAGGCTTCTGTATATTATACCAAGAACCTGATTTGGATCAACTGGATATTCTGAAATGCTGGCAGGGTATAGTTAGCTTTAGGATAAACTTTCTTTAAGCCCAATTTTTTATGCCTTATTAAGACATTTTCACATCATTTCCTGATAGGAAGCATAGGAAAAGGGTTAAAGATGTATTCTTTATTTGATTGATTGATTTCTATAGCTGCCCATTCCAGCCAAGTAACTCTGGATGGCATACAATTTTAAAACTATAAAACAGTTAAAACAATTAATGAAACATCCAAAAATTGTTTTTCATAATGTTATATTCTACTACCACATTTCCTCATTATTTGTAGGTTCCAGAAGTCAATTTAAAAAAATTAGAAAAAGGAGTTGAGAAATGATGGAAAAATTAAGAAGCGGATAGCAGTATAACATCTAAGGCCCATCTGAAGAAATAAATTCATAAAACAACTGACGTTAAAAGATTTGGCAAATACCAACAAACTATAATTATATGGATAGGTAACAATAACAAAATATAACTAATCTGGTTTAAAAAACACAGCCAGAATATGCTAAATTAAATTGATCCCATTTAAGAGACATGGACATTTGTTCTAGGGATATATAATCATGATCACCTTATTAACATTCATTTGTCTAATCATGCAGCAACAGCTCTTGTGTTCCTAATTTTACTTATAAAGATCGGAAAGCAGTATTTTAATTTTACTAGCATATTAAATTACATTCTCCAGAGCCATTTGTATCTAGAAGAAGACTGACTAAATGAAATATCTAGTCAGTATCTATAATCCTTCTTATTCTGGGTCAGTACATCTACACTGAAATATTCAATTTTTATCATTATTAACTTTTCAGGATTGAGTTAAAACATTGAAGTCAGCTTCAAAATTTATTTCAATATTGCTGTGCTTGTTACAGTAAATGTTTTAAAATGAAAATAAATATCTTGTCAAGTCTTGAGATACTTGAATCACAAAACAGTGAGAAAGAACAACCAAAACTGGATTGGAAAAACTACACTTTCCTAAACAGAAGAACTGCAAAAACTCAATATTTCACCTGTTGGTTAAAAAAATCCTCTAAGAATTTGGTCTAGAACAGGGGTGCATGTGGCTGGGAAATTCTGCAATTTGAAGTTCACAAATCATAAAGTTGCCAAGGTTGGACACCCATGGGCCAAAAAATGAAGGTATCAATTTAGTCCAATTTTGACGAACTGTGGTATATATAGGTTGTATTTGATAAGAGCACAAAACCATTATAATTTTTAAAGTAACTTCTATGTATGTAAAAATCTTGATGCTTGGTGGTGAGAAGGCAGAGAGAGTGATTAGTTGAAGTCCAATTTTTTTTGCAGAAATAGAAAGCCACAATGATCTACTCTAAGTAAAAAACTACAATCAAAATTTAAAATATACAACATAAATGGGAGGCTGCAAATAATCTAACTGAAAGCTCTTCAGTAATTCATGCAGAATTACTGATTACATGCAGTAATTCATGCAGATAAACTCTGAGATAGCAAATAAAACAAAGAATTCATTACAAATAAAAATATATATTTGTTTCATTTTATGAATATTTTTGTTCCTTATTTTAAAGAAGACATGAAAAATATAAGAAGAAAAGTACATTGTCTAGACGCTAAGACTTGCAAACCAACTATTTTATCAGAAAAAATCCCTTTTTAAAATGTGTTGCTTATTAGATTAAAGTGATTTTGGATTGTAAAATAACCATACCTTGAGTCTTAAAATAAATGCAATAAAAAAGAACACCAATGTGCTTCACATACTAAGCTACTAAATGTCTTTTTTTAAAAAAACATGGAATTCAAGGTTTCAATTCTGTTCCTACAGGCCTACAAAGAATTTACCTTCATGTATGGAGGAGAGCTTCTGCTAACCCACCAGTTCAAAAGCACATAAAAAATGCAAATAGAAAAATAGGGACCACCTTTGGTGGGAAGGTGACAGCGTTCCAGGCGCCTTTGGCATTTAGTCATGCTGGTCACATGACCATGGAAACATCTTTGGATAGCGCTGGTTCTTTGGCCTGGAAAAGGAGATGAGCACCGCCCCTAGAGTCAGGAACGACTAGCACATATGTGCAAGGGAAACCTTTACCTTTTATAGAGGAGAGCTGAAATCTTTCTGTGGACTGCAAGAACATTTCAGTGGGAAAGGGCTGCCCGTAGGAGAATTTTGAAATAATTGAACTGAACTATATGGTAGCCTTATATGGTAGGTTCAGCCAGTGGTTCAAATTTAAGGGTCAGTTCCGGCACACAGGGTGTTAAATCTGGCCTGCCTGGAAACAGCAAAATCTGGCCTGCCTGGAAACAGCAAAGGTCCGGCCCCCAGTGCCTCTGTCAGTATAAACAGAGCTTGAAATGCAAGCTCCATTTTAGGCTGTGACGGCTTCCTGCAGCCCTCTGCCAGCAAAAAATGGAGCCCTTTGCCATTTTCACTGGCAGAGGGCTGCAGGACGCCATCCTAGGTGAAAATCGAGCTCGCGAGGTCCTCCAAGTTCTGCTTTCACTGCCAGAGGGTTGTAGGAGGCCGTTGCAGCCGAAAACAGAGCTTGTGAGGCTCCCTGAGCTCCATTTTCACTGGCAGATGGCTGCAGGAAGCTTGCAAGGCCACAGGTGCCCAAGAATGTAAGAATGACACAATAATCAATTATTTATGGTACCTTTGTTTTAAACCATAAGGAAATACACAATTTAAGTTTGCTATGTAGTTTGACATCCCAATCCCAAAACAGCATCTCTTTTTAGGCTTTGTCATGTAATTTGATTGGGGTTGTTTTTCCTACACCCCTTACATGGAGTTCCTGGTTTTAATAAACATTTGGCTTCTTTGGTGCTTATTTCCAGGTTTCTCACTATGTTTTCTATACTGTTGTCTTTGAGAATCATTGTTCACACTTTGGCAATCTATATATCATTGCTTGGAATGTAGATCTGAAAGCAAGTTATGTGGAATTAATATTTTCTTTACAAAACGTTCTAGAGCGGCCCGTAATAACCTAGTGCTTTTGGATACTATAGAAAAAGGCTACCTATAGAAACACAATCAGAGTTAAGAATCTAATCAATCTAACCACTTGGTCAAAAACTTGGCAACTCCAAATCTCAATCAGCAAATGCTCAGTCTTACATATTGGAAAAAAGAACCCAAACACTAAGTACATGCTTGATGGACATTACCTTACAGATGACCCCCATCCTGTTAAAGACCTTGGAGTTTTCATATCAAATGATCTAAGTGCCAAAGCCCACTGCAACTACATAGCAAAAAAGGCTCTAAGAGTTGTAAACCTAATCTTGCGTAGCTTCTTTTCCAAAAACTCTATACTACTAACCAGAGCATATAAAACATTTGCTAGGCCAATCCTTGAATACAGCTCGCCTGTCTGGAACCCATACCACATTTCTGACATCAATACAATTGAACGTGTCCAGAAATATTTTACAAGAAGAGTTCTCCACTCCTCTGAAAACAACAAAATACCTTATGCCACCAGACTTGAAATCCTAGGCTTAGAAAACTTAGAACTCCGTCGCCTTCGACAAGACCTAAGTTTAACTCATAGAATCATCTACTGTAATGTCCTTCCTGTTAAAGACTACTTCAGCTTTAATTGCAATAATACAAGAGCAACCAATAGATTTAAACTCAATTTTAACCGCTTTAATCTAGATTGCAGAAAATATGACTTCTGTAACAGAATCATCAGTGCTTGGAACACTTTACCTAACTCTGTGGTCTCTTCCCATAATCCCAAAAGCTTTAATCAAAAACTTTCTACTATTGACCTCACCCCAT
This sequence comes from Ahaetulla prasina, assembly GCF_028640845.1. Classification (NCBI taxonomy): domain Eukaryota; kingdom Metazoa; phylum Chordata; class Lepidosauria; order Squamata; family Colubridae; genus Ahaetulla; species Ahaetulla prasina. Next base: position 31,149,644 of record NC_080545.1, read on the forward strand.
TCCTAAGAGGACCATAAGGGGTGTGCATAAGAGCACAAACGTGCCTACCGTTCCTGTCCTATTGTTTCTCTTTTTTCTTCTTACACACACACACACACACACACACACACACATATATGCTTATACCTCCTTATATTTCCTCACATATATGTTTATATACTATATAATCTTTTGTGTGATGCTTATGTATATTGTTGTGACAAAATAAATACATAAAAACAAATAAAAATAAAATACATAAACAGATATAAAAATTTCTTTTTGGACAATTAAGGTGTATCAATTGCACCTGTTCTTTTTGGACAAATAAGGTGTATCAGTAACAAAGACATTAAAAATCTGACATATAATTTGATCTTACAGGGCCCATATATGATCTTTATACTAAGTCCAGTTTTTAAAAAGACAAAGAGGGGGTGGGGAGGAAGGGTATCCCTGTATGTGAACTAGAATTGTCAATAATTCTAGGAAGTCTTGCCTGGAAGGTTTGCACATCTGCCTACACATTATTGGTATAGAGATAATGAAATTGCATACAGGGATAGACTGAAACCTTTAATTAAAGCTTCATTGTAAGATTCTTAATACCAGCAGCAAGACTGCAATGAATCTCAGGTTCCATTTCATTTTCCTATTGATGAAAAAGTCTGTAATGTTCCACAGTTATGCAACTTCGTTATATAAACAGCTCATCCAGTATACTTATTAGGACATAACAACATTCTGACATGTTAAAATTTCATTGAGGACAAATAACTTCGACAAGTTGAACAATATCAGAGAATATGACCTAAATATTTATGTAAATTAAAAAAAAGGATCTTTGTGATCAAAAGGGGTCCTTGAGTGGCGCAGACTGCTAAGACAGTCTGTTATTAACAGCAGCTGCTTGCAATTATTGCAGGTTCAAGTCCCACCAGGCCCAAGGTTGACTCAGCCTTCCATCCTTTATAAGAGAGGTAAAATGAGGACCCAGATTGTTGGGGGCAATAAGTTGACTTTGTATATAATATACAAATGGATGAAGACTATTGCTAACATAGTGTAAGCTGCCCTGAGTCTTCGGAGAAGGGCGGGATATAAATGCAAATAAAAAAAATATATCCCAAGCTTAGAATTTTGCAAGGATGGAAAGACTTGGATGGAGAAATATTGTTTAATCATTCAGTTTCCTTCATTCATGGAAGCTCTATTCTATGAAGCAATTCACAGAAACAATTTACAGAAGCAATTCTATGGTTATCTTATCTACTACTCATACGGTTTAAGGCAGAGTTCCCCAAACTTTCTGGGTTGTTGGCCTGAATAGGGGAGAGGGGGGAAAGAGGGGATGATTTTGTGGGAGGGGCAAGCATATGTGTGTGCATGTGCATGTGCGAGCACCCGCAACATTTGCGACGGGGCGCAAGCGCCTGTGATGAGGCTCAAACGAGGAGGGCCTTGCCCCCAATGAGACCAGTGCAAATGGGACTGCGAGCACCTGCGACAACGCTCCACAAGTGGGACCGTGAGCACCCGGGATGCTTGTGCGAGTGGGATTGTTTTTATTTATTTTTTATTTATTTATTTTTGTCACAACAATATGCATAAGCATCACACAAAATGGTTATATAGTATATAAACATATATATATTGTGCATGCATGCAGAGACACGCCCACTGGTCAGCCACTCACATGGCCCAGTGGCAATTAGACCATGGCCTGGTAATAGGCTGCAACCCACAGCTTGGGTTTAAGAAATGCTCTCTTTTTAAGAAAACACAAATATATGAATTTCTTGTATTTCTCTGAAACCGCCATAACTGTTGGCTGTAATAAATTCACAAAAAGGATTATTGCCTCTTTCCAATTTATCTTTTGCACAAAAACTGATCAATCCCTGTGAATGAACTTTGAATGACATATATATTTATCACTCCAGGGCATTCTTTTTGCAGCAAATTTCATTCTCCACTCAAACAAATTATGTACATTTTAAATGAGAAATTAAACGAGCATTGAAAACCCGGCATTAAGTTTTATCAGATTTGGCACATTTAATCTTTTAATTGCAGTTTGGCTTTCCTATAAATTTTGGGCTGATTTTTGTAAAAAGCAAAAAATTCTACAGGTGTTTTTTTTAAAAAAGCAATCACTTTTAAAAGCATGTAGCTCAAAATATTTGCCCTGATTTCTAAGAAATTTGACATACTTCCTCCCTACAGTGTTTTATTTTTTTACATGTAGTTCTCACTTAACAACTAATCAATCACTTAATGACTGTTTTGATTAATTTAATGACAGCTTTAGAAAGGTTGCCATATGGTCTCTAAAGCACTTTTGATCATCACAAAAGATAGTTAGGGATTGAGGGTAGATGAAATCCTTTGTGGAGCTGGACGAATGCATGGATGGGAGGGGAAACCCTTCAGCAAGCTGCAGAACAGAGCTAAAATCCTGAAGATTTCAACTTGGTTCTTGCAGCCCCACAAAGCCATTCAGTGCATGTAGGGGGAGCTGAAATCCTTTGGTGGGTTGCAGAAAAGGCTGCCTGCCAGGAGGATTTCAGGTCCTTAACAAAGGATTTCATGGAGCTGAAATCCTTTGTTAAGCAATTATTTTGCTCCCTCTGCTAAATGACCCAGGAGATTGCTTAATGACCACAATCAGGAATGCCAAAAGTTGAGCAATTAACAACTGCTTTGTTCAATAACTGAGATTCCAATTCCTTAAGCAAGGACTATCTATACCAAAAAACCTAGATACCAAAATGTTTTTATGTTTTTCCCATGCTAGACAATGGAAGGGACGACCTTAGTTTCTTCAAATTGAAGAATAAGAAGAGGTAAAGCAAATTGGATTACTTTTAAAGATAAGATTCCAGCTACACAATGAATAGAATTTCCCTGAATTCTATGCATTTTGTCATACAGTATTAAAAGCAAAGGTAGGAATAAGAATTCACCACCCACATAACCAAGGAAAATAACAAAGGCCATGGGGATAGTGGCAATGAAAGTTAAATAATGTATGCTTCCCTCCCAAAGTGGAAAAACGATCATGTTAAAATGTATCTTTAATTATAGGTATATTCAATTTTGTATTTTTAATGTTATTATTTAGATTTATTATGCTGTCCCATTCCATTTAAAACAGTTAAAACAGTTGTAATTTATACTATTTATATTGGTTTAACCTGCTTTTCATTTAGAAGCTCACAATAACATTACTGCACTTCCTCCATTCAATTTTGTTTCCCATAGTGACCCTATGAGAAAGATTGGGTTGAGGAAGAAAGTAAGTAGGCAGGTAGGTAGATAGGAAAGAAGGGAGGGAGAAGGAAGGATAGGAGGAGAAGAAGGAGGGGAAGATAGAGGGTTAGAAAGGATGGAAGTGAGAAGTGGGAAAGAGGAGGGGAAGTAGGAAAGCGAGGAGAAGGATGATGGGGAAAGTAGAAGAAGGATGAGAAGGGTAGAAAGTATTAAGGAAGGGAGTGATGGCCGAGCAGGCCTGATTGAGCATAATCTGAGTATAGGATCGATTGTTGGAAACGTGATTGTATTGTACACTGGTCAAATTGTGGAATTATTATGGAAAATAAAAAAAAATTGCAAAAAAAAAAAAGAGAGAGAGAGAAAGATTGGGTTGAGAAAGAATAACTTGCAATAAGTAATCCAGAAAGTTTACATGGCTGACACTAGACTTCTCGATGCCACTCTAACATTTGGATCACTCAAGTATCCTGTCAGAAAAACTGTGCAGGAGATGAAACAATTTCTGACATTTGGCATCTCACTTAATCCTTTTGAAATTGTAAATTAATTTCATTAGTTTGCATTCTTCACATTTCTTTCATTCTAAGAAGTGGGTATTTTTTCATTCATTAAAGAGCAATTTATGGTCTGCCTGAAGCTACCTGAGTACGAGTGGACAACAAAATCACTGTTTTTTAACAGTGCATTTTCTTGTTTTTGATTTTGGCAAAATCAACAAAAAGAGAGGCACAGGATTGGGTATTTTATGCCCCTGCAAGATTCCTTAAAATCATCCTCAAAACAGCCCCATAACTAACAACATATGCCTCAGGGGCTGAGTTGAAAAGCATCTATTGGTCACATAAATATCCTTCTTCTACATAACAAATTTTCTAAAATACTGTAACTAATCTTTTTCCCACTTATTACTGCTCTACATTTATGGTAAAATCATGGATGATCCTTTGCTTAATAGTGTCCTTACTCATACTCTTCATAATAAACAACAATAGGAAATTCTGAAGATCTGAATATTTTCCTCATATAGATCTTGAATTCATAAGAAAAATCAGATTTTAATATGAAGTTCCATGTAAAAATAACTAGGCAAGACAGGAGCAATAAACAAGAAAGGGCACAAATCCAAGTATGTTTTCAGTCTTCCACCCTGTATAGAAATATGAGGATGATGGGAAAAGGACCAGAAAAAGAGAAAACAGGTTAAGCACTCGAGATATCAGCATTGTTTTATGTAGATAAGATAGGTTGGTTCTATAGCAAAAGGAAATTCCTCTCTGTGATTGTGACTAGTTATGTAAAAGACAAATATTAACACAAATCCAAACTCACATCTCTCATCATTTTCACAGCTTCCCTGGTTCTCCCCAGTTTTCTCGCACACATTGCCAGCCTCCTTTTAATGTAGACTAATACATTAGTGTCCCGTCCTGGGAAGAAAGAAAAAGAAGGAAAGAAAGAGAGAGAGAGAGAGAGAAGAAGAGGAAAAGGTTTGAAGAGTTTGAGTGTTTATAGAAACTGACAGAACAAAAGGTCTATTTTGACATCTCGAAAGAAATGCCCTTTCTTAGAATTTATTATTGAATAGAGATAGTAGGACAACACAATAAAAAGAAAGCTCTAAAACCTGTCCATCACTAATCATATTAGAGAAGTATATTTATATCGATGGAAGGAATATTTTTATTATGTCTACAATATACTACCAATTATGGTGAGCACCAATATTAGATCATTGCGATACATTCACATGCTATGCCTAGCACAGTATGGTAACTTCCACAAAATGTTTTATTTAGGCAAGTGTACTTTCTGTGCACTTGAAGTAACCACTCATCTATACAGCATGCCACAAATCTGGGCCATAAGCCTACTTCTACACTTTGCTCATATTTTACTAATGCAGCATAGAAATTCTGATACATTTTTAAATTAACTATTCCTCCCAGATACTTTTGTATACTGTAAACTGCTTGGCATTTCATAAAACTAACACAAACCTGCATGACAATCTTAAGAAAGCCCCTTGAATTTGCTTTCTGCACATTGACGCTGTATACATTGAAGAATGGTATGAGATACATTGTTATACGTGTAATGCAATTCCTTTTCATAATGTTGATAGCTCACATTTAATAATTTGCAATTAACATTTTTAAAAATCTTGGTTCTTTGAATGTGTATGATTAATCTGCAAAAGTGAGGAACTTGGTGCTTAACAAATTACTCCAGCAATTCTGACACTCCATGAGAACCTATCCTTCTGTATAAGGTTGTGAATATTTAATATAACACGAGAAAACAAGTGAGATACATACTAAAGAATACAACTGGGACAACCCTCAAAGGTCAGCAAGTAGTAAGAGAACATACTCAGCATTTTTCCCCTCGTAAATCTTATTATGTGCCATCAAATTGGTATCAATTTTTAGTGACTAAATAGATAGACCTTAGCTAGGGCTAATTTTCTAGTCTGGATGTTTAGTTTATCAATGGCACACCTCTGCTGGAAATGAAATCTGTCAGACTAGAACTTTTATAGCCCTAGATAAACTATAAAATATTGTTTTACATTTTACTGCCAGTAAAATGAGGAGCCAGATTGTTGAGCCCAATGTGCTGACATTGTAAACTGCCCAGAGAGTGCCGTAAAGCACTATGGAGTGGCATATAAGTTTAAGTGCTATTGCTAAATAATTATTTGTCTTAATATGCTAATAGTGGCTGACTGTTCTGTACATGGAGTTGTTCTTGAAAACCATCTGGAAGCTTCAGCAGGCCCAGAATGCAGTGGCATGAGCAGTAACAATAGCGATAACAATAACACTTAAATTTACTTACTGCTTCACAGTAAGCCTTCTCTAAGCAGTTTAGACACAGTTTAGACACAGTTCAGCACATTGCCCCCAACAATTTGGGCCCTCAATTCAACCAGAAGCGTCGCAATGAGACAGTCAGGGAATAGCGGGCTCTGATGAGCCTCGCAAAATCCCAGACTGACAAATCACCATCAAGGGGTCTTCGAACCAGATCTGTCCTGTAGGGACAGAGAAGAAGGAGACGCACCTCGGATGACTAAGAGGAACCAGCAAGTTCCTCAGAGGTTGGAGGAAACTCTTCAACCCAGCAGCGGGGGCGGTGGGTTTATGGCCACTGTGGTGGCCATAAAGCTGGGGCAACCGGACCAAGTTTTTGAGCAGGAGTGGTGATTTGGACAGAATACTGATGCCAGGTGAGTGATTGCCAGAGCACAGGTAAAAATGAAAAATTCTAAATTGTTAAGATTCCCCGGTGAGGAAACAGCGGCTAATGGGCATGGGGGAATGCGAATGAAGAAAGAAGAATAAAACGGATGTCTAAAGTTTCAGCCCGAAATGGAACTTGACTTTTGAATTATAATATAGGAAAATAATTAAAATATTAGAAGAAAAAACCCATAATAGATGTGGAGAGGATTGGAAAAAACTTTAAAGACCATTGAAGGAAGAATAAAGGGAAATATAAAATTTAATATTTTAAATATAAAATTAAAGCCCTGTAACAGAAACTAATAGATTATCACTGAAGACTGCAGTGCATAGATTGCGCTAAAAAGATACAACTTAGATCACTGAATGTATTTACCAAGAGCTTTACACATACTATGGGAGTACAAATTCTGACCAGCAAGTTTGGTTATGTTTTAATTTATGTCTTTGTTCCAATTCCAGAGGTGTTCAGAGGCCATCTTCTGTCTTTTTTTTTTAATTATTATTTTCTTAAAGATTATTTTCTTAGATTAGTGAGAGAGGACAAGCTGAATATTGCTAGAGTGCAATTCCTATCATCTGTCATTTGCTATGTTGGTAGGAATTATGAAATTTAAGGTATCAGAAAGTGAACCAATTATTTCTGCCCCTAATCTAAACCATGTAAAACCAGAAAGGACAACTCCTGTCCATTCAATAATGGCAATCTTTGATTTGATTTTTTGATTATGTCTGACAATTGTATCCTTCTATACTGTGCCACTATAAAGAGACTGAAAGTTCTTTGTTTTCTAGAAAAATCATTTTTGTGCAGAAAATCTATTATCATATAATATCATCCCTCTGAAAGCTCTTGACCAAAACCCACATTCTCAGACTCTATAAAATGGTGCTATTCTTTTAGGATCTGAAAATATTCCTTTATTAGATAACTAATTTCATTCAATATATCAAGAAATTTCACTCTTGATTAGTTGATTTGCTTCTTATAAACACCCTCTATGTCCGTGATGGTGAACCTATGGCACGCGTGCCAGAAGCGGCATGCAAAACCCGCTCTGTGGGCACGTGCACTGTGGCCAGTTGCTCTTCCAGGTTCTATCTCACAGATGTGCACCGGCCAGCTGCTCTCTTCCAGGTTCTGGTGCACACGTGCACACCGGCCAGCTGTCCAGTGCATGACGGAACCCGGAAGAGCAGCTGGCCGCTATGCACATGCGCACTGGCCAGCTGCTCTTTCCCAGGTTCCAGTGCTCCGGTGCATGCACATGCGTGCACACACCCATGCACACTCCAGTTTTGGCACTCAGTGCCGGAAAAGTTAGCTGTCACTGCTCTATGTTCTCAAGCTTTAGTCTTTCTACCATTTCTCCAGTAACATCAACATGCAGACAAAAAGTTAGGCAAATTTTAATTTATGTTAATGATTCATTCATAAATGCTCCCTTAAAATAATGCCATTCTGCAACATATAATTCTCAGTTTTATAGACATACTACTAATTACTTGCATTCACCCATTTTGGAAGAAAAGCATGGAGATTCCAGTGCATTGATTGGGCTGAAACCTTGAGTAACACACATACACATACACACCACAGAATAATGTCACTAAACGTATTTTGAAAAATGTGAACTGAAAAAGAAATATATTTTTTCACAAAACACCAAAAAGAAAAGGCAAATGCAAAAGAAGTCTCTAAATATGATCCACTTGTTTTTATTTTACAAATTGAATTACCAAATTCTTCCAGATTCTTTTTTTGCATGACACATTTCATTTTTGTGATTAAACCAATTAACTCATTGCCCTTATTCCATTTTGAATTCATCTTTCCTGTATGCAGATGACTGTAACTGCGAACCATGGATTACTTTCTCCAATAACCTAATAAGTATTTAAGAAGACAAAAATGTATTCTTTTTAGCTATCTAAAGATGTTTTCCCTAGAGTTATTTCTCCCATTACATTTTTGCATTCTTCTTTCTTTCCAGTTTTTCAAATTATTTAAATTTCACATTTTCCCCCCACAGAACCATTGCACTATTCACAGCTTTTATAATAAATAGAATTCAACGTTTGAGCTATAGTATTTCTCTGTAGTCAATTATTCTTAGTCAATTGCAAGAAACTTGTTTCTCAGAGATCCCTACAGTATTGTAGGAAGACAGCTGTATTAAACTATGATAGCTAAAAATTAAGAGGAGTGTGGCAGCATCTTTTCAGTCTATTTATTAAAGGCATAAGCTTTTGTGAACAATAGCTCACTTCATCATGCAGGCACATGGAGTCGCTAAACAGATGCAGGATTTAAATCGGGATGAGAAAGTGAATGAAAGATAACCACCCTGTCTTCTTCTACTTTTTTCCTATTGCCTCATCCTAATTTAAATCCTACATCAGTTTAGCCATTCCAAACATCTAATGAAGTGACCCTGTGAGTCACAAAAGGCCCTATAGAGACCTTCTAATTTAGAGTATTGGTAACAGAAGGAAAGGGTCTTACTGTGCTGAGCTTCATATTGGGTACCATGGTGCTGTAATTGTTGGCTACGTCTGTAGCAGCCTTCACCTGCTTTCAGAGCCTGTTTAAACAGTTTTTCTGCTTCCACAATCGTTGTTGCTTCCTCTTCTGCCAAGAGAATGTAAGCAGTGGCACACCTGTCAATGAAATGACAAAGTAATCATCACAAAGAAAGCTAGAAAAATAACCATTTGTTATAGGATACAACAGATGGACAAGGGACTTCGGCATGCCTAATTCTTTTAGGTAAAATATATGCCTCAATCCAGCAACTGGCTGCAGGCATATTTTCAGACCTACCAAGCAACATTATTCACTTCAACAGAGTACTACTGTCCATGTGCACAATTCTGCAAGTTCAAAGCTATCCATTCCTGAAGCTATGGGGAGTAAACTACCATTTAAAATTCAGGTTGCGGTGGGATAGAACTCTGCAAATACCAAATTCCATATGTTTCAACTAGCAACATGAAGGAACAACTAAGACAGAAAGCCCAATAGGCAAACAAAAACCAATGTAAATGGATATGGCAAAAAGGGTGAATGGGGCATTCAAGTACAGTAAGATTTATACATCATGTCTGAAATAAGTAGATGGCAGAGATATCATCTCTTAAAAACTCAGAAAATACATCAATCCATGTCTATCATGATTAGTATGAAAGAAATATTTCTCCTGCTTCAACTCCAACTCATCCTCTTCTTAATTAAAAAAAGAAAAGAAAATATCACACATACACAACTTTAGCTTCAACAAATGTAAAGGTATAGATCCATACATTCATTCCTCAAGTGCTAATTGTACAAGGAGTACTATTTCACAGTTTTCTCAGTTTGCACAAGACTCCCCAAGTAATAAGACATTATAACAAAGCAAATAAATAAATAAAAAATCAAAGGACTTTTAGTACACTTACTCATTTAACTCTAAAGCTTCATGTGCTGCAGAAATTCTGGCCTGTGGATTTCTTTCTCTCCAAGCCTTTTGCATTACTATGAAATGAAACATTTTTTTAAAAAATGCAGTAATTTGGAGGTCATGCTAGGCCAGGGGTGCCAAACTCAATTTCATTGAGGGCCGCATCAGGGTTGTGTTTGACCTCAGGGCCAGGAGGGACATGGCCAGCTTGATATCACTCCTGTTGGGGGCACCTGTGATAGTCTGAGCGCTCTGCCAGCGAAAACAGGCTCTCCTGAGCTCCGTTTTCACTGTCAGAGGTTTGCAGGAGGTTGTGGCAGCTGAAAATGGAGCTTGGGAGCCCGTTTTCACTGGCAGAAGCACTGCGGGACAGTCCTTCATTGTTTCCAGGGTGGTCCCACAGGCTAAATCTAAGTACCTTGTGGGCAGAATCCGGCCCCCGGGCCTTGAGTTTGACACCCCTATGCTAGGTTTATCTAAATTAACTTATTAGCAGGGCATTTCACCACACAAATAATTCATTAAGTCCAAAAATATAATCAGATACTGATGGTAGAAGAGATACTCTTTCGATATGTTTCAACAAGAATGAACTTACAACTATTAAGGTTAGCAATGCATTATGTATAAATGTGCTAAGAATAGTTTACTCCAAAGCACTTAATTAATGTAATTAAGTGGATTCTGAACAAAGGTTAAAATGCTGGTACTTCAGTGCTTTAGCAACCAGGTAAGGCATTTTTGATTATTCTGAAAAACAAAACAAAACCCTGCTCTCTTTAAAAATTAACAGGAAGTTCCCAGAACCAATGATGATAACATAATACAACAGTGAGTACTATTCTACAGCAAAGTTTCAGGAGAAACAGCATGTGGAAATACAGATAGCCACATAATCCAAATTCCAAATCACCATATTCGGAAATATGATATAAATATCACATTATATAAATTATTAAATGAAACACAAACTTTGTTAAGAATCAAGATATCTGTGTTTATCTTTTAACCGCAATGTCTTAAAGCAGGCTTTACAATCTGCTACAAATTCAAATAAGTTTAGTAAAATTCTTACTGGCATCTGCAGGCCTTAAATGGTCAGTATCACATGTGAAAAATGTTTGATGATCTTGTGCTGAAAGATTCATATCGTAATATGTCAATGGTTCTCTTCCAGTCACCCAGGTGTATCTGCAAATAGAGTTGTGTTTTGTGCATTCAGGACAGATGTGCAGGATGAGATATTGTCATACATCATACATTCATAATGTGGTGATTTTCCTTGTGCTGCTCTTTCTTTTGGGTAAAAATGTATCCACACACAGCTGTCATCTTTCTTAATATAGTAACCTCCATCTAGAAATCCAACCATGGTACTAAAAAATAATTTTGGGAAGAATTTTAATTGCTTTAAGTTGAGGAAAAATTGAGGTTATTAAAGTATTGTCCCATGGTTATATAGTTGATATATACTCAGTGGTGGGATTCTGCCGGTTCTAGACGGTTTGGCCCAGGGGTGAAATGCTCCCGGATCGGTAGCGATGGTGGCTGCTGGTTCGGAGGACCGGTAGCAAAAATCCCTGGCCCCGCCCCCACTGCCTCTGCTGAGCCGCACCATCAGCAGAGGGTTGTTTTTTTTTTTACTTTTAAAAGCCGGTTTTGCTTCAGCCGAAACCTGCCTTTAAAAGTAAAAAAAAGCCTTTGAGGATCCCGCCCCTCAGCTGACATCTGCAGCCTTTAAAGTTTTAAAAAAATATATTAAAGGCTACTCTGGGGATCTCACTTGAGTTCCTCATCAGCAGAACCTTAAAAAACATGTTTTCTGTAGAAAACATGTAGAAAAACTCCTTTTAAAAGAGCCTAAGCCACTTACCTGATTACTGATCGACCTCATGGCTTTTCTCACAGCCGGAAAGCCCCAGTTTCGCTTTCAGCACCAGACAGAGCTAATCTAAATTTAGCTAATCTATTTCACTACTGAGTGATTAATGCTGTCTGACTGAGGAACTCTGGGAATTGAAGTCCATAATAAAATAAAATAAAATAAAATAAAATAATAAAATAAAATAAAATAATAAAATAAAATAATAAAATAAAATAAAATAAAATAAAATAAAATAAAATAATAAATTATTTGTGCAGCTTTCTGAGATTTGGTGTGTTTTTGTAGTGTTTCACTCTAACTACACAAACACACAAAATCTCAGAAAGCTGTATGTGGTATTTTGTGTGTGTATGTGTGTGTGTGTGTGTCAGTTGTGTGTGTGTAAAGTGTGAAAGTTGGTTTTTGAGCTTTTTGTGGCTGTGTGAAGTGTGAAGTGCAGCTGCTTTTATATTGTGTGTGAGTCAGTTGTGTTGTGTTGTGTTGTGTTGTGTTGTGTGTGTGTAAAGTGTGAAAGTTGGTTTTTGGTACCTCTTATTGTTTTTTTATACTTTGTTTATTATTTTTATTATTTATTGTTATTGGCCACACCCACCCAGTCATCTGACCACCAAGCCACACCCACCAATTAAGCCACGCCCACAGAACCGGTAGGGAAAATTTTTAGATTTCACCCCTGGTTCGGCCGAACCATTTGTTAAATTGCCAGTTCGCCCCTCCCCTTGCCCCTCCCCTCCCCACCATTACTTACCGGTGTCACAGCACCATTTGTAAAATTGCTGGCTCGCACTCTCCTCCCCCCTGGGAGCACACCCGAACTGCTTGTTAAATGTCTGGCTCAGCCGCCTACCACTCTGTTCCCCATCTCAGACTGCCCACTTCGGACTGCCCTGACCACTCCAGCAGCAGAAAGCAAGTACAGCCGAGTGCTGCCCCTGGGGAAGTGGGACTGGGAAAGGTGGTTGACTTGCACCCGCCCGGCTGCCGGCCATGACCTACCCCCATCCAAGCACCTTGCTGGCCACGCAGCCACCAACCAAAGCCTGCTTCCATCCAAGTGTCTCGCTGCCCACCTGATTCAAGCACCATGCGGCCGCCGACTGAGGCCTATCTGCATCCAAGCCTCTTGCTAGTCAGCCGATTCAAGCTCCTCGCTGGCCACATGGCCAGTGAGGTGCTTTAATCGCTGGCTAGAGAGACACTTGGATGCAGGCAGGCTTTGGTCGGCGGCCACATGGCGCTTGGCTCGGGTGGTCAGCGAGGTGCATGGATCGGGTGGGCAGCAGCTTGTGACCGCTGCCCACCCGATCCATTCACCTCCCTGCCCACCTGAGTCAAGTGCCACGCGGCCACCGACCAAAGCCTGCCTGCATCCAAGCGTCTCTCTAGCTAGCGATTCAAGCACCTCGCTGGCCACGTGGCCAGTGAGAGCTTGGAGCGGGTGGGCAGCAAACCATGTGTCAATCGCCTTGGCCTGCCGCCCACCCAGCAGGACTGTCCTGCAGCCGCCTCCCACCCACGCAGCACCAGCCTACCCTACCCCATCTGGAGAAAGAGTCATGGAGAGAAAGAGGGGGGCAGAAAATGATGAAGAAGAGAAAGAGAGATGAATGATAGAAGGGGGAGAAAGATGAAGAAGAGAAAGGGGGGAGAAAGATGGAGAGAAAGAGATGGAGGGAGAAGGAGAGATTAAGGAGAGAAAGATGGAGAGAAAGAGAGGTGAAGGATAGAAGGGAGAAAGAGATGAAGGATAGAAGGGAGAAAGAGAGGAGGGAGAAAGATGGAGAGAAAGAGGAGGGAGAAAGAGATTAAGGAGAGAAAGAAGTAGAGAAAGATGAAGGAGAGAAAGAGAGATGAAGGATAGAAGGGGGAGAAAGATGAAGAAGAGAAAAGGGAGAAAGATGGAGGGAAAGGGAAGGAGGGAGAAAGAGAGATTAAGGAGAGAAAGATGGAGAGAAAGATGAAGGAAAGAAAGAGATGAAGTATAGAAGGGGAGAAAGATGAAGAAGAGAAAGTGGGGAGAAAGAGAAGGAGGGAAAAAGAGAGATTAAGGAGAGAAAGATTGAGAGAAAGAGGGGGAGAAAGATGAAGGAGAGAAAGAGGGAGGGAGAAAGAGATTAAGGAGAGAAAGAAAGAAAGGGGGAGAAAGAGATGGAGAGAAGGAGGGAGAATGGATTTGTTCTGGTAATTGGTTTAACAAGCATGGCACTGAAAAAGTGACTTATGACCGTTTTTCACACTTATGAACATTGCAGCAAACAGTCTTTAGGGCAAAGCAGCTATGTCACATGACCACCTGGACATGCCCACCCGGTCACATGAAGCACCGCAGTTGTGACATGAGTGACATGGTTATTAAAAATGCTGCAACAGGGATAAATGATGACTGGTCATAAGTGTGAGGACTGATCAAAAGTGCGAGAACCTGTCAGAAATCACTTTTTTCAGTCCTCTGGGTAGTCCTTCAGTCCTCTGCAGAAGAGAAAGGGGGGAGAAAGATGGAGAGAAAGAGAGGGAGGGAGAAGGAGAGATTAAGGAGAGAAAGATGGAGAGAAAGAGAGATGAAGGATAGAAGGGGAGAAAGATGAGGAAGAGAAAGGGGGGGAGAAAGATGGAGAGAAAGAGAGCATATGTGCATAGGGACTACCCAGATGGCTGAAAAAAGTGATTTCTGACAGGTTCTCACACTTTTGACCAGTCCTCACACTTATGACCGGTCATCATTTATGCCTGTTGCAGCATTTTGTGCATAGGGACTACTCAGAGGGCTGAAAAAGTTATTTTTGACCTACCCTCACACTTTTGACCGGTCCTCACACCTACAACTGTCCTCACATTTTACATTTTGCACCCTATCTTGTAATCTTGGTGAAGAGAAGCAGTTGTGAAATGAGTGACATGGTTGTTAAAAATGCTGCAATGGGCATAAATGTGAGGATGGTCATAAGTGCGAGGACCGGTCAGAAATGACTTTTTTTAGCCCTCTGAGTAGTTTCTATGCCCATAACCAGGGCCACCCGGTCACATGAGCAGCTAGGCTCGCCCACCCAGTCACATGACCAGCTAGCCACACCCCAAAATAAGACACGCCCACAGAACCGGTTGTTAAAATATTTGAATCCCACCACTGTATATACTGGCATATTTAATAACCTGAGTTTAAAATAATCTTGAAGGCTGGCTTAATTGGTTTAAAATAGTCCTGGATGTACTGTATGTCAGTTATACAATATCAGTTTTGATTATCTTAAGGAAGATCCTCTATATATATCATTGTATTATTTTCAGCTTCTCCCCTTTATCCTGAGGCTTTTGATTTGGGAGGAGATGGAGTGCAGTTATTGAAATACTCAAGTTCAAATTCCCATTCAATCACAAAGCTCATTGGGTGACTTTGAGCTTAGTCTGACCTAGCTTACAGAGTTGTTATAGTGAGGAGTAAAATGATAATTAATTCTATGTATATTGCATTGGTTGCTTAAGAAAAACTACAATATAAATGTAGAAAAATAAAATATTGTCATTAGTGAGATTCTTGATTTAGATTAATAGATAAAAGAAATTTACACATTAACACTGCTTGAATGAAATCATAGTCTAATTCAGGCATTCATCATCCTTAAGTTTAGAATTATCTGGAGGACAGCAAGACTAACCTCAACAGATTCATGTACTTCAGCACTGTTATTTTTGATATGTTGAAGTAGAAATGCAGGGGAATGTGCCTTCTTGTCCTATATATTTTTTAAAACTTAAAACTAAACTATGCAAGGTACTTATCTATGCAGGGTGATGTCAAGTGTTGATCCACCAACATAAGGACAAAGTAAAAGAGACTGGATCCAAAGACCATTTATCCTTATTTGAACTATTTGCAAAACGTCTGAAAGAGGCACCTGACTTCTTGAAGTTTACAATGACAATGAGCTAATGCTTAAAATATTTTTTAAATAGACTAGCATATGTAACCAGTATTTAAAAATACTTTCCAAACATGCTAACATATTTGAATAATAAATCTACATAGCACTCACCGGTTATATTCAGCCCCTCTAAACAGATTTAGGGGATTTCGCCAGACTTTACATTCTGTCACAAAAACAAAAATGCCTCTAATTATAACTGAATGCTAATAATTATTTGGAAACAAATTATATTGTAATTAGTTATCCCAAGTGGTACAGCCGAAACACTTAAATAGACAACCAAGTGGTAATAATGTATTTCCTATAGACTGGGCAATTTAGGAGCTGACAATACATTATATTTAATAAGAATTATAACCACCTCTTTGATTTCATGAATTATTGGTATATACAGGAACAAATGAAGATGAATGCTATCCAATACTGCAAAATTATTAGTACATCAAAACTCATTGAGTTAAAATAAACTCTTTCAATAAATATTTGCTTAAAAAGCAAACAAAATATGTTTCAGAATTATTCCCAAATTTTAGATGAGAATAAAAAGGCAATTTGTAAACAAAACAAACATTGCATAGATAATATCCCTGGGTATGGCTAGAATAAAGTAATTGAATGAAAAGAACTGTCCTGAAAGCTGTTTTCAGTTACAACTTTTATATTGTAAATTATTTCATTCTAGATTAGCCTTTTGCCAACTGTGATCTGTTGCCACAATTCTTCCTGTGAGCATTAACACCAAGCAGCAAGTGGATTCGCACGTAAGGTTAAAAATCAGAATTGTTGAGGTATTTTCTTTAGTCCCTGTGGGCCTACTTCAGCAGTTACACTAACTAGTTTACAGTACAGATCAGTAGAATAATACAGTAGTCACTTTTTAAAATCTTACTCTGCTATTCCATAATAAATAAAATAAGACACTAGATACTATTTATTTATTTATTTATTTATTTATATCCTTTTATTATTATTTTTACAAATAAATCAAGGCAGCAAAGATAGCCAACAAAACAAATCTTCTTCAGCCCAATTTTCCCCACAAAAACCACCCTGTGCTTTGGGTTGGGCTGAGAGAGAATGACTGGCCCTAAGTCACCTAGATGGATTTCCTCACTAAGACAGGACTTGAACTCATAGTCTCTGGCTTTCTAGTTCGTATTTTAATCATTAGATCAACCTGAGTCTATTAAATAATGTCACATTGACAAGAAAATAGAGAAATAAAGGAAGTCCATACAATCTGAGAGCCAATTTGGAGATTCCAGTACTCCATTTATCAAAATGGTTCCCTAGTTTTGTTTTTTTCTGACACAGTAAACAGTAAAGCTATGCAAGAATTTTAGTGGAAAATATAAAATAAAAATACTCCTTGGAATCAAGCTAGACTCCTAAGGAGTACAGAGACATATAGTTTACTTGGGAATAACTATGACAGTGGTTTACCATTTCCAAAATTAAAATAAATAAATAAAACAGTTTTTAAAACTTTCTGGCACAGTCTGCAACCATGGGATTATCTTGTGATCTCTCATCAAGGCTGATTAGTATTTGCAGAAGTGAGCAAAAACCAGAAAAAACTAAGCTTTCCCAAATATATCAAACCTCATAAATGATTAAAAAAGTAAGCAGTGATCTGCCCAATCTGCAAAAAGGACTTTTAATATAAAATAGTTATTTAAATTAATTATTCATAATTTGTACATCATTACATTGTAATTATGATTAAATTGTAGTTATTTTACCTGAAACACTCTGTCTGTTTGAATCTGAATCCCCATTGCTTGTATTTGAATTACTGGGAGAATTGTTGTCCACCCCACCCAGCAGAGGGCGCAAGTGACTCACAGAGACTTGCTCGATGAAGGACGTTCCATACTTCCGAAAATACCACCATTCAAATATCTAAATCAGATGGGAAAACATGTAATTATTCAGTTTTTTAAGCTATTTCTGCTCCCACTCACATTTACAGAATGTAAACTTAAAGTATATTTTGGATAAAATATTTGTTATAATTTATACAATACTATGTGGTATATTAGATTTTCTATATAAAACAGGCAAAAGAAATAATGGGTGGAAACATGACAAGGAATGTGGACAAATGAAATAATAGATACTCTAAAATTTGAATGGGAAGCACTCAAAGGGAATAGTGAATGATCATAAGAAAGATGTATCTTTTGGGTAGAATTTGAATTCAGCACATGGGGAAGGAGACTAAAAAAGAAATCCAATTATAATGGATAATTGGGTAGTAAGAAATAAGAAAGTAGTTTTAAATGGCTATTTAATTTTTATAATAGTTCTGTGATTCATCCATGCTAATTCTACTTCATTTTATATTTCCGCTTATACAGGGAAAAGCTTCATTCATATAAACCTACAACCAAAGGAGATCCTACAAGTGAAAAGCAACAAGAAACACCAATATGAGATGTTCCACAGATAGGGAAGAAAAGGATTAAGCCAACTCTGAATATATTAGATACGTTTCAACTGTCAGGAAATGTATTCTACATCTCCCCACTGGAATGTAAGAAAATAGGCTTTCCCGTCTCCTACACTGGTATAGGGGAATTATTCACACTCTCAAACACTTATTACTGCACTATAAAAGCCCTTCAGGCAATGTGATGATTCTAGAGTGGAGACTTAGAGGTGGAGATATAATAATAAATAGAGTTAAGCAAATTCACAAAAGTTTCAATATGTAATTTCCAAGAACTTGTACTCAATATGACAGGGATGAAAAGCCATTTTTCAATTACTCTTAATAATTTCATAAAAGCTACCATTATTTAAAAGAACTGGTGCATTGATTTTTTTAAAGCAACAATGAACTTTTAATTCATTAATTAATTTTTTTATAACACCTTTGCAATAGGTAATATCAGTTTTTGCAAAGACCTATGGGTGCTGACCAGAAGCTGGTGCACATACAGTAACAACAAAACTTAGTTCACAGCTAAACTCAACCACTACATCGTACCAAAAAGGAAGCCTACAGGAAAGGAGATAGAATGCTATACAATCAGGCCAGGAATGTATTAATAAGAAAGATCAGAGCAGCAAAAAGGACTATTCTGAAAAACTGAGGAATCATCTCTCAACAAATGAACCAGGAAATGTGTGGAAAACCCTTAAAAATATCACTGGCTATAGCAAACGTCCCTCCCATGCTGAAGGGCAAATGAGCTGAATGTGTTTTACTGTAGGTTTGACCACAGTAGGTTCCACCACTGTGGAAACTATTGCCACCCTCTCCATCTCAGATACACCAACAACAGCCAAATTTACAACTGATTTCATTCCTCTGCCCCCCCACCCCCACCCTAACCTCTGGTGATCACAGAAAAAAATATGCAAGGTCTATTTCACAGACAAAAGCCTGGAAAAACACCAGGCCCAGACAGGATAACCCCTTCTTGCTTGAAAGTCTGTGCTGACCAACTGGCCTCCATCTTCACCAGTATCTTTAATAAATCACTAGAGATGTGCTATGCTCCTTCTTGCTTCAAATGTCCTACTATCTTCCCAGTGCTTAAAAAAAACCTCCATCAAGGAGCTGAATGACTGCGGATCAGTTGTTCTAACATTCGTAGTTATGAAAATCTTTGAAAGGTTAGTGCTGGCCCACCTGAAAATCATCATGGATCTGTAGCGAGAACTCTTGTAATTTGTCTACCAAGCAAATAGATTTGCAGATGATGCTGTTAATATGACTTTGCACTACATCCTACAACATCTTGAATTTCCAAGGACCTATGCAAGGGTCCTTTTTGTAGACTTCAGTTCAGCATTCAATACCATCATCCCAAATATTCTTCTCACTAAACTGAGTCTTACCACACATGCAAGTGGATCATAAGCTTTCTAATAGATAGGAAGCAGAAGGTGAAGCTAGGCAAAGTCACATCAGACACCTCCCAGGACTTGTGCTCTCTCCATTACTCTTTTCTCTACATACCAACGACTGCATCTCAAATGATCCCTCTGTTTAAAGTACTGAAGTTTACAGATGATACAACAGTCATTGGTCTCATTCAAGATGACAATGAATTTGTGTATAGGCGGAAGTTGGGTTAGCTGGTCCTGTGGTGCGGCTGGAACAATCTTGAACTGAACACATTCAAAACTGTAGAGATGAAGGTAGATTTTAGGAGAAGCCCTCCTAAATCCTCCTCCTCCATCTCTTACAATACTAGACAACACAGTATCAACAGCAGAGACCTTCAAGTTTCTGGGTTCTGGGTTCTGTAATATCTCAAGACTTAAAATGGACACCTATCATCAAAAATCGCATCAAAAAACACAACAAAGAATGCTCCTCTTGTGCCAACTCAGAAAGCTCAGGCTGCCCAAGGAGCTACTGATACAGTTCTACAAAGGAATTATTGGGTCTGTTATTTGTTGCAACCAGCCTGTCTGTTCTGTCCTCCTCCACCTCCATCCGAATAATGGCTTAATTAGCCGGCACTATCAGCTCTGGTGGCAAAAGAGCCAGTGTCTGCCAAGAGCCCTCGTTATCTTCCACGATACTGGTGAGTCACAAACTTTAGCTCTAGTCAATCAGAGGATTTGCCTGTTACAAAGAGACACACTAGCTCTTGCTGCCTTTTATATCCTGTGGGGTGTGGCTCCATGACTCAGCACTTCCTAGGCCTCCCCAGCCATTGCTTTTGTTGTTCCCTCCTCTCCTGCCTACGAAACCTAGGATTCAACCAAGCCTGATTGCTGTCAGCTGGGTCTGCAGGCGTGGCCTGGGGCGGGGAAAGAGTCAGAGGATGGAGGCCTCATTATTTCTTCCACCTGGCCTGCTTCTGGCTCCTGGAGCTGAGCCAGGGGAGCCGATGCTCCTGAAGTAAGTCCTGACGGCCCTTCCCCCTCACTTTCCAAGTCACTTTCTGGCAGCAGGGCCGGCTCGGGGGGGTGCAGACACAACACTGTCTTCCACTGAGGACCTGTATACTGAAGTCAGAAAGAGGGCAGGAAAATATCTACAGACTCCTCACATCCTGGACATAAACTATTTTCAACTTCTTCCCTCAAGACAACACTACTGGGCATTGCACACCAAAGCAACTAGACACAAGGACAGTTTCTCCCCCATGCCATCAGTGCTAAACAACTAATTTTCACAACACTGTCTTATGCTCTAGGTCCTCGGATGTCAAACCGCATAGTAGGACTGTATTATTATTACCCTTCTCATCTTTCATATTACCTATTCCTTTAGCATCTTATGACTATCACTTTGTTGTTTGTATCATGATTTGTGTTGATTGCTTCTTTAGCACCCTATGACTATCACTGAGAATTTATGTTATGATTTATGATTATTGTATTTATGATTATGATCATGATTTATCACTTGTTGCTTGCATGTACAATGAGAGCTTATGCACTGGAGACAAATTCCTTGTGTGTCTAATCACACTTGGCCAATAAAGAATTCTAAATGAGGAATTAATGGAATTAACCACCTGCATTCTTGCAGTAACAATAGTTACCACAAAGATGGACCCAGAAGAAAAAGGTCAATAAAAATATAAAAAAAGAATAAGACTGACCCTTCCTGTTGTTTCACCCTCACTCTTTCACTGCTGCAATACCCCTTAAAACAAAATTACATTTTATCTATACTTGATATTCTTTGCTTATTCCTTTGCTGTTATTTATAAGGTTAAAATCTGTACCTAAAGACAAAATATAAATTCTGAAAATTAATGTTTCATTGTTGTAATTATTGCTTTTTTCTTTCACCTAGAAAACTCAAATCATTCTGAAAACTTTCATTTGTGTTTTATTTTCATCTCTGATCATACACCCTGAGATAAAATTAGTTCATGGAATACCCAAGATATACTCATTAGGAAAGAAATGATTACTTTATTGCTTAGAAACAACAACAGCTCTGAACCTCTTTGGCAGACATAGTTATTCTTCGGAGAGCTGTTTCCTGAATGAGCTCTAAGTATCTTGAGGGACTAAAGAGAACTTGCAGACATAGACAAAACAGCTGTGTTTGATATATCCTCTGGGTATATGTCTTTTCTTTCTGTTATGTTAATGGTGAGTTTGGAATATTTTGCTGGTTTTAGTATGGACTTTTCTGGCTAACTAAAAAATAAAGGTTTAAAGGTTTAAAGGTTTATTAGATTTCTATACCGCCCTTCTCCCGAAGGACTCAGGGCGGTTCACAACCAGCATAAAAACAGAATTCAAATAGTCATAAATAAATTAAAAACAATATAAAAATCTAATTGAATTTAATTAAATCTAATTAAGTTAATTATTTAAGGGAAAGAAACCCTTTCTGGAAAGAAGTTCATCAAGAAGTCAAATTAGAAAAGTCAATCCATAGGTTTAATTCAGAAAGTAGCCTATCTGAAGAATTATTTTGATATTCTGGATTTACCCAAACTTCTTTTTCCTAAGACTGTTTTAAAAGGATAAAAACTATGGAATAACAAATTTAACTGACATTAAATGCACTCTGCTTCTGGACTGATCATAATCTCAAAAAGTTGGAACTCTGGACATATTCTAACCTTTTGTGTTATCACACATCTAGACCAGGATAATAAAGTTTAGGAAAAATTGTCAGAACAAGGTAAAATTAGTTAGTTGACTAAGCTTTTGAGTAACATGGACATCCTTTTTATGCTGCCAGATGCCCCTCCTGACCACACTTGAAGCAAGCAGTTCATTGTGGCTGTGGTTCTCTGGATCTGGAAGGCATTCATCATGAACTTCATAGATTGCTCTATCATCAGGTCAGCATGGTCGGGTTCTCTGCCTGCCTCCTCATCATCCTTGAGCTCTTCCAGCTCTATTTGCCCTTTCAATCAACAGCTCCATGGCTACAGTAGATGAGAGTCCCCTGGCCCTTCCTTCTGAATCATTCTTCTTTCTGATGCCCATGGATCACCTTGGTCCCCAGCCTCTTCCGTCTACTCAGAGAAGTTCAATTCCCAGCATGAGGCTTCCCCCCAGCATTCAGCTTCTTCATGGTCGCTGCTGAGCCAATATTGTGTGCATGGTCCCCATGGTAGAGTTGTAGGTCTCTCAGAGTTGCAGATTTCATCTAATGTCTGACCTGCCCCAAATATGCCCTTAGGAAAGCAGGTTCTTGAATCCACTGGGCTGAATTAAAATAACTTTTACTGATAGAAACTGGATGCAGTAAAGTCAAGTTGAAGCTAAAGGTCCTAGTCAAAGTGTAAAGCAAATATTTTTGTTTCCAATCCCAACCCCCCCTCCCCCGATCAGTCCTTTGGCAGCCAACGTGATGCCGAGAAGATGTTTTGAGAATGTTGAGGCACTAGGCAGACCAGTTCACGCTCAGGGCGCAATGGCCTTGGAAACCAGCTGGGAAGAACCCCACCCTAATTCCCAAGTGAACAGCTGAAGCTAAAAAATCCCAAGTATGCCACCCTCTCCCCCCTCAGCATGATGGCAGGATACCAGAGTACAATAGTGGTCCTGACAAAATTATGTGGTAATAAAACAGACTTGGCTTCCTCTATTGACTTTACTTATTGGAAGTCAGCTGGGAAGGTTACAAATCAATATTATTTTATTTGAACTGAATTATATAATAGAGCTAGTTTGATTAAGATTTCCAAACAGATTAATAAAATCATTTCTATGCAGGTGCAGAAGGGCAGAATTGATTTGCAGCACCCAATTTTTTAAATTGAAATATCCCTTTTTATATGGAAAGTAAATCAAAATCACATTTTAACCAAATCTTCAAACTGAGGGTTTGCACAGTCCTATAAAATATTAAGGTTTTATATAAGTTTGAGAAAGGAATATTTTTAAAAACTGCAGAATATGTCACACTTTCCTCTCTGATAGAAAAGAAAAACTACACTGGCAATTATTCAATATGTCGGCTGGCGGCCCCCAGGGGTAGGGCCTTCTCTGTGGGAGCTCCTACACTCTGGAACGAGCTTCCCCCTGGGTTACGTCAAGTGCCTGATCTTCGGACCTTTCACCGTGAGCTGAAAACGCACCTATTTATTCAAGCGGGACTGGCCTAAAATTTTATTGGGGTTATTTACATTTTAATGTTTTAAATGGTTTTAAATTCGGCCACCTTATAATATGTTTGTTTTAATTTAATATTTTAATATTTATACTGTTATATTTTTATACTATAACTATACTATTTATACTATAATATTTTTTACTTGGCTGTACACCGCCCTGAGTCCTTCGGGAGAAGGGCGGTATAAAAATTGAATAAAATAAATAAATAAAATAAATATTTCTTAAATAATTATTATGTACTATTTATTAAAGGAGAACATCATCAAGAGATTTTTTTTTGTGGAAAAAGAAATGGACCTATTTAGTCTGAGTAGAGCTTGAGAATGTATACCATGAAAAGACAGTAAGCTTTTAGTTACTTTATTGCTATATTGAGGCAAAATAAAGTTTTTTAAGTTTATTATACTAAATTAGATAGTGATTTCTGATGTTAAGCTAATAAATGTAAGCTGCAGGCCAAACAACAAATTAATTCAGGAAATAAATGTTAACTTAAAGTTTAGCACAATGCATTCAGATTAATCTATGCAAATAAATAAATGGCACAAATGGGATAAAATAATTATAGGATTTCCTGAAATTTTGCACAGAAAAAAATTCCTCTGTAGAAATAACTTGCCTAAAACTAAGAAGACCTTACTTTTAAGATGATGCATTTAGGATTATGCTATAATAAATGATTATCTGTATTCATGCATTTTAAAAGAATTCTAAATTCTGATTTACGGTTTTCGATAGAAAACGCCTAAGACATAACAAATTTAATCATAAATCAGAATTTAACAATTATTGCTGTCATAAATGTACTAATTGTAAACATTTTGAAAACTGTTAATTTAGCAATGCCCAAACAAAGCAGCAATAAGGCATTTTTGTTCTAATGACACTTCTTGGAAGCTTGAGGCTACCTTATATTCTTCTGAAAAGATATGCAATAACTTTCTTTCAACTCATTGCTGAAATGACTGTTTTTCCCAGGTTTCTTCCTCCTCTAAGTTGTGAGCAGTAATCAGCTGAGCTTAGCTGTTTTTCTTTGTCACACAGTTGGACTACAGGTTGTATATTAGGTATCATGCATACATCTAATAAATTAAACCATGGTGTATTTATCTTTAATTCATTTTATCTGCATTAAATTTATCTGTATTTATCTGTACAAATTTTATCTGTATTTAAATTTATCTGCAATCATATATACTAGAGAAATGTATGATTTCTCTAGTATGTACTGTAACAAAATTGGCTTCACAGAAGAAGACTTAATATTCAGATTAATTAGTGACTAATATGAATTGTACACGGTATATAGATGTGGAAACTTGAAGGAAAAAAGACGATAAACATGTAGCTGTAAAATATAATGTATTAAAGAAGATTATAAAATATTTTAAAAATAGATCTAGTACTTACCAAAATAAGCCCTGAGATTAACGAAGAAGTGCCTGTCAAGGCAACGTAGAATTTGGGTGTTAATGTGTTCAAAAACATACTCACTGAAAGAGAAAGACAAAAAAAAAAAAAAAGGTCACCAATGATTTACCTGGTTTTCCCTTTACTACAATCTGAAATAAAAATGTGAATATACACACATTGCATGCAGAAAGAACAATTGCAACCAGCCTGCCTTCCAACCTATATACTGCACAAGTCAGAAGGAGGACTATCTACAGATCCCAAACATCCTAGATATGTTTCAATTCTTCCTCTTGGGACGCCGGTACAGGGCACTGCGTGCCAAACAACTAGATACAAAGACAAGTTTTTTTCCCCTCATGCCATCACTTTGCTGAATACCTAATTCCCTATCTTGTATCTAAGAATATTTACCTGTGTAGTATTACTATTATCCTTTTCATTTTTTCTACTGCCTTCTCCTATTAGCATCTTATGATTATAAGATTGTTGTTTGTATGTACACTTTTTGTTTGTATGTACATGTTTTTGCGTGCACGCCAGAGGTGGTATTCAGCAGGTTCTGACCAGTTCTGGAGAACCGATAGCATAAATTTTGAGTAGTTCGGAAAACCGGTAAATACTACCTCTGACTGGTCCCACCCACATCTATTCTCTGCTTCCCGAGTCCCAGCTGATCCGGAGGAAATGGGGATTTTGCAGTATCCTTCCCCTGGAGTGGGGAGTATCCTTTTACAGTATCCTTCCTCTGCCATGCCCACCAAGCCATGCCACGCCTACCAAGCCATGCCCATAGAACCAGTAGTAAAAAAAATTGAATCCCACCACTGATGCACACTTATTATATTACCTTGTTTGTTTGTATGTACACTGACAGCTTATGCACTGGAGACAAATTCATTGTGTGTCCAATCATACTTGGCCAATAAAGATTCTATATGTATCCTAAAAATAATGTTATCTTTAATTCTTCTCCACAATGGCTTGTCTCACTGAGAAAAAAACTTCTCCCCCTTATTTTTTATTAGGAACTTCCTGCTCTATTTCATTACCCCCATTCCTCACTACAAGTAATTAATGTAATTACAAAGAAATGGTAATGTTGTGTACCTGTTATGGTATTGACCTAGGACAGAGGAAACCAGGTTCAAATCTATCCTCAAAAACTCTTTGGGTGACTTTGGGCCAGCTGCTCACTCTCTCAGTCCAACCTATCTCCCAGAGTTATTTTTGGGATAAAATGAAGGGAGCTCCCCCCATGGAAACAATACTAAAGTATATAAAGTATATAAACAAAATAAAACAAACATTTGAATCAACATTAGACATCTATCAACTTCTGGGAAACTTTAAGATCATGTTCAAGTTGAGTTCAGCAACAATACACTAATTTCTTTACATTCAGTTAATCAAGAAGCAAATTGGTGCTGAGATTTAGCATATTCTTCAACTACAGAGATCTGACTAATATACAAATACAATACAATATACAAATATATCAATTAATGCAATATACAACTATATCAATTAAAAGAAGGGTCTAAATTACTAAAAACAGTGATGCTTGTCCCAGGACCAGACATAAGGATTAATGACCCAAGTAGACTGCTGCACCTGGGATAGTAGAGATGTCATTTAATATATTGCACAACCAACATATCATAATTTGGCCAATGTTCTATTGCTTATAGGCAATCAAGAAGTAGACTCCATGTACAGCACGGGTGTAAAACTTGATCACGTGACGTGACATATTGTGACGTATTGTGACTTTTTGTCTTTGCAGAGGCAGGGTGGGCATGGCCTGCATGAGTTGCATCCGGCTCATGGGCCACCAGTTTGACAGACCTGATGTACAGCTTTGTTAAAGATTTAACAGTTGTTCCACAGCAGGTCTGAAGAAATGGCAGAAGAGAGACTAAATGATAGAAAGTCGATATCTACATATATTTTCTTATTGAACTTTTATTTAGGCACAAAAGAAAAAAGGGAAAGATGTGTGGAACAGATAAGCTCCACTCATTAATTTCACTTCATAGCATTTTTTTCAGAAATGGTTTTAAAAATCAAGTTATTTTAATTTCAACCATTGTAATGTTTTTGTTGAAACTGACTGATTTGTATAGACAACAGAAAGTAGGAGTTGCAAAGGCATAGCAATATAAAACCACTCAATATCTATCTCTGTTATTCAGGTACTCTCATTTTACTTTTTCATCATAACTATGAACGGTTGTGTACAAGGCAGTTGCTAAACAAGGACTACTATGTAGTCCTCCATTTATCTATGCAGGTCCCTCAAAAATCCTTATAGGTATCCTGTTTACATTTAACAGAGTTAAACTTTGTGAAACATGAAAAGCAAAAACTAAAACCCATTATTCGGAATTACATGTGACTACTGACTATTATTTTTCTAAGCCCAAAGTCAGCACCCTTTTTCCTATGTTAATAGAAGATTTTCCTTCTCCTCTAAGAAAGTAAGAACGGTGCCAAGCGCCTTGATTCTCTGTATTCTTCTTACAGACAAGAATGCTTATGCCTATGAAGATTCT
Organism: Ahaetulla prasina; assembly: GCF_028640845.1. Classification (NCBI taxonomy): domain Eukaryota; kingdom Metazoa; phylum Chordata; class Lepidosauria; order Squamata; family Colubridae; genus Ahaetulla; species Ahaetulla prasina. The sequence continues at coordinate 31,177,424 of NC_080545.1, forward strand.
CAGTCATCTAGGTGATGTTTGTCCCAAAGGTGTTTTTTCAAGAGCAAAGAACGACAAAAAGGCAATTTTTCAACCCTACAGCTTAGAAAGGAAAAAACACACAAAACAGAAAAAAACAACCCAGATGGACAGTGACATGTCTCAGAAAACTGACCGATGGGTGAGAAATCTGTCTGACAGAAAGCTTACCCAAACAGAACATAATTTTTGGGCCAAATTACTGAATTTTGCAATAATACCAAAACAGCTGGGCTCCCCAAAATCCATAGAGAAGGAACTCCACTCAGACCAATTGTCAGCAGCATCAACTCCGTCACTTACAACACTGCAAAACATCTAACCATCTTATTAGCTCCTCTAGCTGGCAACACCATTCAACAACAATTCACAGGACTTCGCTAGCAAGGTTTGGAAATTAAAACTGGATCATGGTTTCCTATGATGTGACTTCTCTCTTCACCTGATGTTGTGTCTTGCCCGCCCTCAGAGCAGCCGGGGCCTTCTTACCTGCTCCCGCACACTGAGGAATGTATGCCTCCCGGTCCCAGTCCTGGCTCCATGCCCCCACAAACTGCAGAAGGAGAATCTCCCTGCCCCAGCCCTGACTCCATGCCCAGGCAAACGGAGCAGCTAGACCCCTCCCCCTCCTCCACAGCAGGTGAGCCTGAGGAGGGTTTATTACCAACAGCTGATTGGTGTGACCCTCGCATCAGAAGATTGGAGAGGCGGAGGCTACAGAGGGAAGGGAGGGGCAGGCCTTAATGAGTGCTGAGTCATGGAGCCACACCCCATGGCCTATATAAAGGAGCTACTTTCTGGCAGTCTCTGAGTCAGGCAAAAGTCAAACTTATCTTGCTGAAGTCACTTACTGGTCTCCTGCCTGCTCTGAGGACTTTGCTAGGACTTTGGGCAGAGCTGCAGAGGCAAGCCTGATTCGGATTTCCCGGACCCAGCCGTCAGCGGAGGAGTGGGACACGACACCTGAATTCCAACAACCAAAGCTGACATGGTAGTGAAAAAACAACTGCTACAAGAGAGCACCTTAGGTGACAGAACCAACCTCAGTCCAGACCACATATGTGCCATGATGGACCTCTGCTTGACCACTACCTACTTTAAATACAATGAAGGTTTCTACAAACAGAAACATGGCTGCACCATGGGTTCACCTGTGTCCTCCATTGTGGCCAATCTGTTCTGTCCCCACAACCACAACCAAGAAGACACGCGAGTTGACTATATTTGCCAGCAATTTATTCCTATGACAGATATCAGTTCTGGCAACAAACCTGCGATTGCCTGCCAAGTTCTCTTATCTCCTCAGAAGCCAGCATAACTGCAATTAATAAACAGAAATCCAGAAGCCAAATTCTTAGTCTCGAAATATTGCAGCCAGAGTTTCCAAGAGTCAGTTTTTGTCCGTCACAAGAAGCTACAGAGCAGCTCCTCCTGCTTTTATATCCTGTGGGGTGTGGCTCCATGATTCAGCACTCTCTAGGCCTGCCCCACCCCTTCTTTTGTTGTTCCCGCCTCTCCTTTCTGCAATACCTGGGATTTAAGCAGGACTGATTGTCAGCAGCTGGGTCTTGAGAAATTGCCTGGGAGGAGGAAGGTGCGGGAGAAAGAAGCCTCCTCATCTCCTCCACCTGGCCTGCCTCTGGGACCTGGAGCGGAGCCAGAGAGGAAGGTCCTGCAGAGGGAAGCCCTGTCGGCTCTTCCCCCTCACTCTCTGAGTCACTCTCTGCCAGGAGGCCCAGCTCGGGAGCCGAAAACATAACACAATCTTTTATATGGAAGTGGTAGAAACCAAAGCCCTAGACTCCTTCACAGGAATTCTACCCACTCACTGGTATAGGTATGTGGACGATACTTGGGTCAAGATCAAAACATAGGAATTGGAAGTGTTCACCAAACATATCAACTCTATAGACAGATACATCAAATTCACATAGGAAGATGTTAAGGAAAATAGTCTAGTCTTCTTGGACTGTGCAATACATATTAAGGAAGATAGAAGCCTTAGCATTGATGTTTACAGAAAACCCCCACACAGAGATCAATATTTATACTTTGTTTCCCACCATCCACTGAAGCACAAAATGGGGATCATCAGAAGTCTAAACCCACTGAGCTGAAGGCCTGCCTACCAGCAAAGATGGGAAAGAAAAAGAAAACTAAAACCCATCAAGAAAGCCATCAGAATGTGTGGCTACCCCATGTGGGCCTTCATTAAATCTCCAAAAAGACCCTACAGGAGTTCCTCTATAACAGAAAACAAAGAGAACAATAAATGAAGCAACATTGTCATTCCATACATTGCAGGAATATTGGAAAAGTTCAGGAGGATCTTCAGTCAACACAACATACGTGCACTGCCAGCATGACATCTCTAATAAATTGGAACTTTGAGGAGCCTCAAGCCTCAGAGCTTTATTTCGTTGGGGGTGTTCCTTGGAACCCTGACAGCACACTTCAAACCCAAGAATACATTAAGGCAGAAGCTTGTCCACCCCAAGAATAAAACATTCAGACACAATCTGAGCAACATGGTATACTGTATGCAGTACAATACAGTGAGCCATGAGCAGATCTTACACTAGGGAAACAAAACAACCATTTCATAAACACATGGCACAACATAAGAGAACAAACCCATAAGGACTAGATTCAGCAGTCCATCTGCATTTAAAAGACTACGGCCATTCTTTTGAAGACAGCAAAGTTGACAATTTTGGACAGAGAGGACCACTGGTTTGAAAAAAGGGTCAAAGAGGCCATCTATGTCAAAATTGAACAGCCCTCTCTCAACAGAGGGAGACGGATACAACATCATCTATCTTCAGTCTACAACACAGTCCTTGCAACAGTTTCAAAAATGTTCCATACTCAATTCCACCACTCAGTTGACCCTGAGGATAAACGTCCAGGTGGCCTTAACAACTTGCTAAAAGAATGCAAATGATCAGCTTTCTGCAAGGAGTATAAATCCTTCCATTTCCCACTATTCACTCAGAATTGAAAAAGCTTTTTTTTTTTTTGCATTTATATCCTGTGGGGTGTGGCTCCATGATTCAGCACTCTCTAGGCCTGCCCCACCCCTTCTTTTGTTGTTCCCGCCTCTCCTTTCTGCAATACCTGGGATTTAAGCAGGACTGATTGTCAGCAGCTGGGTCTTGAGAAATTGCCTGGGAGGAGGAAGGTGCGGGAGAAAGAAGCCTCCTCATCTCCTCCACCTGGCCTGCCTCTGGGACCTGGAGCGGAGCCAGAGAGGAAGGTCCTGCAGAGGGAAGCCCTGTCGGCTCTTCCCCCTCACTCTCTGAGTCACTCTCTGCCAGGAGGCCCAGCTCGGGAGCCGAAAACATGACACAATCTTTTATATGGAAGTGGTAGAAACCAAAGCCCTAGACTGCTGTTAATAACAGACTGTCTTAGCAGTCTGAGCCACTCAAGGAGCTTCTTGGATGAAAAGGAAAACATCTTCAAAGAAAAACCAAAAAGTCCACTTACCTCTTGAAAAAAATACCTTTGTTAAAGCAAATCCATTTTTTGCAAGGTTTGGAAGATTGTTTTAGAATTTTTTTTACCACACACACACACACACACACACACACACACACACACACACACACACACACACACAAAGATAGAGGCACAAGCATAACTCTGTACATGCATGCAAATAGCTGGGAATAGCTTCTGAAGTAAGATGCACAAACCTTGCAATGAGGTGGCTACATGAACAATTTGAAGAGGGCTATCTTCTTTGCTCCCCTGTATGCTGCAAGGCATCTTTTTCAATTGCTTTGCATTCAGAAGGATATTCTTATGTTCTTAAATAATCATTATGCAAGTTTTTATATGCAACTTTATATAATTTATATATATGGAAATTTTATTTAATTCTTTAACTGTCTGGTTTCATCCCTTAGAGAAAGAAACTACTGTAGAGATCAGAGATAAAATATTTCCAGTGGTTTCAAGAGCAAAGAAAATCCCAGCTGTGGGGTTGGAAGAATTTGCAGCTACAGTAAGTTTGTTTCAAGAGAGAAATGAGTTGGCAAAAGCAGTTGAAACCAACTCTCAAATCTTGTGAAATATACTGTGATCATATAAGTAGCATGCTGAACAGCTCCATGGAGACCAAAGCTATAATTATCGACAAGTAGGAGGTTATATTTCAAGCTTTTTGACTGCTAAACGATATACCCTTCTAAAAATTGCTGGTTATGTATCAAGTGTCATACTTTCTGGCACACAGAATTTCCATCAAAACCATGGTGGTACTTTAATTCTAAGCATGGGCATGATGTTTATAGTTACGCTTAGAAATGTGTAAAATTATTTCCTCTGGCCTTTGATTGTAAATGATCACAGCTACCCTGACTATGGGATCCGCGGTGGCTCAGGGCTAGGACATTGAGCTTGTCAGTCGAAAGGTCGGCAGCTCAGAGGTTCAAATCCCTAGTGCTGCCGTGTAACGGGGTGAGCTCCCGTTACTTGTCCAGCTTCTGTCAACCTAGCAGTTTTGAAAGCACATAAAAATGCAAGTAGAAAAAATAGGGACCATCTTTGGTGGGAAGGTAACAGCGTTCCGTGCGCCTTTGGCGTTGAGTCATGCCGGCCACATGACCACGGAGACGTCTTCGGACAGTGCTGGCTTTTCGGCTTTGAAACAGAGATGATCACCAGCCCCTAGAGTTGGCAACGACTAGCACATATGTGCGAGGGGAATCTTTACCTTTACCCTGACTATATTTTGTATATATTTGTTTTTTACACTCAAACATAATGCCTTTATGCTATAATTTGCATTTTCTTTTCCTTTATCGCCAGACTGTGTTTAATACATTTCTCCATTTCTTTCTATATGTTTTCACATATATGGCTATCAACACATTTTAAAAATCCTTCTGCAAATCATGTTATGGCTCAAGCAATTGCTTTACCACATGTCAAATGGCTATAGTGGCCTTGAAGTATGGTTTTTGCCAAAAAAGGCAACACGATTGTAGACTAAGGAGAATGATGATACAGGTGAACATAACAGTGTACTTCTGACATTAGCTAATTCATTGAGAAATCCAGACTGTGCAACACCTAGGCCTTGCAAAAACATTGGTGGAAATCCACAGGAAATAATTCAGCATGGTTTTATGTGAATTGAGTGCAGAAATCTTCAATACCTTAAGATATAATATTCCTATAAAAGTGATCAGAGAACTAACATTCTCATTAGCATACAATGTAATTTATATAAACTTTGAAAACAAAAAGTGATTCTTTTGGGGGAGTCACTAATGGGAAATTTTTGGTTCCCTGGGATGCTTGAATGAGGGTAGTTAGCTTACATCTTGTTTTTAGGATGATGCGCCAATTCAAAATTACATGATCTTGATCACTGTATTTGTTCGTACAAATTTAACTAATTTACATAATATCTACCATAGCTTATAATTAGAGGCAAATATTTAAACTGTTCCATCCCTGCCTAAGGACCTGTGTTTCAAGGGCCATTCCTTCAAATGCATATTGTTTAAGTACTTAATTTAGTTTAATAGCTAATGGTAAAACTGCTAACTGATAAAAAGGATCTGATGAAAGAAGCTATAAATGAAAATTCATGCCGAAATATGCTTGTCTTGTAGCATCTGGCCAGATGTTCTAACTCTATTAATTCCTAACTAGAATAGCTAATGTTCAGTGGGAACTGGAGAAGCTGTAGTTCAGTTAATTTGTTGTATGGAAAGTGACTCTGGGCAGTGTACAGGGATTTTCATTGACTATATAATAAATAAATCTGTTTGGAGACCTAAATAGCATTATTCAAAATTAACATAGTCAAATTCTTGCTTGTTCTCATATTTGAGTCTCCAGTAGTCTTGGGGTAGTTAAATATAACCTAAGAAATATTTTTGCAATCCTTCATATATATATGTGTTTATTCCCAGACTTGTATATTTTCCTTTCATCAGCAGGTAGTGTTCTCAACTTAAATTTCAGTGTTAACACTAGTCAGTCTAATTTTGGTTCTTTCAATCGTAATTTTAATTGTAGTTCAGTTATAGAAGCAGGATAGGTTTTTAAGTAAAAAGTTCCAGCATTTTAAAATGCCTTCTCATTACCACATCTTTCCAGTTTCAAAGTCCAATTTTCTGAATTTTTAAAGAATTATTATTTTTCTCTCTTTAAGTCATTTCCTTCTGGTCTAGTATTTTTATCAAAAAGCTTAATCACCGCTTTAACAAATAATTCTGAGCAAACAGTTCTACATTATTCCTTGGAGTTAAGGTTTAAGTGAAAAGGAATCCTTTCCCCCAGTTCCAGTCAGTGTTCACCTGCTTCGCTTCAGCACCGGCCTTAGTTGTTCCTCAGTTGTCCCAACTTTGTGGCAGCTATCTTTAGGCTGCCTCTTCTCCTCACCATGGCTGAGAGGGAAAAAGAACCCTGGGTCAGACAGGAGAACTTCAACTCTCCATGACCTCACAGGTCACCATCTTTGCTTCACTGCCCGTACAGGGTGGCTTTTGCTCCTTTCGGAGCCCATCAATGGGGAGAGCTAGGCACGGGAGCGTGAAGATCTGCTCCTCGTGTCTGATCTTGCCACAATGCCAACCGAAAGCCGGTTTCTGATAATGATTTTCAATTGCTTTTCTTACAAAGTCCAAGCAAATGTTAAAGTGTTTAGCCATTTTGATTTTGAAACCACATTTAGAAGATAAATTAGTTTAATAACTAAACACGAACATAAATATGCTAAAATGTACAATATAATAGCCATATTTAATTATCACCACACGGGCATCCTGATATGAAGAAAAATGTAAATGGGAAAAGGTTAACACTCACACTTTGAATTGTGCCCAGAAAGGAATCAAGAACCAGTTAACCAGTTGCTTAACGATTCAAAGAAGTGCTCTTTTTACTCGTTTTTCTTTCCACAGGCTGTATCAAAACACTGTGCAACAGTAGCGTCTCCTGAATTGTGGCCTCCTATGGAGATCTGGGACAAAAGTCCCCATCAGAAGTGTTGATTTGACTGCCAAGGAAGCTGTTCTTTGTCTTGCTGTTGCGGTTGCAAGCTGAGGATTATTAGTTAAGCCTCAGAGATTCATTACTATTTCCCTCAAGCAGGTTGATAGCATGGTTTTCTCCTGGGAGCTTCCTTGGGTTAATTTAATAGTCTTGTCTAGCAAACTCTGCAGAGATTGTTCTGCAAATCCCAGTCAGAATATTTTTATTTTTTATTTATTTATTTTTTTACATTTATATCCCGCCCTTTTCCGAAGACTCAGGGCGGCTTACAGTGTATAAGGCAATAGTCTCATTCTATTTGTATATTTACAAAGTCAACTTATTGCCCCCCCAACAATCTGGGTCCTCATTTTTACCTACCTTATAAAGGATGGAAGGCTGAGTCAACCTTGGGCCGGGTTTGAACCTGCAGTAATTGCAGGCTATTGTGTTCTAATAACAGGCTCCTAACAGCCTGAGCTATCCACGGCCCTATTAACATCATCATCATGGTGCCTTCTGAGATTTTAAACCCACTGTTCTGATAGAAATGCTAATTCAAAAATGCTGATGACTGTTTTGTATGAAGGAAGGGATGTTTACAGGGAACAAATGTAAATACAAAATAACTTGCTATGAAATATATTGGTTTTATATGTCTTGGCCATTATGAAGCATTGGCAATATCACTGCCCAGACAGTGGATAAACCAAAAGACTTGGAAATCTTACTAACACAAACATCAGCCTACTATAAGGCAATGATCCCTCGCAATAATCTTTCACCTTTATAAAAAAACTGGAAAACTGCATTATTGTTCTAATTATATTCACTCGTATATTGTAATTTTAATTTTATAATGCAGTTCTGTAATGAATTAGATATAGGTGGAGATGCTAAAACCATGTGTGCATGTATCCCCCAGAAAGGGAGGGAACTCTAGAATAGAAATAACATTCTAAAAACATGAGACAGACCTTTCCCCCAAGGAAAGTGAATGCACACTTATGGTTTCCTTTCACTTAACAGATTAAATTGACCACAAAAATCCTCAGGCTCTTTACAATAAAATGGGACATGATAGAAAAGATCTGGGACTCACACATCAAGCTAAATCACTATATGACTCTTTCATTTTTATTTTATCATGATATGCAAATAACAATCAGTAACGCAACATTTTTTAGTCATTAAAACCCAATTTTGTTGCATTTTTGAATGGCTGGGGATGCTGGTTTGTTTACAGCATCCTATTTTGTGCTTAATTCACATATATGAGGGTAAGGCAAAAAAATAAATAAATATAGAAAACAAACTAGAAATTGGTCCTGTAAACATACTTTATCTTCAAGCTCAACTCTCTGTTGTTTACTAAATCATGGTTAAAGTAAACCAAAAGTTAGTATGATACAGGAGTAGAATTATACAGTACAGGTAGTCCTTGACTTACAATTCATTAGTGACAATTCAAAGTTACAATATCACTTTGTAACACCAAGTTTAAACTTTGCTTTTGAGGGAGTGATGCTGCAGCCATTCAGGTGTCAATACTGCATGTTTGCATAATGTCTCATCATTTTAAGTGTAGAATTTGGGAAGAGGAAGATACAGCTTCTGGTGAACTGACATCCCACAGAGATCAAACCCCTCTATCAAGAATCTCTTGGTTCAGCTAACCTCTAAGAAAAAAGGAACCGCTTTGACTTTTTTTCTCCAAAGAAACAAGATTATTAAAAATATATATATGAAAACTCTATAGTGGCAAGCTGAATTTCACCTCATTTAGCTTGATACAAGTTAGCTGTCCCAAGTACAATCTTGGCTATATCAACGAATCACTGAACACCTAGAAGCAAACAAAGTAATAACCAAAAGCCAACATGGGTTTGTCAAAAACAGATCATGCCAGACTAATCTTATTGCATTCTTTGACAAAGTGACAAAATTAGTGGACCAGAGGAATGCTGTCGATATAATTTACTTGGACTTCAGTAAAGCATTTGATAAAGTAGACCATAACCTACTACTAGATAAAGTAGAAAAATGTGGGTTAGACAGCACCACCACCAGATGGATTCGTAACTGGCTGACCAACCGCATTCAACGTGTAGTCCTCAACGGAACTACATCCACATGGAGGGAAGTATGCAGTGGAGTATCCCAAGGCTCTGTTTTAGGCCCAGTACTCTTCAACATCTTCATCAATGACTTGGACGAGGGGATAGATGGGGAACTCATCAAATTTGCAGATGACACCAAGCTGGCAGGAATAGCCAACACTCCAGAAGATAGGCTCAAGATACAGAAAGATCTTGACAGACTAGAACATTAGGTGCTATCTAACAAAATGAAATTCAACAGTGAAAAAAGTAAGGTTCTACATTTAGGCCAAAAAACCAAAATGCACAGGTACTGGAATATGTAGTACCTTGCTCAATAGTAGTAACTGTGAGAGGGATCTCGGAGTCCTAGTGGACAACCATTTAGATATGAGCCAGCAGTGTGCAGCAGCTGCCAAAAAAGCCAACACAGTTCTGGGCTGCATAAACAGAGGGACAGAATCAAGATCACGTGAAGTGTTAATACCACTTTATAATGCCTTGGTAAGGCCACACTTGGAATATTGCATTCAGTTTTGGTCGCCACGATGTAAAAAAGATGTTGAGATTCTAGAAAGAGTGCAGAGAAGAGCAACAAAAATGTTTAGGGGACTGGAGGCTAAAACATATGAAGAACGGTTGCAAGAACTCGGTATGCCTATTTTAATGAAAAGAAGGAGTAGGGGAGACATCATAGCAGTGTTCCAATATCTCAGGGGTTGCCACAAAGAAGGAGTCAAACTATTCTCCAAAGCACCTGAGGGTAGAACAAGAAGCAATGGGTGGAAACTCATCAAGGTGAGAAACAACTTATAACTAAGGAGAAATTTCCTGACAGTTAGAACAATTAATCAGTGGAACAACTTGCCTGAAGAAGTTGTAAATGCTCCAACACTGGAAATTTTTAAGAAAATGTTGGATAACCATTTGTCTGAAATGGTGTAGGGTTTCCTGCCTGGGCAGGGGGTTGGACTAGAAGACCTCCAAGGTCCTTTCCAACTCTGTTGTTGTTGTTGTTGTTGTTGTTGTTATTATTATTATATATTGAAGAATATATAGAGAACACAAACTCAAACAGAGCACTTTGTCCATTTAATTGATTGGAGAGATACAGATTGAGCCATGTTTTACATCTTCAAAAAGTTAAACGAAAAGGTTTCTCCTGTCCAGTTGAGTCTGGCTCTAGGGGGCAGTGCTTCTCTCTGTTTGTTAGTCAAGGGAGCCAGCATTGTCCAAAAATACTTCAGTGTCATGTGACCAGCATGACTACACTCCATGGAACACTTTTACATTTTTATAGAAGTCTAAAATCAGTATAAATGGGTAGTTGATGACTGTGATCCCTGTTTTATTCAGGTTTACACAGGATTAGCTGAAGAAATGATCTAAAATATACATTATTTTTGCCATCTTTTATTCCATTAAAGTACTCTGTTTTATCAGGCTACAAGTAATTGTGATCCATGCGGTGTTATACAAAACATCATTCATTCTGTGGATTGCTTAGGGGTTATTGTGGTTTATTAAAAAAAAGACATGTTCAGTTTAAGCAGCCCAGCTTATCTCATTTGTATGTTCTTCTTTATTTCTATGCTGCATATTTGAACAATCAAAAAATTGCAATTTTCCATCTGCTCTGAATTTAAAAGGAAATTTATGATGGAATCAAGATGTGGGATAGATCCACCACTAAATTCTGACATCTCAACTTAGAATGAATCTTGGAACTCAAGGACACTGAGCTTTTCACATTCTCTCAAATAACATTAAAAGCTAAAAAAAGAATAGAATTTTTTGTGGGGGCGGATCCACAAATCCTCAGTAGATTGTCCTCAATTTATGACAATTTAGCCCTAAATTTATGTTGCTAAGTGAAACATTTGTTGTGAGTTTTGCCCGTTTTACCACTTTTCTTGCCAATGATTGTTAAGTAATGCCAGGTCCGCGGTTAATAAAGCCCCCCTGATTTCAGATCTAATTCAGGAAGGGACCGCGGATGTTATGGGCATTACGGAAACCTGGTTGGGCACCGAAGGGGGGGTTCCCCTAGTGGAGATGTGCCCACCAGGTTTCCGAGCATTGGACCGTGTTGTGCTTTTGTGGCCTCTGACCCGGCGTCGGTCTCAACCAGCTCCTTGGTTCTCCGAGGAGCTGAGGGAGATGAAACGCCGGAGAAGATGCCTAGAGAGTGTCTGGAGATCCAGCCGTTCTGAGGCTGACCGGACACTAGTTAGGTCCTATAGCAGGACCTACCTAGTGGCATTGAGGGATGCGAAACGTTCCTACGTTTCCTCCCTCATTGCGTCGGCAGATAACCGCCCGGCCGCCCTGTTTCGGGTGACCTGCTCTCTCCTTCAACAGGAGGGGCGGGAGGACCCACTACAAGAGCGTGCTGAGGAGTTTAACGGTTATCTATACGATAAAATCGTTCAGCTTTGGGACAGATTGGATCAAAATTGGGTAGATCCAGGCGAGAGTTCCGAGACCCGTCTTGTTGAGGTGGTTTGGGATGATTTTGATCCTGTGACTCCCGAGGACATGGACAGGTTGCTGGGTAGGCTGAATGCCACCACATGTTTACTGGATCCGTGCCCCTCCTGGTTAGTACTGGCTACTCAGGAGGTGACATGAGGCTGGCTCCGGGGGATTACAAATGCTTCTTTGTGGGAGGGGGTCTTTCCCGCTGCCTTGAAAGAGATGGTGGTGAGACCTCTCCTCAAGAAGCCTTCCCTGGACCCAGCTGTTTTAGGGAATTACCGGCCAGTCTCCAATCTTCGCTTCATGGCAAAGGTTGTAGAGAGTGCGGTGGCATGTCAGCTACCCCAGTACCTGGATGAAGCTGTCTATCTAGACCCGTTCCAGTCCGGCTTCCGGCCCGGATACAGTACGTAGACAGCTTTGGTCGCGCTGGTGGATGATCTCTGGAGGGCCAGGGATAAGGGTTACTCCTCTGCCCTGGTCCTATTAGACCTCTCAGCGGCTTTTGATACCATCGACCATGGTATCCTGCTGCACCGGCTGGAGGGGTTGGGAGTGGGAGGCACCGTTTATCGGTGGTTCTCCTCCTACCTCTCTGACCGGATGCAGACAGTGTTGACAGGGGGGCAGAGATCGACTACGAGGTGCCTCATGTGTGGGGTGCTGCAGGGATTGATTCTCTCACCCCTCCTGTTCAACATCTATATGAAGCCGCTGGGTGAGATCATCAGTGGCTTTGGGGTGAGATACCAACTGTACGCTGATGACACTCAGCTGTACTTTTCCACCCCGGGCCACCCCAGCGAAGCTGTCGAAGTGCTGTCCCGGTGTTTGGAAGCCTTATGGGTCTGGATGGGGAGGAACAAGCTCAAACTTAATCCCTCCAAGACGGAGTGGCTGTGGATGCCGGCACCTCGATACAGTCAGTTGCGGATGCGGTTGTCTGTCGGGGGCGAGTCATTGGCCCTGATGGAGAAGGTACGCAACTTGGGCGTGCTCCTGGATGGTCGGTTGTCCTTTGAAGATCATTTGGTGACCGTCTCCAGGAGATCTTTTTATCAGGTTCGCCTGATCCGCCAGTTGCGTCCCTTCCTGGACCGGGATGCCCTATGCACGGTCACTCATGCTCTCGTTACCTCTCGCCTGGACTACTGCAATGCTCTCTACATGGGGATCCCCTTGAAGAGCACCCGGAGACTTCAGCTAGTCCAGAATGTGGCTGCGCGGGTTATTGAGGGAGCGGTTCGGAGCTCCCACGTAACACCGATCCTGCGCAGACTGCACTGGCTACCTGTTGTTTTCCGGGTGCGCTTCAAGGTATTGGTTATCACCTTTAAAGCGCTCCATGGCTTAGGACCGGGCTACCTACGGGACCGTCTACTGCCAGCCTCTATCTCCCAGCGTCCGGTGCATTTCCACAGAGAGGGACTCCTCAGGGTGCCATCAGCCAAACAGTGTCGACTGGCGGCCCCCAGGGGGAGGGCCTTCTCTGTGGGGGCTCCTACCCTGTGGAACGAGCTTCCCCCTGTACTCCGACAACTACCTGACCTTAGGACCTTTCGCCGCAAACTTAAAACCCATTTATTTCGTATGGCTGGACTGGTCTGATTTTAATTTTAAATTTTAATTGAATTTTGATGGGTTTTAAATTTCTGTAATTTTATGGGGTGTAATGTTATTTTAAATTTTCTGGCAAATTTGAATCAGTTTTTTAAGGGTTGTTTTAATTATTGTGTATGTTTGTTTGTATTTTATTTGCCTGTTCACCGCCCTGAGTCCTTCGGGAGAAGGGCGGTATACAAATTAAAACATCATCATTATTATTATTATTATTATTATTATTAGTGAATCATTGTAGTTGTTAAGTTAGTAATACGGTTGTTAAGTGAATCTGGCAATCCTTATGATTTATATTGATATATTGACCATCAATTGTGTTGTAAATGTTGTACCTTGATGAACGTATCTTTTCTTTTATGTACACTGAGAGCATATGCACCAAGACAAATTCCTTGTGTGTCCAATCACACTAGGCCAATAAAAAATTCTATTCTATTCTATTCTATTCCTTGACTTGTCTTGCCAAAAAGCTGCAAAATGTGGTCATGTGACCCCGGGACACTGCAACCATCATAAATATCAACCAATTGCCAAACATCTGAATTTTGATCACATGACCACGGGGATACTACAGCAGTCCTGTGAAAAATGGTCGTGAGCCACTTTTTTCACTGGCGTTGTAACTTTGAACAGTCACTAAATGAACTGTCCTAAGTCAAGGACTACTTGTATTCAACTGCATTTGCACACCTCCATTACAATTACATATCTCCGGTATTAACTTGTGGTCTGCTAAAATTACACATAAATAACATTTTCCAAAGAACAGAAGCAATCTAAGTAGCAACCGGAAAGCAGAGGCTTTTTTTAGGCATGACATACCAGCCATGGAATGCCTATCATCCGATTTGCCTGGCACTAATATTTTAAGATACAGCAGAAGCTTCTTATTTTAGCAGACTTTCAATGTATTTTTACTCTACCTTGAAGTACTGTTGACTGCTATACTATGTTTTTCAGGCATGAATGCAAAACTATTCTTAATGAAGTTTTTGGCATTTATTTTCTAGGAAGATTGGAATGAAAATTTTTCCTGTAAAAACATATGTTGCCATTATTATTCTTTCCCCTCAAAAAAGTAAACACTCCCATTTAGAGTATTAACCAGAATATGGATGCATGGAAAGACTGTTGGAATGTTAACGAAGTTGAGACTTTGGAAAAAGTGCAGAGAAGAGCAACTAAGATGATTAAAGGCCTAGAGACTAAAACATATGAATAACTGTTGGAGGAACTGGCATGGCTAGACTAGAGACAGAAAAGGACTGGGGGGAGGGGAGACATGATAGCTGCATTCCAGTATTTGAGGAGCTGCCACAAAGAGGAGGGGACCAACTTATTTTCCAAAGCACCTGAAGACAAGACAAGAAACTATCCAAGGAGAGAAGCAACCTGGAATTAAGGAGAAACTTCCTAACAGTGGAACAGCTTGCCTTCAGAAGTTGTGGATGCTTCATCACTGGAGGTTTTTAAGAAGCGACTGGGCAGCCACTCGTCTGGAATAGTATAGGGCAGTGTTGGTGAACCTTTTCGGCACTGAGTGCTGAAATGGGAGCGTGTGTGTGTGTGTGTGTGTGTGCCAGAAACCAGAACAGCAGCCACCCTGTGCGCATGTGGGCGGTGTGCACATGCGCATTGGCCAGCTGTTTTTTGTGTGTGCATGCGCACTGGAAACCAAAAGATCATCTTCCCAGAGTGCGCATGCTCACCAGGTGGCTGGTCTTCTGGTTTCCAGTGCTCCCGCGTATGTGAAGACCAACTGGCTGGCACACTGGAATCTGGAAGAGCAACGGGTGACAGTTCCCATGCCCAGAGAGAAGGTTGTGCATGCCACTTCCACCATGCATGCCATAGGTTCACCATCACAGGTATAGGGTCTCCTGCTTGAGCAGAGGGTTGGACTAGAAGACCTCCAAGGTCCTTTTCAACTCTATTCTGATTGACTGAGTCAGTTTAGCATCTCCCCCAAATCCCTTGTCAACATTGTACCAAATAACATCAGAAGTTACAAGCTGATTAATCAAATCACAAAGAACCTCTTATTTCTGTTCCCTGAGCTCTCTCTAGAATTCTGGCAGATCCAATTCTACCCAGTCACACACATATTCATTTAACATGTGTTGACTGGACATAGCAACTATGTTGACATTAGTTGTGTTTAGCCTTGATATTTTATCCTTGCCATTTCAATTCTGAGGTTACTCAGTCTCTCCCTGCAAGGTGAACTTTTAGCCTTCTAAAAATGGCACATCCAGCAATATGTGAAACTTATTGCTCCAAGCAAAGATATTAATTCCAATCCCAATTAAGGCTGCATTTTTGTCAATACAAGATTTCTACATAAAATTTTTGCAATTGTCTTAAATATTGTACCTAGATATCTGAGAAAACAACTGGCACATGCAACACACCCATTTAGAAGCACTTGATTCTGAAATCTGATTCTGCAGGCTATCAAATACTATTGGTAGATCACTTGCTCTTTACTATTCTTGGGAATTATTTCACTGGGGAAAATGTGATCAGAACATACAATAATGTGAGAGCTCATGGATAGTTCCTGATAATTCTGTAATTCTTCTTTTAAGATGAAGTGTACTGCACTGATACAAAAACAACAACAACAAAAAACACAGAATGCATTGTTTATTTATTGGAACTGAAGCACATGAGTTGCTTGTAAGGACATCATACAATAAAATAGCAACAAAGGATGGAAGAATAACTAATAACTGCTAAGCAAATATTTTCTACTGCGGACCTTCTTGCCCTGCGAGATTCCCCTCTCTTGCAGGTTTGGCCCTCCACACTATCGAGGGTCCATCTTGAGGACGGGTTTTGGAACCCCGAGAGTTGGCATGCTAAATCTAGGAGGCTTAGGGGATTTTTAACCAATTGTTTTAACCGTTTTTTAAGTGGGAGTTTTAATGGAAATTTTAAGGGGGGGAGGGAAACTGACGGGTCTGGGTTGGGGGTGGGGGTGGGGAAACCCGTCAGGGAAGGTGCTAAGTCCACCATGTGTTCGCGGCGATGATAATTTAACAGGTCCAAAGGCAGCGGGGGAGGGCTTCGTTCCAGCTTATCAGGGTCGAGTTATCAATACGGTAAGCGGGAGAGGCAGATATGATGGAAAGGGGGGGCCATATCAGGTTTCGGGGGTTCGCTCTCACTGCTTAAGAGCGATTGAGTGCCCCAGCCCCCCAGGAGTTTCCCGTTCCCCGAGTGGCCAGAGTTCTCGGGACTTGGGCCTTCGGCTGATGTTATGTAATGCTAGGTCCGTGGTTAATAAAGCTCCCCTGATTTTAGACCTAATTCAGGAAGGGACCGCGGACGTTATGGGCATTACGGAAACCTGGTTGGACCCCGAAGGGGGGGTTCCCCTAGTGGAGATGTGCCCACCAGGTTTCCAAGCATTCCATCAGCCGAGGGCCCAGGGTAGGGGTGGTGGGGTGGCGGTTATTATTAAGGAGAGTCTGGAGCCGAGGGAGACCACTGTGCCTCAGATACACTGAATCCCTCTACGTGAAGTGGGGTCGTAGGACTCAGGTGGGCTTGTTGATCACGTACCTGGCTCCTTGCTGCGTGACTACAGCCCTGCCTAAGCTGTTGGAGTTGCTGGCCGGGTTGGCGGTTGAGACCCCCAGACTGTTGGTCATGGATTTCAATCTGCCATCAACCGGCGCGGCGTCCTCGACAGCTCGGGAGTTCATGGCTTCCATGACAGCCATAGACCTGATTCAACTAATTGACGGCCCTACCCACGTTGGGGGAGGCACCCTAGACTTGATTTTTATCTCTGGCCAGTGGTTAAATGATCTGATTTTAAATGATTTAGTTGTTGAGCCTTTGTCATGGTCAGATCATTTTCTCCTTCGCCTGGACTTTCTGACCGCTACCCACCACCACAGGGAGACGGAACCAATGCGTTGGTTCCGTCCCAGGTGCCTGATGGACCCAGTGAGGTTCCTGACGGAGCTTGGGCCGTTTCCCGAGCACCTGGCCCACGACACGACTGAAGAACTAGACGCGGCCAGGGAACAGGTTGCGACTGGAGCTTTGGACTGTGTCGTGCCTTTGCGGCCTCTGACCCAGCGTCAGTCTCAACCAGCTCCTTGGTTCTCCGAGGAGCTGAGGGAGATGAAACGCCGGATAAGACGCCTAGAGAGTGTCTGGAGATCCAGCCGCTCTGAGGCTGACCGGACACTAGTTAGGTCCTATAGCAGGACCTACCTAGTGGCACTGAGGGATGCGAAACGTTCTTACGTTTCCTCCCTCATTGCGTCGGCAGATAACTGCCCGGCCACCCTGTTTCGGGTGACCCGCTCTCTCCTTCAACAGGAGGGGTGGGAGGACCCCTTAAAAGGGCGTGCCGAGGAGTTTAACGGTTATCTATACGATAAAATCATTCAGCTTCGGGACGGACTGGATCAAAATTGGGTAGATCCAGGCAAGAGTTCCGAGATGCGTCTTGTTGAGGTGGTTTGGGATAATTTTGACCCTGTGACTCCCGAGGACATGGACAGGTTGCTGGGTAGGTTGAATGCCACCACATGTTTACTGGATCCGTGCCCCTCCTGGTTGGTGCTGGCCACGCAGGAGGTGACATGAGGCTGGCTCCGGGGGATTACAAATGCTTCTTTGTGGGAGGGGGTCTTTCCCGTTGCCTTGAAAGAGGCAGTGGTGAGACCTCTCCTCAAGAAGCCTTCCCTGGACCCACCTGTTTTAGGGAATTACCGTCCAATCACCAATCTTCGCTTCACGGCGAAGGTTGTAGAGAGTGCGGTGGCATGTCAGCTGCCCCAGTACCTGGATGAATCTGTCTATCTAGACCCGTTCCAGTCCGGCTTCCGGCCCGGTTACAGCACAGAGACGGCTTTGGTCGCATTGGTGGATGATCTCTGGAGGCCCAGGGACAAGGGTTATTCCTCTGCCCTGGTTCTATTAGACCTCTCAGTGGCTTTTGATACCATCTACCATGGTATCCTGCTGCGCCGGCTGGAGGGGTTGGGAGTGGGAGGCACCGTTTATCGGTGGTTCTCCTCCTACCTCTCTAACTGGACGCAGACGGTGTTGACAGGAGGGCAGAGATCGACTCCGAGGTCCCTCATGTATGGGGTGCCACAGGGGTCGATTCTTTCACCCCTCCTGTTCAACATCTATATGAAGCCACTGGGTGAGATCATCAGTGGTTTTGGGGTGAGATACCAACTGTATGCTGATGACAATCAGCTGTACTTTTCCACCCCGGGCCACCCCAGCGAAGCTGTCGAAGTGCTGTCCCGGTGTTTGGAAGCCTTATGGGTCTGGATGGGGAGGAACAGGCTCAAACTTAATCCCTCCAAGATGGGGTGGCTGTGGATGCCGGCTCCCCGGTACAGTCAGCTGCAGATGCGGCTGTCTGTTGGGGGCGAGTTGTTGGCCCCAATGGAGAAGGTGCGCAACTTGGGCGTGCTCCTGGATGGTCGGTTGTCTTTTGAAGAACACTTGACGACCTCTCCAGGAGAGCTTTTTATCAGGTTCGCCTGATCCGCCAGTTGCGTCCCTTCCTGGACCGGGATGCCTTATGCACGGTCACTCATGCTCTCGTTACTTCTCGCTAGGACTATTGCAATGCTCTCTACATGGGGATCCCCTTGAAGAGCACTCGGAGACTTCAGCTAGTCCAGAATGCGGCTGCGCGGGTTATTGAGGGAGCGGGTCGGAGCTCCCATGTAACACCGATCCTGCGCAGACTGCACTGGCTACCTGTTCTCTTCTGGGTGCGCTTCAAGGTATTGGTTACCACCTTCAAAGCGCTCCATGGCTTAGGACCGGGTTACTTACGGGACTGTCTACTGCCGTCTTCTATCTCCCAGCGCCCAGTGCGTTCCCATAGAGAGGGACTCCTTAGGGTGCCGTCAGCCAAACAGTGTCGACTGGCGGCCCCCAGGGGGAGGGCCTTCTCTGTGGGGGCTCCTACCCTGTGGAACGAGCTTCCCCCTGTACTCCGACAATTGCCTGACCTTAGGACCTTTCACCGCGAACTTAAAACCTATTTATTTTGTATGGCTGGACTGGCTTGATTTTAAAATTTTAATTGAATTTTGATGGGTTTTAAATTTCTGTAATTTTATGGGTGTAATTTGTATTTTAAATTTTTTCGACAAATTGAGTAAGTTTTTTAAGGGCTATATTGTATTTGTCTGTGGTTGTATTTTACTTGGTTGTTCACCGCCCTGAGTCCTTCGGGAGAAGGGCGGTATACAAATTAAAATATTATTATTATTATTATTATTATTATTATTATTATTATTATTATTATTATTATTATTATTATTATTATTATTATTATTTCCTTGCCAGAATAATGCCAGTGAACCTATTTCTGCATAAATCTGTAGTATTTTAAATCATATTTTTAAAACATTATCTTCCAGATAAATTAAAATCATAGGAACTATTTCAGTTTGGATGAAGAATATTTGGAGCAATAAACATTCATTTTTCTAATTTCATCTCACAGTTATAATCCTACACAAACTTCCCTATAAGGTACAATCATTTACTTCTAAGTTAATGCAATCAAATCCTGTTCATAAATTATATCAAATATGCTTAAAACATCAATGCACAGTGGTCATTTTGAAATGCAAATGTACAAGCCCTCCTTATACTATTGGTATTATAACATGATAAAGCAATATGTTAACAGGAGGCAAAGATTGACAATGCAATCCTCAGAATATGAACTCAGAAACAAAATCTACTATGTTAATGGTGTTACTAAAGTAAGCGGGGCTAGAATTGTGGCTTTAATCTTAAAATAGAGACTCCTGTATCACATTATACTGTTTTGTTGATGTGAAATCACATGTTTAAATGTTTTGATTTTTGCATTATAAAATGCAACAAAAGTCAGAAATCCTTTTTTTGACCTGAAGGTAGCTTGATTAACATCTGATTTCTGGATTCGGGTTCTGCACCTATTTGTTACAAAGAGTTAATGAAAAACATTATATCTCAATATCTGAAATAAACAATTTAAGCTCTTTTTCAAAAATTATGGATAATGGAACTTTGCTGTTCACAATGGAACTCCTATTTGTATAAATAATACATTTCAGAGCTTTGCGTTGTTTGCTTTTTCAGTCACTGTCACCTGGAAAATGTATAGGCCAATATATCCCTTGAATATAGTCAAATATTGCCGGTCTTTCAAGAACCTGTTGATTGATTTAAGCCATTTAAGCCCCTGAAATTTTCTAGTTGTATTGATATAAGTATTTTTCTTCCTGAACAAAAAACTGCTTGTCTCATATTTCTCAGTAGGGAGTTCTGAACTTGAAACTAGTATTTATTTTCTGTTTCACTTTGTTTTATTTTATTATAAAGTTTCTGCAATCTGAAACTCGGCAAAAAGGAAGGCAAATAGGATTTGTAAAGCAAATCACCAGATGGGAAAGTCAAATATTAACTTTTGGTGACGTATCATGTGAAACTTCAACAAATAACCAAAAAATAAACAAAATGTGCTTAGACGTACAGATGTAGAAGACAACATAAAACTAATGACTTGTTTTAAATAAAGGTCAGTATGTTTGTTGGACTATGGATTACTTATTTTGCAGGTGCTTAGAATAAATATAAACTTATCTTCCAAAAGAAGCAACCTACTTGCACATTATGGTGATAAGGTTTGGTCATCTAAATTTTTTTGTGCTCTATATTTAAAAGCTAATTTTTCTCTGTCTCTCTGCAATGGCAGGAATACTAGTTTGTCTTTCTCCATCTATCATCTCACAATAAATGTACTATTAAAGCTGATTCCAAAACTGTATGAGCAGTAGTATATGACCTAAAATCCATGACTTGGTGCAAAAACAGAAAAATCTGGATATGTCAAATCTCTTATTTATTATTATTTAAATCTCTTATTGCAGAGAAAGAGATTGCTTAGTTTTTTAATTTTTGTAAGATACTTAGAATAATAGAAGTCTATTAGGGAGTGAAATAACTTAAATCAGAACTATAATCAAATACATTTAAAGACAATTAAAACAATGAGAAATTAACGATTTTAAAATTTGGCTTGTTCGTATTCTTAAGATGCTTGTAAGGTGTTTTCTTCTATGTTAGGATACATATTGATTAAAAAAAATTCTAACATGTTCTCACTTCAAGTGAACTAAAGAAAATATTCCTTCCCTGCACTTTGGATTAATTCCCAACTTTTTCAAAATGACATTGAGCCTTCCGATTTTGGTAAATTTAATTAAGGCAATGCAGCAGATCACAACTATCTAGATGTATACATTATCTAAGTCCAGTTTTCTATATTGCTGCTAACCTTAAATGCTAAAAACAACATGAACCAATTTGTTTTTCCTCTAGGCTGTCCAAGAGGAGACTGCAAAAGAATGGTCTTTGATCAATGTCTACTATGTGCACTGACCAATGGATTTCTTCAAAATATATTTGGGGGGATGGGGGTGAAGGAAATGCAAATCCATCCAGGTATTATTCCAGTGTTGCATCTAAAAGATGTATAGCAATTGAACATTTGTGAAAGAAAATGAAAGGTTGGCTTGGGCCCAGGAGTTGAAAATGGGGTGGCGACAAATTTCCACCTTTGCTGAGTTTCAGTGTAATGGAAAAAATATATTTTTATGTGATTTTAAGTACAGCTGAGACAAATACATTGGGTCATATTCCAAATGCAGATAATGGAATATGTTTACACAAATGTGGAGTTTCTTCTAGAATACTGCAAAAGCCCTGTGAAGACGTGACCTTTTCTCAAGATGTCCCCAAATTGTTTCCCCCACTTTGTCTGTGTTGAGGCAGTTTCCAGCATTAACCACATAGCTGGAAATTATAGGAGTTTCAATACATGGAACATGTAAAGTCAGACAAAGATGCTTTATGAGATGAAGCATTTGGTAATGGTCATTTTTTATTTTTTATTATTTTTCACCTTTCAGTTTTTGCCATTCTCCAAAACTCATTTATCAATCAAGCGTTGAACTTTTGTAGCTCTGTTTTCATTTTGTTTCCTTTCTGTTCTACTGTTCTAAATAATCTTGGAGGTTGTCCACTATTATGTCTGTGAATAATTTAAACATTGTAGGCAAGCATATTATCAGACAATAGTTTCCTGATGTTGTCCCTTTTGCTGTGTCTTTTTGAATCAGATATGTTTTGCCAGTTATTAACTAGTCACGAATGTCTTCTTTATTAAATACTTCACTGTCATTTAGCTATAACTGGATGCAAGCTATCATGTATTTGAGCCAAAAATCCTGCAATTGATAATTTCCAGGAGATATCCAGTTTTTAATTCTTGCTTCTAGATTTTAACCATTACTGTTCTTAATATAAGGTTGTTTGCTTGATTTTTTACTAAATCCAAATTCCTTTTCCATTCAGCATTTTTATCATAGTCTTTTTGAGTTTCCGATAGATTTTTCCAAAACTAGATTGTTTCTTTTTGGTTTGGTTTTCCTTTCTCAGAATTTTTATTGCCATTCATTCTTTGGTAGAACCACCTCTAGCCTGATTGAAATAGCTATTTTGCATAAATTGGCTAATTTATGCCACATAGCAATCAATCTTCCCAGATTTTTTGTTATTTGTTGCTTTAAGATTTCAAATTTTTCTGGTGGTAGCCAATATTTATTATTAGCCTTGCCTTATCCTTGCATTCTTTAAACACTTTCATGCTTTTAAATTACTTGCACCTGATCTTAATTTTTTTTTATTTTGGTCTCCAGTCTGATCTTCTACTTTGGGATTGAATACAATTTTGCTTTTGCTTTTCTAATTTGTATATCTAGCTTATCTATAACCACCAGAGTTTTATTGTAGCTAAACTGATTGGTCTGTTCAATTGATGTTACTTTAACTTTTACAAGCACTTTAGTCATATCTTTCACTATATTGTGCACTACTTTCAATGTTGGCAGTCTTTAGCTTGTCTATTGATAATTCTGCATATGCCGTAATCTTCATTTTTAATTCTTCTTGTCAGGGAGCCTGTTCATGGTTGTTTCTGTGATGATATCTATTGGTTATGTTATTACATCTTCTAAATTATAGTTTGTGTGGTCTCGCCAGATGCCTCCTTATATTGCCAATTCTTTATATTGCCAATTCTAATTTTTTTTCTATTATTGTTTTTACAATTTTTATGAATCTCTTCCGGTTCTGTTTTCCTGAATGTTTTATATCTGGTAATGAATCTCCTGTGATCAGCTAATTGTTGTTTAGTAGTATTTGAATCTGGATAAATTATTTTTCGCTGTTCAAATATTCACTTTAAATATTCCAGCTTTGTTGGTTCCAGTTTACAATATGAGGCCATCATGATACGATTTTAAAATACAATATACTTTTGTTTGTTTGCAGTTGTTCTTCCAGTAAGCCGAGAGAGCTAGGTCCTGGTTGCCCAGCCATACCTCCTGAGTCCAGTTGTTACTTGTCGACAGACTCCCAGAAGCTCTAACATCTCTTGTGATCCTTGTTCACTCAGTGTACCAAACCAGTATAAGATTTTTCCCCCCAGTTTTCTCACTATATTAAACTGGTTGGTAGATACATTTAGTCTGACTCTTCTGCTAAGAATTTTCTGGCGTGGGTGACCTTTCTGGTAGAATACACAATAGCCAGAATAGCTCACAATCTCTTTGGAGCATCCCAAGGCCCACTCTCACAAAAAGGAGGACATTTATGTCACTATTATTAATAATATTTTTGAATGATTTTAAAATGCAAAGTAAACATTAATAAAAATGAATAAATAAATAAAAATGAAAGAACCAGATTAAAGATACCATCAAATGTAACAATATGTTTCTGCTCAGAGTCCCCCATGTGTCAGACACCGGAAGAACAGCTGCTCAGTGCGTATGCCGGAAGATTATCTTCCAGATTCTGGCATGCATGCACACCGGGCAGCTGTTCTTCCGGGGTGCATGCAGCGGAAGAGCAACAGGTGACAGCTCACATGCCCGGAGAGATTGCTCTGCATGCCACTTCTGGCATGCGTGCCATAGGTTCACCATCACAGCTATAGAGCTTAATGTTACTAGATATAGTGTAGTTTATATTATTCCAGCCTCATCCCCAAAATGTTGTGTAAGATCTTGGTAACACTCCCTGGTTTATTTCACTGAATAGTATATATCAGTTAATCACACTACATATATAACTATCTCTATCTCTATCTCTAGCTAGCTAGCTAGCTAACATTTTTTTCTGTATTTTGAAGATCTAATAATATTCTTTCTTTTGTACTAGAAGTTTAAGACCAAAAATTGAAGCTTATAGATTATGCAGGTGGCAAAGTCAGAATGAATAAAAATTTGCACATCAGCCCAAGAAAAGCTGCTGCAGAATATCTGACCACCTCTTTAATCCTTGAACAATGCCATTAAAAAAATACATTACATGGGGAGTGAAAAAGACCCCTCTGTAGACAGACTTAATAAATTTTGGGAACACAAATGAGCTAGTTATACTTGTTTATTTACTTTTAAAAAAGAGATGCAAATGAAATGGAAATGCATTTTCAGAGTTGCTGAGAATAGCACAAGGGCACATGCTGCCACACATATTGTATTCAAGTATATTGCTACCGTCCCAGCTAAATGACTATCAGTATTAAGTGCTGGCCAGGCTAAAACAAAAGATCACCAAGCCATTCTTATTCTTCTTTCTGAATAGGCAGTTCCAGTCTTTTAAATGTGGCTCCTAATTTAGTCTGAAGCAGTATACTATACAGATCATATTGTACAGCAGTCTATGGCACTGGGCTCATGCCAGTAATTCTCTCCATAGATTGTTAATAGAAGATGATTCAGCCATCTGAGAAGAAGACAAAAATGTGAGGCTATGTAATTGAGGGTTTCAGTTAAGAAAACAGGACATCTAAAGATTGCCATGGTCTGGGGAAAATAGAAAACTAAAAACTGAAACACTTAATAGGCAAAGAAATACAAAGCAATATGACATATAGTATTAGAGGTTGAATAAAAAGAAACTTGAATGCTTCACCTTCATGTACATTATTATTTCATCTTCATGCTACATTAATATGTATGCTCTGGAGATACATTCCCCTCCCCACAAAAAACTCTTTTGCATTGAGAAGAAACACTGAGTAAATGTCAGTTTTGCCTTTGCAATAAAACCTAATCTACTCCAAAAATAAGTCATCGGCACTCATAGAGTTATATCCCATATATTCCTTATATTTTCATTCAATTATCAATTTGATATTAGTGGAAATAGTAGGATGTTGATATTATTAGATTTCATCCAATTATTCTTTGATGCATTTGTTAAATCCCAAATGCCATTCAGTATGGGTAGCTATATTGTTAAAGCTAACCGTGGATGAATGCATTTAGCACTGAGGTGACAAATCATAGCTAAACACTAAGTGTAATTTCCATTGGTCTTTTAAGCTATATGTGCCTTTCCTTTTCCAGATGATCTTTTCAGTGCAGAAAATTAAAAGGGTTCATTGCTGTTTCAAGCAACATTTAAGTTTTTTTCCAGTTTCACTTCTTTCAGTCTTGTTTGTGTTTCTAATTCAAAGGTGTAGAAAGTGTTGCTCAAGGGCACACTTGTTTTATGGCAACAATCACATGCTGAGCAAAAGTAGACCTACTTTGGAAATGGGATAGGATGTTTTAAAGAGATAAACTGAATGTGTTATGACTCTGAAAGATTTCAAACGTTTGTCCCAAAAAGCAGGTTTACATATTTGAGATTACCCACTTTGACCTGTATTTAGAACTCAACGGGACCGCCTGCTGTTACCTCATGCCTCCCACCGACCGTACGCTCACACAGAGAGGGACTTCTCAGGGTGCCATCCGCCAAACAATGTCGGCTGGCGGCCCCCAGGGGAAGATCCTTCTCTGTGGGGGCTCCTACTCTCTGGAATGAAGTTCCCCCCAGTTTACGCCAAATATCTGACCTTCGGACCTTTCGCCGCGAACTGAAAACATATTTGTTTGTTCGCGCAGGGCTTTCTTAAATTGGGGAGATTTTAAATTTAATTTTTTTTAGTTTTAAATTGGGGTTTTTTTAGATTATATATTTTAATTTATCGGTCTAACTGTATAATAAGTTTTTTAATCTATTTTTAATTGTATATTGTTTATTTTTTATCTTGGCTGTACACCGCCCTGAGTCCTTCGGGAGAAGGGCGGTCTAGAAATCTAATAAAATAAATAATAATAAAATAAATAAATAAACTTTATAAACTAGGTCAAATGAGTGCCTAGATTGCTATATTAGAGTGCTGTATAACTTGATATAATCTCACATACTCTTTATGCTGCATTACTCCTTGTCTTATGCTCTTACTTCTTCTTTTAGAGTCTTACTTTCTGTGTGTATGTGTGTTTAGTTTTTTTTAAACGTATCTTCTATATAGACTAGCTTTTTAGAATACTTTTTAGTTTTCAGTGTTTACTCTTGATGCCCTCCAACATGCAATAAAGATTTGATGACTGAGGCTGTCCAAGGTGTATGCTAACATATTGGCTGACCCACAACCGTACCCTGAGGCTTCTGTTGGCCAATATTAGAACTAGAAATGGGCATTGATTCAAAGATTTGGTAAGTATGCTTATTGCAAGAATTGGAAAAGCTGTAAGAGAAGCATTCCCACTGTACGACCCAAGCCCTATTTATAGAAAATAGATTTTTTTTTCTCGTCTCTGTGGCATCATGGGCTTAGAACATTGCACTTTGGCTAGAAGGAGTGATTGTATTTATGTAAAGTTTTTATAACATAAGAGTCCAGTCTCAGGGTGTTTGCTTCTGATCCAATGTAGGCCTCATAACTCAATATGGCATTCTGTACATACATGTCAAATACAAAGGTCCTTCAGGCTTTATCTTCTTTAGTTGTTATTTTATGGATATGAGGTGAATAGAGGTTTGTAATGATAGTTATTTAAAAAGAAAATATAGCCTTTCATAATTGAAGAATGTTAGAAAATACTATACTCATGGGGAAACTACTGCAATATGAAAGCAGTCAGTTGCTTGCATTCTGCTGATTAATAAGGATATTCATTAACAGCTCGTCCAGCATATCCTTCTTGCTCTCATTCAAGAACAGCCTATCTACCTTTTGCAAAGAAAGTATTCTCAAAGCAAAGCCTTCATCCTGTTACCAGCATGGTTCTGAGAGTCTGAAGTTGGATGAAGGTAATCCGGCAAGAAAGTGGTGCTGTCCATGGGAAACTGGAAGAAAATCACCTCCAATAATATTTTAGTGCCCCTGAATAAGTCTTTTGAGAGTGACCATCTGAATTTCAGTCTACGTATTGGAAGACTGTTTCCCTATCCAGTTGTAGAGCTACAAGTATATACCACAATGGCCATTTCTGCTTTGGTTATTATTATTATTATTATTATTATTATTATTATTATTATTATTATTATTATTATTATTATTATTATTATTATTATTAATTGGATTTCTAGACCATCCTTCTCCCGAAGGACTCAGGGCGGTGTACAGCCAGGATAAAACATAAACAATATACAATTAAAAACTGAATTAAGAAACTTATTATACAATTGGCCGAAACATTAAAATATTTAAAATCTAAAAACCCAATTTAAAACATAAATAGAATTTAAAATTTTTTAAAATTTAAGCAGTTTAAGAAAAACTTAAGCCAGCCCCGCGCGAATGAATAAATGCATTTTCAATTCACGGCGAAAGGTCCGAAGGTCAGGTATTTGGCGTAAACCAGGGGGATGTTCATTCCAGAGAGTAGGAGCCCCCACAGAGAAGGATTTTCCCCTGGGGGCCGCCAGCCGACATTGTTTGGCGGACGGCACCCTGAGAAGTCCCTCTCTGTGTGAGCGTACGGGTCGGTGGGAGGCATGAGGTAACAGTAGGCGGTCCCGTAAGTACCCAGGCCCCAAGCCATGGAGCGCTTTGAAGGTGGTAACCAAAACCTTGAAATGTACCCGATAGGCAACAGGTAGCCAGTGCAGTCTGCGCAGGAGAGGTGTTACATGGGAGCTACGTGGAACTCCCTCTATCACCCGCGCAGCTGCATTCTGGACCAACTGAAGCCTCCGAGTGCACCTCAAGGGGAGCCCCATGTAGAGAGCATTGCAATAATCCAGGCGAGAGGTAACGAGAGCATGAGTGACTGTGCATAAGGCATCCCGATCGAGGAAGGGGCGCAACTGGTGAACCAGGCGGACCTGGTGAAAGGCTCTCCTGGAGACGGCCATCAAATGGTCTTCAAACGACAGCCGTGCATCCAGGAGAACACCCAAGTTGCGCACCCTTTCCCTTGGGGCCAATAACTTGCCCCTGACAGTCAGCTACAGCTGCAGCTGACTGTATCGGGGTGCCGGCATCCACAGCCACTCCGTCTTGGAGGGATTGAGCTTGAGCCTGTTCCTCCCCATCCAGACCCGTACGGCTTCCAAACACCTGGACAGCACTTCGACAGCTTCGTTGAGGTGGCCCGGGGTGGAAAAGTACAGCTGAGTGTCATCAGCGTACAGCTGATATCTCACCCCGAAGCCACTGATGATCTCACCCAACGGCTTCATATAGATGTTGAACAGAAGGGGCGAGAGAATTGACCCCTGCGGCACCCCACAAGTAAGGTGCCTCGCGGTCGACCTCTGCCCCCCTGTCAACACCGTCTGCGACCGGTCAGAGAGATAGGAGGAGAACCACCGATAAACGGTGCCTCCCACTCCCAACCCTCCCAACCAGCGCAGCAGGATACCATGGTCGATGGTATCAAAAACCGCTAAGAGGTCTAACAGGACCAGAGGAATAACCCCTGTCTCTGGCCCTCCAGAGATCATCCACCAACACAACCAAAGCTGTCTCCGTGCTATATATATGGTTGCAGGAAAGAGCAGAACCTCAGGCAGCAACTTATATTTGTCTCCAAAATATTGGTCTTGTGGAAGATCTTATTGCTGGTAAGCTACAGGAAACATGTGGCTACACTGACTGAACACCAAACTGTATTTTGAAGTGAAATATGATGTTGCAGAAATCAACAAATCATACTGTCTATCAGCATCAAGGAACTGCCAGTAAGAGAAAGAAGAAAGGTAGTGCTGGAACAGGATGACCTCATCTGCCTTTGGATCTGGCAAAGCATCTACTTTAATGCATCTCCTAATGAGAATTGCATTCCCTTGCATCCCAAGGGAATGCAAATCTCATCAGAAACAAATATAATCTTTCCAATGACTAGCAATGATTTCTAAGAGTCATAAACTATCAGGTGCAAGCAACCAGATCCACACATGAAGGGTTCAAGTTGATTACTTTATTGTGCTTTAGCTGTAGTACAAGAAACTCCTAGACTGCTTTTCTTCCCTTGGGAACAAACAGATAAGGTTCCATGGAACTTGGGGAGGATGGGTGGTGGTGGTCAGGCCTAAGTCTCTTGCAGCTGTGCAAGGACTCAAGGCTAATTCCCAGCTTGATTACTCCTCCTTGCCTGGCTGGGAGTTTTCCAACATAAACTAATATTTTATCTGAATATATTAAGGATTGAATCTGGGGCATTTTACAGGCATCATCTGTTTTTTTTCATATAGATAAGCTAGGCCCCTAGATTCCCATGCTTAATGATTGCTTCCTGAATTGGGCCATCTAAGATGGCAGTATATTCTGACAGTAAACCATATTTATACAAAATGGAATCCTTACTGTGAGCTGATTTTTTAAAAGGAATGCAAAGTATTAAAAAGCCCTTAGAAAGACTACTTTTAAGGAAGAACCCTAACCATTATATCTTTACACATTTTTGCAATCCTATATAGCTATTTGTCCGTTCATACATAGAAGTTATGATGGCAAATGGTTTGCATGTAAGCCGCCTTCCTTTATGCCCAAGACATGGTTGCTCAGAAAGATATTTGTATGGATAGACTGAAGTTCTGTACTGCCTAGCTTTTATGGTTTTAAGCAGCATCAGGATAGAAGGACAATAGAAATATCTTTCATATCTATTCTAAACATAGCTCTGAGAGAAATTTAAAAGAATTTTAAACTACAACTAATGTTAAGAAGAGAGTAACTCACATAATGTAATTACACTAATGGAAAGCTCTGTGAAATATATTTGCAGAAAAGTTTTTTTTAAAATATTACTAAGCCAGATGGCAGTAGCTTTTTACTTCCTTACTAAAGATTTGAATATCTCCTGGTAGAAGACTCTCATTAACCCATAGTTCTTCCCTGTTTCTTATCGCAAAAATGGGTCTCCTCAAAACGCTGACAACAGATTTCCATGAAGAATTTTGAAACAGATGCATCTATGCTGGTTACCTTCTCAAAACAGTATTGTTTTCAGCAGATTTCATCAAATTTTGAACAGTAATTTCCATACTGATGGTGCAAAAGATAGAAGAAATTCTGAAATAATGTGGGGACAACAATTCAAAATTGGGCAGTATGGACTAGGCGTTCTCAACCCCCAGTCCATGGACCGGCACCATCCACAGCACACCAGCAACTGGGCCACACCAACAAGTAAAGCCCTATTTGTGGGATGCAGGCAGAAGACAAAACCAAGCCCCCACCAGTCCTTTCTCCACAAAGCCAAAAGGTTGTCCCTGGTGCCCAAAAAGTTGGGGGCCGCAGAAATAGACAATCTGAAAATGTTTCCTGCCAAAATCAGTAAGGTCAACACATGAGTGGGGTTTGATATAAGAAGCAAGACCATTCCCAAAAAAATGGGAAGATTTGGGCTAAAAGAAAAGATCAAGGAAGAAATGACTTATCTTATAATGCATAAAGACTAACAGTCTTTTCAAAGTAACATACTACTGAAAAATGCCATTAAATCAGTGTTAAGTTTCCTTTAAATTGTAATTCATCATTTCCGCATGGAGTGAACAGAACCTTGCATACCGCAAACCTCAGGTTTTTAACACAGTTAAGTGCAAATATATGGCTGCCTGCAGCTAATGATATATAAAAAGGAAAATGAAAAAATCTTGCAAAACTCTCTATGATCAGTTGTGATGGTGTTAATATCTGAGCTGAAATGTTACAATTGAATAAAATAGCATTTAACTCTGCCTAATTTTCTGTTTCTGGAATTCTCAAGAACAATGTTTTTTATTTGTTGCTTTTAATAAAAGAAAATATACATTTTATAAAATAAATAGTTCTTAGCCTTGATTGCATCACATACTCTTTTAAAATAGAAAATTCATTAATCTGGATGTCATAGTAACAAAGGCTTGCCCAGCTGTTACTAGAATAGCAGTCGGTTAAGCAGCACATTGACAATCCACCAAATAGTTCAGTAAACAATGAGAAAATCCTTTATGCTGTGGACAATTTATTAGATATCCCTACTCACCATTACAGAACATAATTATAGAATGTATTCTTAGTACAAAGGTTGCAATAATCCTTTTTCTCCTGGAACTTCTTATGAGGATTCTTATAAATTACATTGCCCAGATATTTAGGGAAGTGCCATTTCATGAGATTAAAAGCATTTACGGTTTTATTTCCAATATCATCTGTTAAATATATTAAAAAAGCAAGCATCAATTTAAATTAAATGATGACATGGATGAAACATTTCTAGGGGAAGAGAAAGGAAGAGACCTCTAACAATGTACAGGCAATGATGCATTTTGTTCTGCCTTGACCTTGAGCAGGCATTGTGTTACAAAGAGTGGGAAGCTAAATCAAAAGAACCAATTAACCCTTTGAAACCATCATTTTTTAAGTGTCAGATTTCTTAAAATGTTATTGCTCTGAATGATCTATAATCTCTGCAATCTCTTCAGATTAACTAGAAAGGAAAATAAACTGATTCCCATGTCATAAACATTTTACATCATGAAAGGTTAAGTAATTCTTTTTGAAGAATTCCATAGTAACTAATTATTATTTTTATGTTTGTTAATAGCCTCATTGGCTATTAATGTTCCCTGGCTCTTATATATCCATGTTATCATCAATAATGCTATTAGGAATGAACACTCATCATAATCACCTCTTATTTTAGATTTCTCCCCAAAAATTCTTTGAAGAGGAAACAAATCCATCCAGTTTTCAGAGATAGGCATCCATACTGTCTCTGTTACACCAGGTGGAGCTTGCAAATTTCTGTATGCTACAAATGACTGGCATTATCTTCCTCTTACTGTATCCCAAATGTTTGCCCTTTCCATCCCACCCCATCACATCAGTAAAGCAAGGTAAAACAAAGCATTCCCCCCCCAGAAATGCCCATTCTTTCATAGCACAAAGCTACACTCTTTTGTTAAATTAAATACATTCTAATTTTCCAGCATATAATCCATCAGTCTTTCAACACCTTCATTAATGCACCTTTAGAAATAAATGTATCTGCCATAATGGTGTGTGAGAGAAAGCATCTCAAAGATACACCGATATCCATACAGGTTGAACACCTTCAAGAGCAATCCCAGTTTTTTTTCAAGTAGCCTGGATTCGGCAGCATCCCTATCCATTCTACCCTGCCTTGCAGCCAGCGTCAAAGACATCATAGGGAAAGCTGGGTAAAACCTTCACAGCATCCCCAGATTCTTAAACTAGAATAACATATTCCGTGGCTACTATTCAGCATACCAGACAGTTGTTGCCTATGGGTCGAAACCACAGAGCAAGTTCTATTCCAAAACAGAAATACAAAGTCAGGCATCCCATTTACTTACATGACGACTCAGTGCCAAACATGGCTGGCTCCAGATGCTTCAAAGGATGGGTTAAAAGGGAGAGAGATAGAGGGAATCTATAAGAGAAGGGATGAGACTGCTACACAGCAGGAATCATGAAGCCAGACAATGCAGTTCCCACAGCTATCCAACTGGCAGATTTTATGTTCTCCCAAGCTTCGCTTTACAGACAGCCTTTCTTGTTGCCCTTAAAGCAAAAATCTTCGCAATAGCAACAGAAATATTTTTTTAAAAAATCAGGAGTATTGATTTTAAAATCCAGAAGACAAGGAATAGTCTGTCTCTCTTCTGTTGAGCAGGGAAGCAGGAATAGATAGCAGAGACTATATACTGCAATCCACAACCCCTGCTCTCAGTAAGACAATAGCATAGCTTATGCATACACTGGATGACGTCAGAATACTGCAAAGACTGACTGCTGTTAATCACCGGCTCAGAGGGAGACTGAATAGAGCACCGCAATTCAAATGGGAATTCTTTTGTCACAAAATACAGAAGACAAAGAACCACATATATTTTGCATCCTTGCAAAGAAAGGAAGGAAGAAAAGAAGAAAGACCCACTCCATAAAGGACATTGCTGCTGGTGAATTTCAAACATATTTGTTCTGCTACAGCAAGTACTGCCTGTGAGTGAAATGCATTCACTACAATATTAAAAACAAAAATATTCAGTTCAGAATTATGTTCAATAAATATCTTGTAGCTGATTGCTTTTATCAAGAATGAAAAAAGCAATAATCTATTCATATTCAGAGCCCAAACTAACAAATTATCAAGTGAACTATAAAAAGATATTTAGCTATTTATTCTATGTGTATCTATGTAACTCAATGGACTAACTGTATCTATTTACACTAAATGTATGTATGCAGGTTTAATGCTGATGGGGGGGGATTTAACTGAAAGCCCACTGATTGAATGTGGCCTCAAGCCAATTTTGTCTAATTGCCTCACAAAGGCACAGAGACTCTGTATCCTTCCAGATGTTCCTAAGAAATCCTAATACACCCTTGCTAAATTGAGCAATGATGAAGAATGCTAAGAGCTGTAGTTCAGAAACATGCTTTGTAACTGTGAACCCTGTTTTATTTTTGCATATATTGCAAATATGGCTATTCTACCTTAAGAGAAAATAGAGGTGACCATATTTACCTTATAGAAGCTTCTTCTATTTCTCCTTCCAAAAAAAAAAAAAAGACTGACTTATTTGTTTCCTCTCCTATTGCTCCAGTTGTTCTCTGAACAGCTAAACACAGAGCTGTGTAGTCCTCTCTTTTGTGGTTGCCAAGTCTGCCTTTCTTTCACATCTTGGTATATAGAATCAGTAACATATTGCTGTCAATGCTTCCCCACCTCCATTGTTAATTTATCTTAATTCTGTTATTATCATGTGTAATTAAGCAAAATATTTATAATTTGTTCATTTCCATCAAACAGGGAATGCAGAAATACAAATAACTGTCTGTATAAATACCAATAAACTGAATGTGATCTGGGATTCATCAATATAGTGACTGACTGTACAAAGGCTCACAGAAAACTATTACAACTGCACTTAATTTTGTTCCTTCTTTATTGAACTATCATAATGAAAAATAAAGAAAACTTAGTAAGAAAACCTTTAAGGAAGAGCCAGTTTGGTCTAGTGGTTAAGATACTGTATTAGAAACTAGGAGACTGTAAATTCTAGTCCTGTCTTGGGCATGAAAGCCAGCTGAGTGACTTTGGGCCAGTCACTCTCTCTCAGCCAATTCACCTCCTCGGATTATTGTTGTTGTGCAGTAAATAGGAGAAGGAAGGAATATTAGGTATGTTCGCCTCTGGATTGTTCTGGAGCTCTGTTATTGGCTGCAGAGGCCCTTCCTGAAGGCCTCTGACAGCGAAACACAGAGCTGTGTAGTCCTCTCTTTTGTGGTTGCCAAGTCTGCCTTTCTTTCACATCTTGGTATATAGAATCAGTAACATATTGCTGTCAATGCTTCCCCACCTCCATTGTTAATTTATCTTAATTCTGTTATTATCATGTGTAATTAAGCAAAATATTTATAATTTGTTCATTTCCATCAAACAGGAATGCAGAAATACAAATAACTGTCTGTATAAATACCAATAAACTGAATGTGATCTGGGATTCATCAATATAGTGACTGACTGTACAAAGGCTCACAGAAAACTATTACAACTGCACTTAATTTTGTTCCTTCTTTATTGAACTATCATAATGAAAAATAAAGAAAACTTAGTAAGAAAACCTTTAAGGAAGAGCCAGTTTGGTCTAGTGGTTAAGATACTGTATTAGAAACTAGGAGACTGTAAATTCTAGTCCTGTCTTGGGCATGAAAGCCAGCTGAGTGACTTTGGGCCAGTCACTCTCTCTCAGCCAATTCACCTCCTCGGATTATTGTTGTTGTGCAGTAAATAGGAGAAGGAAGGAATATTAGGTATGTTCGCCTCTGGATTGTTCTGGAGCTCTGTTATTGGCTGCAGAGGCCCTTCCTGAAGGCCTCTGACAGCGAAACAGAGGCCGGGGCAACATGCACAAGCTGCACAGGTGGCTGCAGAAGAAGTGGGCCAGCAAGGCAGCTGGTGGGGTGTGCAAGGCCTGGTAAGTAGGGCAGCTCCCCCCTCCCATCCCCACCCTAGCTTAACTTTTATCCATGCGATTCGCCCCACCCCCTGCACCCCGGACTGGGCGGAGTCTTAATTAGGGCTTATTTGGGGGACAGGCCTTATGTTGGGCGCATGTGTAAAAATCAAGCTAGGACTTACTTTCTGGGTAGGTCATATTTTTTTTGTCTCTGATAAGTACTGTCACTGCATAAGCTTAGTTTTTGTATATTTTATGCAATTTGGCAACCTTTTTACATCACAGTTACTTTTGAATAGTAATATATGTCAGCATCATCTTGATATCTGCTCTTACACATTTTTCTATTGGAGGTTCTCTAAGCTGCTCCTCATATTTATATTTCTTCCATGTGAGAGGAAGGACTGTGGCTTACATTCCTTTCTATCCCATCACATTTTAGGGATTCTTCTTTTTCCTTATTTGGCCTTTAATCAGGAATCTGGAGTGTGGGTATCAGAAAAAGGAAATGATAATGTGGATAATTGAAAGATATGTGAAATAAAGCAACAATTGAAAAATAGAGAAAAGAAGAGTTGAGGAATGAAAAGAGAAAGAAGAGGTATCAGAAACTCAGGGCAACAAAAAAGAGTAAGCATAAGGTTCAATGATCATCTACATTTCTGTAGTCTAGTAGATGCCACCTGACAGGCATAATTAATAAACAATGTCCAGCAGGACACTAGTACCTTTAGAAGAACCCAGCATGGCTTAAGATCAGTGGTAGGTTTCACTTACCTTTGCTACCGGTTCGCTCGCACAGAAGCTTCTGTGCATGCACAGACTGTATTTGATGGATGTTTGGACGGGTGGGCAGAGCCTCCCGCTGTCGCTGCTACCAGTTCGCCCGAACCGGGGCAAACTGGTAGCAACCCACCACTGCTTAAGAAGATATACCAAGTCTAAATAGGATAAAGCCAAAATGGACTAGAAAAAGCGGGTCACAGAAAACCCAGCTTGAGACAAAAACCACTGACAACAGACAAGGTGCAACTGAGGTCACACAGATTATGGGCAATCCCAGCTGGAAAGGACTGAGTAAAATATAAGCATAATTTTATTGGAAATGTTATTGGAAATAAGAAAATCTAGAAGGAATTAATGTTTCATTTTAAAACAATATGTGGCAAGAAATAATAAGAGCCATCATGGAGATATCTCACAGTTTCTGGCAGATAAATATAAGCATTGGAGGGCAGTCTAGTATAGTGGTTAAGCATCAGGGCAAAACCTGGGACGTTCTAGTT
This sequence comes from Ahaetulla prasina, assembly GCF_028640845.1. NCBI lineage: Eukaryota > Metazoa > Chordata > Lepidosauria > Squamata > Colubridae > Ahaetulla > Ahaetulla prasina. Next base: position 31,214,229 of record NC_080545.1, read on the forward strand.
CTGCCATAGGCGCAAAGGCAGCTGAGTTTTGGGCCAGTCATTTTCTCCAGTCCTAGGAAATAGACAATGGCAAAACCACTTCTGAAATTTTGCCAAAAAAATCCTCTAGGAACTTGTCCAGGTAGTTTCTGAGAATCAGACATGATTAATGAAGAAAAAAAATGCACACATATCTCTTTATATATTCCCATTATCAATTTAAATTCCAGTTATGATTCCATCCCTACAGAAAGAATCTAGTGGGATGTGTTTCATCCACAGATTGGTGGTTACTTGGCTTAATTAGAAAGTTGCATGAAACAGTTATACAAGTTAGTGGTAGTTGTGGCTACCTCATTGCAAATATGTTGATTGAAAAAGAAACAAAGCAGGGTTGTACTCTGGGCCTCTTCTTTTCAATATCTAGATGAAATCAGTGATCACCTCGTTAATAAAAGAATAATTCCACAATTAAAAATAGATAGCTGTCTGCAGTTCTCTATCCTGATGATAAAGTCATTGTGTCCACAACTCCGATTTTAGCACTTTCCTGTAAGGAAGAAAGGCTCACAGTAAAGTATTCTATAACCAAAATCGTTCAAATATTTCAAATATCAAGTAACAATACAGACCAGATTTTATTCTTTAAATATCCTGGAATAGCTTTGTAACCCTCTGGAATTTGGCATGAACAAATTAAATCTATTCTTGAAAAGGTCAATAATAGCGCTAAGGACCGTGTTTCTTTCATATATAAGGCAAGAATATATCCACAAACATACTTTCTAAAGCTAAATTCATCTCTCAGATGGGTCTTAGGTACATGCATATAATAAAGGATTTTGATATTCTTAAAATCCAGATTGCTAAGAGTGCTGTTCTGAGTACTTTGCTGAATTTTGAATACAATACTTTAATCAGAAATAGAAATGATACTACTGAAATTTAGGATCCACGTCTTTAGGCCCAATCTTTACTTTTCAAGCAGTTCCACAGCTGCCATGATCCTTCTTGGTAACTTGACATTTTTTTAAGAAAGCCAGAATTTAAAAACTGTTTGGCTTCTCATGCAAAGCTCTCTGGCCATAGGGCTGTCAAGCTGCAATCCAGCAGCAGGTATTTGACAAAGCTTTTGTATGTCAATTAGACAAGGACGAATTAGGTAATCAATATTGGCAGGATATAAACATAAAATCCTTCATGCCAGCAAAAAACAGAATCAATATTAATTGTACAAGGCCCTGTAGAACTTTTTCCCAAAGCACTTTACTATCTTGCTCTAGGAGGTATCAGAAGAATGAAAAACAATTACTTCCTGCAGTGTGGACCTGCCCATGATCTGGAGGAACCTGAGATTTTAGGCATGGGTTCCTTCAATGACTCTTCTACAGCAGGGGTCCCCAACTGCTGGCCTGTGGATTAGCACCGGTCCGCAGCATGCTAGAAACTGAGCCACACAAGCAAGCGAAGCCCCATCCACAGTATGTAGGCAGCACATGAAACCAAGCCCCCTCTAGTCCATGGAAAAACCTCTCTCCACAGAAACAGTCCTTGGTACCCAAAAATTGGGGGCCGCTGTTCTACAGCAACTTGCTCATGACCCGCCAGGACATTGTAAACGTCATAAATATGAACCATTTGCCAAGCATCTGGCAAATTTTTATCATGTGACCATGGGGATGCTGCAATGGTTGTAAGTGTGAAAAATGGTCATAAGCCCCTTTTTTCAGTGTCATTGTAACTTTGAAAGGTCATTAAATGAACTAAGTCAAGGACTATCTGTACAACGGCACTGAAAAAAGGGACTCGATCGTTTTTCACACTTGCCATCCCCATGGTCACGTGATCAAAATTCAGATGCTTGGCAAATAGTTCATATTTATGACAGTTGCAGTGTCCTGGGGTCATGCGATTCTCTTTTGCAACCTTCTGACAGGCAAAGACAATGGGGAAGCCAAATTCACTTAACAACTATGCTAGTAACTTAACAACTCCTGTTATTCATTTAACAACTGTAGGAAGAAAGGTCATACAATGGGGAAAAATCAGTTAACAACTGTCTCGCTTACCAATAGGAAATTTGGGTTCAATTGTGGTCATAAATTGAGGACTACTTATACAGCATATTTATCCCTTTTAATTTGTTGTGGTGTTTTATGCCATGGTTATGTTTTATCAGTTGCCTAGAGTTATTTGGTTAAAATGAATAGCCATATATATTCACTAAATTAAAAATGTAATTTTAAAAAAATATTTCAGCTGATGTTGCTTTATGCAAAAAATTAATCTCCTAATTTTACAGCCTTATGCACTTTTAATGCTTTCTGATTCACTGACCAAAGAGAATCCACATATAATTACTTAAAAAGTTAAACATTAAATGCCACATGTTCTCTCTTTTTAAAAAAGTGTTTCATTATACTTTTTATGGGATTGATCTATCTCCTGCAAAGTAAGATGGCCTGATTTCACTATCCAAATCTTTTAAGGCTACAAGGCCAGAAGTAACAGAATTGAATAGCTTTATTATCATTAAGAAGCTCAGATTGATTGAATCTATCTCTTTATCATTCAGGAGTTAAGAGAAGGACACTAAATAAATCTATCTTGCAAAATGAAGGCAAGAGGTATAAACTCACCTCCCCAAATTGTTTTTTTTTAAAGATCCTTATACATACATAAGCGACAAATCTAGAACTATTCTGATATGGTTCTATTTCAGAGATAGCTTCAGCCACTATTGTTAATAACTTTTGTTATGGCATCATTCTTTTTTTTTAATATTAAGTTTTTTTATTTTATACGTCTCATTGCGTGGATGGTGTGATACCTGGGTATCATACATTTCAATACAAGTAAACATAACATTATTATTCCTGATAATACATTCTATTTTCATTTTTCCTCTTTTTAACACAAAGCTTTTACTATCATCCTTCAGTTCTAAAACTTTCTCCTACTTCTTCCATACATTGTAACATTTTAATATCTATTTTTACTATTATTCCCCTCCTATTTCTATCTCTATTTTAACTCCCACTCCCCCATGTCACTCTACTATTCAAAGACATGATCTTTCCTTCTTTCATTATTCAATATCTCAGTATACTCTTCTGGTACCAGTCACAATCATTCCAACATTTAATATACATCTATTCATATTTCTGTTCTTTCCAATCCTTCAATCCTTATATTTCTATTATGAATACACATTTTTCATTAAAGAATAGAATAGAATAGAATTTTATTGGCCAAGTGCCAATAAAATAAAATAAAATAAAAATAAAAGTGCCTACCATTCCTGTCCCATTGTTTCCTTTCATTATATCAAATTAATATAGTTATTACATACTTTTGCTGATTTATATGCTTATATGATATGTAGTTATTTTATGTTGATGCTTGTGTATATTGTTGGGACAAAATAAAAAAAGTGTGATTGGACACACAAGGAATTTGTCTTGGTGCATATGCTCTCAGTGTACATAAAAGAAAAGATACCTTCATCAAGGTACAACATTTACAACACAAATGATGGTCATAGGGTACAATTTAACACTTAATGATACAACACTTAATGATAATCATAGGGTACAAATAAGCAAACAGGAACAATCAATATCAATATAAATCATAAGGATTACCAGCAACAAAGTTACAGTCATACAGTCATAAGTAGAAAGAGATTGGTGATGGGAACGATGAGAAGATTAATAGTAGTGCAGATTTAGTAAATAGTTTGACAGTGTTGAGGGAATTATTTGTTTAGCAAGTGATGGCCTTCGGGGGAAAAACTGTTCTTGTGTCTAGTTGTTCTGATGTGCAGTGCTCTATAGCGTCTTTTTGAGGGTAGGAGTTGAAACAGTTTATGTCCAGGATGTGAGGGATCTGTAAATATTTTCATGGCCTTCTTCTTGATTCGTGCAGTATACAGGTCCTCAGTGGAAGGCAGGTTGGTGGCAATTATTTTTTCTGCAGCTCTAATTATCCTCTGAAGTCTGTGTCTTTCTTGTTGGGTTGCAGAACTAAATCAGACAGTTATAGAGGTGCAAATGACAGACTCAATAATTCCTGTTATAACGTCTGTTTCAAAATTCTAATCTCAGGTTGTTTAATTTTAGTTTCCACCATTAATCACATTTTTATATCTATTCAATAGTACCTTCACATAACTTCTAGTTATCTAATTTACAAGGTAATTTTCCAACCTACATAATAATTACGTTGATATACAATATTAATATATATTCAAAGGTAATTTTTAACTCCTTTATCCCCTCTTATCCATCATCTCTTGCCCGTTTCCAAATTTGTAAATTAAAACCTTATTTTTTTTAACTTGCTTCCTATGTTCTTTTTTTAAAACCTTTTACTCCATCTGTTTCAAAATCTATGTTCTGACTATGTGCTCTAAAAATTTTTCCTCCCTCTACCTTTTCCCACTCTCTAATTTCTAAATATGTATTCCATGCCCCTTCTCTTTCCCCAATTGTCCTCCTGTTTTTTCCATTCCCTCTTTACAAATTTTACAATGTTTCCCTCCTGTTTCAATTTTTAAATTATTATTAATTTTAGCAATATCTCTTCCTTGTTATTATCTTTGTCTAAATTGATTCTTCCAGTCTTCTTTTTCTTTCTTTTCTTCTAGCAGCTCCGTTCTTCCTCCAGTGTCCAAGTTTTTACTCATTATCTCTTGCATTATATTTTCCAATCTTTGATCTATAGAATCAAACAGTTGATCCATGTGGTCTAATATTTCCTTAGTATTTCGAGACAGCTCTATTCCGTTTAGCTTGTAAGATTTAAAGATCACAGTTCTCAATAATTCAGCAATACACAGTCTATTCAATTTTATTACAACAGGAAGTTTTTCACACCTCTTCAAGTCACTTTTGTTTGTTCAGGAAAATCCAAGGGTCTCTTATTTATATCTCCAGTGGTCTTAGGATAGAAGCCTGTCCAGCAGATGATTTCTTTTTAAATATTTATTTCCAAATTTGCATAGTTCACCTTTCATCAGCAGATGGCACTCTCACTTCACTCTACTCCAGCCTCTCTGCCATATTGTTAAAAAGTCCAATTTCAATCATTTTGAATTGTAAACCCAATAAATTTGCAATAATAATAAAAAAGAAGTTTTAGGGTTATAATTCCAGCATTTTAAAAATGCCTTTTCCACATCATGTCTTTTCTTTTTGAGAATCCAAATTTCTGTTTGTATTTTTTAAAATATATATATATTTTCCTTCAATTCCCGGGTATTTTTTCTAAGTGCCTGGTCGTCACTTAAGCAAAGTCCCTAAAAATATGATCCCCTTTGATTTCTTGGGATTAAATTAAGATCAAAAGTATTCTCTCACCCAGTTCTCTCACCATTCACTTTCTCTGCTCCAGCAAAATCTTATGTGTTCAGACAGTCCCCGACTTCATGGCAGCCATGTTTTTGCTGCTGCTATTCCTCGCCTTTGGTTTGAGGGGGCTTTCTGAGTCAGGGAGGATGCTCTCCTTCATCTGCACAGTGGTCCCCCCTTTATTTCACCACTCCTCCAGATTTATTTATTTATTTATTATTTAGATTTTTATACCGCCCTTCTCCCGAAGGACTCAGGGCGGTGTACAGCCAGATTAAAAAACAGTACAATATACAAATTAAAACAAAAATTAAAATAACATATTCTATAAATGGCCAAAAATTTAAAACCATCAAATTTGACCCATAAAATTCATAAAATACCCCAATTAAAATTATTAAAATTCAAAAGTTAAAAAAATTAAGCCAGTCCCACTTGGATAAACAAGTGCGTTTTCAATTCACAGCGAAAGGTCCGAAGGTCAAGTAATTGACGCAAACCAGGGGGAAATTCGTTCCAGAGGGTAGGTGCTCCAACAGAGAAGGCCCTTCCCCTGGGGGCCGCCAGCCGACATTGCTTGGTGGACGGCACCCTGAGAAGACCCTCTCTGTGTGAGCATACGGGTCGGTGGGAGGCATAAGGTAACAGCAGGCGGTCCCGTAAGTACCCGGGCCCTAAGCCATAGAGCGCTTTAAAGGTAGTAACCAACACCTTGAAGCGCACCCGAAAGACCACAGGTAGCCAGTGCAGACTGCGCAGGAGCGGTGTTACACGGGAGCAACGTGTGGCTCCCTCGATCACCCGCGCAGCTGCATTCTGAACTAACTGAAGCCTCCGAGTGCACTTCAAGGGTAGCCCCATGTAGAGAGCATTGCAATAATCCAGGCGAGAAGTGACAAGAGCGTGAGTGACCGTGCATAAGGCATCCCGGTCAAGGAAGGGGCACAACTGTCGGACCAGGTGGACCTGGTAAAAAGCTCTCCTGGAGACGGCCGCCAAATGGTCTTCAAACAACAGTCGTCCATCCAGGAGAACGCCCAAGTTGTGCACCCTTTCTGTTGGGGCCAATGACTCGCCCCCAACAGTCAGCTGCGGTTGCAGATGACTGTACCGGGGTGCCGGCATCCACAGCCACTCCGTCTTGGAGGGATTGAGCTTGAGTCTGTTTCTCTCCATCCAGACCCGTACGGCTTCCAGGCACCGGGATAGCACTTCGACAGCTTCGTTGGGGTGGCCCGGGGTGGAAAAGTACAGCTGCGTATCGTAGAGTGGCTATGGCTCAGATTTGAGCCCTCTGATGAGGAGAGATAGGAATCTGGCTATGGAACTCACGGTCCAGGCTTACGAAGCACCAGAAGTACAACTGGAAGTCACGTTATGTCATCATTCTTGTCAACCTGGTAGGAATAAGTATTGAGATTAACCTACTCTATTGAATTATGTTCTGGAAAATTAGTGTCATGATACAGAGGTATCTCTGAGACAGAGGTAGTTTTTGATTTATGACCACAATTGGGATTGAAATTTTGGTTCCTAAATGTAGCAGCAATTAAGCAAGTCATCATGTGACTAGACCTGACTTTATGACCATTTTTATCTCAGCCCTTAAGCAAACATACAGTTGTTAATTAAGTAACTCCAGCTTCCCATACTGGCTTTGCTTGCTGGAAGCCTGCTGGAAAGGTGTGGTCTTAACAGAGTAGCTTTCCCTTTGAAAAATAAAGTTCATACCTTGGGAATTCTTGACCAGGCAAAGAATTCTAAAAGAAATTAATAATATTTATGACTGGATGGTAAGGGATTCCTTTCAAAATAAGTCAAAAAAGAAAATAGAAAATGAGGATTGACATTTTGAATATTCAACATCAAAATGCTTCAATTATAGTTAAAAAAACCTCTTAAAATTCCCTTCTTTCAAAAAGAAAGATATGTATTTTCATCCCCACCCCCCAATGGATCAAGATGACTATAATTGTTTCTATATAAGTTTATATACTGTAGCTATGTTTAGCCATGCAGGATAGACAGTATTTTCAGAGGAAAAAGATTTTATACATGTTAAAGAACCATTAAGCATTTTGAGTAGTGATATTCTTATTTGGCATTTGAAGATGCTCGCCTCACATTCAGGAGGTGAGAATTCAATACCAGGCAGTGACAAATCTATCAGAGTGTAAAGAAAAAATGTCTGCTGTGAACTCTGCATAAGCATCAGGAAGGACATCTGGCCAGTAAATGTTCAGCTCCATTCAGTTGCCCGACTCCACCCCAATGAAAGGGATTACAGGGTTGTAAAAAGAAATATATATATTTGGTACGTGCTTACACCTTAACATAAGGTGGGCAATTACTTTTCTCAAGAGGCCACATGAAAAACTGGGACTGTTGTGGAGGAATGCTGCTGCTTCTGTCTTGCCACTGCCACTGTCCCCCTATTGTGTGCCAGATGTGGACAACAAAGGGCCAATGCAGCCCAGGAGCGATAAAATGCCCAGGTTTGCCTTAGCACAATTCAAGAGATAGAGAGACTCGGTTCACCTGATTTCAGCTCACAGTTTGCCAAACAGAAAAGGGAGGGATTGGTAAATTCCTAGGAAGGATTGGTAAATTCCTAGGGAGGGGAGGGGAGAGGACTAAGGAATGCATGAGAGCCTGCTACTGCCTGACAAAAATTACCCACCAAGGTCAAGTTCTGAGAACTATTCAAACAGTGCAGACTGTTTTCCCAAAGAACTGCATGTAATTGATGAACAATGAACTGTGGATGGCCCAGAGAAGAAAAGGGTTTTTTTACCTCAGAACTCACTTTGTTTCTGCTGTGCCTAGATGGATCTTTCAATAAAGTTTTATTCTTGGTGAACCAATCAGACCAGGAGTTCCTTTTTTAAAGATGTGCTAACTTGGATGGTTGACATTAAGTCAGTTCTCACAGTAGTGCCTACCTGGATCCCACCAGGCCATCGGTAAGTCTGAGATATCAGTCACAGACAAGGAGTTGAAGAAATAAAAAGCAGGGAAACCCTCAGCTCAAGAAGCACCAGTGGTGTTGCAGACTGAGATAGGGGTGCAACTAGTGGGTGCGTATCCCAAACAAAGAGCCAAAAAGTCGGAGCTGCAGCCAATGATCTCTAGGCTGGAGCTGAAAGACACCCCCTACCAGGTACTCAAAACCCACTGGGCAGCAAATGTGGGGAAGGAGGCGGAAGCTGAGGACCCTCTAATCCCCTAGAAGGGAGCTGAGGGAGCAAGTGGAAAGCAAGGTGACCAGTCAAGTTGGATGAGCCAAGGGAGGCGTGGCCAGCATTGCGATGAGATGACGCAAACCCCGGGAGCTCCAGGGGCAGCGCCGAAATTCCTATCGATTTGGGGGCCATAGCTATCCTGGAGGGACAGCGAAGAAAGAAGGCACCGGCTGGAGCGAACAGAGAAGTTGCAAATTCCCTGTAACTCCGGCATCCCACCTTCGACCCAGCAAAGAGGAGAGGCAGCCATTAGAAGCTGCCAAAGTCGGGATGGCCACACAAGACTGAGCAGGAGTGAAGATCAGAGCAGAGTATTGTAACCGGGTGAGCAATTAGCCAACTCGCAGGTAAGAAGGAAAAAAAAAAGGTTTTTAAAAGCTCAAAAAAACTTTCTGGCTTGAATTAGCTGCTAATTGGCACGTGGAAATTTAAAGCGAGAGGAAATAAACAGCAAAGAGGATTTTTAAGACAAAAGCCCTAAAAGAATTAACGTTCCATCTGGACTTAAAATTGGTTTCAGAAAAAAATATATTAAAAGGAGGAGAAACTGAGAGAAAGCATCTTTTGCTAACAAAAGGATTAAATTGAGGAAGACAAAGGAATTGGCTTTGTGGATTAACAAGTGATACTTTGTTATTGGGAGTTGTGGATTGGAAAGGAGCATCACTGGAGAGGGGAAAATACAACATCACATTGTTTAGACTGTTAAAAGAAAAAGGGAACACTGAAGGAGGACTTGTTTAAACAGCTGTGGCATAGCTTCAAAAGACCGGCTAAGATTGGAACTAAGGCGACCCAGAAAAAAAGAGGAAAGAAAAACAATAAATAAACATCTGAACTGGCTTATATTTGGAAATAGAAAAAAAGAAGGGGGAAAAAAGAGACAATATCTTGGACTTGAATGTGGACTATACAAAAGTTAAAATAAATAAATTCAAAAAGTTTTTCTCCTTATACTGAAAATATGGAGAATTGGGAGGAATTATGGGAGGTGCTTCAAATGGTTCGAGAATCTTTTAAAGGGAATAAACAAGCAGAGCTGTGGCTTAAAAATAAAAAAAGAAATGAAGAAATTATAAGGAAACAAGAGCAACAAAAATATAATGTTGAAAAAGAAATGAGTGAGGATAAAAATACAGATGATCACATTGGGATTGATAGTGAAAGAATAGAAATGGAGAGGGGGAAGAACAACTTGAAAAAGAAAGAGGGGAAAGGAAAAAAGAAAAGATTGAAAGTAAAAACTAAAAGAGTGGAAAAAATAGATGATTACACTGGGATTAGCAATGATAGAATAAAGAGAAATGGAAGAAATGGAGAAAAATGGAGGGGAAAAATTAAAAGAGTAAAAGCTAGAGAAAGGAGGTGGAAAAGAAGACATAAGAACGAGAGAAAGAAGAAGATAAAAGAATGGGAGAAAGGGAGAAAAATATTTAGAGATGGGATTGTAGAAAGACTGAAAGAAAATGGTTAAAAGGAGGGAAATAAATAGAAATAGTATAAAAGTAATGAAAATAGTGGAAGAAACTTTTAGGAATGATGGAAATTAGAATAAACATATAGATTATTGTAAAAGGGTAGTTAAAAAATGTAAAATGGAGAAGTAAATGAAATGTGGAAGATATAATAGGATATATGTTTTCTTTTTCTTTTTGTGTCTAAAAATGTATGAAATAAAATAGAATTATAATTGAAATAATCCAGCAGATGGAATATGAAAGATAGTAAGGTTTATAAGGATTATTATTATTATTGAGATGTAAAAGGAAACAAAATTGAAATATTAGCAAATGATGTATAATATTGGAAGAGAATAATAACTATTGACTTGGGAACAAAAAACTCAAAAAAAGGTGGAAGGTTGTAATAATTAATTGTACAATACAAATGGAATAAGATGAAGATAATGTTAATAATTAAAATATAGAATAGAATAGAATAGAATTTTATTGGCCAAGTGTGATTGGACACACAAGGAATTTGTCTTGGTGCATATGCTCTCAGTGTACATAAAAGAAAAGATACATTCATCAAGGTACAACATTTATGAATATAAATAAATAAACATATATGAAGGGAGGTTTGAGAAATATAGTTAATAAATGAGAAAATCGGGGTTGCCTGGACACCAGAAATATTGAAATGAAAATAAATACAGCAATGGCAAGAGATAAGAAGAAAGAGAGAGATGGAAAGGGAGAAGGAGGGAGAGAAAAAGAAGAAAGGGAAGAGGAGAGGAGGAAAGGTAGGGGAAATAAGAGTAGGAGAGAAGGTTAGATAGGGAGGAAGTGGGAAGGAGGGGGAGAAAGGAAGGGGAAGTAGAGAAGAAACAGGAAAGGAGAGAAGAAAGTAGGTAGGATGAAAGAAGGGAGGAAGAGGAATGAGAAGAAGAAAGGATTGCTGTGAAAAAGGAAAGATGAAATGGAAGAAAGGCAACCCCGTATATATTTGAATATTTACGATAAAAATTGAAATAGTTAAAAAAAAAGAATGAAAGAGAGTGTATACCAATAAAAATGGAGAAATTAGTATTTGAGGGCGAAAGAAGAGGTGACTTAGTGAAATGAGCAAAGAAATATTAGGCTATGAATAAAACTTAGGAAAAAAGAATATTTTGGCAAAAATTGCAACTAAGTAAAATGTATTTGAATATATTGAATTGTATAAGACATGATATGGCCAATACTCTGTTTATAAATTATGTATGTGTGTAGGGGAGGAAATTAAAAAACCAATAAAAACTTGTTAAAAAAAAAGTTGGATGAGCCAACTGAGGGAAGCTTCCAGTGGCCGCCTGTAGCCGACCAAGGAAGCAACTGGTGGAAAGTTCAGTGGGCTAGAGATCAAAAGAATGGTGTCACCAGGAGTTGTGGTGTCAGTGACTGGAATGTGGAGAGAGAAATTGCTGACCACACACTCTCCTCCCCTCCTGCAGCTAGTACTGCTAGGATGATTGGGTCATCCTGCTAGGATGATTGGGTCATTCTCCTGGTGCAAGGAAAATGTACCCTGGGTTCATGCAAAGGCATCCAACTTGGTGCTGCTGGATGGCTAGTGTCCTTGTACAATGTGAGGGTGCCAGAACTGGGTGACCTGGACTAGTTCATGCAGATCCTATGGGGCTGGTTTGAGGACACCATGGCAGCCCGCTGCACAGAAGCCCGAATCCACACCCTTAAGCAGCAGAAAATGGCCATTGACAACATAGATCTATAGCAACACTGCATGCTCCAAGAGTGCCATGCAGCCTCCAAGCATAGTTTCAAGTGGCCAGCAAGGTGAGATCAACCAGTTGGAGCCAACCCCAAAGAGCGTGCAGAGAGGGCAAAAAAGGCACAACCTCAACCAGAGGAGGCAAGCCTCACCAGACCTATTTCCGCTGTGGAAAAAAGGGACATCAAGCAGCTGAGTGCTTCATGCCATGGGCAGCGTCTGCTCCTCCACCTGCCAGTCAACCCAAAAGGAAGAACCACCCCACAAAACCAAAAGAGAAGAAATATGTCGGGCAGCAGTTCATTGAATTGTCTCTCCAGTTTAGTGAGGAAGAGGGAATCCAACCCCACCCAAGCGGCTCCAGCCTTCTACAAGAGCAACAGCGAGAGGGAAGGCAACCCTATGGTAAGTGGCACCATCATGCCTATGACAACCAGAGTCAAGGTTGTGATGTCCCCTTTGGGGACAAGGGGACATCACAGCATTAGAGGACTCAGGGTGCATCTAGTGCTTAGTAACCCCCAGGTGGTAGAGGGACTAGGACTGAAACTGAGGAAATTAATGTGACCCATAGTGTTTTCCCAATTGGATGAGTCTATAACAGGCAGCCATCTGCCTGACAGAGCCAGTAAGGCTCAAAGCGGGGACCCACATAGAGACTGTTAGATTTATTGTAGTCCCCAGGATGATTGAGCACATGGTAGGATTGGCATGGTGGAAAATGTGGACCCCCTCTGTGAGCTGGGACAAAGAAAAGTAGTGGATGTGGAGAAAAGCCACTAATTGGCAGGAGTTAGAGTGCAGAGAACTGGCCATGCCCCTGCGGTTAGAAAAGTGAAAGCAGAAACTGTGAATACACTAAGAGGAGATGATGGGTTAGAGCCCCTGAACTGCATATGCATAGAAAACATGTACCTCTTCCCATGATGAGGGACAACGTGGGCTATTTGGCAAGGGAAAAATCTTCACTAAACTGGACTTGAGGGAGACGTACTACCAAATGAAGAGTAAGGAGGGGGATGAATGGAAAACAATGTTCGATTGCCCCCTAGGCTGCTACCAGTTCTGAGTAATACCATTTGGGATGCAAGAAGCTCCTATTGCAGGGGTGTCCAAACTGTGGCCCGTGGGCCAACTGCGGCCCGCGGGTCAGTTTTTATTGGCCCGCAGCAAATTCTGAAAATATAATTGAATATGGCCCGCACATGGCGCTTGAGCTCAACTCTGTAAAACCCCGTTAGCATCCCCTGAACACGCTGGCCAGCCCTGCCCCCCCTTCCCCAAGCAGGGCAAGGTCAGGGCAGGGGCCCCACTCCCCTGTGCGGGACCCCCGGACCCCGCAAGCTCCTTACACAACCGCTCGGCCTGGGTCGGGTCTGCGCGCGGGGCGGGCGATTGGCGTTCCCACGCGGGCTCCACATGCTCGCTGGCTGGCTGGCTGGCGCGGCCCCCACCCACCCACCTACCCGCCCCCCACCCCACCCCACTCGGGCGGGCGGGCGTGCTTCAGCCGCCCGCATTAGGCTCCGTTACAGCCTGGCAACTCCCTCCCTGCGCAAAGCCGGAGCGGCTGCCAACGGCTCCATTAGCCGCGAAGCAGCAGCGAAGGCGAGCTGGTGTCGGCCGCGGCTGAGTACCTGGCATCCCGCCTGCCTCCCGCGGGCCGCCCCCTCGCCCTTCGCCGGTGCCGGATGGGCAGAGGATGAGGAGAGATGGGCCAAGCTTGCGGGTACTCCATCCTCTGCCGGAGCCAGCAGTACCAGCCCGCCGCATCTGACCTGTGAGTTCGGCCGCGGGCATCCCTGCGCGGAGTTGGGAGACTTCGGGGGAATTGGAGGAAGGGGCAGAGGAGGAGGAGGAAGGGACGCCCGCAGGACCAAGACTGGGAGCAGCCTCGTCCGGAGGGGGTGGGTGGGAGCCGGCAGGGAGGAAGGGAGGCGGGTCGGAGCCTCCGCGAGCGAGGCGACTTAAGCAAGGCAAGGAAGGAGTTGGGGAGACGCGGCGTGGAAGAACAAAAGGATTTGCCGGAGGTGGGGATGGGGACTGAAGGGGGGTGGGCAGCGAGCAGCCCGCGCCGCTTTCCCGCCAGTCAAGAACGCGCGCAAGAGGCAGCAAGGAAAAAAGTTTTCCCGTAGGCAAAAAGATGACACAGGACGCGGATTGCCGCCTAGAGCTGTCACGTGGCCCAGGTGGCCAGGGACGCCTTCCACGCAGACCAGGGTCGCTCTAAAGCGGCCTGGAGAGACCCACTTGGGCGCGCGGTCAAGAAAATCAAGAAAAAAAGTATTGTACGTTACTTCCTTTATCAATCACCTTGCTGACATTTGCAAAGAAAAGTATAATCAAAAAGTATAAAACAGTAGTCCGTTGTGCAATTTTGTGACTGGATCAATTGAGGTGCCACTGAAGGTGTCTTCTTACTCTTGGTCTACAGAAGCCACCTTCTGAGGTCACACCAGGGTCTCTGAACATGGGTTTTTGTAAGGCTGACACAGGGCTGATAGCGGGAAAACTCAGGCAAAATTGTCTTTGCGTGGTAAGCGGTTGTGTGACTGCAGAAAGTAACCCCCCCCCATTTCATATTCCTGTAAAACACAACGTCCGCAGCTTGCAACAGGGTGGACGTAAAAGCCCGTCTTGACTCAGACACAGCAAATTGAGGATGTAGTTTGGCATCAGACTACATCAGACTGTGTTTGGTCCTACACAGAGTTCTTGATCTCTGTTAGAAATACACACAGTAATCATGTGTCAATATGTCACCTCTTGTGTGTGGCCCGGGCCACACATGAATTTACTAGGCTTATATACTGTTTGTTGTCCAGCCGCATGCCTTTCTGAATAATTATATTTAAAAATATTACATTAAAAATCAACATAACACAAACACACACGTACACAAACATAGAGATACACACGCACATATATATAACTCACACACATATAGTATACTTAAGCCTAAACTGTGCATAGGGACTACCCAGACGGCTGAAAAAAGTGATTTCTGACAGGTTCTCACACTTTTGACCAGTCCTCACACTTATGACCGGTCATCATTTATGCCTGTTGCAGCATTTTGTGCATAAGGACTACTCAGAGGGCTGAAAAAGTTATTTTTGACCTGTCCTCACACTTTTGACTGGTCCTCACACCTACAACTATCTTTACATTTTGCACCCTATCTTGTAACCGTGGTGAAGAGAAGCAGTTGTGAAATGAGTGATATGGTTGTTAAAAATGCTGCAATGGGCATAAATGTGAGGATGGTCATAAGTGTGAGGACTGGTCAAAAATTACTTTTTTTAGCCCTCTGAGTAGTTTCTATGCCCATAGCCACATCCACTCAGTCACATGAGCAGTTAGCCACGCCCACCAGTCACATGACCACCAAGCCACACCCCAAAATAAGCCACGCCCACAGAACTGGTACGAAAAAAAATCCCCCCCCCCCCGTTCAATGGTGTGGCCCGGGCCTTTGCTTATTTTTCTGTATTTGGCCCTCACCAAAAAAACTTTGGACACCCCTGTTCTATTGTATTCATGCAACTAATAAAAGAGATCCTACATGAACACCTATACAAAGGAGGATTGGTGTACTTAAACAATATATTAATATTAATACTGAGACCCCTTAAAAATATATGAAGTTGGTCAGATAGCCTTACCAATCACCAATTTGCTGAAAACCAGAGTGGCAGGGGAAAAAAACCCAAAACCCAACCCCTGGATTGGTCCCTTGACTGCCAAGCTGCTTTTGAAAAGTTGAAGTGTCTATTTGCTGCAGAGCCAGTCCTGAAACACCCCAATCCAGAGAAGCCATTTGTAATACAGGCTAATACCAGCAAGGTAGCAATATGGGCAGCCCTACTCCAAAAGAACACTGAAGGGGAACTAAAACTTTGTGCCTACACATCTCACAAGCTGTCGGATACTGAAGGGCACTGGATGATCTGGGAAAAGGAGACTTAAACAGTCTGGTGGGTTCTCATGATGTGGAGACAGTTCTTGGAAAGTAACAGATCCTGTTCGAGGTTTGAACAGATCACAAGAACCTGGAAGTGCTGAAGACACTTTGGAAACTATCCCCAAGCAAATCCAACGGGCTCAATACTTTAACCCATTTAATTTCAGCCTCCAATATCTGCCAGAAGGGAAGAACATCTTTGCAGACGCCCTCTCTCACATGCCACAGTAGACTAGCACCCGAGAGCCAGTAGTGACTTCCATTATCCCATCCAGACAGCACACAGCACCATCCCTCACTCAACGACAAGCGACAACCTGACCAGAACCATCCCAAGACCTAGCTCAATCCTTAAAAGATGCCCTGGCAAGAGACACCTGGTTCCAGTAGCACAAAGACAATCTGTCCCTGAAGGACAGGTTGGCATGGAAAGGAACAAAAATGTATGTCCCAGCCAGCCAATGGACCTTGATTTTATAGGAGTCATGACACAAAGGCAGCAGGACATTTTAGGTTCGTAAAAACTCTTCACTTAGTGAGGAGGCAGTTCTGGCGGCCAAAGATGATAAAGGACATAGAGGCTTATGTGGACACCTGCCTTGTGTGTGCTTCAATGAAACAGCTACCCAGGAAGCCTCCTGGTCTACTGCAGCCAGTGACCAATCCGATGAAACCCTGGGAAGAGAACTTGCCAGAAAGCATGGAGAATACTATAATCTGGATCATCACGAAGAATCCCTCTATCCGACCCTGGCAAAGATGTTCATACAGCATATCTATCAACTACATGAACTCCCAAAATGCATCATTTCGGACCAAGGGGTGCAGTTTACATCAAAATTTTGGTGGGAATTCCTCAAACTGATTGGCTCCTCACAGGGCCTTAGTTCCACCTATATTTTAGTACCAATGGAGCTTGTAAATGAGTGAACTCAGTGTTGGTGCAGTACCTGGGTGTTGTATCAATTACCAACAGACCAATTGGGCTGAGTTTCTGCCTTTTGTAGAAGTGGCGTACAATAACTCCGTGCATAGTAGTATAGGATTTATCCTGTCCCAGGTAATTAGCAGAGTAGAGTTTGCATCCATGCCAGAAATCCCTCAGGGACAGCCATCCTCGGCATCATTGGCTGAATGGATGGAGACTTTAAAAGAAACATGGATGGTAGTGTGCAGAGCATTGCAGAAAGCTAGGGAGATGCAAAAGAGGCAGGCAGATAAGAAGAGGGCACCACAGGGGGAATTTAAGGTGGGAGATAAAGTATACCAGTCTACCAAGTTTGTCAAGCTGAGGCAGCCTTGTAAAAAACTAGGTTCCAAGTTCATAGGATCCTTCCAGATTATCTGGACTGTAAATCTGGTTACTGTAGAACTGCAGCTGCTAAAAAGCCTCAGGCGAGTGCACCCAGTGTTTCACTGCAACCTTGTTGAAGCCTTTCCATAGCTCGAAATTAAGGCCTGCTATGGAGGTGCCTTCCCCTTCCATCAGGGTCAAAGGAGAGGAGCACTATGAAATCAAGGAGATTCTTGACTCCCAGTAACATAGGGGGAAACTGCAATATTTGTTGTTATTATGGAGGGGCTATCCTTTAGCCAAATGCAGAATGGGTGGCAGTGACAGATGTGAAGACAGCTAGGCAAGTGTGCAGATTTCATGCCGAACATCCAGCTCAGCCCCAGTAAAATCTTGAATAAGAACATGCCATGTCTAATGTTGTGTGCATTTTTGTGTTTATTTTCTAAAGATTCCATTCTTCTGGAGCAGGGGTCCCCAAACCCAGTCCATGGACTGGCACCAGGTCATAGCATACCAGAAACCAGGCCACACAAAACAAGTGAAGCCACCTCTGCAGGATGAAGGCAACACACAAAACCATGCTCCCTCCGGTCCATGGAAAAATGTCTCTCCGCAGAACTGGTCCCCGGTGCCCAAAAGCTTGGGGGCAACTGCTCTGGAGGATCGGCATGTCAAAGCTGACTTGGATTCATCTTACTTGCACCTGATTTCGGCTCGCAGTTTGCCAAACAGAAACGGGAGAGGGGCTGGTAAATTCCTAGGGTGGGGATGGCTAAGAAATGAGAGTCTTCTGCTAGTCTCTTTCCTTAGTCCAATCGGACCAGGAGTTCCTTTTTTAGAATATGCCAACTGGGACTGTTGACACTTAGGTTTAGTCCTCTACAACCACACAATGTTTTTATACATAATATGGCAAATGAAATTACTTTCTGGCCTTGCTGAAGCAAAAACTATGATTCAGTAAATTACAGTTTTTTATTTTGGCTCATTGCCAAGTCAAAGTATTTTTGTTTTTGATCCATGGCAAAAGATAGGCAAGGTCTTTGCATTCTCAGAGATTGGGAGGACAATCATTTTCTGTGATCTTGAAAATTAGAAGTAATTTGATAGTAAAAACATCTAAGAATGATTCTGTAGTTCATCTACAGAGTCCATTTAGGAATGACACTGAATTACTGCAACATTCATGCATTATATTAACATTTAAGCTGATAAAGAATTCAGTGGAACTGAAAAAGCTTGCTCTCCTTTGACATTACATTACTTCTAATGAATTATTATCAAGTTATGTGTTTTGTGTTCCTGCACCTTCCCAAAACACGACTGCATATTTTATACTTTTCTTCCAT